>NC_091065.1:96803711-97428711 GCF_000393655.2 Nicotiana sylvestris
CATTGACAACTGTTTCGGGGTCATTTCCTTCGATATCTCCCAAATAAAGTGCTCCTTTTCGCAACACTCTTCTTATAATGTACAGACCTTTCCAATTTGGAGCAAATTTTTGTTTGGCTTCTTCATGATGTGGGAGAATATGTCTTAGAATGAGTTTCCCACTTCAAATTTCCTAGGTCACACTTTCTTGTTATAGGCACAGGCCATTCTTTGTTGGTACAACTACCCGTGGCAAACTACGACCATCCTTTTTTATCAATATAGTCAATTATTCCAAACGAGTTTGTCACGCCCCCTTTCTTCCTCTGCGGAGAAAGTCCGGGTTCCGACGTTCATGGGGGTAATAACTCATTTTTCTTTTGGGATTTGGGTATTTGAAGAGTCGTCACCTAACGGATTATGGTGCGTTAGGGCACCTAGAGCGATTAACTTTTAGACTAGTTTGCATTACCAGAGATTTTGGGTAAGGGCGAAATAACCTTGAGGGGAAGGTGTTAGGCACCCCTCTCGGTCCACAATGGTGAGTTCCGGCCGAACTTATACTTATGAATTAGTCCTTTAACAAATAAGTAGTTGAAACACATAATTGCAAATAAAAGTTGTTGGACATTGTATGACTCAAATAATAAGACAAAGAATTTGAACAAGTTACATATAAAAGAGTAAAGTTTAAACATCGAGAATTGGAAAAGGGGTCCTAGGTTGGTTAACCTACAAGGTCACCCCCACATAATGCCCAATTAACACTCCTCAATGAGGGGCTACACGTGACATTAGCGCGTAGTCATCATATCCTAATTTTCTACCCAAGTCCCCCCCCTTGGTCATAGCCTAAAGCGTTCTAGCAATCTTGAAAATGTCTTATGCGTGCACTACCTATCCCTTCCTTGTGGCCCTGGAGGTATTTTAGGACCTCTACTTTTAGCCAGTTCTAGACCTTCCTAAGGTTTTAAAGGATAAAGTCTAGGCGTTAATCAAGAATAGTTAGGACTGCATTTAAAGGGAACAAGTTATAGTTCCACAGTTACCTCCACAAATATAACAAGTAAATGCACGTCTTCAAACAATAGTCAAGTATTTAAGAGAAGATCCTAGAACATGATATCTTGGTGAGCAGGGATTATACAGTAATAAATTAGGACAAAGTGTCAAGATCCTATTTAGCTTGCTTACTGATTCAAACCTGTTAAATTTGGACAGTTATAAATAATCAAGCACAGTTTCAGAGTTGCTAAATTTAAATCGCCCTATAGGCTTGCCTAAACGTAGAACAGTGATATCCTACGAGCACGGTATCTACATTGGTGCAGTAAAACAGTGAACAATTTTCCTTTAAACGGACACTTGAGATCCTACAGACATGCTTTCTAGTGATAGTAAATTAAGGCAGTATTTGAAAACTCACTTAAAGAAGCAGACAGTTTATTAAGCCAATTCAGAATGAACTAACATGAATTAGACTGATTTGTTTAACTAAATTGATTTTAGGTTCTATGGGCAGGATTTCTGATTTTAATTCCTATAGCATGGTATCTAATTGTTAAAAGCTGATGTTGGAACTTATAGGGATGATTTCTAGTGGAACAAATGTAAATAGATGTTAGGAATTGAACTTAATCACTTTACACTCTACAGGCATGATATCTAATTATAAAGCCATTTAGATCCTATAGGCATGATTTCTAATTATAAAGCCATTTAAATCCTAGAGGCATGATTTCTAATTATAAAGTTGATTTTAACCCTATAGACATGATTTATATTATTGTGAAAGTAAAGCAAATATAGCAAGTGCATTAACATTATCCTATAGGCATGGTACCTACCCGAGTTACCTAACAGATATGTAGCTACCCACCCCTTTCCACTAATCACCCCAAAGTTGTTTACCAATAATTATTAATGACCAGCTGAATAAATTACATAAACAATAAAGAAAAAAAGAAGAAGTTAACTATATGGAGCCTGAAGCAGGCCCAAATGACTTCCCCAAGCCTCCAATAGCCTCAAATGCCAAGGTTCCATAGATAGTATTTTGTCTAGGTGTGTCAGAGTTCCCTAAGGACCTCAAGGATCCCGGACAGTGCTCACACCTAGACTTCTTCTCAAACAAGAACTAATTTTAGTGCAGTGTGGAAAGGCCAACTCTGACATGCCAGAGTTCAGAGAAATCTCAAGGATCTCAAGGCAGTACACATGCTAGAGGGGCAGAACCTAATATTCTAGGAGTAGTGTGAGAGTGCTTGACATAGTTTTATTTTGAAAATAGTACAGAGATGACTTCAGAAGTAGGGAAATTTTTCAGAAACAGGGAATAACTTAGTGGTAAAAGACAGTTTGAGAAGAGTGTCAAACAACATACAACATCCAGATTCAAAAAAAGAACACTTCACTAACAGATCTTCACACAGAGATGAAGGGATTATGGCACACAAGAATCACATTAGGGGACATGGATAGGGATAGTAAAGACATGTAGTCACAAACTGCATACAACACTTAGGATCTTAGAGACTTAGTAGATAGTTTAGAACATAGATAATAGTTGCCATGTCTTGAACATGTTTTAAACATATAATATAGACATGCTAAGTAAAGAAGTAAGTTGAGTGCAAAACATGCATTGAAAGGATAGAATTTTAGACATGTTAGGCAAAGAAGTAAGCAAGAAAGGTGCAGAACTAAAATATACATTGAACAGGCAGATTTTAAACATGCTGATCAAAGAAGTGGCAAGGATACAAGTTGACCCCATAACTGATGAATTAATGCAAGAATGAAAAACACATAGGGTTTGGATTCCAAAACTTAATTAGAGATATACCAGTTAAGGAGAGCAAGACACAAAGTATAAAGTAGTGTAGTGCAATAACTAGCCTTGGCTTACAGCCGGCTAGTCCAATGGAAGTAGCAAGTGACAGAAAGAGCAGAAAGCTTTAAGTATAAAGAGAGTTTTTGAACTAGTGTCCCTTGTTCTTGTTGTTGTCCAGAACTTAAAAGAAGAGGAGGTTTATATAGGAATCAAAAACTTAACAAACAAGGTAATAAATCAATTAAGTAGTAAATCAGGGAATCCACACGTAAATCAACAAGATTTTCCCTTAATCAAGGGACAACTCAACCAACGGTAAAACACACTTAGTATTTAAGGAAAAGAATAAAGTAAAGCTTAGGTATAGAACATGCAATTAAGGGTAAATGCACAGTAGTTTAATTAAGGAAATAAATCAATAACAATCAGCGAAATACAAACAAGGCAAGGAAAAATAATTAAGGCAGGTAAATTCAATCAAATTGAGTAAAAAAGTAAGGGTCAAACGTTAGATGGAAATGGGTCAAATTAAACCAGAAAATAAGGGATTCAGAGTAATCAAGGGTTCAGAAAGTCATGAAAGAAGCAGCATGCTTAGCATATAAAATGAGGTAGAGCATGAATAGTTAGGATTTCACACAGCTTTAACAAAAACTCATGGTTAAACGACACCAATTCAAAGAGAAACATACAAGTTTTGCATGAATAGTTAGTATAAACACAAGTTCATGATATCAGTGAAAGATAAAACTAAGAAAATTCAGTATAAGCATACTAGGACAAGTAAATCATGAAAATTCGCAAGAATCCAAGGCGAGAACACAATTAGAGGTACCAATATCTAGAAACCAAACAAAAACCCCCCAAAACATTAGGGTTTTCAGTACAAATGGGCTAGGGTTACAGCAAGTTCATAAAATTAGTCAAAACATGTGAGAATCAGAAGTTTAAGCACAAAGAATCATTAAACAAAGTTTAAAAAGAAATTTCGAAAACCCTAATTTTAGAAAAAGATGAAAATCACTTGAAATCATACGATTCTTGTAAAGAATCTCAAGGTTATTGTAAAACACACAAGAAATAAACTCAAATCATCTTAGATCTGTATAGATCTAGGAGGTTTGGAAAAGAAATTAGGGTGTCGAAGAGAACCATACAGAGATGAAGAAACATACTGAAAAACCCTTTCTTAGCTAATATAGAATGATTTCACTGGAAATCACACTAGAATGGCTAGGAACAGGCGAGAGATAAACCCTAGATGCAAGTCGATACGACCCTAGTCCCTTGGAGTCCTTAGAGATGGCAAGAATGACATGAGAGAAGCCATTGGAGGCCTGAGAGATGTTGAGAGGTCACTGGAGATAGCCATAGATGGGGTCGGCATATGGAGATTAGGGTTTAGGTTGAGAGTGTTTGAGAGCAGAGAGGATTTTAGGGCGGCGGGGTTGGTTGTGAAATGAATTAGGTTTGAGGGGATATAAGTTAGTTTAATTAGGAAAGGGAAAACCTGGGCCGTTGATCAAAATGATCAACTGCCGGGATTTGGCCAGGTATTGGGTCGGGTAGGTGTTCCTAAGTTGGGATGGGTAATTTTGGGGTCCGGTTTGGGCTGAATTGGGATTGGGGAGGGGTTGGAATTGGGCTGGAATTGAAATGAAATTAGGTTAGATTTTAAATAGCCATTTTCAGTACTATATAATTTATAAAAAATAATAAAATAATTTCCAAAAAATATTTCATGTACTAAAATTATTAAAAAATAGCTATTTAACATTTTAAAAATATAAGATACCAAATTATATATTAATAATGTAATTATGCATTAATATGGCTAGTATTGCAAATATACGCAAATTAACTAAAAATGTAAATGCAATTATAGAAAATATAATAAAAATATTTATGCAATATTTTGGCATAAATATAGAATTTAGATGGCTAAATTACCACGAAAATAGTTTGAAGGATAATTATTGGAAATGTTATGAGTAAAAAGAGAAGAAATAAATCAATTTGAAGCCTTTAAAAATTATAAAAGTGCTTATTCATGCTTATATATGCATATATGCTATTTTGAAAGTATATATATGTATTAAAAATATATAGGGAAAAATTAGGTATCAACAGAGTTTTGACCCATTCATCATCCTCGTTCTCAGCTTCAACAATGATCCGAAGAGAGGGAATCTCTACTTCTGCAGGTATTACGGCTTCAGTGCCGTAAACCAATAAGTAAGGTGTGGCCCCAGCTGAGGTGCACATGGTTGTACGATATTCCAATAGTGCAAAAGGCAACTTTTCATGCCATTGTCTTGAGCCCTAAATCATTTTCCTGAGGATCTTCTTGATATTCTTGTTTGCAGCTTCAACAACGCTATTAGCTTTGGGCCGATAAAGGGTATAGTTACGATGTGTAATCTGAAATTGTTCGCATACCTCCCTCATCGAGTGGCTATTCAGATTTGCAGCATTATCTATGATGATAGTTTTAGGAATACCAAAAGACAAATGATGTTGGAATGCACGAAGTCTACCACTACTTTCTTGGTGACGGCTTTGAAAGTGACTGCTTCGACCTACTTTGTGAAATAATCAATGACAACCAAGATGAATCTGTGCTCATTTGAAACTTTCGCTCGATCGGCCCAATAACATCCATACCTTAGGCAACGAATGGCCAAGGTGCTGACATAGGATGTAACTCTGAAGGCGGTGCATGAATCAGGTCACCGTGTATCTGGCACTGATAGCATTTTTGGACGAAACAGAAACAATTTTTTTCCATGGTCATCCAATAATAACCTGCCCAGAGAATTTTATTTGCAAGGACATACCCATTCATGTGAGGGCCACATACTCTCGAATGGACTTCATTCATGATCCGTTCAGCTTCTCGGGAATCTATGCACCTCAAAAGATTCAGATATGGAGTTCTTTTATATAGGTCTTCTCCACTCAAAAAGAAACTGCTGGCAAGCCTTCTAATAGTTCTCTTTTGATCTCGCCTGGCTTGCTCGGGATATTCTTTTATTTTTAAAAACCTTTTGATATCATGATACCATGGCTGAACATCTAGTTCCATTTCAATTTTGGTACAGTAGCCATGTCTTTCTCGAATTTGGATTTCCAGCGAGTCAATATGGACATTACCCGAGTACGGCAACATTGAGGCTAAAGTAGCTAGTGCATCAGCTAACTCATTGTGGAATCAAGGAATATACCTGAACTCAACGGATTTGAACCATTTGCTGAGATCTTCCACATGTTGCCTGTATGGGATGAGTTTGATGTCCCGAGTTTCCCACTCGCCCTGGGCTTGCCTTATAATTAAAGATAGAATCCCCCATGATTAACAATTCCTTTATATCCAGACCAACTGCCATATTTATGCCCATAATGCAGGCTTCATACTCAATGGTGTTGTTTGTACAGAAGAGCCAAAGTTGGGTTATGGCCGGATAGTGCTGACCTATGGGCAAAATCAGAATTGCTCCAATCCCGACACATTTTGCATTTACAGCTCCATCAAAGAACATTTTCCAAGCATTGGTTTCCTCTGGAATTACTTCAATTGAGCTCACTTCCTCGTCTGGTAAATAAGTGCTTAGGGGTTGGTATTCATTATCGACCAGGTTTTCCGCTAGATGATCCGCCAAGGCTTGAGCTTTCATCGCCGTGCTAGTGACATAGACAATATCGAACTCAGTGAAAAGGATTTGCCATTTTGCTAACCTTCGTGTGGGCTTTGGTTTTTGGAATATGTACTTCAGAGAATCCATTCTGGTTATGAGACATATGGTGTAGGCCAAAAGATAATGTCTGTTCTTCTGGGCGACCCAAGTTAGGGCGCAACAAGTTCTTTCCAACAAAGTGTATTTTGCTTCATAATTGGTGAACTTCTTGCTCAGGTAGTATATTGATTTCTCTCTCTTCCTGATCATATCGTGTTACCCTAGGACACAACCGAAAGAATTTTCCAGACTGTCAGGTACAAGAACAAAGGTCTTCCCGGCTCGGGTGGAACCAACACTGGTAGATTCGACAGATATTCTTTGATTTTATCAAAAGCTTTTTGACACTCATCTGTCCATCTGATTGCCGCATCTTTCTTTAATAACTTAAATATGGGCTCACACGTGGTAGTAAGTTGAGAAATGAATCTGCTGATGTAATTCAATCTTCCTAGCAGATTCATGACCTCTTTCTTGGTTTTTAGAGGCGACAAATCCGAATAGACTTTATCTTTGTTGGATCTAATTCAATACCTCTCTGACTGACTATAAACCCCAGAAATTTTCCAGACGGAACTCCAAATGTACATTTAGCTGGATCCAATTTCAAGTCATACCTGCACAAACGCTCAAAGAACTTCCTCAAATCCCATACATGGTCTTCCTGCGTTTTGGATTTAATGATCACATCATCCATATACACCTTAATTTCCTGGTGTTTCATATCATGGAAGATGGCAATCATAGCTCTTATGTAGGTTGCCCCGGTATTTTTCAAACCAAATGGCATGACCCTATAACAGTAAGTGCCCCAAGGTGTGGTGAAAGCCATCTTTTCTGTGTCTTCTTTATCCATCAGAACCTAGTGATACCCAGCATAATAATCCACTAAAGACTGTATCTCATGCTTGGCACAATTGTCAACAAGAATGTGGATATTTGGCAATAGAAAGTTATCCTTGGGGCTTGGTTTGTTCAAATCACGGTAATTGACACATACTCGGGGTTTTCCATCTTTCTTCGGCACTAGAACCACATTAGCCAACCACGTGGTGTATCGGACCACTCGAATCATACCAGCTTTCAGTTGTTTGGTGACTTCTTCCTTGATCTTATCACTGATGTCTGCTTTGAACTTTCTCTATTTCTATTGGGCGGGTGGATAACCGGGATAAGTTGGCAATTTATGTAACACCAAATCAACGCTCAGCCCTGTCATATCATCATAGGACCATGCAAACACGCCGTTGAATTCGAACAAAAGTTGGATCAATGCATCTCTAGTTCTTTCATCAGCGTGAATTCTTATCATGGTTTCTCGAACCTCTTCTGGACTGCCCAAGTTAACTGGCTTGGTTTCAGTTAAGTTTGGCTTAGGCTTATTCTCAAATTGTTTCAATTCTCGATTTATTTTCCTAAAAGCCTCATCTTCGTCATATTTTGTTTCTTGATTCATTATTTCAAAGTTAGACAGTGTTTTAGGATTTGGGCATGAAGTCCGCAAGCATGTCATGTTATTTAAGTCCGCATTATTAGATTTGAAAAAAAAAAGATAAGAAAAATAGCAAAATCAGAATAAAGAAAAAGAGACATTTGTGGATGATGAAATATTGATTTCATTTCATTGAATTAAAGATATGAGGGTTTACATAAAGATGAAAAGACAATAAAGTAGAAACATTCGAGTTACACCCTGAAATAACTCGTAATGTAGAAAAAAGGGCACGATTGGACTACCGGGACTCCCATCTAACAGGGAATGGGGTAGCTTTCAAATTTTGAAGCTTGGCATCCGGTCTTATATACTGTCCCTCAGCAGTGCTCATGCCTTCCCCTGGCTGGACCATGTGAGACTCATACAACATTTTCTTCAAAGTTTCACAAATAGCATCAATTTCTTCAGCGGTAAAAGCCTCTTCTTCTTCCACATATTTTGGTTTAACAAATGACTTGGCGGCATGCGAAATGGGCTGGATAGGACCTACCCTTTTTATTTACATCGTCCCATGTTCTGTCGGCCCCTGTAGCTCTAGAACCCACACCGAAGAACTTCTCATTGGCAATTGAAGTAACAGGCTCTGTGATGCCTTGTAGAGATACCCCGAGCCCCTTTTTGGGCTTGTACCCATGTGTAATCATTTGAGTGGCGAGCATGACCGAGGTGTTAGACAAGCAAGGTCGAGGTAATGGGGCCCCTTCTTTATATTGGTAGGCAACCGCAATCTCGAAGGCCTGGTATACAATATGTTCGCTGCCTTCCCTAGCTTCAAGACACGGGACTGAAGGGTCCCTGTAGATGGATTGTTCATCTTCCCCATGTACGACAATCTCTTGGTTTTCATATTAGAATTTAACCATTTGGTGGAGAGTTGAGGGAACGGCTCCGGCAGCATAAATCCATGGCCTTCCCAAGAGAAAATTGTATGAAGTGTCCGTGTCCAAAACCTGGAAAGTCACCTCAAAATCCATGGGGCCAATAGTCAAAATCAGATTGATTTCCCCTATTGTGTGTATCTTGACCCCATCAAAGGCCCGCACACAGATGTTGTTAGTTCAGATTCTTTCTATTCCAATCTCCGTTCTTAGGAGTGTTGAGAGAGGACAAATATCGACCCCAGAACCACCATCTAGCATGACTTTCTTCACATAATAGCCCTCACATTTGACATTTAGGTGAAGGGATTTGTTGTGGGAGGCTCCCTCTAGGGGAAAATCATCACAGCTGAAGGAAATCCTATTGACCTCAAAGAATCGCTCAGCCATTCCTTCCACTTGTTCAACTGATGTGTCAATTGGGACATATTCCTCATTCAGTGTTTTCAAGAGTACCTTCTGGTGTTTATTCGACTTAGCAGCAGATATAAAAGTGAGACATGGGAAGGAGTCTTCTGGAGTTGGTCAACTATTGCATATCTAAAGTTTTCATCTTTCGAAAAAACTCTTCTGCTTCCTCATCACTCACAGGTTTCTTGGGTGGAAACCGTTTATCCTTGTTCAGTTTTGATTTCTTTAACTCTTTTGGGTTGTGGTACTTCCCAGATTGATTCATTTCATTCAATTCTCCCATGACTTTTTTCCCTTTATAGGTAACCACTGATCTGTTGTAATTCCAAGGGACTGGGGTGGGGTCTCTCATAGGTCTTTGTGGTGCGTGGCTGATAACCACGGGAACAGTCATCCTTGGTGGACTAACCGGCCCCCGCACCACATAGGTCCCTTTTGGTACATACAATCTCGACACATTCAGTGTAGCCTTCTTTTGCTCGAATTTCTTGGGAGTGTTCAAAATGAGCTGTTCTTTTCTTGAGGCCTTAGGAATATAGAGAATTGCGTTCTTAGCAGGTGCTGCCCCTGTCTTTGTTTTTACAGCTTGAGGAATCAGAGTGATTTTCTTCTTAGTTTTGTCTTGTTTCACCACCACTTTGGGTTTTGCCTCTGAATCGGTGATGGCGATGATGGCTTTCAATGCTGAATCAAATTCCTTGTCATCACAAATTATTCCAATGACCGGCCTATTGTTGTGAGCCAGTAATGGTTGTAAGTCACATTAGGGACTTCTTTGTCCCTCAACACAACCCTCTTTTGTTCTATTGAGCTTTCAACTGCCCTTTTAAAGGTCCAATATTCCTTCTTATCATGACCCTCTGCTCCCGAATGGTAAGCACACCTAGTACCGGGCCGGTATGATGGGGATTTAGGATTTTTCCAATTGGGGGGTACAGGTTGCAACAGACTCAGTTGGATTAACTTCGGGAACAGGCTGGAGTAGGATTCACCAATAAGGGTGAAATTATTTCTCCTGAGAGGTTCACGGGGGCGTGGATTATGTTGGTGGTTGCTTTGTGGTGGACGGAGGTTATACAGAGCTTGGTATGTAGGGTTATTTCTAGGAGGTGGAGCTCAGGCTTAGTTGTAGTACTAATACAGCCGTGTATAGAGTTGGGCATTCATCACCGCATAATGAGGCGATGCTACGACATAGGCTGCATCTTGGTGTGGATAGTAGTGTTGCAGGGTTCTTGGTGGCATGTAAAAGTGATCAAATGATCGGCAGGGCCCTCTTGAACCCGAAGTCATCGTCGCTCCTTCCTACCTTTTTTTACGACTAGCTAAACCCCGTGAGCCATTCTAGATGGCTTGGGAGGTAGCTTTCAAAGAAGCTTGACTCAATATCCGACCAGTTTTCAGATCATTCTCTACCATTTCTCCAATTTTGATTGCCTCTGCAAACGATTTGCCCATTGCGGACATCATATTCTGAAAATAATCGACTTCTTGGGCCTGCAAGAAGACTGTAACCATTTTGGTTTCATCCATGGGTGGTTTCATTCTGGCGGCCTGCTCGCGCCATTTGATAGCATACTCGCGGAAACTTTCCGCTATTTTCTTCTTCAAGTTAGATAGGAGTTCCTGTTTGGAGCTATGTCAACGTTGTTTGCTGGAACTGTTTGACAAAATCTCAAGCTAAATCATCCCATATGTTCCAGTGGGATATTTCTTGATCCATATACCATTTCGAGGCGATTCCTATCAGGCTTTCCCCGAAATAGGCCATCAACAACTCTTCTTTTCCACCAGCCCCTCGCAGCTGATTGCAATATCTCTTAAGGTGAGAAATTAGGTTTACATGCCCATCATACTTCTCAAACATTAACATTTTGAAGCCGATAGGTAGATGGACATTTGGGAACATGCACAAGTCTGAGTATGAAACACTTTTTTGGCGACTCAGGCCTTGCATATTTTTTAAGCTTTGTTCCAAGTTTCTCATTTTCCGAGCCATTTCTTCCTTCTCGGGGTTCTTCACTGTTATTTCTTGTTCCATTAGGGACTCATATTGTGGCAGTTGAGCGTATGAATTTGGAGTAACATGAGTTATGTCCGGCTGAAATTGTGGGACCTGGAAAGTGAACGTTAAAGGCTCAAAGCATGGCCTAGGAATGGTTGGTGGTGCCATGGTAAAGACTGGTGGTGCTGTGAATAATATTGAAGGTACCCCTGAAAATGGTTCCTGGGGGCGGACCTCAGAAGGCATACCAGTGAAGTTGGCTGACATAGTAGGGTACCCAAACGGGACGAATGGGTTGGACATAGGGATGGGGACGTTGGTGGTTCCACCTTTCCTGCAAATCAATTCGTGAAATCCCGGGATTGTATTGGGTGGTTCTCTGCCGTTGCACCAAGAGTCCCACATTTCCAACATGCGGAGACGCAGCTGTTACACCCCATGTTTTCATACGCAAAAGTACGTCATAAGTCAATTGATGAAAGCCCAGAAATGAGATCATCCTTGAAAGTACATAAAGTAAGTTAATCACATTACCTTTTGGGTTACAAATCTTTAAGATCATTGATAAAAAGTACCAAGAGAGTTGAAAGGCTTAGAAGCTAAAGAAATTGACGAAAAATAAGTTTTGTTGAAAGTCGATAAGTTTGAAATGTTATAACATGCACTTTGGGGTGAGACTAGGGTTATTAACGTGATAAGGAGATTATGTTATGAGTTATTTTAGTCTTATGATAGCTGTGTGTTACGTTTTGAAGTCAAGCGAGTTGTGGAACAAAAGTTGGCAAAGGTCATCACAAGTTACATTCATGAATGTTCTAAAAGTTAGGTCAAATGTAGCGGAGATTGTCTCCTAATATACTTGGCATTATAGGATTATCCACATATCAAGTTTAAGATCTATGAGTCTAATTTCTAACGCATTAAACCATTTGTCGATACGATATTGGAATAGAGAGATATTTACAGGTTTGCAAGACTGCGCAGACCATATAGGTGACAAGTAGGTAGGTCGCTGAAGCTATTTTAGCAATACATTTCATGTGTTTTATGAGCTCTTTTTTGGGACATATTATATACCAAATTTAAGGTCTTGGAATTTAGTTTCCAATACTCTTAACCGTTTTTTCATACAACATCCAAATAAAAAGATATAAGCATCTAAAGAAGAGCCAATAATAGGGTGTCAAGCTAGCACCTCTTTGACTTTTCAAAAATGGATATATATAGGTCGTATGTCATCTATTTCTTCATTTTTCCACATACCACGACCATAATAACACCCCTAAACGTATCCTAAAGCTCTCCACAAGGGTTTCCAAGAATATTAACATCCCGGGTACAAAATTAAGAAGCGACAACACTAGAACAATCCCTACGACGTAAGTATCGCTAAATCGCCTCTCTTTTTCTTTGTAGTTTGAGTTTTGGAAGGTACTTCATAGTTAAGAAAATATATACTCTCTTTATTTAAGCTTTAAATATCAAGTAAGGTTTATAAATTTGTTTCCTAACAGTTAGAACTCACGGGACGATGATCGGAAGCCGTGAGTTCTAGTTATTCGACTTGTAGTGGACTGTTTTATGGGATGTTTCGTGTTGCTTTTGGGCTGTCTATAATGCTGTTGTTTAATGGATTATTGGAGGAGAAATGGTTTGGAGAAATACCACATAATGGCGAAATGGTAGATTAATCATTCTTTGTAACATTTTCGGGGTGTTTGACACTACTATAATTGTTATTTTGGGTATGAAGTGATTGGAGTGTGTTGGGCTGTTGTAAGATAAATATAATATGGATTTCAACTTTCCATCCACTGTAGGAGGTAATTATATTGTGTTCTTTCATGTGATAAAGGTTATCTTGACGTTGATTAAGTTAAATGGATGGACTAGACATAAACTAGTGAATAAAGTTGCTAACTGAGAATAATTAGAGTTGTGAATTATTTTCTTTGTTATAAACATATGGTATAAGGCTGGAATCATTGATGAATTAATTCATTATCATGTTAATGATACTATTGATTTAAAGTAAGAAGTCTATAAGGGGTGATATGGGGTATACAAATTCCAATTGGCACTTGCCACTCGTCGTGAAGTAGTTGTGACTTGTTATTTTATGGTGTCTTGTTATTGATAATTTTGTATTGCAAGATTTCTCCGGTTATTATTGTTGGTATATGGTATTGGAGGAGGCTCTTGTTACATGGGAGATGCTTCCCAAATTTACATAAATGAGCTATTAGTTTAAATTGTGGACTTATCCTTTTCTCAAAACTGATTTTGAATCCCCTTATGCTATGGTAGATTGAATTGAGTTGTTTGAAAAATTTCTTGGAAGTATTAAGGACTCAATGAAGTTAAGGTATGTTAAGGCTAAACCTTTCCTTTATTTTGGCATGATACAATAACTACATGTATTTGATAACGAGACATAAAGAGAAGTTCATATTCCTGAATTTATGTACATTTTCCTAGTCTCATAAGTTATATCATTCTCCCTTATCGGGATTTCATATTAAGTTTAGTCTTGTCTCCTTTCAGCCAATAGGGTATAGAGTTTATATATATATATACAGTATTATAGTATTTTCACCACCATCGAGCTATAATCGATGGGCAGACCCCTCTTGGGCAACCTCTGATCAGATGGTGAGTTATATATCGAGTCTACTGTGGCCGAGCACCTATGAGTGAGCCCAATATGGCTGAGATACAGAGCCTAGTATGGCCGAACACCTATGATCGAGCCTACTACGGCAGAGCAGTTATACATATTGAGCCTTATAAGGTCGGACAACTATTTTACTTATTATATTGAGAAAGTTGAGTCAGTATCAGCAGGTAAGCATATCTTCAGATTATCTTTGACTCCCAGTTAACTTTAGTCATTATATTATCAGTTCAGTTTCAGCTTTCAGTTATTCTGTTGTCTTACATACTCGGTACATTATTTTGTATTAACGTCCCTTTTGCTGGGGACGCTGCATGTCATGCCTGCAGGTCCTTATTGACAGTTGGACAGATCCTCCCAGCAGACAGAGTCAAACATTAGCTTGGTTGGTAAGCTCCACTTCCTCGGAGTTACCAGGTCTAGACATTAGAGTCTATTTTACATATACAAGTTTAATGGGTAGGTCGAGGCCCTGTCCCAACCATGGTACAGTTTAATTATCTCTAGAGGCTTGTTGACGAGTCTTGTGTATTTTGTATAGCAGTAGATGTTCATAACGGCTTCGTCGGCCTACACAATTATATATATTAGCTTTTGGGTATGTTTACCCCTTAGATGAGAGAGACATTATTTTCAGATGATTTAGAATATGGCCTCATCGGCCTAAGTTGAGGGTTACTCTTCTAAAGTTCACAGTTACAGAGTAGTACACTCGGGCCGAGTATGGAACCGGGTGTCGGCCACGGTTCTACAGGTTTGGGGCATGAGAAACATGATATCAGAGTAGTTCTATCCTAGGGAATCTACAAGTCGTGTCTAGTAGAGCCTTGTTTATAGATGTGTTGTGCACCACATTATTTAAACAGGAAGCTATAAGGCATTTAAGAGTCTATTACCCTCATTTCAAATTCATATCATGCTATAGAGCTGAGTCATAAGAGTTTGAGCTAAGACTTATGTTTGCTAATTATAGTTATGCTTGCAATTTGAAAAATTACAGCTAGCTAGAGGGCTAATACTACAACAGGTAAGGGCATTAGTAGAGAGAGAATTCTTGACGACGTGGCCTTATTTAAGGCCCTATTAGATCGTGCATACCAGATGGTACACTCTAGAATAGTACAGTCAGATATGAATACTAGAATATTCAAAATATCAGAAGACATGTAGTGGCATCCTAGAAGGGATAAATATTTACTTTAGTATGACTCCTGCCCCTAGTAAAAAGAGAATAGTAGGTGACCCGAAGGGCAAGTGAGATGAAGCAAGAGGAGATAAAAGTGAAAGAACGTTTTGTTGAAGTTTTTAGAATAATGTAATAAACAGAGATATTAGCAGGAGAATAAGAAAAGAGTAAATGAAGCATTATGAATAAGATGTAATAAAAAAGTGGTAACGATAAATCATAATATGTCAGGATGACATAGTCTATAGTCAAGTAAAGGAAAAGGCAAGAGGTGACATGCCTTGAGACTATAAAAAAGTATAACCCATAAAGTCATATCCTCATTTTGAGAAAATGAGTTGGCGATTCCAACGTAATTACCAGAAGGCTAAGTTAGACCCCTAGAGTAATAGAAATCAACATAGGCTAGTAAACAAGAAAAAAAAATCGAACATGATTTAGGGACCAAAAGATTCGATAATAGTCGGCATCGTAAGAATTTCAAAAATTGTGTTCTGGAAATGATAGAATGGACAACGGAAAATAACCTTTAAAGGTCATTCAGGAAGACGCTTCCCTAAAGCAAGCAATGTGAGCAGAGTTATGCTTAAGGGACTAAGTGTGCCAGTTACACTAGGTGTCACCCTCGCACGTAAGAAATTCAGTTATCCCTGGTATAGAAGGTTACCGCAAGGCGAGTAAGAGTCAGTGAAGATGTGAAAAGATGACAAAGATGAAGAGGTAACTATGAACTAGTAAAGGAAGAATGCGGTAAAAAGGTGATAAGGGTGAGATTGCATTTATTCAGATCCTACATATATGTTATGACTCTAGAACATTATACAAGCATGATGGCGGGGAGATGCAGTAAGGGTTCCCTCCCAGGATGTTATTGATAAATAAGTGCGAATGAACACTTGATACATAAGTATCCAGTGAGAGAGGTAAGTTAAGTCAGAGGAAACAACCCAAGAGAGATTACGCGGAATATAGATGTGAGAATGGACCAACGAGTAGTTAGTTGTTGATTCAGGAAGAGCCTAGTTATGACTAGACAAGAGGATACATATAAATCAGCAGATAGTGCAAGATAAACCTAGTGAATCCCAGCATAGGGAATTCAGTCTCGCAGATACGATATCGTAATCTTTTAGAAAAATTTAGATAGGAGTTGAGGTAGTTATAGTTACCGTAAAATGTTACGAAAATAAAAGAGAGTGCCACAGGGGAGACCAAAAAAATTGAGTTCAGAAGTAACCCTACGAGAACAAGGGCACAGAGGTATGTAACTAAGGATATTTATAGGTGAGTAAGAACATCAAAAATTTCGTCAGGTATATGATGGGATAAGCTCACAGCTTTACAAGTGTCAAAGAGTGTTCCATAAATGCAACAATGAAAGACTATCTGAGGAAATAAGGAAGAAGGCTTCAAACTAAGCATTTGACCTAAATAAATAATGGTCTTGTAACAGCAGTCTCACTACAACATTGTATGCATTCTATAAGAAAGTGGTACCTATTGTGACTAAGGAACGAAAAGTAAAATCCAAAGTAATATTCGAGATCATATGAGCTGCACAAAATTCCAATATATGTGGGCACTAAGATAAGCCAAGTATTCATGCAACAAGTGGCAGAACGACCAAGAAAGGTAATTGCTTACTTTTAACGAAAGCTGAGAAGGCACAAAAGGAATTATTCGATCTATGACCCAGAGTTAGTTATGTTATGAAAACACTTAAGATTTCGGAGTGTTATCCATGTTGCATATATGTTGACAATGATACAGCTATAGGGGACTCCAATATAAGTTAAAAGAAAGAATTGAGTCTACGTCACAGACAAAAGCTTGAATTGCTAGAAGGTTATATCATGGATATTCCATAGCGCCCACGAGGGGCTAAAGTAATAACTAATACCCTGAGCCTTAGATTAGAAGATAAAGTAAGCCTACTTAAAGGCTGAGATAGAAGAGGAAACTAAAGAGTTACATCAGCTAAGTGAATTAGGAGTCTGATTATTAGACCCCGATAAGTATAGAAATCGTGATTAGAACATTGTAGAATCACTCTAAATATCATCAAAGGTACAAAAGAGATAGTATAACGTCCATATTCTCTAATGGCTCTACGATAAATCTAGTTAGAACAGAACCAACCTCATAAGAAGTCAATATGAAGCCTTCGCTGAATTGTATATGCACGTGATGTGCAAGTATTATAGTAGAGCTTTAAGATGTGGATGTAAATTCCACTTATGTGGAAGGGAGGTTATAAAAGAGATAGAAGATACGATGTAAGATTTAAAGGTAAGTAAGGTACAAGTGAAGAAGGTACGAGATGCCCAAGTACAGAAGGTTACGAATAATCCAGATATTACATAGAGGGCTGGAAGAGTCGTAATTCTGTATCAAGAAGTGATAGGGTTGTCGTCAGTGGCATATCTTCCAGCCTATGGTTTCCAGGTACAGAGAGGTCTAGTTAAGAGAGTAAAGAAGAGTTAGAGACGATATGATGTCTCGCTTGAGATTCCAGAATAACATAAGGAAATCTATGGTGCTAGCAAGTTAAAGGAAGGTTGTGAGTAGTATAAATAGATATATGTAGGTCACAAGCTAAAGTATGGTAAAGCGATAAGGTTTTAGATAGACAGGAATAAGGATAAGAAAAGGTGAGTGAGAAGGTGACGAGAATAGGTAAATCCTCGGGATTAAACCCATCATAACAAGAGAGTTGATGGTTTCCATAAGTTATAAAAAGTTAAGTATAGCATGAATGAACTCAAAGGAGTTTAAGACTAGAAGAATTTAGAAGAGATGGAATGCTTCCATAAGAATTACTCATATAATCTTTTCAGTTAGCAGAGCAGCCAACTGAAAGAATCTTATTTGTATATGAGATTTGCATCATAGGAATAAAATACGAGATATGCATCTTATATATGAACTACTTTTGTCATTTACCGTAGTTCAATGATATAATCTTACTTTTAATTTAAAATTTGAGGGTTTAATTTAATTTGTTTAATATAAGTACTAAGCGTAAATAAGTATTTTCAGTAGCCAGTCAATAGATGTTAGAGCAGTATATCAAGTAATTTTGCCAAGACCAAAATGAATAAACTTTAATTAATTGGAGAAACTAGCTTGCAGTGTGACCTTTTATAAAATACGAACGAGTAAAATCAGCCGCTTAATGGATAGCAATCAATATGATCCTAATAAATAACTTACTGGTTTGTAAAGTCTTTCATACTCCGGAATAAAAGTTTTCCAATAAAGAAATGTTCAATTGTTCCTAATGCCTATGTCTTTTTCAGAAAATTTGTAAAGTTTATCTCTTTGGTATTTGTTTGCACTTCAATGAAAAAATATTCCGCAACCAATTTTTGAAGAAAATATTTGGAGTTGTTGAAAGATAGAGAGAACAAGGATGAGAAGGCAAATATAAAAGTTTGATTTTTTTACTCTCCTTTACGGGAAAATGTGTAAGTACCTCCAACCTATGATCGAAATCCCAACAACATACTTTTCCTTTTCGGGGGGGTCAAATAAGAAGAAGTGTAAAATGCATCATAATCCCTAATTATCAACCCCCTGAACTATTTTAAAATAAAATTATTACCTCCCTAAATGCTTACGTGACAAAGTGAGTGCATTTCACTCTTTTAAAAAAAGAGAGTGAGCAACAAAAACAAATACTAAATTTTTATTTTAATATGCCTTTTATTAAATATATAAAGCTTTTTAGTTATTCTTTTCTTTTTTGTTTCTATCTTTTTTTTAAAAAAAAATTCTTTTCTTCCTCCACCCGACTAGCAACATAGCCGATGCATCATCGCGTCACAAACCCAAATTTCTTCACCGTTGAAACCCTAATTTATACTCTCCACCCTTTTATTTTCCTAAGTCCATAGCTGCATCCCTCATTTTTCCAACTCCCCAGCAACTCTCATCTCTCTCTCTAATTGGGTCTATCACCGTTGTCACCCCGGCGGCTTGGCTGGCTGGTGATAACGACCTCCCTTTCTTTGTCATCTATCTCCCTCAATGTAACTAGCTTTTTAAGAAAGACAATTTTTTTTTAAACAACTCAGTAATTCAGATTCACTCTAAATGATTTGAGAATTAAACAAATCTGTGAAGGATACAGGGTTTTAGAAAATTTTCCTATTATCAGTCCATAAATTTGCAAGAAAATTAACCAGATTGTGAAGGAAGTCCCTCGCCGGAAAGTTTTTCGACCATCCAAATCCATTTTTTCCAGCCAAAATTTGCAGAACTTTCATCAGCGAATCCATCATAATATCAACAGATCCCGCCATTTATGATTATATTTTTCTTGCATAACCACAAACTAAACAATAATTTCAGAAGAAAAAAGTCATAAAAAAGAAAAATCTGAAAAGAATTTTGTGGGATGGGGGTGGTCACGTTTTGGAAAGAAGGTACGTAATTGGAGGAAGTGAAGAGAAAGAAAAAGAAAGAAAAAAAGAATAGAATAATAGTACAAAAAATAGAAAGAATACGAAAAGATTAAAAAAATTCTTAATAAAATGTACCTGCGCGCGTGGCTTCAACCACCAGCATATGATGTGGTTGTGGCCTTTCAAGGGTGTAACAAATCTATTTTAAAATAGTTCAAGGGGAGTAATAGGACCTCCGAAAAGAAAAAGGGTGTAGTTGGGATTTCGGTCATAGGTTGGGGGTACTTATGCATTTTCCCCTCCTTTTCTTTTGAAAATATATGTACATTGAATTTTGTTCATAATAAGGATTGGTGTTTTTATTTCTTTTTTCTTTTTTCTGTGGTGTCTGATCTTAAAGATGTCGTATGCTGACCACGTGCCTCTTTTGGGACCGACTTCATTATCTCAAAGATTTAGGAAAAAATAGAGAAAAGAAATTTATTTGTGTTAACCTCTTAGCTAGGAGCTAGGAGCATGAAATTTCTGGACGCTGCTATGGAAGAGAATTGCCAAATTTAACCACATGATTAGTCAAATATTAGAGGAGAAATTTACCTAGGTTTTCGATTGCATTGGTGCCAAATGCCAATGCAGAAGATGAATTCGGGAAGCTAAGTACATTATTTACTAAGAGGAGAAAAAGAAAGCAAAATAACATATCAAGACCTCTGTTTTTTTTTTGGGCCAAACGGAAAGTATAATTACACATAAGTACAATTCATACACACACATTGCAGTTGAGTATTCCAGTTATAATTTTGTAAATCTATAGTCTAAAAACAATAAGCCCAAATCCGAAAAACCTAGCATTTTTTCACATAACCAGCATTTCTTGTGGTCAATGCTATTCAACATTCCTACTGTTGAGAGAGATTTTTTACTTATCTCCTATCAAAATTCGTGTTTCGCTATTAACTTTATGAGACAAATAATAAAAATATATTTAAATATAAAAAGAGAAAGGCAAAAAAAAAAGAACTGAAAGCGTTTTTCCCTTTATTAGTGGCAGAGAATTTGCTAGGTTTCAATTAATAATTACTAAACATATAGTATATGAATATAAATGTACAAGAACTAGATTAAACAATTAGTAAAATATACAATCAAATATAAACGAACAAATAAAAATAAATTTGGTAGCTTTTTTTGCTTTGTCAATGGTAGAACAGATCGTAATTCCTTCTCATACACATATCATTGCTAGATTTTAGTTCTTCATTTTTTTTTCCTTCAATGGTGCCATTAATAGAGTTTAACTCAAGACGGAGAATAACTTACAAATAAGTAAATGAGGTTGTCCAGCTTGAAGGTAAGAAAATACACAAAAATCTAATTTCGTCTTTGTACATTCTTATACACTTATATATACATAATTATACAAAATTATATACACTAGTACATATTTATACCATATATAGACACTTGTATTTATAATGTTTAAACAATGTATTTACGTTGTATAATTGTGTATAAACAACAATTACATACGTTTACAAAGAAAATACCCTTTTGCACCAAATACCTGTAAATAATGTATATGTGATTTTTATGTAATCATATACACTATTATACAATATTATACATTATTATACAAATGAATCATATCAATGGAGCTTCACGGGTTCTTCTTATTCTTTCTTGAGCCTCTTCTGAAATTTGACTTAAATCTAGCTCAAATATGCTCCAAATCACTTCAAATTTAAGTTTGAACTCTTCTTGATGTTTTCAATCGATTGGAACAATATCCAATGATATTTTCAAGCAAACCCAATAACACTCATTTCAAAATTAATCTTAAATCTTAGATCTGAGTTTGCTTTCAAACTCAGACTCTCATATATGCTTCAAACTTAAAGCTTCAGCCTTCACTTGAGTTTTTTTTATTAATCAAATTTTAGATTTGAAAAACTTGAGCTCCAATAATGGAGGTTTTATGGTTATATACACTGGATGGAAGAGAATACTAAAGCTAGTAGTAAGGATGAAGCAAATTCATAACTGAACAACTTCAAATCTTATTCAAAGATTTAGCTTCGCACTTGGAGTTGAAGTGCACTTATATGATAAGGAAGAATACGCATAAACGAGTGATATCAAGAAGCTTAGGCGAGTTATGCATTGTGGAGGAACTGAGTCTTTAATGTTGGGCTAAATAATAAAAAGATTTTTTCAGGATATTTACAATCTTAGCCAAAAAAGGTAGGAACTTCAAACCTAAGCCATTTCCAAACTGTTTGACCAAGTGACAAGGAACACAATTCTTCCTTATATTTATTAATACTAGATGTCACAACCCAAATTCCATTATAGATCGTGATGGCACCCAACATCGTTGTTAGGCAAGCCAATCCTAATCAACTAGTGAGTTCTCATTTATTTTACTGAAACAATCCCAACATTTTTAAATCTTAAACCTTTAAACAGTAGATAGTTAACAAGTTTATAATAATAGAAGTACATCCCCAAAATAATAGTCTACAATGTGTGTGGCAGGAACTAGTGTCACAAGTACTAGGGCAACTAGTAGAATGTACAAAAATACCACTACCCTATTGCTTGAAACAGAATAGATAGTACGTAACAACAACAAAAGAAGAGAACTACGACATACTACTGAACGACTCAGAAGGGGCAGCTTACCGTGAGATCTCGATCAGGAATCAATAACGCACGCCGGATGAGTAACTAGATACACCTGCCTCAGATCCTGTAAAGTTAAGTACAGAAGCGTAGTATGAGTACATAAACAACATGTACCAAGCAAGTATTCAGTCTAACCTCGAAGAAGTAGTAACGAGGGATCGACTTGACACTCACTAAGGTCAATATCAATAATATTTAAGGTTTACGCTAAGCATGGATATAATGAGAGTCTCAGAACAAGGAGAAATAATATATCAATTTCAGTCATGTCATATAATGGTTTATATTTCAAAGCATTTAAATAGAGTAAATCATGGATGAATTATACATAAATAACTTGCGCACATTATGCCGAGGTCGTACGGCCCAGTCCAATATAATATTAAACTCTGCACTGCCAGGGGATCAAATGGCGCGAACCATAGATGCATCTATTTCTACCGAGGCGATCGGTCCGATCCACAAATAGCAATTATAATCAAGTAAGCACACATTGCTCATTTTGTTACGACCCGGCCGGTTGTCTTAAGAATTAAAGCCCCGATCCCCTATTAATTGCTTTTTCCAAGTTTATTTCTGCTATTTTGATTTGCCGGGATGTTCGATTTTGAGTTTCGGGGAGTTTTGGGACACTTAGTCCCTAAATGAGAGCTTAAGTGTTAGAAAGTTGACCGTAGTCGGAATAGTGTGAAAAAAGCCTCAGAATGGAAATCTGATGGTTCTGTTAGCTCCATTGGGTGATTACGGGCTTAGGGGCGTGTTCAGATTGTGTTTTAGAGGTCCGTAGCTAATTTAGGCTTGAAATTCCGAAAGTTGAATTTTTGAAGTTTCCGGTTCGATAGTGAGATTTTGATCCGAGGGCCGGAATGGAATTTCGGAAGTTGGAGTAGCTCCGTAGTGTTTAATGTAACGTGTGTGCAAACTTTCACGTCATTCGGACGAGGTTTGATAGACCTTTTGATCGAAAGCGTATTTTTAAAGTTTTTGGAATTCTTAGGCTTGAATCCGATGAAAAATAGGTGTTTTGATATTGTTTGGAACATTCCGAAGGTTGGAACAAGTTTGAATGAAGTTATGGGATATGTTGGTAGGGTTGGTTGAGGTACCGGGGGCCTCGGGGTGATTTTGGATGGTTGTCGGAAGGATTTTGGAGTTAGAGTTACAGCTTCAGTTGCTAGTTCTGTCATAACCGCACCTGCGGTTTGGGTCCCGCAGGTGCGGCTCCATAGAAGCGGCTCAGTGGTCACAGAAGCGGAAATGAGAAAGGGGTAAGGAACCACAGAAGTGGTGGAATTTCCGCAGGAGCGGTACTGCACCTGCGTGTAGAGAGCCGCAGATGCGGAATTTGTCTTTTAAGTGAAAAGTCACAGGTACGACCTTTGGTCCGCAAAAGCGGGACCGCAGATACGGTCCCTTGACCGCAGATGCGGAAACAGCTAGGCAGAAATATGAAATTTCGAGGGTTTAGTTTCAAAAGTTGGAAATTCAATTTGGAGCTCGGGAGATGGCGATTTTGAGAGGAAATTGAAGAGAAGATCATTGGGTAACGATTCTTTAACCCTTGCTAGTTATATTCCATCAATCTATAGTTAGTTTCATCATTTAAATTCGGATTGGAGACGAAAATTGGGGAAAAGTTGGAAGACAGTTCTTAGACCTAGAATTCGACTTTTGGTTGGGAATTTGACCTTAGATTTGGATAGTTTAGGTATGCATGAACTCATGAGAGTATGAAGATTCTGAAAATATAAATTTTACCCGATTCCGAGACGTGGGTCCGAGGCGCATTTTGGTTATTTTACCTAATTTCGTGCATTAGCTTAGAATTTCCTTGTAGAATCAATTACTTGAAGTGTTATTTACATTATGCAATTGAATTGAATAGATTTGGGCCATTTGGAGTCGAGTACTCGTGGCAAGAACATGATCTCGGGTTGATTATTGAGCCGGTTCGAGGTAAGTGGCTTGTCTAACCTTGTGCGGGGGACCTTCCCCTTAGGATTTGGTATATTTGGTAATTGAAATTCCTTGTACGTGAGGTGACGAGTGCGTACTTGTGCTAATTATTGGAAATCTGGTTTTCTTTAAGTAATTACTAGTATGTTTCCTTTCCTATTTTTATTACTTGCACTATTAAGCCTGTTGTTAGTTTAGGAAAGCATGTCTAAGTGACTTAACTGTCTTATTTGCTCAAACTGCTTTACCTGAATTCTGTGCGGCATGCTAGGCTAGAATTACTTGTTCGCCTTAATATGAAATTGTCATTTCTGAATATTTTCCTATTGCTGCTACGTATTTACATTGGGACTACGGATGTAGGATTCCGGTAGCTCCCCCCGTGCCTGTTTATTTTGGGACTACGGATGTGGGATTCCGGTAGATCCCCCTACACAGTTATATGGAACTACGGGAATGCACCCGGTAGATTCCCCCAGTACTGGGTATTTACATTTGTGACTACGGAACGGGATTCCGGTAGATCCCCGCGCACTATGAGTTGGACTACGGGACGAGATCTTGGGAGATCCATTGGATATGTACTTATGGGAATACATGACGGTATCTTGGGAGATCCCCGGTTGTTACTTTGGTGCTAAGTCGCATTTCTTTCCTTGTTTTGCCTTGTCTCTGTAATAGTTGTTGCTGCCCTTTTTATATCATGTGTTACTTTTACCGTTGTATTTACTTATATTGTTCTGTTCTACACTGTCAAACTTTATATTTTATTTAACCTCAGTAGGGCCCTGACCTTCCTCGTCACTACCCGACCGAGGTGTCACGACCCTAGTTTGCCCTCCGTGAACCATCGTGACGACACCTAGTCTCTATGACTAGGTAAGCCTAATTTGCAGAAGAAAAACCAAAATTTGCAGAAGTAAAACAATTTAAAATAGAAATAAAGTAGTAACAACGTTTAAATGTGCCGCCCGGCTCACACCATGTTTAACTCTCAATACCAATACATAAATCTAAGACCTGGAAACCCACGAATCACAAGCTAAGATCAATACTACATAGCTCTAACTCCGGAATGTCTAATAAGAATAGAAAAATACAGAAGGGCTAAATACTAAAAGCAGGAATAGAAAGGGACTTCTTGGTCTGCGGACGCGGCAAATATACCTCGAAGTCTCTAGAGCAGTCGCCTCCTCAAGGATGATAGGCCTGAGTAGCGGTACCTGGATCTGCACATGAAAAACATGCGCAGAAGAGGCATGAGTACACCACAGCGGTACTCAGTAAGTGTGAAACCTAACCTCGGTTGGGTAGTGACGAGGAAGGTCAGGGCCCTACTGAGGTTAAATAAAATATAAAGATGACAGGATAAGATAAGCAGTGCAATTGAGAATCTACATTAAGAATCTATACAGGATAATAAGAGTACAATAACGGAAACAGAGATAAAGGCAAACCACAAGGAAGTACCACTCATAACAAGGACGATAACCGGGGATCTCTTGGTATCCTGAGGATCTCTTAGTATCCTCAATATATGCTAGAGATCTCTTGATATCCCGAGGATCTCTTGGTATCCTCAATATATGCTAGGGATCTCTTGGTATTCTCAATATATGCTAGGGATCTCTTGGTATCCCGAGGATCTCTTGGTATCATCAAAATACGTGCTAGGGATCTCTTGGTATCCCGCACCTCAGTTCAAATCATAAATACGTACAAGGGATCTCCTGGGATGCCGTCCCGTAGTCCCAAAGTAAAAACACACAGCAGCAACACAAGAATACTCAATTAAGCTAAATTTCGTACCAAGTAAACAGTTAATTCTAGCCTAACATGCTTCACGTAATGCAATTAAGGCAGTTTAAGCAAATAGGCAATTAAGTCAACTAAACATGCTTTTCTAAACTAGCAACATGCTAAATTCACAAGTAGAATAAAACAGGAAAAAGAACTCAATTGAAATACTTAAGGAAAAACCGGATTTTCAACAATTAGCTCAAGTACACGCTCGTCACCTCACGTACAAGGCATTTCAATTATCAAATATATCATATCCTAAGGGAAGGTCCCCCACACAAGGTTAGACAAGTCACTTACCTCTAACCCGGTTAAAAATCAACCCGAAACCACGCTCTTGCCACGAGTACTCGACTCCGAATGGCCCAAATCTATTCAATTCAATTGCATAATGTAAATAACACTTCAAGTAACTGATTCTACAACTAAATTCTAAGCTAATACGCGAAATTAGGTAAAATGACCAAAACGCCCCTTGGGCCCACATCTTGGAATCGGGTAAAATTTACATTTCCAGAATCCTCACACTCCCACGAGTCTAACCATACCAAAATTATCCAAATCTAATGTCAAATACCCAATCAAAACTCGAATTTTCAGTCTAAGAACTTTTTCTCAATTTTCATACAAATTCCAAAATTAAAGGATGAATTCATGTTTAGATTAATGGGTTACAAGCAAAAATGAGTTAAGAATCGTTAACCAATCGATATCTCTGAAAATCCCTCAAAATTTTGCTCAAATCCGAGCTCCCAAGCTTATGTTTTGATAAAAATGGCTAAAACCCTCGATTTGAAATCTTATATCTGCCCAGGCGCGTTCTTCTTCGCGAACGCGATGCACAAAAGTCCTACTGGGCAAATTCCTCTTTCGCGAACGCGAGGTCCACTCGCAAACGCGTAGCTTACACGGGCAGACCCTATGCAACGCGAGGACCATGTCGCAAACGCGGGACATTACGCGAACGCAAAGCACATTTCAGCTGCTTCACCCAGATGCTCTACGCGAACGCGAGACCCTCTCGCGAACGCGATGAATGTTTTCTCTGCAACACAACATCAAAAAATCTATTGTCTTTTCAAGTCCAAAAGTGGTCCATTGAGCATCCGAAATACACCCGAGTCCCCCGGGACCTAAACCAAACCTGCCAACCAATCCTAAAACATCATTCAAACTTGTTTCAACCTTCGGAATGCTCAAAACAATATCAAAATACCGATTTTTCATCGGATTCAAGACTAAAAATTCCAAAAACTCTAAAACACTCTTTCGATCAAAAAGTCTATCAAACCTCATCCAAATGACCTGAAATTTTGCACACACGTCACATTCAACACTGCGGAGCTACTCCAACTACCGGAATTCCATTCTGACCCTCGGATCAAATTCTCACTATCGGACCGGAACTTCAAAAATTCCACTTTCGGCATTTCAAGCCTAAATTTTTTATGGACCTCCAAAACACAATCCGAACATGCCCGCAATCACCCAACGGAGCTAACAGAACCATCAAATTTTCATTCCGAGGCCGTCTTTACACTGTTCCGACTACGGTCAACTTTCCAACACTTAAGCTCTCATTTAGAGACTAAGTGTCCCAAAACTCTCCGAAACTCGACACCGAACATCCTGGCAAATCAAAATAGCAGAATTAAACTTGGGGAAAGCAGTTAATAGGGGATTGGAGCGTTAATTCTTAAGACGACCGGTCAGGTCGTCACATCCTCCTACACTTAAACATTCGTTCGTCCTCGAATGAGCATAAAGACATACCTGAAATAGTGAAAAGATGAGGGTAACGGCTGCGCATATCCTGCTCGGTCTCCCAGGTCGCCTCCTCGACCAGCTGACCTCGCCACTGAACCTTCACTGATGCAATGTTCTTTGACCTCAGTTTCTGACATGCCTGTCCAATATTGCCACTGGCTCCTCAAAATAAGATAGATCCTTGTCCAACTGTATTAAACTGAAATCCAACATATGCGACGGGTCACCGTGATACCTCCGAAGCATCGAAACATGAAATACCGGATGAACCCCTACCAAGTTGGGAGGTAAGGAAAGCTCATAAGCAACCTCCCCAACATGCCTCAATATCTAAAAAGGGTCAATAAACCTCGGACTCAACTTTCCTTTCCTCCCAAACCTCATAATGCCCTTCATAGGCGAAACCCGAAGCAGAACCCGCTCTCCAACCATATAGGAAACATCGCGAACCTTCCGGTCCGCGTAACTCTTTTGTCTGGACTGGGCTGTACGGAGTCAATCCTGAATAACCTTAACCTTCTCCAAAGCATCCTGAACCAAGCCTGTGCCCAATAGTCTAGCCTCACCCGGCTGAAACCACCCCACCAGAGATCTACACCGCCTGCCATATAAAGCCTCATACGGTGCCATCTGAATGCTGGACTAATAGATGTTGTTGTAAGCAAACTCCTCCAATGGCAAGAACTAATCCCAAGACCCTCCAAACTCAATCACACACGCACAGAGCATATCTACAAGAATCTGAATAATGAGCTCAGACTGTCCGTCCGTCTGAGGGTGAAATGTTGTACTCAACTCCACCCGAGTACCCAACTAATGCTTAACGGCCCTCTAAAATCGTGATGTGAACTGAGTACCTCTATCTAAAATGATGTACACTGGAATACCATGCAGTCGAACAATCTCTCGGATATAAATCTCCGCCAACCGCTCCGAGGAATAAGTAGTACACACAGGAATAAAGTAAGCGGACTTGGTCAGCCGATCCACAATCACCCAACTAGCATCGAACTTTCTCAAAGTCCGTGGGAGCCCAACTACAAAGTCCATGGTGATCCACTCCCCCTTCCACTCCGGAATCTCTATCTATTGAAGTAACCCACCCGGTCTCTGGTGCTCATACTTCACTTGCTGACAGTTAAGGCACCGAGTTACGAATCCAACTATATCTTTCTTCATCAGCCTCCACCAATAGTGCTGTCTCAAATCCTAATACATCTTCGCGGCACCGGATGAATGGAATACCGCGAGCTAGGGCCTTTTCCAGAATCAACTCCTAAAGCCCATCAACATTGGGTACACAAATCCGACCCTGCATCCTCAATACCCCATCATCACCAATAGTCACATCGCTGGCATCATCGCGCTGAAACTTGTCTTTGAGGACAAGCAAATGAGGGTCATCATACTACCGCTCCCTGATATGATCAAATAAGGAAGACTGAGAAACCATGCAAGCTAGAACCCGACTGGGCTCTGAAAGATCCAATCTCACAAACTGGCTGGCTAAGGCCTGAACATCCATCGCCATAGGCCTCTCCGATGCTGGTAAATATGCCAAACTCCCCAAACTCTCCGCCCGATGTCTCAAGGCATCAGCCACTACATTGGCCTTGCCCGGGTGATAAAAATAGTGATATCATAGTCCTTCAGCAACTCTAACCACCTCCTCTGGCGCAAATTTAGATCCTTTTGCTTGAATAGGTGTTGCAAGCTCCGATGGTCAGTATAAATCTCACAAGGCACACCTTATAAGTAATTGCGCCAAATCTTTAGGGCGTGAACAATGGCAGCTAACTCAAGGTCGTGAACAGGGTAGTTCTTCTTATGTATGTTCAATTGTCTGGATGCGTAGGCAATCACCCTACCGTCCTGCATCAACACCGCTCCAAGGCCAACCTTCGAGGCATCACAATAGACCATATAAGACCCCGGACCTGTAGACAATATCAAATTTAGGGTTGTGGTCAAAACTGTCTTGAGCTTCTGAAAGCTCGCCTCACACTCCTCCATCCAATGGAATGGAGCACCCTTCTGGGTCAACCTGGTCATGGGGGCTACAATCGTTGAAAATCCCTCCACAAAACGATGGTAGTAACCTGCCAAACTAAGGAAAATGTGGATCTCTGTAGCTGAGGATGGTCTGGGCCAACTCTGCACGGCCTCTATCTTCTTCGAATCCACCTGAATACCTTCACTCGATACCACATGGCCTAAGAATTCCACTGAATCCAACCAAAACTCACATTTCGAGAATTTAGCATATAATTTCTTCTCTCTCAGGTGCTGCTCATGATCTTCCCGACTCTGGGAATACACCAGAATATCATCATACGACAATGACAAACGAGTTAAGATACGACTGGAACACATTGTGCATCAAATGCATAAAGGCTGCTGGGGCATTGGTCAGCCCAAATGACATAACAAGGAACTTGTAATGACCATACTGAGTCTTGAAGGCAGTCTTCGGGACAACTGGCTCCCGAATCTTCAACTGATGGTAAACTGAGCACAAATCAATCTTAGAAAACACATGTGCGCCCTGAAGCTGGTCAAACAGATCATCAATATGAGGCAAAGGATAACGGTTCTTAACTGTCACTTTGTTCAACTGGCGATAATCAATACACATACACATAGAACCATCATTTTTCTTCACAAACAAGATAGGAGCACCCCAAGGTGATACACTGGGACAAATAAAACCCTTATCAAGCAATTCCTATAACTGATCCTTCAACTCCTTCAACTCAGGAGGAGCCATACGATACAGAGGAATAGAAATGGGCTGAGTGGCCGGCAACAGATCGATGCCAAAATTAATATCTCTATCAGGCGGCATGCCTAGAAGATCAGCTGGAAACACATCGGGAAAATCCCGTACTACTGGGACTGAATCAACTGAAGGGGTATCAATACTGACATCTCTCACATAAGCTAAGTACGTGTCACACCCCTTCTCAACTATACGCTGAGCTTTAAGAAAAGAAATAACTCTACTGGGAGTATGATCTAAAGTACCCCTCCACTCAACATGCGGTACACCAGGCATAACCAGCATCATAGTTTTGGCGTGACAATCAAGAATGGCATAATGGGGCGACAACCAGTCCATGCCCAAGATAATATCAAAATATACCATGCTGAGCAACAATAAATCGGCTCTGGTCTGAAAACCACTAAGAGCAACCAAACATGACCGATAAACGCAGTCCACAACAAGAGAATCTCCCACAGGAGTAGAAACATAAACAGGGGAACTCAAAGAATCCCGAGATACACCCAAATGCGGAGCAAAATAAGAAAACACATAAGAGTAAGTAGAGCCTGGATCGAATAGAACCGACGCATCTCTGTGGCAAACCAATATAATATATGTGATGACAGAATCGGAGGCAACAACCTCGGTACGGGCAGGAAGGGCATTGTATCTGGCCTTCCCCCCAGGGCGACCTCTACTTCCCCGACCTCCACCCCTAGCTAGATGAGCAGGTGGGATAGCAACTGGAGCTGTAATCATAGCCTGTGAACTCTGCTAGGCACACTGTGGCTGAGAAGTCTGTGGAGGTGCAGTCCTCCCAAGTCTAGGGCAATCCCTCACCACATGGTATGTGTCACCACACTCAAAACAAGCTTTCGGAGGACGTGGAGACTATGATTGGCTCAGACCAGGTCTGTTGGACTAACCTCGGAAAACACCTCGCATAGGAGGTGCGCTAGAAACCGGAGGTGCATAATAAGGCTCCTAAGGCCTAGGAGGATCTAGAGCACTACTAGCTACTGGAAGAGCTAAATGAACAGGGCGACTCATATAACCCCTACCATGATGACCTGCAGCTAGAGCACGGGCATCAGAGAAATGGCCCGACTCTCGAGACCTCTTGGCCTCCCTCTCCTCTCTCTCCCTAGCATGCATACCCTCAATCCTCCTAGCAATGCTCACCACCTGCTGATAAGAAATATCCATCTCCAACTCACGAGCCATGCTAGATCTAATGCTGGGAATAAGGCCTTCAATAAGCTGGCAAACTCTCTCACGAACAGTAGAAACCAAAGCTGGTGCATGCCTACCCAAACTAGTTTAACGAACAACATACTTTGAGACAGTCATAGCACCCTGGCGCAAATGCTCAAACTTTGCGCGCCATATGTACCTGAGGCTTTGAGGAACATACTCTCTCAGAAATAGATCTGAAAACTGAGTCCAAGTGAGTGAAGCAGCCTTATCTGGACTGTCTAACTCATAGGTGCGCCACCACTCATAGGTGGCTCCTCGAAGCTGGAAGGTAGTGAAGGAAACCCCGCTCGATCCTGATATACCCATGGTACGGAGAAAACCCCGCTAAATACAGGAGGCTTCTACTTTTTGAACCCCGCTAGACCGCTAAATACAGGAGGCTTCTACTTTTTGAACCTCTCAAGCCTCAGCCGCTCCTCCTCGAAAATCGCTGCCCTGTCCTCGGGCTGAACTGACACTGCAGGCGGTCCAATAATAATCTCAGGGACCTGCTCAACATGCACTCGCTGCTCAGGAGTTTGGGCGGCGGGAGTCTATGCTCCTCCCCCAGCCTAAGATGTGGTTGCAACAAAGGGAAGCAACCCTGCCTGAGCTAAGGTGGTGTACATGCTCATGAACTGCGCCAAAGTCTCCTGAAGGGCTGGAGTAGTAGTAGTAGTAGGCGTATCAGGTGCCTGGACTCCGACTGGAACTGCGGGTGGTACCTCGACGACAACTCGCGCAGGTGCTTTGGTTGTACCACGTGTGTGTCCTCGGCTTCTACCCCAGCCCCGACCTATAATGGCTGTAGTAGGGGGCACTGGTGCCTGATCATCTCGGGTAGCACGTATCCTCACCATCTGTGAGAGAATAGAAGACAGAAGTTTAGAATTGTGATGTCAAAATATCGCACGACATGGAATCAAATGAAGTGGAAATTTTTCTAACAGTTACATAGCCTCTCGTAGATAAATACATACGTCTCCGTACCGATCAACGAGACTCTAATAAACTAGCTTGTGATCCATGACTCCTATGAACCTAGAGCTCTGATACCAACTTGTCACGATCCCGGTTCACCCTCTGTGAACCATCGTGACAACACCTAGTCTCTACAACTAGGTAAGCCTAATTTGCGGAATAAAAACAAAAATTTGCCGGAAGTAAAACAATTTAAAATAGAAATAAAGTAGTAATAGTTTTTAAATGTGTCGTCCAGCTCACACCATGTTTAACTCTCAATACCAATACATAAATCCAAGACTCGGAAACCCACGAATCACAAGCTGAGATCAATACTGCATAGCTCTAACTCCGGAATGTCTAATAAGAACAGAAAAATACAGAAGGGCTAAATACTAAAAGCAGGAATAGAAAGGGACTTCTCGGTCTACGGATGCAGCAAATGTACCTCGAAGTCTCTAGAGCAGTCGCCTCCTCAAGGATGATAGGTTTGAGTAGCGGTACCTGGATCTGCGCATGAAAAACATGCGCAAAAGAGTCATGAGTACATCACAACGGTACTCATTAAGTGCCAAGCCTAACCTCGGTTGGGCAGTGACGAGGAAGGTCAGGGCCCTACTGAGGTTAAATAAAATATAAATATGATAGGATAAGATAAGCAGTGCAATTGAGAATCTACAGTAAGAATCTATACAAGATAATAAGAGTACAATAACGGAAACAGAGATGAAGGCAAACCACAATGAAGTACCACTTGTAAGCACGTGATTTTTGACCCTCCCCGGGAATTTTTACGCTCTTAGCTTAAAATATCTAATTTAGGACTAATAGAGCTATTTTAACTATTTTTTACTTTATTTCGTTGCAAAAAGAAAATTTCAAAAAAATATATATAAATTTTAGTTTATGTATTTCTCATAAACTTGAAAAAATACACTTTATTTTTATACCTTATATAATTTCGAAAAAATACAAAAATAATAATTCTATTAAAGTTTTATATGCATTTTTAACTTTGAAAAAATACAAAAATATTACCTCATATTTTATCTTAATATTTAAAAACGAAAATTACAAAAAATAGTTTTATTAATATTTTGTAGCTATTTTAAATCTTGAAAAATATTTAAAAAAGATATAGTTTTGTTTAAATACTAGTCTTATTTTTGGTAGTTATTTTGTTTACATAGGACTAGTTAAGCAACGTTTTCCTATTTCTCGGGTCCGGGCAAAAGAATAATATTCGGGTTCAAACTACCCGGTTTTAGGCCTAATTTTCGGACCTAGCCCATAATAAACCGTGTCCAGGACACGTGGGGAACCCCACCACGCGTGGGGAACATATGCCTTGAACCCCACCACGCGTGGGCTCATTTTCATGGGCAAAGCATTACAAAACACGGACTTTTGAAAATTGAAGGGGGGACCACTGTTCCGGTTTCTTCTCCAAAAAGGAGGAAGAAAAAACCTACAAAAAGAAAAAAGAAAGGAACGAAGGGGGTCTGGACTCGGGGGAGAAAGAAAGAAAAAAGAGAATACGACTGTTCCTTCTTCGTCTTCAAAGAAGAAAAGTGAGAAAAACCAACTCCAACGCCTAAACCCCAACAGCCCTGCGTCCAAACAAACAGCTCCCTCCCCGTCGTCGCCCCTCCATCGACGCCATAACCACCATCGTCAACCTCCAGCCCTTCGTCGACCAAGCACCCATAACCACCCGACGCCATAACCACCTTCGTCGACCAAAACCCTACTGCCCCCCAGCCTCAAAACCCACCGGCTGCCCCGTGACCCCTCCAAACAAAAACCAGTCGACACCCTCACCACCACCATCGCTGCCTTCCAAACACCGTCACCTCCAAACCGTCCAGCTCCCTCTCCCACGACCACCTGCCGAACCAGCAAACTCCGGCGACCATCGTCATCATCTTCTTCGTCATTCAGCCCGTCGCCCCCTACTGCTGCTTCGTCGTCAGGGAGGCAGCCGTTGCTGCGTCGGAGATACAGCAGCAACTAACAATCTTGGGGCGTCGACAGTTGTGGGGTCCAAGCTTTCCGTCGAGGTCGTCTTTGGTTCGTCGAGGTCCGGTACGTCGAGGTTGTTGTCCGAGGTTTCGTCGCAGGTCCAACGTATCGGACGTTAATCTCAAGTAGGTTATCTCTGCCTGTGTCCTTCATGTTCGCTGTTTAGTAATATGTATAGGTGTTTTGTTGAAATACAATCCTAGTTCATGCGGATAGTACGCGAAATTACGCGAGACATATATACATGATGATTGCGAATTGCTATATTTGATAATTAAATCCGTATGGTATTGAAATGTGGCCGTGAATGTCTCTTCCGTTGTTTCGTTATTTTTAGTAGCCATTTGACATTTTGTTTCTTCATGTTTAAATTGTTGTTATCTAAGTGTTTGTCTTAATAGTTGTTTGTACGTGTAGTAGTAATGTTAAAATCATAGTAGTAATCTAATCCCGCGGAAAGATATTCGTTTCATCCAATAAGTTTAACCTACAACCCATGGCCTCGCGAAGTAGCAAAGAAATGTAGTCATTTTAGCCTTGTCCTTTTTTTTAAAAAAAATAAAAAATAAATAAATAAATAAATAAATAAATAAAATAATCATAAAAAAAAAAATGAGACGAGCCTCGCCAAATAAAACGGACAAATTGCGGGGCCCTCACAAAGTATATGTATTAAATACTTAGATTTCGGGATGAGTCGTTTAGCAAATTTCACGGCCCTACCCCAAAATAATAATGCGCTAGTTGCTTTAGGCGCGCCTTTAATAATGTTATCTCCCTAAACTCGGGTGCACATTTATGTGACCCAAATCCAAATCTCAACGGAGTCGAAATATGTCTCTAGTCACGGGCGCATTGATTGTGGCGTGGCCCGAGATGCATTTCCATGACGTTGCAAATTCTTTAAAAAATAAGAATGAGATGAGCCTCGCCGAATAAAAATACAAATTGCGGGGCCCTCAGTAAATACTTGTTTAAAATTACTTAGAATTTAGGAGGGTCGTTTAGCGAATTTCGCGGCCTCCGAAAAAAAATAACAACGCGATAGTCTCTTTAGGCGCGTGTTTAATAATTTACTTTCTTAAGCTCGGGTGTGCATTTCATGCGACCCAAATCCAAATCCTAAAACATCAAATAAAATATGTTTCGGATTGTGGGTGCATTTCATGTGACACAGTCCAAAGATATATTTTAAGCAATGTTCACATTCTTGTAAAAACAATAATAATAAAGCGGTTAAAAGATAAATTTGCACATAAGTTCATATTGTATTAAAAATCAGATAAATAAGCCAAATATAACAGTTGAGCGACCGTGCTAGAACCACGGAACTCGGGAATGCCTAACACCTTCTCCCGGGTTAACAGAATTCCTTATCTAGATTTCTGGTACGCAGACTGTAATATAGAGTCATTATTTTCCTCGATTCGGGATTAAAATTGGTGACTTGGGACACCCTAAATCTCCCAAGTGGCGACTCTGAAATAAATAAACCAATCCCGTTTCGATTGTCCTTTAATTGGAAAAAACTCCCTCGCGCCCCTCGGGTGCGGAAAAAGGAGGTGTGACAGCTCTGGCGACTCTGCTGGGGGACTAATAACCCAGAACCACTGGTTCAGGGTTAGAAATTCGAGCTTAGATAAATTGTTATATTTGGCTTTATCTGATTTTTTACATGTTTTAAGCCTAATGTGCTAAATGTTGCTTTTACCGCTTTGATATTATGTGAACTGTATATAAATTGTGCCGAAACCCATCTTCTCTCTGAGTCTTCTAAATCATGAAGAAGGGCGTACTTCGTATGACTTCTTTTCTGTATAGTGTCAAATCCCAATTTAGAACGAGGTTCGGATAAGTTGCTAAGCCGGTGAAGCTTCTGTATTCCCGGTACGCTGCCCCCCCTCGGCTCGAGCTGTCCGCTCGGGTAAGCCAGGTCTAGAACAAACACCCAGGTTCTGAACCTAGTATAACAAAGCCACATGCCGGATCCCTAGTAGGAACGTTTATTTGCATCATGTGCATTTGACTTAGGGGACTCAACACAGGGGTTGGGTCCGTCTAGGACAAGCAACCTGAAAATAATAGACCATCTTATGACATCCTATGTGCTACATGTTGTATTCAGTCAAGGGCAAATGGGTCATTTGGTCATTTCCAGCATGATGTTATTTTAATCAAAGCATGAGGAACATTTGCGGAATCCAAGAAGCCTTGGAATTCCCTATGTCCCCCACGCTTGCTTTTTGGGAAAACACATGGGGAACATTTGTGGAATCCAAGAAGCCTTGGAATTCCCATATGTCCCCCACGCTTCATATGTTGGAAAAAGCGCATGGGGAACATTTGTGAAATCCAAGATGTCTTGGAAATCCTTATGTTTCTCATGCCACATTTTGAAAACAACAATAAATATAAAAAAAATAAAAATACATATAAAAACAAGGCATGAAAATTCAAAAGATTTTGTATGTTGTCATCATTTTCCACAAATTAGAAAATCGTGAAAAGATGAGGAAATGACAGTGTAGAGATATAACTACTTATTTTTAGAAAGAGAAAAAAAACGCAAATGTCCAAGTAGTGTCGAAACTCTGCCGAAATTTTGAGAAATAAAAATAAAAAATATGTCTTATTAGTTTGTTTTATTAAAGCAAAGGAAAAGTAGAAAAAATAATCATTGTTTTGCCATAAAAGTTTGTCTTGCCATAAAAATGAAAAAAAGAGTCTTGTTTTTAAAATATGTGTTATTTATTTGTTTATGAAAATGACAAAATTAAAATAATCCAAAAAATATTTTCTCCATTATTGACTTCTTTAGGAAGTCTTTCTAATTGTTTTCAAAAAATAATATAATATATATAAAAAAAACAAATCCAAAAATAGTTTGATTCTTTTTTCAAAATTGAAAAGAAAATTCAAAATTCAAAAAAAAAACATTTTGAGAAGCATTTCTTTTATTAAAAGCAAAATTCCGAAAAATATTTTCTTCTTCTTCTTTAGAATAAAAAAAAAAAAAGCAAATGAAAATTCAAAAAATATATCTTAGAAGTGTTTCTTTTAAAAAAGAAAATCAATCAAAAAAATAATATTTTTTTTGCTTCTTTTAAAGTAGTTCTTTTAAACGAAAATTCAAAAAAAGGTTAGTTCATCTTCTTATTATTATCTGCCTACTTATTCTTATTTGACCGAACTACGCGGGTTTGATTCTCACCGGATGTGAGATACGTAGGCAACCCTCATCGGGTCCAACCCCACCTTCTCAAAAAAGAAGGAATGTTTTATGTTTTTCGTTAATTTGTTTGTTTGTTATGAATGAAAAATAATAGTCTATTTGATTGTTGTGGGAAAAATAACAAAAACAAAAAATATAGAAAATGGAAAAGGGTCCTCTCAAAAATAGTTTATTCGCCCGAACTACGCGGGTTTGATTCTCACCGGATGTGAGATACGTAGGCAACCCTCATCGGGTCCAACTCCCCTTTCCATTTTACCAATAATGATATACCATAAAGCATATATGTACACACACCTTTTGCTAAAAATCCAAAAAAACAAATAATAATAATAAAAATATATATGTCAAATTTCAATTTTTGTCATAAAGAAGTCGGGTGACGCTGTTTTATCAAGACATAGACGAATGTTCCTGAAAGGGACGCCGGAAGGCCGACTTTGCATAAACAGCCACCTTTGGGTCATTTTGAGATATGGACCCACACAGCCTAAAAATCTTCGTCCCCGAGACGTTGAAAGGCTGTGTTTGTAATATTAAGTTTTCTAATTTGAAAAACAATAAAAAAAAAATAAAAAATAAAAAAAAGAGTCATAAAGAAGTCGGGTGATGCTGTTTTGTCATAAATAGCCGAATGTTCCCGAAAGGGACGCCGGAAGGCTGATTTTGTGCAAACAGTCACCTTTTGGGTCGTGTCTGCGAGTTTGGTCCAGTTGACCCACACAGCCTTAAAAAGCTTCGTCCCCGAGACGTCGAAAGGTCGTGTTTGCAACGCAAGGTTTTTATCGTAATTCGAAAAAAAAAACAAAGAGTAAAACGGTCAGGTGAATGCCGTTTGGATGTTTAGTCAAAAAAAAAAATGAAAGAATAAAATAAGCCGAGCCAGCTTCGGCCGCGTCTTAAACCGTTCTTGCCGAAATAGCCTTAGAGTATCTTTCAGTTGTCGAACGGTTATTTTCGTAAAAGAATGGACAAGTTTGTAAAAGTGTCAAAATAATCTTCTCCGGCCTCAAAATTCATGTGAAATTTGGAAGGGGCCACATTTGCAAAAATAACCGTTTGGTTGCATTTGTCAAACGGAGAAAGGGAGCTGATCATCTGTTTTGGAGTTTGTAAATCTTTTAATTAGAATATGAGTGTTGTTTGATTTTTTCAGTTATAGGTCATCTTCAAACCTTTGAAACCCGGTATTTTTTTTTACATGAAAATTGAAAAATGTTTATTATTGTTTATCTCTTATTGACCCAAACTACGCGGGTTTGATTCTCACCGGATGTGAGATACGTAGGCAACCCTCATCGGGTCCAACTCCCCTTTCCATTTTACCAATAATGATATACCATAAAGCATATATGTACACACATGTATATAAATACATATACTGTTTGTTTTGTTTTCCAAGATTTTTGTTTAGAGTCAAAATAAAGGTTTCTGTTTTGGCCTAAAAGGTCACCTTAATAAATGTGCAGGATGAGCACAGAGAAAAATGAACCATTCTCGGCCCTCAGCGAGGTCCCCCTACAACTCCACATGTGGTGGAATGATTTGGAAGCCAATAGCAAAGAGGTAGTAGGAAGAATATTGGGAGGTTTTGTAAATTTGTTGGGCGTTAGGCCAAGGACAGATATTCTTGAAGCTCTAATACCATTTTGGGACCCAACCCGCAATGTATTCCGTTTTGTTGACTTTGAACTTTCACCAACACTTGAGGAAGTCGCCGGATATGCGGGATTGAATGAGAGGTTAAGAGGGCAATATTTGCTTTCGCCAAGGCCAGTGTCTCCGCATGCGTTTCTGGATCTACTAAGCATTAGTCGGAAGGTACAACATGACAATTTATCGAGAGGATATTGTGATCTCCATTTCTTGTATCAGCGGTACGGAACCCCGCAGGGTTTTGAGGAACCGAACCTTGGGTTAACTCACGGAGGGAACAGAAACAAATGGGAAGCAAGACGTACTTTGGCTTTTATCACAGCATTCTTGGGAGTCATGGTCTGTCCAAGGAAGGATAAAAAGATAGAGATAGGTCTGGTAGGGATGGCCGACGTGGCAATCAAAAGAACCAATAGTACTGTGGTTCCTTTGATTTTGTCCGAAATCTACCGGGCTCTGACTATATGCCGAGAAGGAGGCAAGTTCTTCCAAGGTTGCAACCTGTTACTTCAGCTATGGATGCAGGAACATCTCCATCACCGAGTAGGATACATGAACCACGGGTTGACCGAGAGGAATTGTATCAGCGGATTCAAGAAGCGCATGACAGGCGCCAGATTTCCTGAAGGCGTCGAAGCATGGTTTACACGGTTAAGGTCAACAACAGCTGACCAAATTGAATGGGCATTCGGTTGGTTGGCTGATACTGAGGTGATCTACATGTCGGCTGAAGAATGTCATGTTCTCTTAATAGGCCTTCGCAGCATCCAGCCATATGCCCCTCATCGGGTATTACGACAATTGGGCAGGTTTCAAGTAGTCCCTACTGACGAAGACATGAGCAAGCATGCCTTAGAATTAAGCCCGGGAGTCATATTCCCCGAGGGGAAGATTAGAAAACTGTGGCATGAATGTAGATTCTTGGAGCCCAAGACCATGGTGCGAGAACTAGCCAAAGGTGAGGTAGACCCAAAGTACGATGCTTGGTTCGAAGGAAGGTTTCAGATTCGGCAAAGACCTGCTAAAAGGGCACACGTCCAACACTTCACAGATGATTCGCAAGAGCAATGGGGATGGTTAAAAAGGGAGGAAGGTTACCGGGTTGAAATCGGGAAGCTAAAGCAACAAGTCGAAAGACTTACATTCGAGAACAATGTGCAAGCCGCTTCGGAGCAGGCTGAAAGAAACAAGCTAGCCCAAGAAAACCAAATCTTGAAGGCCCGCCTTCACCAAGACAGTAAGAGTGACGTTGACCGACAGAAGCGTCGCTCTGACGAAAGATTGATAGCAAGTTTGAGAAGTCAGGTCATCCAGAGCCAAGAAGAATTAGAACAATCAGAAGCATGCATAGCAAGGATGAAGGTCAGATGGGCAAGGCACACAATGGCCCGGAAGCAGCGTTTGCAACAGGTCATAAGGGATTATGAGATGAGCATCGGAATATTGAGGGAGACGAACTCCACTCTACATGATCGGATCGTCAAACAAGCACGAGATGCCCAAGCCGACAGAAGGCGATGTTACGATGCAATGACCAGAATGGAAAGACGAATGGAGATATTCCAGGATCAGCTTGCCAACAATGCGCAAACACTGGGGTTGAAGAACCGACAGATAAGGCATTTGTTCGCAGAAAGGGACAACATTCGAGGAAGGATCGACGAGATTGGGCATTACATCTACATGAGATGCCTGGCATGCGAGCAAATGCCTCGGAAGACCCTCCTTGTTTCCATCATGGGTTGCGTCCACCGAATCATGAATGAGTTGAAAGGTCTGCAGAGAGACCTCACACCAAGGGCCGCGGAAAGGCCGAATGATGCCTCGCGGGCCCCTAAGTTGGAAAATTAATCTTTGGTTGAGTCTTGTTTATTTGGTTTTGTTGTTTTTCCATATGTTGTTTTCTTTTCTTTTAGTCAAAACGGCTTAAGAACTGTGGAGTCTGTACTATTGCTATTCCTTGCTTGAAGTAATTTGTAATAGCAAAATTTTGAGAATGAATTTAACGATTTCACAAGAATTTTGTGTTTCTTTACTTTAAGGCAGAACTACGCCTGGTCTGATTCACGCGGGGACGTGATACGTAGGCAATCCCCATAAGATTCGACCGCTTTTAATAAATAAAGAAAAATGTAAATAAAATAAAACGCGGGGTTTCGCAAAATACTTTAAAAACAAACGAATGAACAAATCGGGATGACGCATGTGGTTTGAAGCAAAGCATGTAGAAACGGTTAACTGCTTAGGTGCTTTGCATCCTCTATGTGTTATGATCAAATCTGTTAAGCTCTAACACTAACAAAGTTTGTTGTTGTCTGACATAAGACAGTTAGTTGTTAAAGAATTCTGGCAACACATTCATACCAAACCAGATCCAAAGGACCGGTGGCAACAAGCATGACTACTTCTGAGAATAGTAATGAGGAAGAAAGGCCGATGAGCCAGTTGCTAAAAGAGGCAATGGAAAAGATTGAAAGGATGGGACTAGAGATGCATGCAATGCAGCTAGCCCTGGCCAAAACGCAAAAGAGCCCTGAGACACTGGGACACGTGCCGGAGTACCCTCACTCTGGCCCTTCCACAAGCCACCCAAATCCCCTCTATCATCAAGGAAGAAGCCCTCATGATTCCCAAGCTCCACCACACCATCAACCTCTCCCAACACCTAATATTCCCATTTTTGTGGGACCTGCATCAGCCCCTTTGCAGCGAACGACCAGTGAGCCATTGTTTCAGGCTCACGATACACAATACTATCCCCCTGAGCCTACATTCCACGCACCGGAACCACAGGCTTACAATCCCCATCTGGAAGTACCGGCAGAAGATGAGAAGCCGGTTAAGGCCCCTGAACAGGATGAAGTGTTGAGAAAGTTCAAAAGCCTGGAGCAATCCTTCAGGAACTTACACGGGATGGGCAATCAAGTCAGCATGGCATACAAAGATCTGTGCCCTTTCCCAGATGTCCAACTCCCGGCTGGGTTCAAGATGCCCAAGTTTGATTTATATGAAGGGCACGGTGATCCCATGGCCCATTTGCGGGGATTCTGTAGCAAAATGAGAGGGGCAGGAGGCAAGGATGAGCTTTTGATAGCTTATTTCGGCCAAAGTCTGAGCGGATCTGCATTGGAATGGTATACCAGGCAGGATTTCAGCAGGTGGTACACGTGGGATGACCTGGCGCAGGCTTTTGCAGGTCATTTCCAATACAATCTGGAGATAGTCCCTGACCGCCTCACGTTATTGAGAACTGGGAAGAAACCCGGGGAAAGTTTTCGCGAGTTCGGGTTCCGCTGGAGAGAACAAGCAGCTAGGGTCGATCCTCCCATGAGAGAGGGAGAGATGGTAGACTACTTTTTGCAGACATTGGATCCAACCTACTTTGGTCACTTGGTGACAACGGTTGGAAAATCTTTCAACGAGGTGGTCAAAATAGGGGTCATGATAGAAGAAGGTTTGAGGTCGGACAAGATCTTAAACTATTCGGCACTTAAGGCCACGACCCAGGCTATTCAAAGCGGCACGGGAGGTGCGCTAAGAAGAAAGAAAGAAGAGGTTGCCACGATCGAGGCAGGCAGTTGGTCCAGGGCTGGCAGGCCGCACTACAACCAACCCAGGCCTCACAGGTCAAACTACCCATACAACCCACCACAAAATTTCTATCCACCTCGAGAACCACATTGTTCCGTACACCAAGCCCAGGTATACACTCAGCCTCCGGTTCGCCCACAATGGCGCGCACCGGCTCCCCAGAACATATATGCACCACCACAAAACACTTACCCTCCACCAAGGGCATATAGAAATCCTTCGGGGGCAGGTTTCCGGGGAAATCCAGATGCCAGAAATGACAGGTTGCGGAAGCAAAGAACCTTCACCGAACTGGGAGAAACCTACACCGCTGTGTTCCACAAGCTGCGGCAATTAGGTTTGGTTAGTCCTGTCCATACTCGGGAACCAAATCCCCCGCCTCAGAATTTGGATCGTTCAATCAGTTGTGAATACTGTTCAGGGATGCTCGGGCACGACACCGAGAAGTGCTGGAAGTTAAGGCATGCCATACAGGATCTTATTGACACCAATAAGATCGAGGTCCAGACACCAGAGGCTCCTAACATCAACCAAAACCCACTGCCAGCGCACCACGAAACTCACATGATTGAGTTGGTGTGTGAGGGAGGAGAATTAAGAAAACCCTCACAAACAGTGATGATGATCCAAGCTGCCCCAAAAGAAGTCTTAACCAGTGGAGGAACAAATGTACAGTCGCAGGGAGAAGGTGTCAAGCCGGTAGTATTATGGGGGAAGAACCCGTCCGTCATAGCAAGCAAACCCGAGCCAAGTAAGTTGGTAATACCAGGGATCCTGCCCACACCGGCGGTCGTGTTGAAAGGGGTATGTAGAGAACGGGTAACCATAAAGCCGGTGGTCCAACTGCCTATGCTTGACAGCAGGGCTGTGCCCTGGAAATATGAAAAAGCAGTGGTGACGTACCAAGGAAAACAGGTGGAAGAAGTCAGTTGTGAAGCGCAAGGGCTGACTCGATCAGGTCGATGTTTTGTTCCGGTGGAGTTAAGAAAAACCAACCCAGTGGCAACCAAGAAGCCAGTGTCAGAGGAAGAGGCTGAAGACTTCCTGAGGAAGATGAAAGTACAAGACTATTCTGTGGTTGAGCAGCTGAGAAAAACGCCTGCCCAGATCTCACTATTGTCATTACTCCTCCATTCCGAGGAACATCGCAGGGCCCTGTTAAAGATACTGAACGAGGCCCATGTACCCAGTGAGATTTCCGTAAACCACCTGGAAACCATTGCCAGCAAGATTTTCGAGGTGAACAGGGTAACATTCTCAGATGATGACCTGCCGGTGGAAGGTACGGAGCATAACAAAGCTCTATATCTAGCTGTCAAATGTGAAGACTCGGTGGTAACTCGAGTATTGGTGGATAACGGCTCAAGCGCCAATATTTGTCCATTATCCACCCTGGACCAGTTAAAGATTGACCGTGGAAGAATCCGGGAGAATAGCATCTGTGTCCGGGGGTTTGACGGAAACGGAACAGCCACTGTGGGGGATGTCGTACTTGAACTGACCATTGGCCCGGTCCTATTTACCATGGAATTCCAGGTGTTGGACGCCACGGTATCTTACAACTTGCTGTTAGGACGACCTTGGATTCATGCGGCTAAAGCGGTGCCTTCCACCCTACATCAGACAGTGAAGTTCGAGTGGGAAAGACAAGAGGTCGTGTTGCACGGCGAGGATACAACATGCACCATGGGCGGAACCATTGTGCCTTTCATAGAGACCACTGATGACAAGGGTCCCTGGGTCTACCAGATTCTCGATACAGGGTCGGCCAACAAAATTTCTGAAGGAGAAATCATCCCGCACCCTAGGGTAGCTGCCGCAACAGTAATGATGGTATCAGAAATGCTGGGTAATGGGTTTGTGCCGGGAAAAGGCCTGGGAGTTGAACTTCAAGGGATAGTCCAACCTGTCTCCCTTCCTAAGAATCTGGAAACTTTCGGGTTGGGATTCAAACCAACCGCAGCAGACAGGAAGCAGGCGCGAAAAATGAAGAAGAGGGTCTGGTTTCTGCCTAAACCAGTGCCACGCCTCTCGAGGTCTTTTGTTAAAGCTAGTGCCAAGGGGTCAGCGATCCCAAAGATTCGAGGACCTTTGATCGGCATAAGTGAAGACCTAAATCAGAGTTTTGAAAGACTATTCGCGGATGTCAGTATGGTGGAAGCTGGAGAGGGTTCCAGCAGAGCAGAGATACAATTTGTGGGGCCTGAGGCCAAGACCAGCAATTGGACGATTACTCCTCTTCCTGTCCGAGGGGAGTCTTGGTAGTAGGCTTTGATTAATGTTTTGTTTGTTTGTTTGTTTGATCGGATTATTCAAGGGTGTAATCCCAATTTTACTTTCGTTTTGTAAAAGTGTGAACCCTTTTTATCCTGCAAATTTAATAAAGTTCTTCTCTTTTGTCCCATTTTAATTTCTTGTTTTGTGCTTTTCTTTCTGAACAGTTCTCTTTTTACTGGTCCTAATGACATGGCATGCGCAGCGGATCTTCGACCTAGTCTAATAAATCAATCTGAATCTGACTCAATGATGCAAGAGGTCGTTTGTGATGATGAATCCGAATATGACGAAGGGGAAGCCTTCGAAGAAGTAAATCGAGAACTGTGCCAATTTGAAGAGAAACCCAAGCCTAACCTAAATGACACTGAGGCTGTAAACCTAGGAGACGCTGATAACATCCAAGAGACCAAAATTAGCATCCACATTGAGCCGAATGTCAAAGCAGAATTGATCGAAACTCTCAGGGAATTCAAAGATGTTTTTGCATGGTCATATGATGACATGCCTGGATTGAGCACCAATTTAGTGGTTCACAAACTACCCACTGACCCGGCATACCCTCCGGTCAAGCAAAAACTAAGGAAATTTAAAACAGAAATGAGTGTAAAAATCAAAGAAGAAGTGATCAAGCAGTTGCAATCGAAGGTCATTCGGGTCACTCGATATCCCGAGTGGCTGGCCAATGTGGTACCAGTCCCAAAGAAGGATGGAAAAATCAGGGTGTGCGTCGACTACCGCAACCTCAACAAAGCAAGTCCCAAGGACAATTTCCCGTTACCCAACATTCATATCTTGATCGATAACTGCGCTGGGCGCGAGATCGGATCCTTTGTGGATTGCTATGCGGGATATCATCAGATCCTAATGGACGAAGAGGATGCTGAGAAGACAGCGTTTATTACGCCATGGGGAACCTACTGCTATCGGGTAATGCCGTTCGGTTTAAAGAACGCTGGGGCAACGTACATGCGAGCAATGACTGCTGTGTTTCATGACATGATACACAAAGAAATAGAGGTGTACGTCGATGATGTGATCATCAAATCTTGGCGTCAGGAGGACCATGTGGCAGACCTAAGGAGATTTTTCCAAAGACTCCGGAGGTATGATATCAAGCTTAACCCGGCCAAATGCGCATTCGGGGTTCCATCAGGAAAGTTGCTAGGATTCATCGTCAGTCGACGGGGGATTGAGTTAGACCCATCCAAAATTGAATCCATCCGAGACTTGCCACCGCCAAGGAACAAAACAGAGGTAATGAGTTTGCTGGGTAGACTCAATTACATCAGCAGGTTCATCGCTCAACTCACAGCAACTTGTGAGCCCATATTTCGGCTACTGAGAAAGGATGCTGCAGAAGGTTGGACGACAGAGTGTCAAGAGGCTTTCGACCAAATCAAAGGGTATCTGTCTAATCCACCCGTGTTGGTCCCGCCTAAGCCCGGGAAACCCCTAATCCTTTACCTGACAGTCTTGGAAAATTCATTTGGTTGTGTACTGGGGCAACATGATGACACAGGAAGGAAGGAGCAGGCCATCTACTATCTTAGCAAGAAATTCACAGTGCATGAGGTCAAGTACACTCAACTCGAGAAAACATGCTGCGCCCTAACTTGGGTAGCTCAGAAGTTGAAGCACTACCTGTCTTCATATACTACTTATCTCATATCCCGCTTGGACCCATTGAAGTATATCTTTCAGAAACCTATGCCCACGGGAAGGTTGGCAAAGTGGCAAATTCTGCTCACAGAGTTTGATATCATCTACGTAACGAGGACGGCCATGAAAGCCCAGGCACTGGCAGACCATTTGGCAGAGAATCCCGTTGACGAAAAATACGAGCCCTTAAGAACGTATTTTCCTGACGAAGAGGTGATGCACACGACTGATTTGGAATTACCTGAGGAACCGGGTTGGAAGCTTTTCTTCGATGGAGCTGCAAACGCAAAAGGAGTTGGAATAGGAGCAGTACTCATTTCTGAAACAGGACGGCATTATCCTGTTACGGCTCAACTGCGCTTCTATTGCACCAACAATATGGCCGAATATGAGGCTTGCATTCTGGGTTTGCGCCTGGCTGCCGACATGGTTGTCCAAGACGTCTTGGTCTTGGGAGACTCGGACCTCTTGATACATCAAATTCAGGGAGAATGGGAAACACGAGATCTAAAACTCGTACCATACCGACAATGCTTGCATGATCTGAGCAAGAAATTTCGATCGGTAAAGTTCAAACATATCCCGAGAGTTCACAATGAGGTTGCGGATGCCTTAGCCACCTTAGCATCAATGTTGCACCACCCTGACAAACTGTATGTTGATCCTCTACACATCCAGGTCCGTGATCAGCACGCCTACTGCAATGCCGTAGAAGAAGAAGCAGATGGCGAACCCTGGTTTCATGATATCAAGGAATACCTTAGGATGGGGATATATCCAGAACATGCTTTTGGGGACCAAAAAAGAGCCCTTCGGCGTTTGTCGAATGGTTTCTTCCTCAGTGGAGGAGTATTGTACAAAAGAACCCCGGATTTGGGATTGTTGAGATGCATAGATGCCGGGCAGGCAACGACGGTTATGGCGGAAGTACATGCCGGAGTTTGTGGGCCACACATGAGCGGATATATATTGGCAAGAAAGATCCTTCGAACAGGGTGTTATTGGCTAACCATGGAACACGACTGTATCACTTTCGTAAGGAAATGCCATCAGTGCCAGATACATGGAGATTTGATTCATTCTCCGCCAACAGAGTTACATACGATGTCAGCACCCTGGCCGTTTGTAGCATGGGGCATGGATGTCATTGGGCCCATCGAGCCAGCAGCGTCCAACGGTCATAGGTTCATTCTAGTGACCATTGATTACTTCACCAAATGGGTTGAGGCTAAAACCTTCAAATCAGTAACTAAGAAAGCAGTGGTGGACTTTGTTCACTCCCATATCATCTGCAGATTTGGGATCCCAAAAGTGATCATCACGGATAACGGTGCGAATCTTAATAGCAGCTTGATGAGAGAGGTATGCCAACAATTCAAGATTACACACCGCAATTCCACCCCATATCGTCCTAAGGCAAATGGAGCAGTCGAAGCAGCCAATAAGAATATCAAGAAAATACTGCGAAAAATGGTGGAAGGGTCCAGACAGTGGCACGAGAAATTACCCTTTGCTTTATTGGGGTACCGCACTACCGTCCGGACCTCCATAGGCACAACTCCTTACTTGTTGGTATACGGAACTGAGGCCGTGATACCAGCGGAGGTCGAAATTCCGTCCCTCCGAATTGTCACTGAAGCCGGGATTGATGATGATGAATGGGTAAAAGCTCGATTGGAACAGTTGAGCCTGATAGATGAGAAAAGATTGGCAGCAGTGTGCCATGGTCAACTGTATCAGAAGAGAATGGCAAGAGCATATAACAAGAAGGTGCGCCCCAGGAAGTTTGAGGTAGGGCAGCAGGTGTTAAAGAAGATCCTCCCACATCAGGTCGAAGCAAAAGGCAAATTCGCCCCAAATTGGCAAGGGCCTTATATCGTGACCAGAGTATTGTCCAACGGCGCTCTGTGTTTGACAGATATCGAGGGTAGATGTGTCGACATGGCTATCAATTCAGATGCAGTCAAGAGATATTATGCGTAATTTCTTTAATTATGGCAATTTTTGGTTTATTTGTTTGTATTTGGCATTTGATGGATAATGAGATGACGGAGGCAATTCTTTCTTCTATCCAAACACTGTTTAACCCTTGCTTCCCCCTTTGAGCCTTAAGTAATTCTTTCATACCCCTCTTTTGGAATCACTAATGGAAAGGACATGAAAAAAAAAAAAAAGAAGAAAAAGAAGATAAAATCATAAGAAATACAAAACCGTGGGAACTACGTTTGACCTGATTCCTCGAAGAGGATACGTAGGCGCCTCACGGCTCGGTCATAGTATGCATCATAGCGAATATAGGATGCATAATGTACATAGTGTGCATAATAGGCACAGTGTGCGTAACGCACATAGCGCAACATAAGTGTAAAAAATAAATTCCCCAAGCAAGAAAACTGGGGCAGAGGTTATGTTTTAAGTTCCAACAAAGGTTTGATTCCAAAAGTTGTAGCACATCACCCATCAAATTATTTTCATTTTTATAGCCTTTCTTTAACCCCACACCAAAACCAACATCAACGTCCAAAAGACCTCCCGATCACTGTTCAAGAGATGCCAAGTCCGGCAAATAAGGCCGAGAATGATACACTGATCCCCAGCAAAGGAGAGGATCGTAAGACTGGGAATGAATTGATGGTCAAGGGAATCTCCAGAAAAGAGGGTCGTATCTACAACACCCCGATTCCCCGAGAGAAATAAAATGAGAGAGTCTTATCTGTGAAAACCTTCGCAGGCACCAAGAGGCGATGTAAGATGAGGGACATGAAATGAGAGAGTCTTATTGGTGAAAACCTTCACAGGCACCATAAGGCGCCGGGAGATGAGAGAAAAGAGAGAGTCTCATTAGTGAAAACCCCTCGAAGGGCACTATGAGGCGACAAGACAGATCAACAAAAGCTACAACATTCGAAATGGACACTCCTTTATCAGCCCCAGCAAATCAAACCATCGGGCAAATCGATTGATACAAATAGACTGGGTCAGGAATCGGTGGTGCACGTCATGATCACGGGGACCAGTCATGTCCTCCAGATAAGTTCTTTTGAGTTTCTTCTCCCACCAAAATATTGGTTCAGAAAGATTTTCCCCTTTTTCTATCTTTTATTTCTTTTCCTAAAATGTGTCTTGAAAGGATTTTTCAAAGCTTACTACCAGAAACCGGAGGGGAATTCATCCAATGCAGGATAATACAAACAGTCTTAAAGGCCGATCCCAGGCAATGCAGTGATCGTGCCCGGCAATTTTGGAGGAAGTAAGCTCATAAAGGGAGTGGTTTCGGGAATTAAAAACAGACTCCCACAGCATGTGCTTAAAGAGAAAGCAGAAAAGGGGATTAATTGAAAGCCAATCCCCAGCAGGCTAGAGACCCCCAGCAGGCAATTTTGTCCACTAACCAATTATGGGGACATAGAAGCAAGAAAAGGGGAAGAGAGAAAAATCGTTCGCCGGAAAGGCACCCTCTACCACCACGATTAAAACTAATTAAATTCTTTTGTCTGCTGTAGGAAAACAAAGGATTGATGATGGCAGCGAGAGGCAACGCCGGGGAAGTCACCAAAAACCGGGGCAGAAAATTTTCTACCGATTGTCAAAATTTTCTCGAAAGGACGGGGAAACAATTTCAAATACATTTAAGTTCTAGGTCGCCCACCAGTATAATGCGGGAATACATTTAAGTTCTAGGTCGCCCACCAGTATAATGCGGGAATACATTTAAGTTCTAGGTCGCCCACCAGTATAATGCGGGAATACATTTAAGTTCTAGGTCGCCCACCAGTATAATGCGGGAATACTTTTAAGTTCTAGGTCGCCCACCAGTATAATGCGGGAATACATTTAAGTTCTAGGTCGCCCACCAGTATAATGCGGGAATACATTTAAGTTCTAGGTCGCCCACCAGTATAATGCGGGAATACATTTAAGTTCTAGGTCGCCCACCAGTATAATGCGGGAATACATTTAAGTTCTAGGTCGCCCACCAGTATAATGCGGGAATACATTTAAGTTCTAGGTCGCCCACCAATATAATGCGGGAATACATTTAAGTTCTAGGTCGCCCACCAGTATAATGCGGGAATACATTTAAGTTCTAGGTCGCCCACCAGTATAATGCGGGAATACATTTAAGTTCTAGGTCGCCCACCAGTATAATGCGGGAATACATTTAAGTTCTAGGTCGCCCACCAGTATAATGCGGGAATACATTTAAGTTCTAGGTCGCCCACCAGTATAATGCGGGAATACATTTAAGTTCTAGGTCGCCCACCAGTATAATGCGGGAATACATTTAAGTTCTAGGTCGCCCACCAGTATAATGCGGGAATACATTTAAGTTCTAGGTCGCCCACCAGTATAATGCGGGAATACATTTAAGTTCTAGGTCGCCCACCAGTATAATGCGGGAATACATTTAAGTTCTAGGTCGCCCACCAGTATAATGCGGGAATACATTTAAGTTCTAGGTCGCCCACCAGTATAATGCGGGAATACATTTAAGTTCTAGGTCGCCCACCAGTAAAATGCGGGAATACTTTTAAGTTCTAGGTCGCCCACCAGTATAATGCGGGAATACATTTAAGTTCTAGGTCGCCCACCAGTATAATGCGGGAATACATTTAAGTTCTAGGTCGCCCACCAGTATAATGCGGGAATACATTTAAGTTCTAGGTCGCCCACCAGTATAATGCGGGAATACATTTAAGTTCTAGGTCGCCCACCAGTATAATGCGGGAATACATTTAAGTTCTAGGTCGCCCACCAGTAAAATGCGGGAATACTTTTAAGTTCTAGGTCGCCCACCAGTATAATGCGGGAATACATTTAAGTTCTAGGTCGCCCACCAGTATAATGCGGGAATACATTTAAGTTCTAGGTCGCCCACCAGTATAATGCGGGAATACTTTTAAGTTCTAGGTCGCCCACCAGTATAATGCGGGAATACTTTTAAGTTCTAGGTCGCCCACCAGTATAATGCGGGAATACTTTTACGTTCTAGGTCGCCCACCAGTATAATGCGGGAATACTTTTAAGTTCTAGGTCGCCCACCAGTATAATGCGGGAATACTTTTACGTTCTAGGTCGCCCACCAGTATAATGCGGGAATACATTTAAGTTCTAGGTCGCCCACCAGTATAATGCGGGAATACTTTTAAGTTCTAGGTCGCCCACCAGTATAATGCGGGAATACATTTTGTCTGTTCATTCCATATTCTAGGTCGCCCACCAGTATAATGCGGGAATACATTTCAGCTCTAGGTCTCCCACCGGTATAATACGGGAATACATTTTGTCCGTTCATTCCATATTCCAGGTCGCCCACAAGTATAAATGCAGGCATGTCATCACCATAGGAGACGCACTTCCTCAGTTTAGTTTCACCATAGGAGACGCACTTCCTAAGTTTAATCTTACCAATAGGAGACCCGCCTGTAGAACGGAGTTTGTTGTAGGACAAAGAAAAATAGAAATCAGGCGTCCACCTGGAGAACAAGGACAAAGAAGGAAGAAATCAGGCACCCACCTGGAGAATAAGGGAATACAATTGAAGCATTGAAGTCAAAAGCCCGCTCATATGAGATAGGAGCACACTTAGAATCAATGAAGCAAAGGAATACAACAGGAACCTCCAGCAGGAAGCAATAAAATCCCCAGCATCCACAAAAGGCTAGTCAAGAAAGACAACAAGAAAACAAGAGGGGAAAAGAACCCAAGGTACGGAAGTAGAGAACAGATGTGGTCCGCTCAAAGAACTAGCACCTACAACTAGCTGTATCAAGGTTCAAACCTGAAGTCTGTATGAAGCACCATTCAAGACTCAAGACCAAGTTTCAGAAGACTTACAGATAGGAATCCTTGTAACTAGTAGCTGATAGGCTTAGTTAGTCTTCTTTTTTTCGGTCTTCGTTTTTGTTGTAGCGACAGGACCGTGGACCGGAACCTCAACGGAACGGCACCTCGATCGGCTCTTCACCTCGGTACACTTCACTATCTCTCTCATTCTCGAACTACACGTGGCCTGATTCCTGTATAACCAAGGATATGTAGGCAGCTCAGATACCAGGGCTCGGTCACAATCCCTCCCTTTCCTTAAGTGTAGTCCGTCCAAGTAATGGTCGGGTCAAAAACACGTCTAGTCGTTCTTTGTCGGAAAACTCTTCGTGTTTCCAGTCAAAGAGGGGCAGCTGTAAGCACGTGATTTTTGACCCTCCCCGGGAATTTTTACGCTCTTAGCTTAAAATATCTAATTTAGGACTAATAGAGCTATTTTAACTATTTTTTACTTTATTTCGTTGCAAAAAGAAAATTTCAAAAAAATATATATAAATTTTAGTTTATGTATTTCTCATAAACTTGAAAAAATACACTTTATTTTTATACCTTATATAATTTCGAAAAAATACAAAAATAATAATTCTATTAAAGTTTTATATGCATTTTTAACTTTGAAAAAATACAAAAATATTACCTCATATTTTATCTTAATATTTAAAAACGAAAATTACAAAAAATAGTTTTATTAATATTTTGTAGCTATTTTAAATCTTGAAAAATATTTAAAAAAGATATAGTTTTGTTTAAATACTAGTCTTATTTTTGGTAGTTATTTTGTTTACATAGGACTAGTTAAGCAACGTTTTCCTATTTCTCGGGTCCGGGCAAAAGAATAATATTCGGGTTCAAACTACCCGGTTTTAGGCCTAATTTTCGGACCTAGCCCATAATAAACCGTGTCCAGGACACGTGGGGAACCCCACCACGCGTGGGGAACATATGCCTTGAACCCCACCACGCGTGGGCTCATTTTCATGGGCAAAGCATTACAAAACACGGACTTTTGAAAATTGAAGGGGGGACCACTGTTCCGGTTTCTTCTCCAAAAAGGAGGAAGAAAAAACCTACAAAAAGAAAAAAAGAAAGGAACGAAGGGGGTCTGGACTCGGGGGAGAAAGAAAGAAAAAAGAGAATACGACTGTTCCTTCTTCGTCTTCAAAGAAGAAAAGTGAGAAAAACCAACTCCAACGCCTAAACCCCAACAGCCCTGCGTCCAAACAAACAGCTCCCTCCCCGTCGTCGCCCCTCCATCGACGCCATAACCACCATCGTCAACCTCCAGCCCTTCGTCGACCAAGCACCCATAACCACCCGACGCCATAACCACCTTCGTCGACCAAAACCCTACTGCCCCCCAGCCTCAAAACCCACCGGCTGCCCCGTGACCCCTCCAAACAAAAACCAGTCGACACCCTCACCACCACCATCGCTGCCTTCCAAACACCGTCACCTCCAAACCGTCCAGCTCCCTCTCCCACGACCACCTGCCGAACCAGCAAACTCCGGCGACCATCGTCATCATCTTCTTCGTCATTCAGCCCGTCGCCCCCTACTGCTGCTTCGTCGTCAGGGAGGCAGCCGTTGCTGCGTCGGAGATACAGCAGCAACTAACAATCTTGGGGCGTCGACAGTTGTGGGGTCCAAGCTTTCCGTCGAGGTCGTCTTTGGTTCGTCGAGGTCCGGTACGTCGAGGTTGTTGTCCGAGGTTTCGTCGCAGGTCCAACGTATCGGACGTTAATCTCAAGTAGGTTATCTCTGCCTGTGTCCTTCATGTTCGCTGTTTAGTAATATGTATAGGTGTTTTGTTGAAATACAATCCTAGTTCATGCGGATAGTACGCGAAATTACGCGAGACATATATACATGATGATTGCGAATTGCTATATTTGATAATTAAATCCGTATGGTATTGAAATGTGGCCGTGAATGTCTCTTCCGTTGTTTCGTTATTTTTAGTAGCCATTTGACATTTTGTTTCTTCATGTTTAAATTGTTGTTATCTAAGTGTTTGTCTTAATAGTTGTTTGTACGTGTAGTAGTAATGTTAAAATCATAGTAGTAATCTAATCCCGCGGAAAGATATTCGTTTCATCCAATAAGTTTAACCTACAACCCATGGCCTCGCGAAGTAGCAAAGAAATGTAGTCATTTTAGCCTTGTCCTTTTTTTAAAAAAAATAAATAAATAAATAAATAAAAAATAAATAAAATAATCATAAAAAAAAAAATGAGACGAGCCTCGCCAAATAAAACGGACAAATTGCGGGGCCCTCACAAAGTATATGTATTAAATACTTAGATTTCGGGATGGGTCGTTTAGCAAATTTCACGGCCCTACTCCAAAATAATAATGCGCTAGTTGCTTTAGGCGCGCCTTTAATAATGTTATCTCCCTAAACTCGGGTGCACATTTATGTGACCCAAATCCAAATCTCAACGGAGTCGAAATATGTCTCTAGTCACGGGCGCATTGATTGTGGCGTGGCCCGAGATGCATTTCCATGACGTTGCAAATTCTTTAAAAAATAAGAATGAGATGAGCCTCGCCGAATAAAAATACAAATTGCGGGGCCCTCAGTAAATACTTGTTTAAAATTACTTAGAATTTAGGAGGGTCGTTTAGCGAATTTCGCGGCCTCCGAAAAAAAATAACAACGCGATAGTCTCTTTAGGCGCGTGTTTAATAATTTACTTTCTTAAGCTCGGGTGTGCATTTCATGCGACCCAAATCCAAATCCTAAAACATCAAATAAAATATGTTTCGGATTGTGGGTGCATTTCATGTGACACAGTCCAAAGATATATTTTAAGCAATGTTCACATTCTTGTAAAAACAATAATAATAAAGCGGTTAAAAGATAAATTTGCACATAAGTTCATATTGTATTAAAAATCAGATAAATAAGCCAAATATAACAGTTGAGCGACCGTGCTAGAACCACGGAACTCGGGAATGCCTAACACCTTCTCCCGGGTTAACAGAATTCCTTATCTAGATTTCTGGTACGCAGACTGTAATATAGAGTCATTATTTTCCTCGATTCGGGATTAAAATTGGTGACTTGGGACACCCTAAATCTCCCAAGTGGCGACTCTGAAATAAATAAACCAATCCCGTTTCGATTGTCCTTTAATTGGAAAAAACTCCCTCGCGCCCCTCGGGTGCGGAAAAAGGAGGTGTGACACCACTCATAACAAGGATGATAACTGGGGATCTCTTGGTATCCCGAGGATCTCTTAGTATCCTCAATATATGCTAGGGATCTCTTGGTATCCCGAGGATCTCTTGGTATTCTCAATATATGTTAGGGATCTCTCGGTATCCCGAGGATCTCTTGGTATCCTCAATATATGCTAGGGATCTCTTGGTATACCGAGGATCTCTTGGTATTCTCAATATACATGCCAGGGATCTCTTGGTATCCCGCACCTTAGTTCAGATCATAAATATGTACAGGGGATCTCCCGGGATGCCGTCCCGTAGACCCAAAGTAAAAACACACAGCAGCAACACAAGAATACCCAATTAAGCTAAATTTTGTACCAAGTAAATAATTAATTCTAGCCTAACATGCTTCACGTAATGCAATTAAGGCAGTTTAAGCAAATAGGCAATTAAATCAACTAAACATGCTTTTCTAAACTAGCAACAGGCTAAATTCACAAGTAGAATAAAACAGAAAAAAGAACTCAATTGAAATACTTAAGGAAAAATCGGATTTTCAACAATTAGCTCAAGTACGCACTCGTCACCTCACGTACAAGGCATTTCAATTATCAAATATATCATATCCTAAGGGAAAGGTCCCCCACACAAGGTTAGACAAGCCACTTACCTCTAACCCGGTCAAAAATCAACCTGAAACCACGCTCTTGCCACGAGTACTCGACTCTGAATGACCCAAATCTATTCAATTCAATTGCATAATGTAAATAACACTTCAAGTAACCGATTCTACAACTAAATTCTAAGCTATTACGCAAAATTAGGTAAAATAACCAAAATGCCCTCGGGCCCACGTCTCAGAATTGGGTAAAATTTACATTTTGCAGAATCCTCACACTCCCACGAGTCTAACCACCCCAAAATTATCCAAATCCAATGTCAAATCCCCAATCAAAACTCAAATTTTCGGTCTAAGAACTTTTTCCCAATTTTCATACAAATTCCGAAATTAAAGGATGAATTCATGTTTAGATTAATGGGTTACAAGCAAAAATGAGTTAAGAATCGTTACTCAATCGATATCTCTGAAAATCCCTCAAAATCTCACTCAAATTCGAGCTCCCAAGCTTAAGTTTTGATAAAAATGGCTAAAACTCTCGATTTGAAATCTTATATTTGCCCAGGCGCGTTCTTCTTCGCGAACGCGAGGCTACTATCGCGAATGCGATGCACAAAAGTCATGTTGGCCAAATTCCTCTTTTGCAAATGCGAGGTCCACTCGCGAACGCGTAGCTTACACGGGCAGACCCTATGCGAATGCGAGGACCATGTCGCGAACGCAAAGACCAACGGGGCCTTACCTTCGTGAACGTGGGACATCATCACGAATGCAAAGTACATTTCAGCTGCTTCACCCAAATGCTCTACGCGAATACGAGACCCTCTCGCGAACGCGATGAACGTTTTCTTTGCAACACAACAACAGAAAATCTGTTGTCTTTTCAAGTTCAAAAGTGGTTCGTTGAGCATCCGAAACACACCCGAGGCCCCCGAGACCTCAACCAAACCTGCCAACCAATCCAAAAACATTATTCAAACTTGTTCCAACCTTCAAAACACTCAAAAAAACATCAAAACACCTATTTTTCATCGGATTCAAGCCTAATAATTCCAAAAACTCTAAAACACGCTTTCGATCAAAAAGTCTATCAAACTTCATCCAAATGACCTGAAAGTTGCACACACGTTACTTCAACACTACGGAGCTACTCCAACTTCCAGAATTCCATTCCGACCCTCGGATCAAATTCTCACTATCGGACCGGAAACTTCAAAAATTCTACTTTCGGCATTTCAAGCCTAAATTTGCTACGGACCTCCAAAACACAATCCAAATACGCCCTTAAACCCGAAATCACCCAACAGAGCTAACGGAACCATCGGATTTCCATTCCGAGGCCGTTTTCACACTGTTCTGACTATGGTTAACTTTCTAACACTTAAGCTTTCACTTTGGGACTAAGTGTCCCAAAACTCTCCGAAACTCGACACCGAACATCTCGGCAAATCAAAATAGCAGAATTAAACTTGGGGAAAGCGGTTAATAGGGGATCAGGGTGTTAATTCTTAAGACGACCGGTCGGGTCGTCACACGAGGTTAGGCTTGCCACTTACTGAGTATCGCTGTGGTGTACTCATGCCCCTTCTGCGCATGTTTTTCATGTGCAGATCCAGGTACTGCGACTCATTCCTGTCACCTTTGAGGCGAGGCGACTGCTCCAGCGACTTCGAGGTACATCTGCCACATCTGCAGACCGAGAAGTCCCTTTCTATTCTAGATTTTAAACATTTGACCTTCTGTATTTCTTTCCCCTTGTTAGATATTCTGGAGTTAGACATTGTAGATATCCAAAGGCTTGTGGTTCCGTAAGTTTTCGGGTTTTGGGATAGTGTACTTGATTCTGAGAATATTGTGTTGTATATGCCGAGCGACACTTTTAAACACTCTTTTATCACTCTTCATTATGTTTTAATTTGTTTTTATTCCGCACTTTGGTTATCTTCCACAATTTAGGTTTACCTAGTCGTAGAGGACTAGGTGCCGTCACGATGGTTCACGGAGGGCGAACCGGGGTCGTGACACATTTATAGTCAAATAAATTCATACAAGTTCTCAAGTAAGTGTGCACCTTCATTTACATTTATTTACAAATTCCTAGCATGCCCTAAGTGATCTCAGTAGCAAACAAAAACGTAAGCATTTGCATGTATAGAATGATACGGGTCCTAAACTAACCGGACAATTAGCATAATAGTATCTACGCACAGACTCTCGTCACCTCGTACGTACGTAGACCCCACAGATAGTCATATATATTTATTTAATTCACCTAGGGGTTATTTCATTCTTACGAGGTTAGAAAGGAGACTCACCTTGCTCCAAAACTTACTTCCAAATTCAAGAATGCAATCAAAACACTTAATTAGGAGCCGAACGATCCAAAACTAATCAAACAGGGTAAGAATTAGTCAATACAAGCTTAAGAGTTCATATTCTAACTATTAAAATAATTTTTCAACCCTAAATGCAAGTTTCTTAAAATTTATCCCTAGGCCCACGTTCCCGGATTCCGAAAATATTTGAAGAAATTTGTTACCCATAACCTAAGGATCAAAAAGATATAATTTTTACTCCATTCTATAATAAATTTCGTGGTTAGATCTTGTTTTTATCAAAACCCTAGGTTTTCACCTAAACCCTTGATTTTTCCTAATTTTTACATGTTAATCTACCCATAATCTATGTATTTAACTCATGTTGTGTAGAAATTACTTACCTCAAAGTGCTAGCTGAAAACCCTCTTCCAAAAGCTCCAAAAATCGCCTAAGAGGATGAAGTGAAATGAAATAATGGCCTAAATTCCGCATTAAAAGAGTTGAACACAACCCTCTGATGTCGCATTTGCGACACCAGGTTTGCAAATGCGAGGGTCGCAATTGCGACAAAAGCCTCGCATGTGCGAAGCCTGGGCTTTATCTGTTGGGATCGCAAATGCGACCACAGAGTTGCAAATGCGATGTCTGCTAGGATCGCAAATGCGAACACTACCTGAGTCGGGCTTTATCGCAATTGCGAAGCCATCATCGCAAATGCGAGGTTCGCATTTGCGAACAATCTCTCGCATTTGCGAGACCTGCAACTGGTGCCAAGAACACCAGCAAATTTGGTCTGCTTTCAACTCCTTCCACATGTCCGAAACTCACCCGAGCCCTCGAGGCTCCACACCGAATACTCACACAAGTCTAACAATATCATACAAACTTGCTCGCGCGATCGGAACATCGAAATAACATCAAAAACCACGAATTGGATGCCAAAACTTATGATTTACTCATGAACTTTAAGAACTTCTAAAATACTTCCGCGCGTCCGATTGCTACCAAAACAACTCGGAATGACGCCAAACTTTGTGTGCAAGTCTAAAATGACATTACGGACCTACTCTAACTTTTGGAACTGAAATCCGAACCCGATATCAAATAGTCCACCCTCGGTCAAACTTTCCAAAAACTTCAAGTTCTAACTTTTCACCAAATGCCTCCAAAACGACCTACGAACCTCCGAATCCACTTTCGGACGCGCTCCTAAGTCCAGAATTATCATACGGAGCTATTTCCAGGCCCGGAATCCCAAATGGACGCCTAGAATGTAAAAATTCACTTCAACCCAAACTTATGGAATTTGCTTAAATTGCCAACTTCACTATTAGGCGCCGAAACGCCCCCGGGTCATCCAAAATCCAATCCGAACATACGCCAGAGTGAGAAATCATCATACAAACCTATTGGAACCGTAAAATTCCAATTCCGATGTCGTTTACTCAAAATGTTGACCGAAGTCAAACTTGGCCTTTTAAGCCAATCTTAAGGAACCAAGTGTTCCGATTTCAACCCAAACTCTTCCAAATCCCGAACCAACCATCCCCACAAGTCATAAATTAGTAAAAGAAAGTACGGAAAGTCTTATTTATGGGAATGGGGTTCTAGAAAGCAAAACGACCAGTCGAGTCATTACATTCTCCACCTCTTAAACATATGTTCGTCCTCGAACGAGTTTAGATTCATACCTAAAGTGCCAAATAAGCGTGGATATCTGCTCCACATGTCCTCCTCGGACTCCCAGGTCGCCTCCTCGACTGGTTGGCCCCTCCACTGGACCTTTACGACAGAAATCCTCTTGGATCTCAACTGGCGATCCTGTCTATCAACAATGGCATCTGGCTCCTCCTCATAGCCCAAGCTCTCATCTAGCTGAATAGTACTGAAGTCTAACATGTAAGACAAGTCGGCGTGATACCTCCGAAGCATAGACACGTGAAAAACTGGATGAACCCCCGATAGGCTGGGAGGTAAAGCAAGCTCATAAGCAACCTCCCCAACTCACCCCAACACCTCGAATGGGCCTATAAACCTTAGGCTCAACTTGCCCTTTTTTCCGAATATCATAATACCGTTCATCGGCGAGACTTTCAAGAGAACCTTCTCACCGACCATGAATGATACATCCCACGTCTTCTGATCTGCATAACTCTTCTGTTTGGACTGAGCTGTGCGAAATCTTTCCTGAATCAACTTTACCTTTTCCAAAGCATCTTTCACCAAGTCTGTACCATGCAACTTAGCTTCACAAGGCTCAAACCATCCGATAGGAGAACGACATCGCCGACCATATAAATCCTCAAATAGAGCCATCTCGATGCTGGACTGATAGATGTAGTTGTAAGCAAACTCGGCCAAAGGCAAGAACTGATCCCACTACCCTCCAAAGTTAATCACACATGCTCTGAGCATGTCCTCCAGAATTTGAAGTGTCTGCTCCGATTGCCCGTCGATCTGTGGGTGAAATGTTATGCTGAGCTCTACACGGGTCCCCAGCCGACTCTGTACGGCTCTCTAGAAATGGGAAGTGAACTGAGGGCCTCTATCTGATATGATGGAAACAGGCATACCGTGCAACTGAACTATCTCTCTAATGTAGATCTAAGCCAACCTATCTGAAGTATAAGTAGTCACAACCAGAATGAAGTGTGCCAACTTAGTCAATCTATCGACAATGACCCAACCTGCATCAAACTTCCGCAATGTCCGCGGCAACCCAACTACAAAGTCCATGGTAATGCACTCCCACTTTCACTCAAGTATAGACATTTGCTGAAATAGGCCACCTAGCCTCTGGTGCTCATACTTAACCTGCTGCCAATTCAAACACCTGGCCACATATTCAACTATGTCTTTCTTCATCCGTCGCCACCAATAATGTTGCCTCAGATCATGATACATCTTCGTGACACCTGGATGAATGGAATACCGTGAACTGTATGCCTCCTCTAGAATCCTCTCCCTCAAGCCATCGACATTAGGAACATATAGGCAACCCTGGAGTCGCAAAATACCATCATCGCCAATAGAAACCTCCTTGGCACTACCCTGTAGCACCATCTCTCTGAGAACTTCCAAATGCGGATCATCGAACTGCCGAGCCTTGATCTACCCCAATAATGAAGACTGAGCAACAACATACGCAAGGACCCGGCTGGGCTCTAAAATATCCAACCTCACTAGTCTGTTAGCCAAGGACTAATGTCCAAAGCTAGTGGTTTCACCTTTGCTGAAATGAATGCCAAACTACCCATACTCTCTACCTTCCTGCTTAAGGCATCCGCGACCACATTTGCCTTGCCTGGATGATAAAGAATGGTGGCGTCATAATCCTTCAGTAACTCAAGCCATCTATGCTACCTCAAATTGAGATCCCTCTGCTTAAACAAATGTTGCATGATGCGATGATCAATATAAGCATCACATGACACCCCATACAGATAGTGCCTCTATATCTTAAGATCATGAACAATCATTGCTAACTCTAGGTTGTGCACAAGGTAATTCTTCTCATGAATCTTCAGCTGACGTGAATTATAGCAATAACTCGCCCCTTCTGCATCAATACATATCCCAAACCATCATGTGATGCGTCGCAATACACCGTATACGTCCCTGAACTGGAAGGCAACACTAAAACCGATGCCATAGTCAAAGCCGTCTTGAATTTCTGAAATATCGCCTCACAATCATCAGGCCAACGGAAAGGAGCACCCTACTGGGTCAGTCTAGTAAAAGGTGCTGCAATGGATGAAAAGCCCGGCGTGAATCGGCGATAATAACCTGCTAACCCTAAGAAACTCCTGATCTCAGTCACTCTACCTCAATCTTTTTGGGATCTACCTTAATACCCTCTCATGATACAATATGCCCCAAGAATGCTACTGACTCTAGCCAAAACTCACACTTGGAGAACTTAGCATATAGCTTCTGCTCTCGCAAGGTCTGAAGCACTACTTTCAAATGTTGCTCGTGCTCCCCCAGGCTACGTGAGTACACCAAGATGTCGTCAATAAAGACGATAACAAAGGAATCAATATAAGGCCTGAACACCCTGTTCATCAAGTCCATAAACACCACTGGGGCATTAGTCAAGCCAAAGGACATCACTAGAAACTCATATTTGCCATATCTAGTACAGAAAACAGTCTTCGGGACATCTGAGTCCCGAATCTTCAGCTGATGATACCCTGATCTCAAGTCGATCTTAGAGAATACCCTAGCACCCTGCAACTGGTCGAACAAATCATCAATCACGGCAATGGGTACTTATTCTTAATGGTGGCCTTGTTCAACTGGCGGTAATCAATGCACATTCGCATAGTCCCATCCTTCTTCTTTACAAACAACACTGGTGCACCCCAAGGTGACACATTCGTTCTAACAAACCCCTTTGCTAATAACTCATCAAGCTGCTCCTTCAACTCCTTCAACTCTTTCGGAGCTATACGGTACGGTGGGAGAGATATAGGTTGGGTACCTGGAGCCAAATCAATATAGAAATCAATATCACGATCCGGTGGCATGCCAGGAAGGTCAGAAGGAAACACATCGGCGAATTCCTAGACTACTAGAACTGAATCAATTGTCGGAGACTCTGCGGTGGTGTCCCAAACATAAGCTAGATAAGCCAAACAACCCTTCTAGACCATACACCGAGCCTTCAAAAAAAGAGATGACCTGACTAGATGTACTAACTGATGAACTCTTCCATTCCAACCTTGACACTTCTTTCATTGCTAAAGTAACAGTCTTGGCATGGCAATCTAGGACGGCGTGATACGAGGATAACCAGTCCATGCCCAGGATGACCTCAAAGTCGGTCATATCAAGCAACAAGAGATCTACTCTAGTCTCAAAACCACAGAATGTGACCATACAGGACCGGTAGATCCGATCCACAACCACAGAATCGCCCACAGGAGTGGACACATGAACAGGAGTACCCAAGGACTTACGAGGAATATCCAGAAAATGAGCAAACAGAGATGATACATATGAATAGGTAGACCCTGGATCAAATAGCACTGAAGCATCCCTACCGCAGATGGAAATAATACCTGTGATAACGGCATCTGAGGCCAATTCATCTGGTCTGGCCGAAAAAGCATAAAATTTGGCTGGGGCGCCGACTGGATGGCCTCCGCCCGCCAGCTATTCAGGGTTCTTCTAGTAGGTAATTAGGTCCCTAGGGTTCTTCTGGCTCCTACTTCAGTGCTGTGCGGGAGAGTTTATACCGCCCACCGGCTATTCAAGCTTCTTCCAGTGGGTCTACAGGCCATCAGGGTCATACATAAGGCCGCCAACTCTGATACCATGTTGTCACAACCCAAATTCCATTATAGGTCGTGATGGCGCCCAACACCGTTTTTAGGCAAGCCAACCCTAATCAACTAGTGAGTTCTCATTTATTTTACCAAACTAATCCCAACATTTTTTAATCTTAAACCTTTTAACAGTAGATAGTTAACAAGTTTATAATAATAGAAGTACGTCCACAAAATAATAATCTATAATGTGTGTGCCAGGAACTAGAGTCACAAGTACTAGGGCAACTAGTAGAATGTACAAAAATACCACTACCCTACTGCCTGAAACAGAATAGACAGTATATAACAACAACAAAAGAAGAGAACTCTAGTATGCTGCTGAACGGCTTAGAAGGGGCAGCTCATCGTGAGATCACGATCAGGAATCAGGAATGCGCGCTAGACGAGCAACTAGATGCACCTGCCTCAGATCCTTTACAGTTAAGTACATAAGCATAGTATGAGTACATAAACAACATCTACCCTGCAAGTATCCAGTCTAACCTTGAAGAAGTAGTGACGGGGGGTCGACTTGACACTCACTAAGGTCAATATCAATAATATTTAAGGTTTATGCTAAGCATGGATAGCATGGATATAATGAAAGTCTCAGAACAAGGAGAAACAATATATAAATTTCAGTCATGTCATATAACAGTTTACATTTCAAAGCATTTAAATAGAGTAAATCATGGATGAATTCCACATAAATAACATGCACACATTATGCCGAGGTCGTACGGCCCTGTCCAACATAATATTAAATTGTGCACTGCCAGAGGGTCGAATGACGCGAACCATAGATGCATCTATTTCTACCGAGGCGATCGGGTCAATCCACAAATAGCAATTATTATCAAGTAAGCACACATTGCTCATTTATAGTCAAATAAATTCATATAAGTTCTCAAGTAAGTGCGTACCTTCGATTATATTTATTTACAAATTCCTAGCATGTCCTAAGTGAACTCAGTAACAAACAAAAACGTAAGCATTTGCATGTATAGCATCATATGGGTCCTAAACTACCCGGACAATTAGCATAATAGTAGCTACGCACAGACTCTCGTTGCCACGTACGTACGTAGCCCTCACAGATAGTCACATATATTTATTTAATTCACCTAGGGGTTATTTTCCTCTTACGAGGTTAGAGAGGAGACTCACCTTGCTCCAAAGCTTACTTACAAATTCAAGAATATGCTCAAAACCCTCAATTCGAAGCCGAACGATCCAAAACTAATCAAACGGGGTAAGAACTAGTCAATACAAGCTCAAGAGTTCATATTCTAACTATTAAAGTAATTTTCCAACCCTAAATGCAAGGTTCCTACAATTCATCTCCGAGCCCACGTACTCGGATTCCGGAAATTTTTGAAGAAAGTTATTACCCATAACCTCAGGATCAAGAATATATAATTTTTACTCCATTCCATAACAAATTTCGTGGTTAGATCTTGTTTTTATCAAAACCCTAGATCTTCACCTAAATCCTTGATTTTCCCTAATTTTTACATGTTAATCTACCCATAATCTATGTATTTAACTCATGTTGTGTAGAAATTACTTACCTCAAAGTGCTAGGTGAAAACTGAAAACCCTCTTCCAAAAGCTCCAAATATTGCCTAAGAGGATGAAGTGAAATAAAATAATGGCCTAAATCCCGCATTAAAAGAACTGGACACAACCCTCTGATATCGCATTTGCGACACCAGGTTCGCAAATGCGAGGGTCACAATTGCGACAAAAGCTTCGCAAATGCGAAGCCTGGGCTTCATCTGTTGGGATCGCAAATGCGACCACAGAGCCGCAAATGCAATGTCTGCTGGGATCGCAAATGCGACCACAGAGCCACAAATGCAATGTCTGCTGGGATCGCAAATGCGGCAAAAGTATCGCAAATGCAAACATTACCTGAGTCGGGCTTCATCGAAATTGCAAAGCCATCATCGTAAATGCGAGGTTTGCATTTGCGAACAATCTCTCGCATTTCCGAGACCTGCAACTGGTGCCAAGAACACCAGAAAATCTGGTGTGCTTTCAACTCCTCCCACACGTCCGAAAATCACCCGAGCCCTTGGGGCTCCACACCGAATACTCAAACAAGTCTAACAACATCATACAAACTTTATCGCGCGATCGGAACACCGAAATAACATCAAAAACCACAAATTGGACGCCAAAACGCATGAATTTACTCATGAACTCTAAGAACTTCTAAAACACTTCCGCGCGTTCGATTCCTATTAAATTAACTCGGAATAACGTCAAACTCTGTGTGCAAGTCTAAAATGACATTACTAACCTACTCCAACTTTCGGAACTGAAATCCGAACCCGATATCAAATAGTCCACCCTTGATCAAACTTTCCAAAACCTTCAAGTTCTAACTTTTCGCCAAATGCCTCCGAAACGCCTACGGACCTCCGAATCCACTTCCGGACGTGCTCCTAAGCTCAGAATTATCATACGGAGCTATTCCAAGGATCGGAATCCCAAACGGATGCCTAAAATGTAAAAATTCACTTCAACCCAAACTTATGGAATTTGCTCAAATTGCCAACTTTCACTATTAGGCGCTGAAACATTCCCGGGTCATCCAAAACCTAATCCGAACATACGTCCGAGTCTGAAATCATCATACGAACTTATTGGAACCGTCAAATCCCTATTCCAAGGTCGTCTACTTATAATATTGACCGAAGTCAAACTTGGCCTTTTAAGCCAACCTTAAGGAACCAAGTGTATCGATTTCAACCCAAACTCTTCCAAATCCCTAACCAACCATCCCTGCAAGTCATAAAACAATAAAAACAAGTACGGAAAATCTTATTTAGGGGAACGGGGTTCTAGAAAGCAAAATAACCAGTCGAGTCGTTACACTAGATCAAACTATTACATTGTTGTGAGTTTAGCAAAGCATAATTGTAGAATAATCGCATTAGAATAGATCAATTAGAGTCACGATTGTTCGGCTTCGAGCCACGTAAGGCCATTAAATCACAAAATTCTTTTTCTTTCTTTCATATTTACAAGACCTCTAACTATGCTCTGAGAGAAGGTAAAGCCACAAATAATTTGTTAGCTAATAGGAGTAGTATTTAAATTAACAGAATAATTGTCAACGTTTAAAATGTTATAAGATGAAATAATACAAATATCTACCATACAATAAATTAAAATTTGAAGAATTATATTTTCCAACACAAACGAAAAATATTATACTCTTTTTGGGCGTGATGTAACAATTTTAGTACTAAAGTAACACTCAAAAGGAAGATCAATATTGTATATGCTTAAGCACCATTCGAGTCATTTTTTTCATTTAATTGAATTTATCCTATTAAATAATATTTATAAGACTAATATATACATATATATAATGTAATATATTTTATGAATTGAATAGTCTTTGTAGCTCGTGAAAAATGTTTATCAATTTGTATCATTTTATGTGACACAATCTTTTTCTTAATTTGTTAAAAATATATATATATTTTTATATTTAAAAATAAATAAATTTTAAAAATTATATTTATACCTAATAATGTAACTATATATCCACAAAAATTATATTACATTTCAAATCAAAACTTCCGACATTTTTTTGGGCTTTTAACATATTTTGCTGGTCGATCAAAAATAATTATGGTTGTTGTCCAAATATATAAAATATATATATAAAATATATATATATTAAAAATTATATATTTTTAACTATTATTTTGAGTGCAGCTATAATATAAAAATCTCAATTCTTTTTTTTTTCTTAAGCACTATGGATAGTCAAACATGTTCACTTTAAACGGCGGGAGTTTGCTTAAAGGGGAAGGAGCTGGTCCAAACCCAAGTTCCTATTACTGGGCTCGATGAGAGACAAACCAAATTAAGCCCAAATACGAACTGCTTGTAACACCTTAGACTTTAGACAGGGTCCCATATCGCAAAATACAAGAGGGATATTGGATATATAAAATAACAAGCCTTAGACCTTAGTGACACATTTTAAACCCGTGAGAGCCTAGGCCTAGAGCGGACAATATCACTACCAGGCTGGGCTACTACAGATGGTATCAGAGCCACTCTTGTGTCTGCCTTGCCGATGGTGGGTCAAAGTTTAACTGAGTTTAAACAAATCTCGGTTAGGCGGGGCAAACCTCAATGCTAACTCTAGGCGAATCCAATGTGGTGGGGCAAACCTCGGCGAGGATACTGAGTCCATCAGAGAGGGTGTATGTAATACCCTAGACTTTAGACAGAGTCCCACATCGGCAAAACACAAGAGGGATGTTGGGTATATAAGTTAACAAGCCTTAGACTTTAGTGACGCGTTTTAAACCCGTGAAGGCCTAGGGCCAAAACGGACAATATCACTAGAAGGCTGGGCTGTTACACTGTTTTTTTCCTCTGAACCTAAATTCCTATTACTAGTTACTAGTAGATTGTAATACTATGGTTGATTCTATAATTTTCTTGCAGGATCTCACTTTTCACATTGCATAGGTCAGTGTCTTCCTGCTCTTTCAAATTTTATGTATTTTAATATTCTGATCCAAATATCTTGTGGGGTTTTGCCTTTTTTGCTTCATTCAGTTTTTTGGGTATAATTCAATCTCGTTTCTGCTTTATATTTGTTGTTGTACTGTTAAAGCTTGTAGTTTTTATTGGGATATTGGATCCAAGGAGCTTCACAAACATCTTTTTGTGCAGTTTTGGGCGAATTTTACTTTTGTCATCTGGGTATCTTTGTTTATGTGTTACTGGTATGTTGTCATTTTTTTAATTGAATTTCCTAGTTGCAATTCTTTGTTTGAAAAAAATAAAATGTGAATTTGATGGTTGTTGAGGTTTCTGCTACATATTTGAACTCTAGGTCGGTAAAAATCGATTCGGATCAGGAAGCCACGTGGCCCAATTACATTTTGGCAACACATTAAAAAGGGGATCACAAAAATTTTCGTTAGTCACGGGGTGATTTTAAACCAGAAGATAACATTGTATACATTGTTGGACTAATAGATGGACAGAGGTCGATGCTAAACCATTTGTGATACTACAAAGGTATCTATTGTCACAAGAAACAGTTGTTATAATTGTATTTATTAATTTTTATCATTGATATCGATAACGTGATTGTGATTTAGCTTAGTAAAGTATAGTATAATGTCACTGTTGAAGATGGATTCAGGAAGGCGAGAAGAACATTAGTCTATTTAGAGGATGAAAAACAAGAATTAAACCTTTAATTTTTATGTTTCTCACCCAATGTTTGATATTCACATGGAAGCTTGATTAGATTGGCATAAAATATTTCCTATTAGAACGTTTTTCATATCCACAAGACCTCTGATAACATTATTTGGAAAAAACAAATTTAGGTAAAGCCCCACAAATAATTTGTTAGCTAATAATTTAGTTTAACTAACATTTTCAAAGTTTAAAATGTTTTAAGATGGAATCACACAAAAGTCTACTATACAAATAAATTAGAATTTGAAGAATTATATCTTGCCTATTAAACAACATTATTGACGTAATATTTTCCTACCCTTAAGGCTAATAAGTTTGAAGTAAAAAATTGCACTTCAGACATTTAAGACCAAAAGTTCTGAAGTACAACTAATGTTTTCATGCAATTAAAGACAAATAAGTTTGAAGTGCAATTGCCTAGAAACAGAAATTTATTTTTCGAATATTAACAATCCAATATATGATTTAATGCTTAAATCTACTCCAAATGAGCTCAAATTTGAAACATAACTTTCAAATATCATCAAGAACAAACACCAATCATCAATTTGTCAAAAAAACAACAAATCTATCGAACTCATTTTGCGTTAAGAAAAAAAAACCTAAACAATAGTAAAAAATAAAGCGCCACAACAGCTCACCACAGTAAAACATCATAAGTTACCTTAAAATATGTTCACAAATACCATATAAAATCACTATTACTCGAAGAAGAAAAAAAATAATTATAATAATAATAATAATAAGAAGAAGAATAAGAATAAGAAAGAGGATAAAAAGGCCTGAAGATATTTAAACAGTGGGTACAAATTTAAAAAATTTAAAAAGTGGGTACAAGTTAAATTAAGGTGACCAAATAGGGCGCCGCCACAATTTTTACTATTCAAAAGGACTATTTAGAGCCTATTTTGTAACGACCCGACCGGTCGTTTTAATCTCTAGCGCGTTGTTCAGCGGTTTGAGGCCCTGAGTAGCTTCACTTCAGGTATTATGACTTGCATGCGTGGTCGGAATTGAATTTTGGAAAGTTCGGAGTTGATTCAGAAGGAAAATTCTCACTTCGAAAGCTTTAAGTTGGAAGAATTGATTAAAGTGTGATTTTTGAGTAAACGGCCTCAGGATCGAGATTTGAAGGTTCCAACAGATTTGTATGATGATGTTGGACTTGGCCGTATGTTTGGATCGGGTTTTGGATGACCCGAGAGCGTTTCGGTGTCAATTGTGGAAGTTGGCATTTTGGAAAAAAATCATAAATTTGGGTTGAACTGCATTTGAGTGTTATCGTTGTCCGTTTGGAATTTCAATTCTGGGAATAGCTCCGTATGATGATTCTAGTATTGGGGGCGCGTTCGAAGAGGATTTGGAGGTCCGTAAGTCATTTTGATAAAGTTAGAAATTTGAAGGTTTTTGAGAGAAGTTTGACCGGAAGTGGACATTTTGATATCGGGGTCGGATTCCAATTCCGGAAGTTGGAATAGGTCCGTAATGTCAAATGTGACTTGTGTGCAAATTTGAGGCCAATCGGACGTGATTTGATAGGTTTCTACATCGAAGTAAGAAGTTTGAATTTCTCAAATTTATCAAGTTTAATTAGGGTGTGATTCGTGATTTTAGAATTGTTTGATGTAAGTTGAGGCCTCGAGCAAGTCTGTGTTATGTTTGTAGACTTGTGCGGGTGTTTGGTTTGGAGCTCCGGGGGCTCGGGTGAGTTCCGGAGTAGCTTCAAAGTATTTGTGAAGAAAATTTGATTGCTGGTTCTGGTGTGATTGCATTTGCGATGCATGGGTCAAATGCGACCACCGCATTTGTGAAGGTAGGCTTGCATTTATGAAGTTGGGGCTGCTAAGGGAAGATTGCATTTGCGAAGGAGTTATCGCTTTTGCGATGCAGTGCATTTGTGAAGGAGTTATCACTTTTGCGATGCAGTCCTCTTCGCATTTGCGAGGCTTTTTGTCGCAAATGCGACCATGGCAGGGGAAGCTGGGCTTCGCATTTGCGATGCCTTTGTTGCAAATGCGACCATCGCAATTGCGATCCAGAGGTCGCAAATGCGACTTTTGCGTCTGGTGCAAGGGCTTTTTATTCCGAGACTTAGCCCATTTTTCTCATTTCTCACTTGGTCTTAGGCGATGTTTTTAAAGCATTTGAGAAGGGGTTAAACGCAAAGATTATATATGGATTTAAACTTGTAAAATTGTAGAAATCAAGGGATTTTGAAGAAAAACCTAGAAATTGATATTTTTAGATTTTTGACCACGATTTTGGGTATGGAATTGAGAATAAATTATATATTTGAGTTCGTGAGGTCATGGGTAAACTTTATCTTCAAAAAATTTCCGAATCCGGACATGTGGGCCCGATGGCAATTTTGTCAACTTTTCGATCGGGGTTAGGAATTGTTGTAATTGGATTATAATGAGTAATTGAGCATATAGTAATGGGTATGCATAATTATTGGTTAGTTTTGGAGTGTTGTGCATCGATTTGAGTCTTCGGAAGGGCGTGGAATACCGGTTATGGAACTTCGGAGCGAGGTAAGTCTCCTTTCTAACCTTGTAAGAGAGAATTGTCCCCATAGGTGAAATAATTGAATATGTGCTACTATTTGTGGGGACTACGTATGCACGAGGTGACGAGAGTCCGTGCGTAGCTACTATCATGCTTATGTCCGGGTAGTTTTAGGCCTACATCATGCCATGTTGATTTTATTGTTAATTTATGTTCTTGTTTGCCTTGAGAAGAACCAAGATTAGGATTGTGTAATAATTGTGTTGAAAGGGGTTTGAATTGAGGAATTTAAGATTTTAAAAGTTTCCATTAAACTTCGTATTTTCGAAAGGATTGAGAAACATTATAATAACTCAAGAAATTTATGTGTAACCGCGTCGCATGTACGTTTCGCGAGCGGTGTAAATTCCATTAAGTAGTTCCAAGTTGAATTTCCAATATTTTGAAAAGAATTAAGAAAGAGATATGATTTTAAATATTAAATTTGTATGTGACCGCATCGCAAGTATGATTCGCGAGCGGGGTATTTTATTAAATTTATATTTGACCGCGTCGCATGTATAATTCGCGAGCAGGGACTACGTCGCATGTATGATTCGTGAGCAGGGAAATAGATGAATTTATGGTTCACACCGTTCGACCATTGGCTGTGCACAATTTAAATTTATGTGGGATCGGGCCGAACGTCCTCGGTGAAAATTATGTGTGATAATATAAATGTAAATCCTTCTTATGACTTGTATAAATTCATTGTTGAGAGATCACCTGTTTTAAATGAACAAAGCATATTGGGGTCCTTTAATATTAACGAAACAATCGTTCAGCTATGTTCCTATTCCGAGTTTGTTGTTATTTCTATAAAACATGCTTATTTAGAATTTATATTATCATATTGTTGGACCACTAGTAAGTATCGAAGTCGACCTCTTGTCATTACTTCTTCGAGGTTAGACGGGATACTTACTGGGTACACGTTGTCTTTGTACACATACTACACTTGCAGTGCATTTTTGTTGCACAGGCACATGTTGGTCTTGTGGCCTAGTTTGGCACAGTGGCGTGGTTGATACGGGAACTTAGGTGAGCTGCATTTCTCGAGACGGCCTGTAGCCAGCAGAGTCTCCTTTAGAGTATTTTATTGTATTTTCTCTACTATCCAAATTCGTATTCCGGACGGTTATTGTATTACATTGTTTCCTAGAAATTGCTAATGCACTTGTTACATCGGGTTCTAGGATGATTATGGGTATGCTGTATTAACTTCTAAACATTCTATTTTGTAAAGATTATCTTTCACTAGTTAAATAGAAGGAAAATCATAGTTTTCAACATTTTTAAAATGAGAATTTAATTAAGTATTTATGGTTGGCTTGCCTGACAGCGGTGTCCGGTGCCATCACGACCCTTAGTGGATTTTGGGTCGTGACAGTATGGTATCAGAGCACTAGGTTCCCTTAGGTCTTACGAGTCATGAGCGAGTCTAGTAGAGTCTTTAGGATCGGTACAGAGATGTCTGTACTTATCTTCGAGAGGCTACAGGGCTATTAGGAGCACTTTCCTTCTTGATTCCTTATCGTGCGGTTTGATTCCTTTGAGTCTCATGCCCTTATTTCCTTCCTATTCAATCCTACATAACGTGAAATGCTTGTTATCAAATTGGGAACTGAGGAATTGTAAAGGTACTACAAATGTTCTCCCGGCATAGTTGGTTGGACTATTATCGTCGCCTTGCGGAAGGATATTCTATCATTTCAGCTCGATAGCTGCACTTCTGAGAGCTAGAGGCTATGCGCAGATTGTTATGATTACTCATGATTGGTTATCGCACGGTATTAATGTGATGATAGGATACTTGCCTATGTGTTGGGGCGGTGAATGACTTGAAAGGAGGACTACTCAGTGGATGATTCAGAGATTCGATATTTCATTTCCAGCGGAGGAAAAGCGGTTAGACTATGAATGTCTAGCTTTGGATTGATGGAGTAACGAGACTTGGTGTCTTCGAGTGTGGTGGAATTTTCATACAAGATGTGGTGTCGTCGTCCTCAATTGAATATGTTAAGTTCGCCAGTGTTATGATTTTCTTCAATTCGCCTTTGGGGTAGGGTATTGTGAAATGATATTGAAGAAGCGGCTGTCAGAGATCGCGGTGTATGGTGGTTCAGGGTTGAACCGACATTTCTAGTATTGATGGCTCGAGAAAGATGATCTTCGGGGAGGTTCAAAGTTAGTAGCGACCTATTGGTTCAAGTTCTATAGAGATAGATATTGATTTAAGGCAACAACTGGGCAGCAAAGGACGAGGAATGACAAGTGAGAAATGTCATGCGGTGGTTAAATTTCTAAGGAAGCCAGGTGTAAGAGGCGGAAGTGGAATAGTTGCCTATAAAAAGAGGGTTTGGCCAAAGTGGGAGAGTGGCAGAGTAGCATATAGGTTCAGTGGCAGGATGACTACACCCTTTGAGGAATGTTTGGAATGATTTGGGAATCTTAGTAGACCGTGATTGGGTCTACAGGCTCAGGATAGGTTATCAATGTCGTAGTGATTGTACCCCGTGCAACGGCATTGGAAGATGTCGGTAGGTAATTTCCATAGGTGGGTCATCTCCTGTGAGCAGGCCAGCTGTAGCATGGTTGGTGAAGCTCATGCGAAGGATTTTACTGGCTATTTGGTAAGAGGCCTAATATGTGAATGTTTCTAGAGATTCAGAGTGTTTATGAAATGCTAATGGAAGGATTTCGAGGAATCTACGGTTTAATTGTACAAGGTCATGTCAATAAGAGATAAAGAATCTTGGTGGGTTCCAGAGTTGTGTAACAGTGACTTCAAGCTAAGTGGGAGAGTCCCACTGCCTACGGTTGGATTGCATGGTCGCCTATTTGTGATATTTCTAGTTATTAGCATATTAATGGGCTATTTTGGCTAATGGAAAAAAATATAAGTGGTAATTTGAGCAGTGGATTTGATAAATGAGTGATATGGTTGGCCTTATTGGCTCATGTTCAGGCTTTGGTAAGACTCAGGATCTATGCTTGGTGTAGACGTGAGTTACAAGGAAAGTGATTTGTTCAGGTGCTTCGTCGAGAGGGTGTTCATGCGCCAGAGGAGTCTTGGAGTTGATTATTGTGATGACCCAAGAGATCATCACTTGTTTTAAAAATAAATTCTGTGTTCCGATGCCTTAAAAACCTCTTTCTGCATCACCTCGATTTGCGTGCGCAGTCCGGAAAACCAATATGTGAAAAATCTGTGAAAATGATGAATTTTGCCTATAAAATAAATTTAAGTTGACTTCGGTCAACATTTTAGGTAAACGGACCCGGACCCGTGATTTGACGGTCCCGGAGGGTCCGTCGAAAAATATGGTACTTGGGCGTATGCCCGGAATCGAATTCCGAGGTCCTAAGTCCGAGAAAAGAATTTTTTATAGAAAATTGTTTTCTGGAATATTTATGAGTTTTTGGAAATGAAATGTGTTTAAAACTTGATGGTATCAGACCCGTATTTTTTTTCCGGAGCCCGGTATAGGTCTTATATGTGATTTAAGATGAGTGTATGAAATTTGGTAAGAAACGAGGTTGAAACGATATGCATCGGACCTTATTTGAGAAAAATTGAAAAATTTGAAGTTCTTAAGAAATTTCATGATTTTGATGCTAAATTCATAGTTGTTGATGTTATTTTGGTGATTTGAATGCACGAGCAAGTCTGGATGATGTTTTTAGGTTGGTGTGCATGTTTGGTTTGGAGTCCCGAGGGCTCGGGTGAGTTTTGGATAGGCCACGGGGTGGAATTTGGACTTGGGAAAAATTGCAGGTTTCAGCTGTTCTATTGCAGGCCTGCAGGCTTTGCATTTGCGAAGCATGGCGCGCAAATGCGAGGACTAAGTCGCAAATGCGAAATAGCCCAGGCCAGCACTACCTCGCAAATGTGATGCCCCTCAGTTACTGCCTTAGTCGCAAATGTGACTGCTGTATCGCAAATGTGACTTCGCATTTGCGAGAGGTCTATCGCAAATGCGAAGAAGACCAGAGAATGTACTTGCTCGCAAATGCGACATTTTGTTTGCAAATGCGAAAGTCCCAAAATTCTGAAGGGTTCGCAATTGCAATTGCGATATCAGAGACCTGTAAATTCACACCTAGACGCATTTTCAACCATTTTTCATATCTTCTCAAAACATCTAGGGCGATTTTTCAAAGGCAATTTCTTCTCCAAATCGATTTTAAGTGATTTCTAACTAGTTTTCTTCAATCCTTAACATCTTTTCACATGATTTCAACTCAAAATCAATGATTTTCATGGGGGAAATTGGGTGTTTTGGATAGAACCTAGGTTTTCAAATTTTAGGGATTTGGACCTCGATTTGAGGTCCGATTTTAAAACAAATTATATATTTGGGTTCGTGGGGGAATGGATAATCGGGTTTTGGCTCGAACATCGGGTTTTGACCATGTGGGCCGGGGGGCGCTTTTTGACTCATTGGGTAAAACTTTGGAAAACTTATTTTCATGTATTAGAATTGATTCATTTAACATTTATTGATGTAATTAAGTAACTTGTGGCTAGATACGAGCAAATTGGTGGTGGAATCAAGGGGTAAAGCGATAGTTGGGACTTGAATTGTGTTCGTGGCATCGAGGTAAGTGTTTAGTCTAACCTTAGCTTGAGGGATTAGGAGTCGAGTCCTATTTTCTATGTGGTATTTGTTGAGTACGACGTATAGGCATGGTGACTAGTATCTACACGTTGGTGTCAAGCATGCCCGTGAGTCTTATATCATGATTATCTTGATTTCGTTGTATTATTCATGCCTTGATGATGATTTCTATTATTGGGCAAAGTTTGTGGAAGTAATAGTAATATTTGAACATTGAGGAGCGTTGGCTCAAGTTGTATAACAAAAGGTAAAAGTATAAGAGGTAATTGAACCCCTTTTAGAGCACTGGCTCAAGTTATGAAGTGAGTTTTGAAGTAAAAGTGAAAAAAGAGAAGATAATCTTATTGTTGCCTCCCTTGCCGAGATATTGTTTCTTTTAATGCTATCTCCCTTGCCGAGATGTTGATGTTTTGATGTTGTTCCTTTGCCAGGACTCGATTGTTGAACCATTGTTCCCTTGCCGGGATTCTTATTGTAATTTCATTTATTCATTGCCATATTGTTTGTGATTGTTGTTTAGGTGAGGAAGAGCGTTAAAGCACGAAGGGTGATGCCGTGTATTGTTTTGGTGAGAGAGTGATAAAGCACGAAGGGTGATGTCGTACATGATTTTGTGAGGAAGAGTGTAAAACACAAAGGGTGATGTCGTGCCGCACGATGTACCATTCTCTGCCGATTATTACTGTTCTTCTTTTCTGATGTATATGATTTAACTGCACAAGTTTATTTGGTAGTCCGGTCCTAGCCTCGTCACTACTTCGCCAAGGTTAGGCTAGGCACTTACCAATATATGGAGTCGATTGTGTTGATACTACACTCTGCACTGTGTGCAGATCCCGGAGCAGCAGCTTTTGGACCTTAGCTTGGGTAGCTGCCTTCAGTCCATACAAAGATCTAATGTAGTCCTGCAGGCATCCGCAAGCCCTGACGTCTCCCTCTATCTCTTCATCATGTTTTATTACTTATTTCAGAAATAGTGTACTATTTATCTTTCAGACTTTGTTTGTAGTACTCTTAGACCGTCTGTGAAGCTGTGACTCCAGTTCTGGGTAGTCTTGTTCAAACAATTGTATTGGATATACTTAGTATTTTTATTATTTTTCTTCCGCTTGTTATAATTTCTGCTATCTTTAAATTATTATTCAAAATTGTTAAAGGATTAATATGGGAAATAGGTAAATTGTTCAAAATTCGGCTTGCCTAACTCACATTAGTAGGCGTTATCACGACTCTCGAGGGCGGGAAATCCGGGTCATGACAAGTTGGTATCAGAGCTCTAGGTTACATGGGTCTCACAGTTCACAGACAAGCTTAGTAGAGTCTGAGGGATCAGTACGGAGACGTCTGTATTTATCCCCCAGAGGCTATAGAGTTAGGAAAAACTTCACATTTATTCCTTCTTGTCGTGCGGTTTGGTTTCCCAATGCTAATTGCATTTCTACTCTATTCTTTCGCAGATGGCGAGAACACGCGCTTCCTCATCCACTGACCAGCAGCTCGAGCCCCCAGCAGCAGCTCCCACAAGGGGCAGAGGCCGAGGCTGTGCTAGAGGTTGAGGTAGGGGCAGAGCTCAGCCTAGAGCAGCAGCACCAGCGACGGAGCCTCAGGTTAATTTTGATGATGAGGTTCCGGCCCCGACAGTTCTGGTGGGCCCAACTCAGGTACCAGAGGGGTTCATTGCTACCCTAGTACTCTATGATGCTATGGTCCATCTAGTAGGCTTTATGGAGAGTGTCACCCAGGCAGGCTTGCTTCCTGTAGCCGCAGCCATCTCTTAGGCTGGAGGAGGAGCTCAGACTCCTACTACTCGCACTCCGGAGCAGGTGGCTCCCCAGTTTCAGACTCCATCCGTTCATCCAGTTGAAACAGTTCAGCCGGGTGTGGTAGCTCAGACCGGTGATGGAGCAGCTATGTTTGTCGATGCTTTGTGGAGGTTGGACAGGTTCACCAAGCTCTTCACTACTACTTTCAGCGGTGCATCTTCTGAGTATCCCCAGGATTATCTAGACAGCTGTCGTGAGGTTCTCAGGAACATGGGGATAGTGGAGACCAATGGAGTCGATTTTGCTACTTTTCTCTTATCTGGATCCGCCAAGACTTGGTGGAGAGATTATTCCTTGGCTAGACCAGCCGGATCACCAGCTTTGACTTTGGAGCTGTTTACTCAACTATTTCTGGAGAAGTTTCTCCCTATCACTTAGAGAGAGAGATATCGGAGGTAGTTTGAGCGTCTCCAGTAGGATTCTTTGACTGTTACTCCGTATGAGACCAGATTCATCGACTTGGCCCATCATGCTCTTATCATACTTCCCACCGAGAGAGAGAGAGAGGGTGAGGAGGTTCATTGAGGGACTTATTCAGCCTATTCGACTTCAGATGACCAAGGATATGGGGAGTGAGATTTCTTTTCAGAAGGCCGCCAATGTGGCCAGGAGAGTTGAGATGGTTCTATTGCAGGGAGGTGGTTAGGGGTCTGACAAGAGGCCTCGTCATTCAGGCAGATTCAGTGGTACCTTGTCTGGAGGTAGGGATCGTATGGTAGAGGCCATCCTCCTAGGCCTTTTTAGTCAGCACTTCAGGTTTCTCACGGTGCTTTAGGTGGCTGTGGTTCTCATATGCAGTATTCTGATCAGTAGTCCTACAGTGCACCACCAGCTCCTATCAGTGCACCACTGCTCCAGAGTTTTTGGGGTGGTCATCCAGGTCGTCAAGGTCAACAGTCTCAGCAGCCGAGGGCCTGTTATACTTGTGGTGATATGGGTCACATTGCTAGGTTTTGCCCTCGAGCACCGAGAAGCTCTCAACATCAGGATTCCTGTGCCATGGTTTAGGCACCGAGTATTCCACAACCCGCCTAGCCAGTTAAAGGTGGGGGTAGAGGTGGAGGTAGAGGTATTAGAGGTGGATCTTAGGCCGCTAGAGGTGGAGGCCAGCCAGCAACAGGCCGTCCTAGAGATGTAGTTCAGGGTGGTGGGGCCCAGCCCCGATGTTATGCTCTTCTAGCCAGGCCCGAGGCTGAGGCTTCTGATGCAGTTATCATAGGTATTGTTCTGGTTTGTAGCAGAGATGCTTCAGTTTTATTTGATCCAGGATCTACATACTCCTATATGTCATCTTATTTTGCATTGTATCTGGTCATGCCTAGTGATTCTCTAAGTACTCCTATTTATGTGTCTACACCGGTGGGTGATTCTATTGTGGTAGATCGAGTCCATCGTTCTTGTATAGTTGTGATTGGGGGTCTTGAGACTCATGTAGATTTGCTTCTTCTGGACATGGTTGATTTCGATGTCATATTGGGGATGGACTGGTTATCACCTTACCATGCTATCTTGGACTGTCACCCCAAGACCATGACCTTAGCCTTGCCGGGTTTACCCGTTTAGAGTGGAGAGGAACTCCTGGTTATTCTACCCGTAGTGTTATCTCATATATGAAGGCTCGGTGTATGGTCGAGAAGGGGTGTTTAGCCTATTTGGCCTATGTTTGTGATTCTAGTGCTGAGGTTCTTTCTATTGATTCTGTGCCTGTTGTTCGTGAGTTTCCTGAGGTATTTCCTTTAGACCTTCCGGGTATGCCACCCGACAGGGATATTGACTTTTGCATTGATTTGGCTCCGGACACTCAGCCCATTTATAGTGCTGGGATATTGACTTTTCCAAGATACCATGCTATCTTGGACTGTCACGCCAAGACCATGACCTTAGCCTTACCGGGTTTACCCGTTTAGAGTGGAGAGGAACTCCTGGTCATTCTACCCGTAGTGTTATCTCATATATGAAGGCTCGGCGTATGGTCGAGAAGGGGTGTTTAGCCTATTTGGCCTATGTTTGTGATTCTAGTGCTGAGGTTCTTTCTATTGATTCTGTGCCCGTTGTTCGTGAGTTTCCTGAGGTATTTCCTTTAGACCTTCCGGGTATGCCACCCGACAGGGATATTGACTTTTGCATTGATTTGGCTCCGGACACTCAGCCCATTTATATCCCGCCGTATTGTATGGCCCCGCCTGAATTGAAAGAGTTGAAGGAGCAGTTGCAAGACTTTCTTGAAAAAGGCATCATTAGACCTAGTGTCTCACCTTGGGGTGCGTTGGTATTGTTTGTTAAGAAAAAGGATGGATCGATGAGAATGTGTATTGATTACCGGCAGTTGAACAAGGTTACAATCAAGAATAAGTATCCATTGCCGAGGATTGATGATTTGTTTGATCAACTTCAGGGTGCCAAGGTATTTTCTAAGATTGACTTGAGATCTGGCTACCATTAGTTGAGGATTAGGGTATCTGATGTCCCTAATAGAGCTTTACGCACTCGGTATGGGCATTATGAGTTCTTGGTGATGTCATTCGGGTTAACAAACGCCTCAGCAGCTTTTATGGATTTGATGAACCGAGTGTTCAGGCCTTACTTGGACTCATTCGTGATAGTCTTCATTGATTATATTTTGATCTATTCCCGCAGCTGGGAGGAGCATGAGCAACATCATAGAGTGGTTCTTTAGACCTTGAGGGATAGTCAGTTGTATGCTAAGTTTTTGAAGTGTGAGTTTTGGTTGAGTTCAGTTGCATTCCTGGGTCATGTATCAGCAGAGGGTATTCAGGTCGATTCGAAGAAGATTGAGGTAGTCAAGAACTGGCCTAGACTAGCATCAGCTATAGAGATCCGGAGTTTCATGGGATTGGCAGGATACTATCGTCGGTTTGTGGAGAGGTTTTCATCTATTGCAGCACCGATGACCAGGTTGACCCAGAAGGGTGCATAGTTCAGATGGTCAGACGAGTGTGAGGCGAGCTTTCAGAAGCTCAAGACAGCTTTGACTACAGCACATGTGTTGGTTTTGCCCACAGGTTCAGGGTTTTATACAGTTTATTATGATGCATCTCGTATTGGATTTGGTGCGGTGTTGACGCAGGATGGCAAGGTCATTGCCTATGCTTCGCGGCAATTGAGGATTCATGAGAAGAACTATCCGGTTCATGATTTAGAGTTGGCAGCCATTGTTCACGCGTTGAAGATTTGGAGGCATTATCTGTACGGCATGGCATGTGAAGTGTTCACAGATCACAAGAGTCTGCAGTACTTGTTCAAGAAGAAGAAGTTAAATTTGAGGCAGAGAAGGTGGTTGGAACTGTTGAAAGACTATGATATCACCATCTTATATCGTCCGAGAAAGGCCAATGTAATGGCCGATGCCTTGAGTAGGAAGTCAGCCAGTATGGGCAGTCTTGCATATATTCTGGTCGGTGAGAGGCCGCTTGTTTTGGATGTTCAGGCTTTGGCCAATCAGTTCGTGAGGTTGGATGTTTCTGAGCCTAGCCGTGTGTTAGCTTGCACAGTCGCTCGTTCTTCTTTATTAGAGCGTATCCGAGATCGGTAGTATGATGATCCTCATTTGTGTGTCCTTAGAGACACGGTACAACACGGAGGTGCCAAGCTGGTTACCTTAGGAGAAGATGGAGTTTTGAGGTTGCAGAGTCGAGTTTGTGTACCTAATGTGGATGGGCTCCAGGAGTTGATTTTAGAGGAGGCCCATAGTTCCCGATACTCTATTCATCCGGGCGCCGCGAAGATGTATCAGGATCTGCGGCAGCATTATTGGTGGAAAAGAATGAAGAAGGACATTGTTGCATATGTGGCTCGGTGTTTGAACTGTCAGCAAGTTAAGTACGAGCATCAGAGGCCTGGTGGTTTATTCCAGAAGATTGAGATTCCTGAGTGGAAGTGGGAGCATATCACTAAGGACTTCGTTATTGGACTCCCACGGACTCAGGGGAAGTTCGATGTAGTGTGGGTTATTGTTGATAGGCTGACCAAGTCAGCACATTTCGTTCCTGTGGCAGTCTCCTATTCTTTCGAGAGGTTAGCTGAAATCTATATCCGGGAGATTGTTCGCCTTCATGGTGTGCCTGTGTCTATCATTTCGGATCGAGGTACACAGTTTACCTCACATTTCTGGAGGGCAGTTCAACGAGAGTTGGGCACACGGGTTGAGTTGAGCATAGCGTTTCATCCTTAGATGGACAGGCAATCCGAGCGGACCATTCAGATTTTTGAGGTAAGCTCCAAGCTTGTGTCATTGACTTTAAAGGCTCGTGGGATCAGTTTTTGCCTTTAGCGGAGTTTGCCTACAACAATAGCTACTAGTCGAGTATCCAGATAGCTCCTTATGAGGCTTTATATGGTAGGCGGTGTCGGTCGCCGGTTGGATAGTTTGAGCCAGAAGAGGCTCGATTGTTGGGTACGGATCTAGTGCACGATGCCTTGGATAAGGTTAGGATCATTCAGGATATGCTTCGTATAGCTCAGTCCAAGCAAAAGAGTTATGCCGACCGTAATATTTGTGATTTGGAATTCATGGTCGATGAGCGGGTATTGCTTCGAGTGTCGCCTATGAAGGGCGTGATGAGATTTGGGAAGAAGGGCAAGCTTAGCCCTAGGTTCATTGGCCCGTTTGAGATTCTTGATCGAGTGGGAGAGGTGGCGTACAGACTTGAGTTGTCGCCGAGCTTATTAGCCGTGCATCTAGTGTTTCATGTGTCCATGCTTCAGAAGTATCACGGCGATCCATCCCACGTGTTAGATTTCAGCACTGTCTAGTTGGACAAAGACTTGTCTTAAGAAGATGAGCCAATAGCTATTCTAGATCGGCAGGTTCGTCAGTTGATATAGAAGAGTTTTCCTTCTATTCGTGTTCCGTGGAGAGGTCAGCCTGTTGAGGCATCGACCTGGGAGCTCGAGTCCGATATGCGGAGCCGTTATCCCCATCTTTTCCCCGACTTAGGTACTTCCTGCTTCTTTCCGTTCGAGGACGAATGATTGTTTTAGAGGTGGAGAATGTGATGACCCAAGAGGTCATCACTTGTTTTAAAAACAAATTCTGTGTTCCGAGGCATTAAAAACCTCTTTCTGCATCACCTCACTTTGCATGCGCAGTCCCGGCACGTAGCCGGAAAGCTAATATGTGAAAAATCTGTGAAAATGATGAATTTTGCATATAAAATGAATTTAAGTTGACTTCGGTCAATATTTTGGGTAAACTAACCCGGACCCGTGATTTGACGGTCCCAGAGGGTCCGTGGAAAATATGGGACTTGGGTATATGCCCGGAATCGAATTCTGAGGTCCCAAGCCCGAGAAATGATTTTTTTATAGAAAATTATTTTCTGGAATATTTATGAGTTTTTAGAAATGAAATGTATTTAAAACTTTATGGTATCAGGCCCGTATTTTGGTTCTGGAGCTCGGTATAGGTCTTATATGTGATTTAAGATGAGTCTGTGAAATTTGGTAAGAAACGGGCTTGAAATGACATGGATCGGACCTTATTTGAGAAAAATTGGAAAATTTGAAGTTCTTAAGAAATTTCATGATTTTGATGCTAAATTCATAGTTGTTGATGTTATTTTGGTGATTTGAATGCACGAGCAAGTCCGTATGATGTTTTTAGTTTGGTGTGCATGTTTGGTTTGGAGTCCCGAGGGCTCGGGTGAGTTTTGGATAGGCCACGGGGTGGAATTTGGACTTGGAAAAACTGCAGGTTTCAGTTGTTCTATTGCAGGCCTGCAAGCTTCGCATTTGCGAAGCTTGGCTCGCAAATACGAGTTCGTAAATGCGAGGGCTGAGTCGCAAATGCGAAATAGCCCAGGCCAGTACTACCTCGCAAATGCGAGGTGCCCATCGCAAATGCGATGCCCCCCAGTTACTGCCTTAGTTGCAAATGCGACTGCTGTTGATACCCAATTTTTTCCTATATATTTTGAATATGCATAAAAGCCGTCAAAATAGCATATATATATGAATACATAAGCATGCCCAAGGTTTTTATTATTTTTCCCATAATTTTAAGGGTTTTTATTGATTTATTTTCTCCCCTTTTATCCATAAAATCCCAATAAGTATTTCTAAAATTATTGTTTTGATAATTCATTTTATTTAATTTCTATATTTATGCCAAAATATGGCTAATGTAAGTTTTATGTATTTTTTACAATTACATTTGGTATTTTTAAAGCGAAATTGCATATAATTGCAATGTTAGCCCATTTTTAGATATAATTATGTTTATATGCATAAAATTTGATCCTGTATTTTTAAATTGTTAATTATGTATTTTAAATCATCTTGGTACCTTAATTTATTTTCCATAAATTACCTACTATTTTTTATAAATTAAATAGGGGAAAATTGGCTATTTAAATAACAACCAAATTTGGATTTCAATTAAAGCCAAGATTGGACCCCTTTCCAGCCCAATTTCACACCCAAATCACCCGACCCATATCCTATTAATCCTTACCCAAACCCGGAACCCACCTACCCATTTTAATCCTGACCGTTGATCTCCCAGATCAACGTCCAAATAATTCCTTTCCTTTTTAATTTTCAAACGACCCCTAACCTAAGTCACTTTTCCAATGGTGCTGCCTTCAGATGCTCTCTCATCTCCACTCTTCTCTCAAATCTAACCCTAGACTCCTCCACTCACCTCCTTCTCCGGTCATCTCCGGCGACTATCTCTCAAACCCCAAACCTCCAATGGTCACTCTCATCACCTTGCTCATCATCTCTAAGGCATTCAAGGGTCCTCGGCCATGTTCGTTTGGACCTAAGGTTTTTGATTCTACTGTTCGAGGCTTCTCTGGTGTGATTTTGGGCAAAATCACACCATGTGTGTTATGATTCGTGAAGTTGCAATAGGTTCTTTCGATTTCTACTTAGGTTTCCTTTTGAAACCCTAACTCTCTCCTGGATCTCTCAGATCTATGTTATTTTCATTCTTTGAGCCTGATTCCTTCTATGATTTGCTCATTCACGAGCTTTCTTCTGAAAGATCTTCTACTCTAAACCATTTTTACTTTCTTTGAAAACTAGGGTTTCTTCGGAATTCTTTCTATACCTGTTTCAACCGATTTCTTCATGATTAAACCTTTTTCCCTTGTTTATTTTGACCGATTTTATGTTCCTACTACTTTTTAACTTTACTCTGTTAAAAGGCCCTAATTTTTTAAGATTTTCGTGTTCTTGTTCTGTATGTCAGCGTGATTCTCTTTACTTATGTTAAAGATTTTTCATTACTTGTTTCTGTATGTTAGCATGATTCCCTTTACTTGCTTCTATGTGTTAGCATGATTTTCTCCAACTTTGGTTCCATGTGTTGGGACGATTTTCTTTGTCTTGGCTTTGCGTGTTAGCCTGATTTTCTTTGGTCTTGTTAATCTCTCATAGTCACCATGCTTCAAATATGTTCTGTTGAATCTCCCGCCTACTTACATCACCTCTATATGATTGTGTTTGCTCATCTCTTATTTCTTTCTGCCTATATAATTGACCTTGTTTTGTTTACTACTTCTGTTCATTCATCTCTATTTATATGTTGAAACACGCATAATCATGACCCCTCATGATTGATTCTAATTTTCCTTAACTGTTGGTAATTGAAAGATTTTCCTTCAAAGCCCTAGAACTCTACTCGTCTGTTTGAATTCACTGATTTTATTACCTTATTTAGTATGATACTTGGTTTTACTTAGTCTTTCCTTAATTGGGTCCTTCAGAATTTTGTCCTAATCGACTACTTTATGCCTAATGGACTCTGGCTCCTTTCCTTGTTTAATTATGCACACTGATTCCTCCTTTCCCCTTATATGGTACTGAATCATTCCGTTTGACCTTGATTCCCCTAACTCAAGGAAGTACTTCCTTGATTCTCTAAATGATTGATTCTGAGTTCTTAAATTAGTATACTACTATGATTTTTACCTTATTTCACTACCTACTTTTAGCTATAAATACCCTAAGTCTTTCATTAACAAGACACAACACTTGGCTTCCAAATAACCCCTCTCTTATTTAAAATCTCTATGTTATTCTATTACTATTATCCGGCTGCAAGCCAAGGCTAATCATCTGTGCTCTTTGGTTCTTTTATTGTGCTTAATTCTATCTTCACTAGTATGTCCTAGTTTAATCTACAGCCACAACAACAACATGTTTCTTTCTTGTTTCAGTTTCTTTTATTTCTAGCTTGCTTTTACTTATGATTTTGTTATGGAGTTTGTAGTTAAACATGCTAGTATGACTCCCCTCCCTTTAAGCTCATGTATTCCCTTGTGTGATTCAAGCATGTCTGGACAATTGTTTTCCTTTACCTACTGTGCACTTACCATTTTGTGAATCCCTATTCCCCTCTAGGTGTTTATGTTCCTCATGACTGGTTTGTGATTATGCCAGTGCCAAGCTATCTCTGAACATGTCCATACCAGTCTTAATACTCCTGTTGGGGACATGTGTCTGCAGGCAATGTCTGTGTATCCCCAAACCCCTTAACCCCTATGTGATCACTGAATACATTTAGATTTTGTGAATTTGTTGTGTGTGGTCTTATCCTAAAGTGTTTGAACTCTGTTTACTACACCAACCTCTTTCAAACAACCTCTATTGCTTTACTAATTGCTTTCAAAACAGACCTTTAAGTCCAGTCTTTAATAAACCTCTTTCAAACATGTGTCCTGCACTTTCACTCTACTCTTAGTTAATAAGTTCTGCCCCCTCTAGTATGTGTACTATCTTGAGATCCTCTTGAGAACCCTTGGAACTCTGGCATACTTAGGCTGGCTTTCCACATTGCACTGGTTCAAGGCTTGGTTACTAAGTCTAGGTGTAAGCATTGCGCGGGGTCCTTGAGACCCTTAGGGAACTTTAATGCACCTAGACCTTGATTTTTCTATGGAAATGAGGTTTGAAAGACCATTGGAGGCTTTGGGAAACTTGGGCCTGATTGCAGGCTCCCTATAGAATAGGTTTTTAGTTTTCTATTTCATTTATGTATTTTATTTGTTGGCCTGTAATATTTTGTAAATAGATATTCGGGGTAATTTAGTAAAAGGGGTGGGTAGATGTATACTTTGTGGAGTAATATGGGTAGAAATCCTACTCTTAGGATTTTACTTTCCAATATGCCTGCTTTACTCAATAGAAATCATGTTCATAGGGTGTGATTCTTGTTGAATCTAATTTCATTTTGCATAATAGACATCATGTCTAGAGGCTTTCACTTTTAATGTCATTTGCATCAGATATAAACCATGTTCATAAATCCTGCATTTTTCATGTCAGAAACCTGTTTCCAGGTTCTAGGCTATCATGTTTTAAATCAATTCAAGTATAGATACCATGCCTAGAGGACATAATTCTGATTCAATAAGTTACTGCAAATAGCCTAAAACCAGTAACATGCCTAGATACCATGCCTATAGGGACTTCTACTCACAATTATGTCTGATAATATAATTAGCCTAAAGAGTCGATTTTATCTCACCTAGTTTACTTCTTAAAACTGGCCTTGTCAAGCGATAACTCTCTAAAACATAATTACTTTAATCCCGTTAGATATTCTGCCTATAGGTATTGAAAGGTTCTATTTCGAAAACTTGTCTGTTTCTGCATTAACATAGACACAGTTCTGCATATAGACAAGCGTTAGGGCATTTTCAAAACTTGCATTTCTCTGAAGCTATTTCTGTCACTCGGCGTCTTTGAATTCTAATAAGCTTTTAAAGAGGAGGTCATAGGCAGCTAATAATGTTATGACTTCTGTATCTGAAAGTGGCTTATTTCTGCATAATCACTTAGAAATCCTGCTTTAGGACTTTGATTACTAAAGACCTTACTTATGGTTGAGTCGTGCTGCATGTATTCTTGTTTGCGGAGGAAACTATGAGCCTTTTACTTCCTCTCATTATGTGAAAGTCCGAGATGCTTTTTGACTGTCGCCTTAGAGTTTTGCCTTTAAAACCTTAAGGGTACGTCTAGAATTATCTATAGGTAGAGGTTCCAACTCCATCCGGGACTATTAAGAAGGGAGGGGTAGCAGCACGCAATAGGAATCAATGACCAAACACTCGCTTTGCATGACTAATAGGGGGATGGGAAGGGTAGACATGGGATATGATGTCTACGTGTTAATGTCACGTGTTGCCCCTCATTGAGAAGAGTTTACCGGAGATTGCGTGGGGTGATCCTATAGGATAAACAACCTAGGACCCCTTTTTACCCCAAATCCTCTCCTTATTTAAAACTTTGTTTGTATAATTTGTTCAAACCTTTATTTCATTACTTGACTTTTTAAATGAGCTTTACAACTTACTTGTTTATATGGACTAATTTGTAAATATAAGTTCGATCAGGACCCACAGTTGTGGACCAAAAGGGATGCCTAACACCTTCCCCTTGAGGTTATTTCGAGTCCTTACCCTAATCTCTGGTAATGCAAACCAACCCGAGAGTTAATTGCTCTAGGTGCTGTAACGCACCATAATCTGTTAGGTGGCGACTCTTCAAATACCCAATTCCATAAAGGAAATGAGTCATTGCACCCCCATGAATGTCGAAACTCAGACCTCACATCCGCGAGGGTGGAAAAAAAGGGGGCGCGACAGCATGGCGACTCTGCTGGGGATATCTTTAGGCTCTTACCATAACGAACTTGTTTTTACAAATTAGTCCAAGCATGCTTATCCCATACCCTGCTCCCTTATCTAGATTTAATTGTCTATTTTGTTTTTTTTCAAGCGTTTATGATTCCTTTATTACCCTGAAAACTGAATTGTCTCTTTGTTTTCCTTTTTATGTTACTGTCTTTTCAATTATTTAAATGTTTTATTTATTTTTTCCTATGTGAAAATACTTGCCTACATGTTATTAATTGCTGCATAAATCATGATCCACATCATATTCCACTCGTGCGTCTCAAATCCTATAGCAATACTTTAATGAGTGGTTGCGATCATCCTATTTGTTACTCTTAAATTCGGAAAGGCTTATTTGCGGTAAAACCAGTCGATCAATGGTCCAGTCGACAGTTGCATGCCTTTCCCCTCAAGTTGTTCGCTTGAGGGTACCAGTCTAAAACCCCATAGAAACCTTACTCTATTTAAATTGTGCATGCATTATGGTCAGACCTAGTTGGATCAATTATGTTGTTCACATAATGATCCTTTAAGATAAGCCTTATCCAAAGTCCATCGGGTTTTCCATAATCCCAACGGACGCAACCAGGTTCTGTGCATTAATTTGGAGAACTAAATGTCAATATGCTGATCATAAATGTATAAATAGTCGAGCCTGGTGGGGGTAAGGCCTAACCCTTTTGTTTTGCAGAAATGAGGAACGAGGTCCCCAGGTTCGGTATGGTTAGCACACCCTCACTCTTGCTAGACTGGTGGAGGAGTCTTCCATCAGATGACCAAATCAATGAATGGAAAGAGAGGGCCACCAAATCTAGCGAAAAGTTGGAATATCTGGAATACAACCTGTTGGAATTAGAAGGAAAAGTGAGGAAGAGAGTCACCGACTGCCAGAACACTGAGGGAAACGAAGGAGAACATTTGGCAAAGGCATTTTTACACGAACTGGAGGATTTGATCAACAAGAACATTCAATCTGGGGAAGGTCCTTCTAGGACGAAATAGGCTAGATTTATTTGTTTTTTCCTAAAATGTAATAAGGCCAAGTGCCAATAGTGACTTATTTTATTATTATCTTAGTGTCGTTTTAGGATTCGTCTATTTTTATATATTATGAAATGAAGTATTTATTGACATTTAAAGTTCTCCAAATCTATTTGTTGCTAGGCCTACCTCGGGCAAACGAGGTTCCCAAATTAGGATACGAATTTATATCTCGCATTATGTGTGTTTAAATACTGCAAACATTTCAGGATCCTCGCTAACTTGTTACCTTTTTGTTTTGTTTATTTATTTATTATTATTATTATTATTCCCATCCACATAGGTTGGTTCGTCCATACTGGCCTCATCAGCATATCATATCAGATCTAGAGGCCCTCCACCTCCTCCTCCTCCAAGAAACACAAAAGGTAGAGGGAAAGCAAAGATGGACGACTTAAGTGGAATTCGAAAGGAAAACATTGAGAACGCAGAGACCTTCGATGGTCGTAGTACTCCGGCCCCGAATGACCTGGTTTTGAGACTTGAACAAAAGATACTAGAACTGCAAGGAGAACTTGAGCAGGTCTGCAATTTGGCTAATTTGTCACTCACCCTCAATGTCCCTGATATCAACCAACAGAACGCAAAGAACCCAACACCTCCTCAAAACCAACAGCCACAAAACCCTACCATACCAAATCAATACGAAACTCCACCTCAAAATGTCAATCCATTACCGATACTAACTCCACCACAACATCAACCAATTCCATACCCACCAACCACCACTTACCACACTCCCCAAAATACATCACAACTCATTCAAAATCCATAAAACTCACCAATGACCATCAATATACCCAAGTTCCTGGCACCCATCAGAGCAATCCCATATACGTGGAAACTATACCACATTCTGCCCAGCCAATCTGTTGTGCAACAGAACCCTCCGAAAAGGACCTGCTCATTAAGAACATGGCCGAAGAACTCAAGAATTTAACAAGCCGAGTTCAAGGTATTGAAGGCGATAGAGGAATAGAAGGTTTGAACTACGAAGATCTGTGTATATAGCCCGATGTGGAACTGCCAGAGGGGTACAAACCTCCCAAGTTAGAAATGATCGATGTTACAGGTGATCCCAGGGTTCACCTAAGGACTTTTTGTGATAAGCTGGTAGGGGTTGGAAAAGATGAAAAGATTTGGATGAAGCTCTTTATGAGGAACCTTACTGGGGATGCATTGTCTTGGTATATCAACCAGAATCACAAGAAATGGTCCATGGCGTCAGATTTCATGGACCGGTTTAGGTTCAACACAGAAAATGCACCTGATGTCTTCTACATCCAGAATCTCAAGAAGAAGCCCACTAATACTTTCCGCGAATATGCTACTCATTGGAGGTCGGAAGCCGCCAAGGTCAGGCCCACTTTGGACGAAGAATAAATGAATAAATTCTTCGTCAAAGTACAGGATCCACAATATTATGAGAGACTGATGGTCATCGAAAATCACAAATTTTCTGATATCATCAAGCTTGGGGAAAGAATCAAGAAAGGAATCAAGAGTGGGATGGTAACAAATTTTGAGGCGCTGCAAGCCACGAACAAGGCACTACAATCGGGTGGCATATCGAAAAAGAGAGATATTAGGGCATTAATGGTGGCCCAAGGCCCAAAAACTCCACTCACATATCAAACACTTCTGCCCACATACCAAGCACCTCCACCCACATACCAAGCATATCCACCCACATACCAAGCATCACCACCTACATATCAACCTTTATCTCCCAGATATTCCCAACCAACCGTTGTCCAGCATACCTACGATTCCAAACCATCCCACTTCGAATCACCACCAAATCGTCAAAATTATCCAATACCAAGACCCAATTTTGACTGCAATCCACCTAGACAATACACCGCCATTGCTGAGCCCATCGACTAGTTGTATGAAAGGTTAAAGGCCACAGGTTATGTCACTCCTATTCCCCCTGTAGCACTAGAAAATCCATCCCAATTGGTCAATCTGAATAAAACCTATGCATACCACTCTGGCATGAAGGGGCACACCACTGCTGAGTGCCGAACATTGAAGGATAAGATTCAGACACTCATTGACAACAAGGTCATACAAGCGAAGGAAGCCACACCTAATGTCCTCAACAATCCCCTCACTGATCATAGAGGTGACGGTGTACATGTTATAGAAACAAATGAAGAATGGGACCCCGAAGGGTCAATCGGGCTTATCTGGGAAGACGATGACTTTAAGGATGTAGTTATGCTTACTCCTATTGTGGTTCAGACTCGGGAACCTATTGGCGTTGAGGTGACTACATCAGTTCCATTCGAAGTGGAAGTAGCTCCGCCCGCAGCCACCTCCGCTCTATTTGAAGTAGAAGTTGTCACACCTTTTACTGTGACGGTATCAACCACACCCCCGTTCAACTCAAAGGCAATACCCTAGGATATGTCATCGAGGCTCAGCGAAAAGGGAGGACTAAGATAGAGAAATCTGACACCGCATAAGGGATGACTAGAATTGGAAGAGTCTATGCACCTGAACACCTAGGAGGTTCAAGCAAAGATGTCGCTGCTAGACAACCTGTCATTAAGACTGGACCAAATGACTTGTGGAGGAAAGTACAGGCGAAAGAATATTCTGTTGTTGATCATCTGAACAAAGTCCCTGCTTAGATATCTATCCTATCACTATTACAGAATTCAGAGGCACACAAGAACGCCTTGATGAAAGTACTGAGCGAGGCTTATGTACCCAATAATATCACCGGTGGAGAAATGGCTAACATGGTTTGTCAAGTGCTGGAGAGCCATAAGATTATATTCCACGAAGATAAGTTGCTGCCCGAAGGTCTGAATCACAATCGAGCATTGCATATTACGGTACAATTTGAAGACAAGTTCATTGCCAGGGTCCTCGTTGATGGAGGATCTAGTCTGAATATTTATCCATTGGATACCCTAAAAAAGTTGGACAAAGGTTTCCATGAAATACGGACCGGAAGCATGAATGTGAAGGCTTTCGATGGGTCCCAGAGGGCCACGATTGGGGAAATCAACTTATGCTTGCAGATGGGACCAACTTGGTTCGATGTTAAATTTCGTGTGCTTGACATATTAGCCTCATATAATCTTTTGTTGGGACGCCCATGGATCCATGCTGCTGGAGCCGTACCCTCCCCACTACATCAAGTCATAAAATTTGAATGGAACCGTTAGGAGGTAATCATTCATGGGGAGGGGAGCAATCCTCATCTACACTAGTCAAACCATCCCGGCCATTAGACATAGAAGGAGGCTAGGAGGGGAAACTTATCATCACATTGAACGGGTCAATGCCGTCGAGAAAGATAAGTGGTGGAGTAACAAAATAGAAAGCATACTAGCATGGTCCGGATATGAACCCGGCAAAGGGTTGGGAAAGAACCTCCAGGGTATCACCAAGTTGATACGACTGAAAAATCATGGTACCACCTTTGGGCTCGGATACTAGTATACATGGCAGGAGTGCAGGGAATGGTCGCCTCCATGGCGTGGACCATATTACCCTCTTGAACAACTGATACCCCGTTTGGAACAGGCTTTCCATCAGGCAGACACAATATGGGGAACTACTGAATAAGAAGCACTAGCTGGGCTGAAGATCTGTTCTTGGAAGATGAGGATATTGGCTGCAGTGCCATAATTGAGGAGGAGGAGGAAGAAGGCCTCTTCATTCAGACCGTGGTAAAAGGAGTTGTTCTCAGAAACTGGACCGTCACACCATCCTGAGCCCGCCGAGTCTCTGGGTAGCTTGACAGAATTTATAGTCGTTCTAGGCATTTTAATTTTTCAGCAATTTTGTTTTAAGATTTCTTTATTTTAAAATAAATGCTCGATCCACCGAGCCAAGCTTTGTTTGAACAATTTACTTAGTTTTAATAAAATGTATTTATATTTTATCATTATTCATTACTATTTTTATATTTTTCCCTTCTACAATGTTATTATTACTTTTCCTGATGAACCAATAACTGTGACATGTAATGAGGCAACACAACATGAGAATAGTGATTCAGAGGAAGAAGATGAGATATCCGAGGAAATTGTCAAGGAGGTTGAGAATTTTGAGAACAAGCCTAAATCCAACTTAGACGAAACAGAAGCAGTAAATTTGGGAGACACTGAGACTGTCAAAGAGACCTACATCAACATTCATTTTTCACCAACAAAGAAGGAAGAGTACCTCCATTTTCTAAAAGAATATGTGGATATCTTCGCATGGTCGTATGACGATATGACTGGTTTGAGCACATCTATAGTAGCTCACAAGTTGCCTACCAATCCTATGTGCCCGCCAGTCAAGTAGAAACTCAGATAATTCAAACCGGACATGAGTTTGAAAATTAAAGAGGAAGTTACCAAGCAGATCAAAGCCAAGGTTCTCAGGGTGGTTGAGTACCCAATATGGTTATCTAATATTGTGCCAATTCCAAAAAAGGACGGGAAGGTCCATATGTGTGTTGATTATCTTGATTTAAACAGAGCAAGTCCCAAAGACGATTTCCCACTGCCGAACATACACATCCTGATCGACAACTGCGCTAAGCATGAACTCCAATCCTTTGTGGATTATTTCGCAGGTTATCACCAGATCTGGATGGATGAGGAAGATGTCGATAAGGCGGCTTTTATTACACCTTGGGGTGTATACTGTTACAAGATGATGCCATTCGGTCTGAAGAATGCTGGGGCTACCTACATTAGGCCATGACGACCATCTTCCACGATATGATACACAAAGAAATAAAGGTGTATGTGGATGATGTCATTATCAAATCCAAGAAGGCCGCATATCACATAATAGACTTGAGGAAATTTTTCGACAGGCTCAGGAGGTACAATTTGAAGTTGAACCCCGCAAAGTGTGCATTCAGGGTCCCCACAGGAAAGTTATTGGGATTCATCGTCAGTCACCGAGGGATCGAACTAGATCCGACTAAAGTCAAAGCTATTCAGGAGCTGCCACCTCCTAAAAGAAAGAAGGACGTAATGAGCTTCCTGGGGCGGCTCAACTACATCAGCCAATTCATAGCACAATCCACAGTAATATGTGAACACATCTTCAAGATGCTAAGGAAAGATGCTGAGACAAGTTGGACTGAGGATTGTCAGAAAGCTTTTGACAAGATCAAGGAATACCCGTCCACACCGCCAGTTCTGGTCCCACTAGAACCAGGACGACCTTTGCTACTTTATTTATCTGAGGTAGGTAAAGGATCTGGTTCTGAGGTTTGTTGTCGCCTGGTATACACACGAAGAACAGGTGGCTGCTCGGATGGTCGATCGAGGGAAACGGGTGACTGAGGAAGAGGTGTTGGAGAACTAACTGGATGTGTGACAGTGTAGACCAAAGTATCATCTTCTTCCTCAGAACTGTTATAAACATATGAAGAAAAGAACGGATAATTTTCATGGAATGTGACATCGGCAGACACTAAGTACCTTTTGAGATCTGGAGAATAAAAAAGAGGAAGTAGAATAAGAAGAAGAAACATATAAGGAATTTCAGAATTGTTGTGTTTTGGGACAACATGATGAGACAGAAAGAAAGGATCAAGCCATATATTACCTGAGTAAGAAATTCACACCTTATGAAGCACAGTATTCTCTACTTGAACTCACCTGTTGTGCTTTGACCTGGACAGCCCAGAAATTGAGGCATTATTTCTGTGCATACACTACATACCTCATATCCAGGATGGATCCTCTGAAGTACATATTTCAGAAGCCCATGCCTACTAGGAAGTTAGCTAAATGGCAGATACTACTGAGTGAGTTCGACATCGTCTATGTAACTCAAAAGGCAGTCAAGGACAAGCATTGGCAGATCACCTTGCCGAAAATCTAGTGGGAGGAGAATACAAACCCTTGAAAACGTATTTTCCTGATGAAGAAGCATCATTCGTAGGAGAAGACATTACGGAAGCATATGACGGTTGGAGGATGTTCTTTAACGGAGCCGCAAATTTCAAAGGAGTAGGCATTGGAGCAGTTTTGGTGTTAGAAACGGGTCAGCATTATCCCGTATCTGCTAAACTCAGATTTCTCTGCACCAACAACATGGCAGAATATGAAGCCTGCATACTAGGGCTCAACATGGCAGTCGACATGAACATTCAGGAGTTGTTAGTGATCGGTGATTCAGATTTGCTTGTGCACCAGGTGCAAGGAGAATGGGCTACCAAGAATTCCAAGATATTGCCATATCTGCACCATGTGCAGGAATTAAAAAGGAGGTTCACGAAGATAGAATTCCGACATGTGCCCAAAATTCAGAACGAGTTCGCCGACGTATTAGCCACTTTGTCATCAATGATACAACATCCAGATAAGAACTATATTGATCCCATCCCGGTGAGGATCTATAATCAGCCGGCATATTATGCTCATGTCGAGGAAGAAGCCAATGGAAAGTCTTGGTTCCATGACATCAAGGAGTACCTATCAAAAGGAAAATACCCGAAGCATGCAAATCACATTCAGAAATGTACACTCCGGAGGTTGTCAAATCATTTCTTCCATAACGGAGGGAAGTTGTATAGAAGAACTCCGGATTTGGGTTTACTAAGGTGTGTCGACACAAAGGAAGCTTCTAAGCTACTTGAGGACCTACATGCTGGGACATGTGGTCCGCATATAAATGGTTTCGTTCTAGCCAAGAAGATACTTAGGGCAGGTTACTTTTGGATGACCATGGAGATGGATTATATTAAGTATATCCGCAAATGCTTTTAATGTCAAGTACATGCCGACACAATAAAAGTGCCACCAAACGAGCTCAATGCAACAAGCTCACCTTGGCCATTCGTCGCCTGGGGAATGGATGTTATTGATCCAATTGAGCCCACGACTTCAAACGGACACCAATTTATTCTGGTAGCCATTGACTACTTCACAAAATGGGTAGAAGCTGCATCTTACAAAGCTGTAACCAAGAAAGTCGTTGCAGATTTTGTCAAGGATCGTATTATTTGACGATTTGGAGTTCCTGAGTCCATTATTACTGACAACACCGCCAACCTCAATAGTGATCTGATGAAAGCTATATGTGAAACTTTCAAAATCAAGCACAAGAATTCCACTGCCTACAGACCTCAGATGAATGGAGCCGTAGAATCCGCCAACAAAAACATTAAGAAGATACTAAGGAAAATGGTAGAGAATCACAAGTAGTGGCATGAAAAGTTACCCTTTGCTCTGTTAGGGTACCACACCACAGTTCGCACGTCAACCGAGGCAACCCACTACATGCTAGTTTATGGTACCGAGGCGGTCATCCCAGCCGAGGTAGAGATTCCTTCTTTAAAAGTCATGCAGGAAGTTGAACTCAGCGATGCAGAATGGGTAAGAAGTCGCTATGAACAATTGGCCCTTATCGATGGAAAGAGGATGAACGCAGTATGTCACGGCCAACTCTATCAGAACAGAATGTCCAGAGCTTTCAACAAAAGGGTCAAACCAAGGCAGTTCACACCAAGATAGCTGGTATTGAAGAAGATTTTTCCACACCAAGATGAAGCCAGAGGGAAATTCTCTCCCAACTGGCAAGGTCCGTATATGATTCACAGAGTACTAACAGGAGGAGCACTCATACTTGCAGAGATGGATGGAGAGATCTGGCCAAAACCAATCAATTCAGATGCAGTCAAGAGATATTATGCTTATATTATTTCACATTTTCCTTTCTGATGTAATTGAACTATGCTTGACCTGATTCCCGTTTAAGAGGGGATACGTAGGCAGCCTTATGGGTTCGGTCATATCATAATAAAATTTTCATTTTCCCCAAAATTAGAACTGGGGCAGAATTTTGAGCAGGGTCCTCAAAATTTCGGAGCAAGTCCAGCCAGCGCCATCACATGCTAGGAAGTCAGTCATTAGTCAAGAACTAAAGTAGAATTTTGAGAAGGATTCTCAAAATTCCGAAGAAGATTCAGCAAGGTCCGCCATCCGCAAACAGTTAAAAATCATCTACCGAACTGGGGCAGAATTTGAGGAGGACCCTCAAAATTCTAACATAAGAGAGCTGCAATGCCTTTGAAATGTGTCACAGTCGCTAGTTCATCAAAAGTTACTTGATATATCAATACACTTCCCAAATAATTCCATTTTTTTTATCAATGAATGCATATTTTTCGAAAATTCTATTTTTCATAATGGTCAGGTCTACCTAGGGGAACTCGAAGGTGGCTTCCAGAGCGGAGCAAAGCAAGGCTGGCAGACGAAACAAGAACCAACCTCCCTTCATGAAACTTACGATTTTTCTTTGAACGCATGCACATTTGATGATGCTTTCGTATACAGAGCAGATTCACCATCCATCCGGCCGTTAGACGCTGAACCTATCCTAGCTAAAATACTCTACCCTTATCTGCTATTTTCTCTTTGCATGAGTCTAATCCTTGACTCCATATTTGCATGAGTCTAATCTCTGACTCCATTTTTGCATGAGTCTAAGCCCTGCCTCTATTTTGCATAAGGCTAAGCATTGTCTTCTCTTTGCATGAGTCTAATCTCTGACTCCGTATTTGCATGAGTCTAATCCCTTACTCCATATTTGCATGAGTCTAAGCCCTGACTCCATATTTGCATGAGTCTAAGCCTTGACTCCATATTTGCATGAGTGTAAGCCCTGACTCCATATTTGCATGAGTCTAAGCCCTGACTTCATATTTGCATGAGTTTAAGCCTTGACTCCATATTTTCACGAGTCTAAGCCCTGACTCCATATTTGCATGAGTCTAAGCCTTGACTTCATATTTTCATGAGTCTAATCCTTGACTTCATATTTGCATGGGACGAAGCCGTGTCCCAAATCTTGCATGAGGCTAATCCCTGCCTCCATTTTGCATAAGGCTAAGCATTGCCTTCCTTTTTGCATGGGACTAAGACCTATCCCGAATCTTGCATGAGGCTAAGCCCTGCCTCCATATCTGCATAAGGCTAAGCATTACCTTCCATTTGCATGGGACTAAGCCCCGTCCCGAATCTTGCATGAGGTTAAGCTCTACCTCCATATTTGCATAAGGCTAAGCGCTGCCTTCTCTTTGCATGAGACTAAGCTCTATCTCCAATCTTGCATGAGTCTAATCCCTGACTCCATATTTGCATGAGGCTGATCCTTGCCTCCATACCTGAATGAGTCTAAGCCCTGACTCCGTATTTGAATGAGGCTAATCCTTGCCTCCTCATTTGTATAAGGCTAATCCTTGCCTACCCACTCGCATGGAACTAAGCATAAGGCTAATCCTTGCCTCCCCACTCGCATGGGACTAAGCATTGTCCCTCCTTGCGCCAATATTGCTCTATTTTCTACTACTATTTACCTGCTTTTCAATCGGGCTAAGCTCTGCCCTCTACTTCGCAAGATTAAGCCTTGTCTTATTACATTATATTATTGTATATCATGGGCTGAAACATCGCCAATCTGTCCAAAGGCGTCATAGTCTAAAGGCACCATCCGCATAGCCTGAAGACACCATGCCATGGCTTGAGGATCTCTCAAATTTGCATATCATTATTCAAAGGCGTCATGGTTCGGAGGCACCATTTTCATGGCCCGAGAACTGCGAATCCCTCATTAAACAATTCATGGCCCATGACGTCATGGTCCAAGGATGTCATCTTTAACCGTCCGAAGACAACCTTCATTGTCCAAAGGGAATTTGCATCATGTTTAAATTTTCGCAAACATGTTTGTAGCATCTTTATCTGCAGGCAACCAGTAAGCAACCGCTATCCTAGCAGGAGCAATCTCGCTCCAGTTCCCTCCAACCGTCCCGAGCCTTAAACGCTCACCGTAACCGCTTCCATATCTCGTGTCTGTTCTTATAATGATTCCATCGGCATACTCCGCAGGTGAATCCAGAACTACACATGGTATGATTCCTATAAAACCATTGATATGTAGGCAACTCGAAAACCAGAGCTCGGCCTTTGTCTTTCAAAACACCCCGTCCGGTCAAAATTGGCCATCATTTCTTTACCCGAAAACTCTTTCATCCTTCCCGGGTAATAGGTGCAGTTGTTGATACCCAATTTATCCCTATATATTTTGAATATGCATAAAAGCCTTCAAAATAGCATATATATGCATACATAAGTATGCCCAAGGTTTTTATTATTTTTCCCATAATTTTAAGGATTTTAATTGATTTATTTTCTCCCCTTTTATCCATAAAATCCCAATAAGTATTTCCAAATTTATTTTTTTGATAATTAATTTTATTTAATTTCTATATATATATGCCAAAATATGGCTAAAGTAATTTTTATGTATTTTTTACAATTACATTTGGTATTTTTAAAGCTAAATTGCATATAATTGCAATGTTAGCCCGTTTTTAGATATAATTATGTTTATATGCATAAAATTGGATCCTGTATTTTTGAATTGTTAATTATGTACTTTAAATCATCTTGGTACCTTAATTTATTTTCCAAAAATTGCCTATTATTTTTTATAAATTAAATAGGGAAACTAGCTATTAAAATAACAACCAAATTTGGCTTTCAATGCCAAAATTGGACACCTTTCCAGCCCAATTTCACACCGAAATCACCCAACCCATACCCTATTAATCCTTACCAAAATCCGGAACCCACCTACCCATTTTAATCTGGACCGTTGATCTAGGAGATCAACAGTCCAAATAATTCCTTTCCTTTTTAATTTTCAAACGATCCATAACCCTAAGTCACTTTTCCAAAGGCGCCGCCTTCAGATGCTCTCTCATCTCCACTCTTCTCTCTTAACTGTTGGTAATTGAAAGATTTTTCTTCAAAGCCCTAGAACTCTACTCGTCTGTTTGAATTCACTGATTTTATTACCTTATTTAGTATGATACTTGGTTTTACTTAGTCTTTCCTTAATTGGGTCCTTCAGAATTTTGTCCCAATCGACTACTTTATGCCTAATGGACTCTGGCTCCTTTCCTTGTTTAATTATGCACACTGATTCCTCCTTTCCCCTTATATGGTACTGAATCATTCCGTTTGACCTTGATTCCCCTAACTCAAGGAAGTACTTCCTTGATTCTCTAAATGATTGATTCTGAGTTCTTAAATTAGTATACTACTATGATTTTTACCTTATTTCACTACCTACTTTTAGCTATAAATACCCTAAGTCTTTCATTAACAAGACACAACACTTGGCTTCCAAATAACCCCTCTCTTATTTAAAATCTTTGTGTTATTCTATTACTATTATCCGGCTGCAAGCCAAGGCTAATCATATGTGCTCCTTGGTTCTTTCATTGTGCTTAATTCTATCTTCACTAGTATGTCCTAGTTTAATCTACAGCCACAACAACAACATGTTTCTTTCTTGTTTCAGTTTCTTTTATTTCTAGCTTGCTTTTACTTATGATTTTGTTGTGGAGTTTGTAGTTAAACATGCTAGTATGATTCCCCTCCCTTTAAGCTCATGTATTCCCTTGTGTGATTCAAGCATGTCTGGACAATTGTTTTCCTTTACCTACTGTGCACTTACCATTTTGTGAATCCCTATTCCCCTCTAAGAGTTTATGTTCCTCATGACTGGTTTGTGATTATGCCAGTGTCAAGCTATCTCTGAGCATGTCCATACCAGTCTTAATACTCCTGTTGGGGTCATGTGTCTGCAGGCAATGTCTGTGTATCCCCAAACCCCTTAACCCCTATGTGATCACTGAATTAATTTAGATTTTGTGAACTTGTTGTGTGTGGTCTTATCCTAAAGTGTTTAAACTCTGTTTACTACACCAACCTCTTTCAAACAACCTCTATTGCTTTACTAATTGCTTTCAAAACAGACCTTTAAGTCCAGTCTTTAATAAACCTCTTTCAAACATGTGTCCTGCACTTTCACTCTACTCTTAGTTAATAAGTTCTGCCCCCTCTAGTATGTGTACTATCTTGGGATCCTCTTGAGAACCCTTGGAACTCTGGCATACTTAGGCTGGCTTTCCATACTGCACTGGTTCAATGCTTGGCTACTAAGTCTAGGTGTAAGCATTGCCCGGGGTCCTTGAGACCCTTAGGGAACTTTAATGCACGTAGACCCTAATTTTTCTATGAAAATGAGTTTTGAAAGATCATTGGAGGCTTTGGGAAACTTGGGCCTGATTGCAGGCTCCCTATAGAATAGCTTCTTAGTTTTCTATTTCATTTATGTAATTCATTTGTTGGCCTGTAATATTTTGTTAACAGATGTCACACCTCCTTTTTACGCACCCGCGAGGGCGCAAGGGAGTTTTTTCCAATTAAAGGACAATCGAAACGGGATTGGTTTATTTATTTCAGAGTCGCCACTTGGGAGATTTAGGGTGTCCCAAGTCACCAATTTTAATCCCGAATCGAGGAAAAGAATGACTCTATATTATAGTCTGCGTACCAGAAATCCGGATAAGGAATTCTGTTAACCCGGGAGAAGGTGTTAGGCATTCCCGAGTTCCGTGGTTCTAGCACGGTCGCTCAACTGTTATATTTGGCTTGATTATCTGATTTTGTACATGTTAAACCTATGTGCAAGTTTTAAACTCTTGACCGCTTTTATTATTATTTTTTACGAGAATTGCAACGTCGTGAAAATATATCTCGAACCACGTTACATCAATGCACCCGTGGTTATTGACACATCTCGACTCCGTTGAGATTTAGATTTGGGTCACATAAATGTGCACCCGAATTAAGAAAAATAAATTATTAAGACGTGCCTAAAGCAACTAACGTATTGTTATTTTGGGAAAGGCCGTAAAATTTGCTAAACGGCATGTCCCGGATTCTAAGTATTTTTAATATATATACATTTAGAGGGCCCCGCAGCTTCTACATTTTTGTTTGTCGAGGCTCGTCTCATTTATTATTAAAAGGAATTTACAACGTCATGGAAATGCATCTCGGGCCACGCCATAATCAATATACCCGTGATTAGAGACACATTTCGATTCCGTTGAGATTTAGATTTGGGTCACATAAATGTGCACCCGAGTTTAAGAAGGTAAAATTATTAAATACGTGCTTAAAGAGGCTATCACGTTATTATTCCGGGAGGTCGTGAGATTTGCTAAACGACCCACCTTAGGGACTGAATGCTTCAATATATATACATTTAATGAGGGCCCCGCAATTTGTGCGTTTTTCTTTATTTTTGTCGAGGCTCATCTCGTCCTTATTTTAAAAGGATATCCTATAGCAACTACATTTCTTGTCGCGTTTGTCTCTACTAATTGAAAACAGTAGATAACCCTAGTTAATTACATGCTTGCAAGTTATCTATAATAGAATTCCGAGTGCTTGCGCAAAATCAGTAGCACGGCCACGTACACAGTCAGCCGAGCAGAATTAAGGGCCCAAATCCAGCCCATGCGTAATGGACCAGACCTGGGCCATTGTTTGTTCGATGCGGCCTGCTTGGTCCGTTTCAACCTGGGCTCGACCTTCGTGAGGTTGAGATTGCAAGCTCTGTGTTCTTTGTCTTAAAACATGGTTTACCAGTTATATGAAGCAGTTTATCAGAAAGGAAAGAACTTAACTAGTAGAGTACGATTTTCATGCTTGGCCTACATTAAAGGACATACTACAAAGTTAAACTAAGTCTAAGATACAACCTATTTCATTGGGAATATTTTCACCTATCAGCATACATATATAAACTATCATTCAGCTAATCTATATTGATATACACTGGGCATACAGGCTACTTCTATTGTCAACACAGGAATGAAAATTATTATACAGTACATGATATCTAATGTAACAATCTATGTATGAAAGTCAACTTCAGGTCTTTTCTTTTTGTATTCATGCTCAATTTTCCAATTACATTTGACAGTGTATTGGTTGTGTACCTGGTATAGAGAACAAAAGAAGAAAGGAATGATCAGCTGGGTAGTATGCAACAAACACAGCAACAACAGATACACAGCAACAACACAGCAACAAACCAACAACCACAAGTGTTTTCCACAGTCCACAGACAACCAGCAACAGTTTCCAGAACAAAGAAAACCAACAGATGGTCGAGCACCAAACAAGTAATCCCAGAAAAGAGTAGTGAAACAACAGAAATAACAGAGTATTCGATGCAGCAACACCAGCAGTTCAACAATCACAAGCAGCTCAATCAGGGCAAACAACAGAACTTGGCCAAGACAGCTTGACCAATGTGAATTCTTCTGTAGTTTTCAGACAGTGTTTGGTTACAGTATTTCTGGAAATTTCCTTATATTTTTTCAGTTTCCTTTAACTCACAAGACCTCTCTCAAGACTAATTTTTTTTCAGAAGAACCTCCTCTTTTAGGCTCCAAAAGAATCCTCCCTCCTATAACGGAAGGTCCCCCTTCTTATAGCCTAATCCCAGCACTTTACAGCCTGCTGGACAACTCAGAATTCCCCCTCCCTGTTGTTTTTCCACTCACTTATTTTAAATAACAAGACTCCCATCAAATCCCTGACAGCCCCTCTCTCTTTTTGTTGTTAAAGTGTCCTAATCCCTTATTTATTTAGCCAAAGTATGGGCAGCAGGAATATAATCTGACAGCATGTGCTGTCAGACTATTTTAATCCAAAACAACTGACCATACGCATGCTGCCCACAATCTGAACTAAGTGAACATGGCATCCATTTAAGCTCAAAGTCTGAACTGCCATTATAACCTACCCCCTAGATGTTCTTTAATTCAAATTGAACAAAACCAATAGGCAATACAATTCAGTTCCTAATGGGATTCAGATACGATCACAATAGAAATAAACAACACGGATCAAGTTGTTACCATTAATGACTGAAACTAATTGACGACATACATCGACTCGACTATATTAATCGTAACACATAACAATCAATCGTTCATATAAACAACACGTACAGAGTCCCGAATGACTTCAGACAACTTTGTTCAATCACTGGGAACCTATATGAATTAACTCATTTGACGACTAATTTAATTGACGATCATGTATACCACAGAATACATTCAGAACACACAGAAAATCAACTGACCAAATAAAAGGTCTTTGACATAGATGGAAGAAATCCGAATGGAAAATAACAAAAAAAATAACAAACATACACAACGAAACATGCTGACAACTTAACTAGCAGTTGAATAAAACAAAAAGGAAAAGAAAACTTACCGAAAAATGTCCAAACAAAACTGAACCAAATCTGACTCAATTTTGACCCCTTGAGGCCGAACAAACTTTAATCAGGGTGTTCTCACATGAGAACACCTTGATTAAGGTCTATTAGACCTCAAACCTTGTTAAGACTGGCCGGTTTCCAAGGCTATTCATGTTCTAGGTTTTGGATTCTCAGATTTGAGATTCTAAGAGTTGTGGGTAGATTCGGACCAAACCAAGCCTGGTTTGGTCACGAGGGGGGTCAGGGGATTGTCTGGTATGAAGATGGTGAGGTTTGGCATAGGTCCGGGTTCGACTCGAATCTTCAAATGAATATTCGAGATGAAGGAAGGGGATTCGAGGCTAGGGGGTAATAGATCCATGTTCAGGAGAGTGAGGGGGTCCTAGGGTGTTCAGGAGGTGGTCACCGATGTTCATGCCGCCGGGTTCTGGTGAAAGGGAAACTAGGGCGGCTGCTAGGGTTTCGGGGGTTTCAGGGCTTGGTGAAGAAGATGGGGAAAGGTGGGGTTCGGCTAGGGGGCGTGGGGTGAGGGAAGGCTTATATACGGCGTATAGGATCAGATCAGACGCCTGATGCGGCGTCGTTTTGGGGGGTGCCTGGGCAGGCCTGGTTTGGACCGGACTTGTGTGCTGGTTTGGGCCTATTTTTGTTTTATTTCTTGGGCCCAAACTGATTCTCATTCACTCTTTTCTTTTGTTTTCTATTTTTAAACAAAAAATGAAAATAATAATAATAAAACAATGAAATTAAAACAAACAACAATGTAACATTTTAACACAATTATCACAAAATATTTAAGTAAGTTAAATCACCACCTAGAACGGACGATGCACATATATATATTTTTTGAATTTTCTTTCAATGACCGAATTACGGTTTGATTGCCATGACAGATATACTTTGTATTTTGATTGATGAGATCATATGCAACATGGACCGAACCACAAATGACTAAACAGCACATGCCACGAAAAATCGAAAGAATTGTACAGCAGAGTCATTTGTCACTATTTTTGTTTTCTTTTGGAGCGATTGTCCGTGAAGCAAAAATCACGTGCTTACAGCTGCCCCTCTTTGCACGAAGACACGAAGGGTTTTCGCGCAAAGATAAAGCGAGCGATTTTTGCCCGTCCGAATACTCCGTGTGAAGCATTTTTTGAAAAAGATTTGACCGAACCTTTGCTTCAGAGGTTTCCTACATATCCTGGGCTGAACAGGAATCAGGTCAATGTAGTTCGGGAAATTTTGGTAGCTGGGACTACCGTGTGACTGTAGTGCTCGCTGCTGTTGTGCGCTGTTGCATGCTGCTGTAGGATGTTACTGCTCACTGATCTCCTTGTTACATTGTCTGAAAGGAAAAACAAGAAGCTAAGCTAGACTATGGATCATGAGATCTCATCTATCCTCGACTTGTTCTTGTTGCCTTGCTTTCTTGTCGGCCAGCGCTTTCCTCTGATACCTTTATTTTGTGAATTTGGGGGGATGATACTGGTCCTTCGCCTTTTCTGAATACTAGTTTTCATCACTTCGCTTGATCTGCTGGGAACATGGCCCTCTTCTTTAAGCCTTTCAATGGTTTCTTCAGTGGTATGGCTTTCTTCATCAAAATCGTTATGTTGGGCATGCAATAACGTTCCCAACTGCTTCTTCTGAGATGCGTTCCTTCTTCCTTTTGAATCGCGCGCTTGCTTTTGCAGCCTTCCGCTCCTTGGTGCTGGGGATTTTATTATTTCCTGCTTGGGGGTCTCTGTTGTAACCTTCCGCTTTTAGGTGGGGTTACTGATTCCAAAATCTAGAGCTGAAAAGTATTCCCGCATTTTACTGGTGGGCGACCTAGAACTTAAATGTATTCCCGCATTTTACTGGTGGGCGACCTAGAACTTAAATGTATTCCCGCATTTTACTGGTGGGCGACCTAGAACTTAAAAGTATTGAAATATTTTACTGGTGGGCGACCTAGAACTTAAAAGTATTCCCGCATTTTACTGATGGGCGACCTAGAACTTAAATGTATTCCCGCATTTTACTGGTGGGCGACCTAGAACTTAAAAGTATTCCCGCATTTTACTGGTGGGCGACCTAGAACTTAAATGTATTCCCGCATTTTACTGGTGGGTGACCTAGAACTTAAATGTATTCCCGCATTTTACTGGTGGGCGACCTAGAACTTAAATGTATTCCCGCATTTTACTGGTGGGCGACCTAGAACTTAAAAGTATTCCCGCATTTTACTGGTGGGCGACCTAGAACTTAAAAGTATTCCCGCATTTTACTGGTGGGCGACCTAGAACTTAAAAGTATTCCCGCATTTTACTGGTGGGCGACCTAGAACTTAAATGTATTCCCGCATTTTACTGGTGGGCGACCTAGAACTTAAATGTATTCCCGCATTTTACTGGTGGGCGACCTAGAACTTAAAAGTATTCCCGCATTTTACTGGTGGGCGACCTAGAACTTAAATGTATTCCCGCATTTTACTGGTGGGCGACCTAGAACTTAAAAGTATTCCCGCATTTTACTGGTGGGCGACCTAGAACTTAAAAGTATTCCCGCATTTTACTGGTGGGCGACCTAGAACTTAAATGTATTCCCGCATTTTACTGGTGGGCGACCTAGAACTTAAATATATTCCCGCATTTTACTGGTGGGCGACCTAGAACTTAAATGTATTCCCGCATTTTACTGGTGGGCGACCTAGAACTTAAAAGTATTCCCGCATTTTACTGGTGGGCGACCTAGAACTTAAAAGTATTCCCGCATTTTACTGGTGGGCGACCTAGAACTTAAAAGTATTCCCGCATTTTACTGGTGGGCGACCTAGAACTTAAATGTATTCCCGCATTTTACTGGTGGGCGACCTAGAACTTAAAAGTATTCCCGCATTTTACTGGTGGGCGACCTAGAACTTAAATGTATTCCCGCATTTTACTGGTGGGCGACCTAGAACTTAAATGTATTCCCGCATTTTACTGGTGGGCGACCTAGAACTTAAAAGTATTCCCGCATTTTACTGGTGGGCGACCTAGAACTTAAATGTATTCCCGCATTTTACTGGTGGGCGACCTAGAACTTAAAAGTATTCCCGCATTTTACTGGTGGGCGACCTAGAACTTAAAAGTATTCCCGCATTTTACTGGTGGGCGACCTAGAACTTAAATGTATTCCCGCATTTTACTGGTGGGCGACCTAGAACTTAAAAGTATTCCCGCATTTTACTGGTGGGCGACCTAGAACTTAAATGTATTCCCGCATTTTACTGGTGGGCGACCTAGAACTTAAATGTATTCCCGCATTTTACTGGTGGGCGACCTAGAACTTAAAAGTATTCCCGCATTTTACTGGTGGGCGACCTAGAACTTAAAAGTATTCCCGCATTTTACTGGTGGGCGACCTAGAACTTAAAAGTATTCCCGCATTTTACTGGTGGGCGACCTAGAACTTAAATGTATTCCCGCATTTTACTGGTGGGCGACCTAGAACTTAAATGTATTTGAAATTGTTTCCCCGTTCTTCCGAGAAAATTTTCGACAATCGGCAGAAAATTTTCTGCCCCGATTTTTGGTGGTTTCCCTGGCGTTGTGTCTTGCCGCCATCATCAATCCTTTGTTTTCCTGCAGCAGACAAAAGGATTTAGTTAGTTTTAATCGTGGTGGTAGGAGGTGCCTTTCCGGTGGATGATTTTTCCTCTCTTCCCCTTTTCTTGCTCTATGTCCCCATAATTGGTTGGTGGACAAAATTTCTTGCTGGGGGTTTCTAGCCTGCTGGGGCTGGTTTTCAATTTATCCCCTTTCCTGCTTTCTCTTTAAGCACATGCTGTGGGAGTCTGTTTTTACTCCCGAAACCACTCCCTTTAGGATCTTACTTTCTCCAAAACTGCCAGGTGCGATCATTGCATTGCTTGGGGCCGGCCTTTAAGTCTGTTTGTGTTATCCTGCATTGACTAAATTCCCATTCGGTCTCTGGTAGTAAGCTTTGAAAAAATTCTTTTCAAGACAAATTTTTAGGAAGAGAAATAAAAGATAGAAAAAGGAGAAAATCTTTCTGAACCAATATTTGGTGGGAGAAGAAACTCAAAAGAACTTATCTGGAGGACATGACTGGTCCCCGTGATTCATGACGTGCACCCTAGATTCCCGACCCAGTCTATTTGTATCAATCGATTTGCCCGATGGTCTGACTTGCTGGGGATGATAAATGATTGTCCATTTCGTTGCGAATGTGGTCGCTTTTTGTTGATCTGTCTTGTCGCCTCATAGTGCCCTTCGAGGGGTTTTCACTAATGAGACTCTCTCTTTTCTCTCATCTCCCGGCGCCTTATGGTGCCTGTGAAGGTTTTCACCAATAAGACTCTCTCATTTCATATCTCTCATCTTACGTCGCCTTTCGGTGCCTGTGAAGGTTTTCACCGACCAAGACTCTCTCATTTTATTCTTCATCTTACGTCGCCTTTCGGTGCCTGTGAGGGTTTTCACCGATAAGACTCTCTCATTTTATTTTTCATCGAGGAATCGGGGTGTTGTCGATACGACCCTCTCTTCTGGAGATTCCTTTGACCATCAATTCATTCCCAGTCTTACGATCCTCTTCTTTGCTGGGGATCGGTGCATTATTCTCGGCCTTATTTGCCTGACTTGGCATCTCTTGTATATTGATCGGGAGGTCTTTTGAACGTCGATGTTGGTTTTGGTGCGGGGTTAAAGAAAGGCTATCAAAAATGAAATAATTTGATGGGTGATCTGCTACAACTTTCGGAATCAAACCTTTGTTGGAACTTAAAACATAACCTTTGCCCCAGTTTTCTTGCTTGGGGAATTTTATTTTTTTATACTTGTGTTGAGCTACGTGCGTTACGCACACTGTGCCTATTATGCACACTATGTACATTATGCATCATATATTCACTATGATGCATACTATGACCGAGCCGTGAGGCGCCTACGTATCCTCTTTGAGGAATCAGGTCAAACGTAGTTCCCACGGTTTTATATTTCTTATGATTTTATCTTCTTTTTCTTTTCTTTTTTTTTTCTTTTTTTTTCATGTCTTTTCCATTAATGATTCCAAAAGAGGGGTATGAAAGAATAACTTAAGGCTCAAAGGGGGAAGCAAGGGTTAAAAGTGTTTGGATAGAAGAAAGAATTGCCTCCGTCATCTCATTATCCAATAAATGCCAAATACAAACAAACGAACCAATAATTGCCATAATTAAAGAAATTACGCATAATATCTCTTGACTGCATCAGAATTGATAGCCATGTCGACACATCTTCCCTCGATATCTGTCAAACACAAAGCACCGTTGGACAATACTCTGGTCACGATATAAGGCCCTTGCCAATTTGGGGCGAATTTGCCTTTTGCCTCGACCTGATGTGGGAGGATCTTCTTCAATACCTGCTGCCCTACTTCAAACTTCCTGGGGCGCACCTTCTTATTATATGTTCTTGCCATTCTCTTCTGGTACAGCTGACCATGGCACACTGCTGCCAATCTTTTCTCATCTATCAGGCTCAACTGTTCCAATCGAGCTTTGACCCATTCATCATCATCAATCCCGGCTTCAGCGACAATTCGGAGGGACGGAATTTCGACCTCCGCTGGTATCACGGCCTCAGTTCCATACACCAACAAATAAGGAGTTGTGCCTATGGAAGTCCGGACGGTAGTGCGGTAACCCAACAAAGCAAAGGGTAATTTCTCGTGCCATTGTCTGGACCCTTCCACCATTTTTCGCAGTATCTTCTTGATATTCTTATTGGCTGCTTCGACTGCTCCATTTGCCTTAGGACGATATGGGGTGGAATTGCGGTGTGTAATCTTGAATTGTTGGCATACCTCTCTCATCAAGCTGCTATTAAGATTCGCACCGTTATCCGTGATGATCACTTTTGGGATCCCAAATCTGCAGATGATATGGGAGTGAACAAAGTCCACCACTGCCTTCTTGGTTACTGATTTGAAGGTTTTAGCCTCAACCCATTTGGTGAAGTAATCAATGGTCACTAGAATGAACCTATGACCGTTGGATGCTGCCGGCTCGATGGGCCCAATGACATCCATGCCCCATGCCACAAACGGCCAGGGTGCTGACATCGTATGTAACTCTGTTGGCGGAGAATGAATCAAATCTCCATGTATCTGGCACTGATGGCATTTCCTCACGAAAGTGATACAGTCGTGTTCCATGGTGAGCCAATAACACCCTGTTCGAAGGATCTTTCTTGCCAATACATATCCGCTCATGTGTGGCCCACAAACTTCCAGCATGTACCTCTGCCATAACCGTCGTTGCTTGACTGGCATCTATGCATCTCAACAATCCCAAATCCGGGGTTCTTTTGTACAATACTCCTCCACTGAGGAAGAAACCATTCGACAAACGCCGAAGGGCTCTTTTTTGGTCTCCAGAGGCATGTTCTGGATATATCCCCATTCTGAGGTATTCCTTGATATCATGAAACCAGGGTTCGCCATCTGCTTCTTCTTCTATGGCATTGCAGTAGGCGTGCTGATCACGGACCTGGATGTGTAGAGGATCAACATACATTTTGTCAGGGTGGTGCAGCATTGATGCTAAGGTGGCTAAGGCATCCGCAACCTCATTGTGAACTCTCGGGATGTGTTTGAACTTTACCGATCGAAATTGCTTGCTCAGATCATGCAAGCATTGTCGGTATGGTATGAGCTTTAGATCTCGTGTTTCCCATTCACCCTGAATTTGATGTACCAAGAGGTCCGAGTCTCCCAAGACCAAGACGTCTTGGACATCCATGTCAGCAGCCAAGCGCAGACCCAGAATGCAAGCCTCATACTCGGCCATATTGTTGGTGCAATAGAAGCGTAGTTGAGCCGTAACAGGATAATGCCGTCCTGTTTCAGAAATGAGTACTGCTCCTATTCCAACCCCTTTTGCGTTTGCAGCTCCATCGAAGAAAAGCTTCCAACCCGGTTCCTCAGGTAATTCCAACTCATTTGTATGCATTACCTCTTCGTCAGGAAAATACGTTCTTAAGGGCTCGTATTTTTCATCAACGGGATTCTCTGCCAAATGGTCTGCCAGCGCCTGGGCTTTCATGGCCGTCCTCGTTACATAGACGATATCAAACTCTGTGAGCAGAATTTGCCATTTTGCCAACCTTCCCGTGGGCATAGGTTTCTGAAAGATATACTTCAATGGGTCCAAACGGGATATGAGATAAGTAGTATACGAAGACAGGTAGTGCTTCAACTTCTGAGCTACCCAAGTTAGGGCGCAACATGTTTTCTCGAGTTGAGTGTACTTGACCTCATGTACTGTGAATTTCTTGCTAAGATAGTAGATGGCCTGCTCCTTCCTTCCTGTGTCGTCATGTTGCCCCAGCACACAACCAAATGAATTTTCCAGGACCGTCAGATAAAGAATTAAGGGCTTCCCCGGGCTTAGGCGGGACCAATACGGGTGGATTAGACAGATACCCTTTGATTTGGTCGAAAGCCTCCTGACACTCTGCCGTCCAACCTACCGCAGCATCCTTTCTCAGCAGCCGAAATATGGGCTCACAAGTTGCTGTGAGTTGAGCGATGAACCTGCTGATGTAATTGAGTCTACCCAGCAAACTCATTACCTCTGTTTTGTTCCTTGGCGGTGGCAAATCTCGGATGGATTCAATTTTGGATGGGTCTAACTCAATCCCCCGTCGACTGACGATGAATCCTAGCAGCTTTCCTGATGGAACCCCGAATGCGCATTTGGCCGGGTTGAGCTTGATATCATACCTTCGGAGTCTTTGGAAAAATCTCCTTAGGTCTGCTACATGGTCCTCCTGACGCCAAGACTTTATGATCACATCATCGACGTACACCTCGATTTCTTTGTGTATCATGTCATGAAACACAGCAGTCATTGCTCGCATGTACGTTGCCCCGGCGTTCTTCAATCCGAACGGCATTACCCGATAGCAGTAAGTTCCCCATGGCGTAATAAACGCTGTCTTCTCCGCATCCTCCTCATCCATTAGGATCTGATGATAACCCGCATAGCAATCCACAAAGGATCCGATCTCGCGCCCAGCGCAATTATCGATCAGGATGTGAATGTTGGGTAACGGAAAATTGTCCTTGGGACTTGCTTTGTTGAGGTTGCGGTAGTCGACGCACACCCTGATTTTTCCATCCTTCTTTGGGACTGGTACCACATTGGCCAACCACTCGGGATATCGAGTGACCCGAATGACCTTTGCCTGCAACTGCTTAATCACCTCTTCTTTGATTTTTACACTCATTTCTGTTTTAAATTTCCTTAGTTTTTGCTTGACCGGAGGGTATGCCGGGTCAGTGGGCAATTTGTGAACCACTAAATTGGTGCTTAATCCAGGCATATCGTCATATGACCATGCAAAAACATCTTTGAATTCCATGAGGGTTTTGATCAATTCTTCTCTGACATTCGGCTCAATGTGGATGCTAATTTTGGTTTCTTGGACGTTGTCAGCGTCTCCTAGATTTACAGCCTTGTCACACCTCCTTTTTCCGCCCCCGCGAGGGTACAAGGAGTTTTTTCCAATTAAAGGACAGTCGAAACGGGATTGGTTTAATTATTTCAGAGTCGCCACTTGGGAGATTTAGGGTGTCCCAAGTCACCAATTTTAATCCCGAATCGAGGAAAAGAATGACTCTATATTACAGTCTGCGTACCAGAAATCCGGATAAGGAATTCTGTTAACCCGGGAGAAGGTGTTAGGCATTCCCGAGTTCCGTGGTTCTAGCACGGTCGCTCAACTGTTATATTCGGCTTATTTATCTGATTTTTAATACAATTATGAACCATGTGCAAATTTTATCTTTTACCGCTTTATTATCATTATTTTTTAGGAATGTGAACATCGCTTAAAACATATCTTTGGACTGTGTCACATGAAATGCACCCACAATCCGAAACATATTTTATTTGATGTTTTAGGATTTAGATTTGGGTCGCATGAAATGCGCATCCGAGTTTAAGAAGGTAAAATTAATTAAATCGCGCCTAAAGAGTCTAGCGCGTCATTATCTTTGGGGAAGGAAGTGAAATTCACTAAACAATCCATCCCAAATTCTAAGTAATTTTTTTAAATAATTAAATAAATAAATGAGATTGGAGAATCCTGTAAATTTGTATTATTTACATCTATTTATTTTTAGCGAAATCCTTCCTTATTTTAAGAATATCCCTTAATGACTACCTTTTTATTATTACCAAGTTTATCTATAAATATAAAATCAATATCTACATTCTTGAAAATAACATATTAAATAGAAGAGAAAAACAAATATTAACAGAAAGTAATAAAATTATAATCATAAATACAACATGGAATTGTCGAAAAATAAAATAAAAAATAAAATAAAAAAATTATCCCATAGTTGGATTAAAATTCAAATTGTTAGTAAGACTTAAGCTTATTGAAACTAATTATTTACAAATACTGAAAATTGAAAGAAAGAAAAAAAACTTGATTACTAAACCATATTTCTAAAAAATTTAAACAATTTAACCTTAACTAACTTTGTTTTAATTCACATCATGTCCTAATACTTGTTCGCAAACTAATTCATGTTTTAACTGAAATTGACTACATGATTCCGATTAACTTATCGTTGACGAAAAACCTTATGAATAAGGAACTTAGTTAATTTTTGCCAAACTGATTCAATAACGCCATTTTTTACGTTATTTCTTCTATTTTTTTTATTAAACAGTTTTAATTAATAATCAGGCTTAAATATATTTCCTAATAATCTGGTTAAGGCGTTATTTAATATGTCGCTATAATATGCCTAGTTATGCCAAATGACAGTGATTTACAGAATAATAATACATGAATAACCTAAATACAATACAAAAAATAAATTAAACTAAATTAAAAATTTAACACTCCATTCTTCATTTCAGCTTACAAAATGCCAAAATTACAGTTGTGTACCTGATATTGTCAATATAAGAAGAAGAAAGTCAGCAACGTAATACGTAACACAGCAACAGCAACAATAACCAGCAATAACCAGTCAACGAAAATCCCAGTGACAGCTTTGAAAAATTCAAAATAAAATCCAGGAATGCCGAAAATAACGGACAGAAACCAAGGGAAATTTTCAGATTTTTGAAAGTCTAGTTAATCTTCAACCCTTAATTTCTACACCTGTATACCAGAATATTTATCAGGTGTGTACTACTTCCTCTTCTAATTTTCAACTTTTTTTTTTATTTTTCTTTGTATGTTTTTCTTTTTCTTGAGAGTTTCAATGTTTTTTTCAGAATAAATGTTCAGCTCTTTTTTTTTCTGTCCTCCCTGATTTTTTTCCAGACCTCTCTATATATAATCCCCACCCTTTAATCAATTAAAATCAATCCCTTTCTCTACCAAACCCATTATCCTCCCACTCATCCCCATTACATTAAATAAATATATCACACCACCCCATTATATTTTGTCCCCCATGCCTAACATAAAATAATGCAAGATTTCCCTTTAAATTAAATCTTGTCCCCCCTTTATATTAAATAATCATATCACAACCCACCCCATTTCAATTTGTCCCCCATGCTTCAAATAAACAATTACAAAATGTACAATTCCTAAACTACCCCTTCCGACCTTACTGAAATTACCAAACTACCCCTGAACGTATTACAAATTTACCAAACTACCCATCAGCTATAACACATCAATTAATCAAACTTAACCAAAATATAGACAATATGATCAATTTCTAACAATGTTCAAACAACAATATGAACACGGATGAACATCATAACAACAATATCATATGAACATGATTTTAACAACATTTCAACAACAAATCACATGAACACAAATTGAACAACCAAGAACAACTAAAATTTGATTGAACAATATTTTAGCAACAAACAATCCTATTTTCGGATTCAACACCAACAACAAACAAAGTATGAAGATTTCTAAATTCAATCATATTGAACTTAAAATCAACTCTAACAACATTACAACAAACAATTCTTATATTAAACTTAAACAAGATTATGAGACAAATTTAAAAAATAATCATAAGTGATAAACAAGAAATCAAACTATACAAATTTCGGATTCAAGAACAATCAAACAAAGTATGAACATGAATGAGTCTATTTTAAAACAACAAACATGACAAATTAAATGATTAAACCAACATTAATAATTTCTGGAAAATATATAACAACATGAAACAAATTGAAGAAATAATCAATTAAATTTCAATTTGAATCTAACAAACAATCAAACTAACAAATTCTTACCTAAACCATAAAACAAACATGAAATAAACATGAAAAACCACTAATTAAATTTCCATTTGAAATCTGAAAATTAATTCAACAAAACATATGAACATGAACAAAACCAAAAATCAAATATCTACCGATTTTAGATTCGAGAAATATCAAAACGAAACACGGAAAAAATAAAACTCAAAATCTACTAACCGGATCGACACGAAATATGTACGGACTGTTTCGACAAACTTCGACCAAACAACTCATGTCATTTCGGATTTTGACGAAGCATTCATGTACAAAGAATGAAGCAACAACAGAAGCAAAACCTTGACCAAACAACTCGTCATGTAAAGCTCGACGAAGGATTTCGATTCGACGATAAACCTTCGAACTTTGCCAGACTTTAACCGGACTGCCTTGCGTCGTCAACAAGAATACGATGGTGAGCAACAAACATGACTCATGGAGTCGTCAATGACAATACGCAGCAGTGAAGCGCCGCCGCGTCCATGGCTGGAGCTCGGGAGCTCGACCACCTAATTCGGAGTCGACGAAACAAAGAAGATGAAACAGTAACAGTAGCGCGAGTCGTGAAGCGTCTGAAGCAGACGCAGCTTGACGCCGAAACAGGAGCAGTAGCGCGAGCAGCATCCATGGCTGGAGCTCGGATCTTCGACCACCCAATTCGAAGTCGACGAAACAAAGAAGATGAAACAGTAGCAGTAGCGCGAGCAGCAAGCGTCTGAAGCAGACGCAGCTTGACGCCGAAACAGGAGCAGTAGCGCGAGCAGCATCCATGGCTGGAGCTCGGATCTTCGACCACCCAATTCGAAGTCGACGAAACAAAGAAGATGAAACAGTAGCAGTAGCGCGAGCAGCAGGTGGACTGTTGGGACGTGAAGTTGAGGACTGGTTCTGCAGTGGAAACGATGATGGTGAAAGGGAGTCGACGGACTGGTCGTTGATGATGAAGACGCAGCAATGGCGACCATGGTTGTCGAGTTCGAGCTTGAAGGTGGTTGTGTGGTTTTAATGGATGACGGGGGGGTCGTTTGGACGCGAGGGTGTTTGTGTGGACGAAGAAGAAAGTAAAGGGAAGCCATGGGAGGTGTTTTTGAGTTTGGGGAAGAAGAAGGAGAATAGGGGGGGCGGATGCTTTAGGCATTTTTTAGGGTTTTCTTACTATTTGTTTTTTGTTTTTCTTTGTTTTATTTTTTGAAATGCAAGATAATAGGGTGTTGGGTTATGGACCGGGTTGACCCAGTTCGAAATGGACTGGGTCGTAGGGAAGATTGGGCCATTTTTTGGGCCTATGGCTTGAAATTGAAGAAGAGGCCCAATTCCGACTTTCTTTATATTTTCGCTCTCTTTTCTTCTTTTATTTTTCTAAAACTAAATTATAAAAATACTTAAACTATTATTAAGAACTAAATTAAGTTATAAAAGCGCAAATTAACTCCCAATAACAATTAACGCACAATTAAGTATTAATTAAGCATAAAATTGTATATTTGGACATTAAATGCTAAAAATGCAAACGATGCTTATTTTTGTAATTTTTTTATTTTTGTAAAACAAATTTAATTATTATCAATTATAGAATTAAATCCTACATGCAAAATGCGACATATTTTTGTATTTTTTATTAATTTAGCAAATAAACACGCACAGACAACTACAAATAATTATTTAAAATATCACAAAATTGCACACCAAAGAAAAATCATTTTATTTTCTGAATTTTTGGGAGTAATTCTCATATAGGTCAAAAATCACGTGCTTACAGCTGCCCCTCTTTGCCCGGAGACACGAAGGGTTTTCGTGCAAAGATAAATCGAGCGATTTTTTGCCCATCCGAGTACTCTGTTGAAGCATTTTTTTGAAAAAGATTTGACTGAACCTTTGCTTCAAAGGTTTCCTACATATCCTGGGCTAAACAGGAATCAGGTCAATGTAGTTCGGGAAGTCTTGGTAGCTGGGACTGCAATGTTACTGTTGTTGCATGCTACTTTTACTGTTTGCTGACCTCCTTATTACACCATGCTTAAAAAATAAGAATCTAGACTAAGCTAGAAATTACAGAATCTTATCTGTTTTCCCCCTTGCTCCGGTTGCCTTGCTTTTTGTCGGTTTGTGTTTCCTCTGGTGCCTTTTTACCAAGACTTCTGGCCCTTGATTTTTTTTTAATACCAGTTTTCGTCATTTTGTTCGGTCCGCTGGGGACATGGCTTTCTTCATTAAGCTTTTTGGCGGTTCCTCTGGGGATACGATTATCTTCATCAGATTCATCAAAACACGTCTTTTCTTTCTTTTGACTCATGCGTTTGAATTTGCGCTGGGACTTCTTGTTGCCACCCTCTGCCTTCCGGTGTTGGGATTTTTATTGTTTCCTGCTGGGGATTCTTGTTGTAACCTTCTGCCTTCCGGTGGGGTTACTGACTTCAAAATCTGCAGTATAAGACTGAAAAGTATTCCTCTCGTTATACAGGTGGGCGCCTGGACATGAAATGAAAATGTATACCCGCATTATACTGGTGGGCGACCTGGAAATGAAAAACTGAAATGTATGCCCGCATTATACTGGTGGGCGACCTAGAACAGAAATGAAAAGACAGAAATGTATTCCCGCATTATACTGGTGGGCGACCTAGAACATGAAATGAAAACATAAATGCATACCCGCATTATTACTGGTGGGCGACCTAGAACATGAAATGAAAAGATAAATGCATACCCGCATTATACTGGTGGGCGACCTAGAGCATGAAATGAAAAGATAAATGCATGCCCGCATTATACTGGTAGGCGACCTAGAACATGAAATGAAAAGAGAAATGTATACCCGCATTATACTGGTGGGTGACCTAGAACAGAAATGAAAAGACAGAAATGTATTCCCGCATTATACTGGTGGGCGACCTAGAACATGAAATGAAAACATAAATGCATACCCGCATTATACTGGTGGGCGACCTAGAACATGAAATGAAAAGATAAATGCATGCCCGCATTATACTGGTAGGCGACCTAGAACATTAAATGAAAAGAGAAATGTATACCCGCATTATACTGGTGGGTGACCTAGAACAGAAATGAAAAGACAGAAACGTATTCCCGCATTATACTGGTGGGCGACCTAGAACATGAAATGAAAACATAAATGCATACCCGCATTATACTGGTGGGCGACCTAGAACATGAAATGAAAACATAAAATGTATTCCCGCATTATACTGGTGGGCGCCTAATTGGTAAAGAATAATTTGAATTTGTTTCCTCGATTCTCCGAGAAAATTTCCACTTGTGGCAGAAAATTTTCTGCCCCAATTCTGGCGATCTTTCTTATGGCGTATCTTTAGGCCATCATCAACACTTTATTTTCCTGTTCAAATCAAAGAAAATTTAGTTAGTTTTTTTTTTTTTTTTTGAAATATGGCGAGTGGTCATGTCACTCCTGATGGGGATGATTGTTCCCTTTCCCTTATTCTTGTTCGGCGTTCTCAAAACTTGTTGGGGATGATGTTATTTGCTGGGGATAACATTCTGCTGGGGATGGTTTTTCCATTTATCCCTTCACCATTTTGTATCTCAAAAATTTCTGGAGGTTATTTTGCCGAAGAGGGATTTTCCTTTCTTCCCTTCCCCTTCTGTGTTGTCCGACCACCTCGGAGCTTGGTCGATATTCGGTCGGAGTACTCTGGGGATCGTCTTGGAACTTGTCTTACAATTTCCTCAACATGTTTTTTTTCGGCTCTTCCCCGTACTTTCCTTGCCATTTTAGGACAGTATTATTCGGCCTGGCAATCAACGTCTTTTGTCTTATTGCCTTGTCTCTGGATTGCCCTTTTCACATTTTATGTTGTACCATTTTGGCAACTGGTAGTAAGCTCTGAAAGACCTTCCTTAAAACATAAATTTCTAGAAAAATTCTTTTAAACAAAGAAATGAAAAGATAGAAAAATGAGAAAATCTTTCTGAACAAATGATGGAAAAAAAATGAACTTATCTGGGTGATATAACCGATTCCAATGATCATGTTGTGCATTCCGGATTAATCAACCCAGTCTATTTGTGTCGATCAAACTTTCTGATGTCTTCACTTGCTGGGGATAAATAGGTGCCCAATTCTTCGCAAAATACGGATCTTTTCCGTCAATCTATCTTGTCGCCTTATAGTGCCCTTCGCGGGGTTTTCACTAACAAGGCTCTCTCATTTCTCACAACTCCCGTCGCCTTATGGTGCCTGTGAAGGTTTTCACCGATAAGACTCTCTCATTTTGTATTTCTCAGCTTACGTCGCCTTATGGCGCCTGTGAAGGTTTTCGCCGATAAGACTCTCTCATCTTATTTTCTCAGCTTGGGATTGGAGTGTTGCCGATAAGATTTTTCTCTGCCGGGAATTCTTTTGGCTATCAATTCTTTCAATTCATGATCCTCATTCAGTCAGGGACCGACGTTTTATTCTTGGTTTTCATTTTCCTATCTTAACACCTCTCGTATACTGATCGGGAGGTCTTTTTTGGATATCAATATAGGTTATAAAATTCAAAATAACTTTGATGGGTAAAGTATTACAACTCTTGGAATCAAACTCTTTTTTTTCAAAATTTAGAAACATAATTTCTGCCCCAGTTTTCTTACTTGGAGATTTTTCTTTTGATTTTTTTTTAATACCTTATGACCGAGCCGTGAGGCGCCTACGTATCCTCTTTGAGGAATCAGGTCGAACGTAGTTCACTGGCTCCTTTGTTTTCTTGCGACCTTCAAAAAGTTTTTTTTTCATACATTTTTTCATTAATGATTCCAAGAGAGGGGTATAAAAAGATAAGTATGGCTCAAAGGGGTAAAGCAAAGGTTAAAAGTGTTTGGATAGAAAAAAGAATTGCCTCCGTCATTTCATTATCCGATAAGCACTAAGTACAACCAAACAAATAAACAACAAAAGAAATTACACATAATATCTTTTGACTGCATCAGAATTGATAGCCATGTCGACGCATCTTCCTTCAACATCTGTCAGACGCAAAGCGCCGTTGGATAATACTCTGGTCACAATATACGGCCCTTGCCAATTCGGGGCGAACTTGCCTTTTGCCTCAATCTGATGTGGGAGGATCTGTTTCAATACTTGTTGCCCTACTTCAAATTTCCTGGGGCGCACCTTCTTATTGTATGCTCTTGCCATTCTCTTCTGATATAACTGGCCATGACATACTGCTGCCAATCTTTTTTCATCCATTAAACTCAGCTGCTCTAGTCGGGCTTTGACCCATTCATCATCGTCAATCCCGGCCTCAGCGATAATTCGAAGGGAAGGAATTTCAACTTCTGCTGGTATTACTGCTTCGGTTCCGTATACCAACAAATAAGGAGTCGCACCTATTGAAGTACGAACAGTAGTGCGGTATCCTAACAACGCAAATGGTAGCTTTTCATGCCATTGTCTGGATCCTTCAATCATTTTCCTCAATATCTTCTTTATATTTTTGTTGGCTGCCTCAACTGCTCCATTCGCCTTGGGCCGATACGGGGTGGAATTACGGTGTGTAATCTTAAACTGTTCACATACTTCTCTCATCAAGTTGCTGTTAAGATTAGCACCATTGTCCGTGATTATTATTTTTGGGATCCCAAATCTACAAATGATATGGGAATGGACGAAATCCACCACTGCCTTCTTGGTTACAGACTTGAAAGTTTTGGCTTCAACCCACTTAGTGAAATAATCGATGGCTACCAGAATGAACCTGTGACCGTTCGAAGCTGCCGGCTCGATAGGCCCAATGACATCCATGCCCCATGCCACAAATGGCCATGGTGCGGACATTGTGTGCAATTCCATTGGTGGAGAATGAATCAGATCTCCGTGTATCTGACACTGATGGCATTTTCGTACGAAACTGATACAATCATGCTCCATAGTGAGCCAATAATATCCCGCTCGCAGAATCTTCTTTGCCAACACATATCCGCTCATATGGGGCCCACAGACTCCAGCATGTACCTCTGTCATCACTATCGTGGCTTGACCTGCATCAATACATCTCAGCAATCCCAGATCTGGGGTTCTTTTGTACAACATTCCTCCACTGAGGAAAAATCCATTTGCCAGTCGTCGAATGGCTCTCTTTTGATCTCCGGTTGCCTGCTCCGGGTATATCCCCATCCTGAGGTATTCCTTGATATCATAAAACCATGGCTCGCCATCCATTTCTTCTTCTATTATGTTGCAGTAGGCATGCTGATCACGAACCTGAATATACAATGGGTCAACATGGATTTTGTCTGGATGGTGCAACATCGATGCTAAAGTGGCCAAAGCATCGGCAACCTCATTGTGAACTCTCGGGATGTGTCTGAACTCCACTGATCGAAATCGCTTGCTCAGATCGTGCAAACATTGTCGATATGGTATAAGCTTCAAATCCCGTGTTTCCCATTCACCCTGGATCTGATGTACTAGGAGGTCCGAGTCTCCCAAGACCAAGACGTCCTGAACATCCATGTCTGCAGCCAATCGTAGGCCCAAAATACATGCCTCATATTCAGCCATGTTGTTGGTACAATAGAAACGTAGCTGAGCTGTAACAGGATAGTGATGTCCTGTTTCTGAAATAAGTACTGCTCCTACTCCAACTCCTTTTGCATTAGCAGCCCCGTCAAAGAAAAGCTTCCACCCTGGTTCCTCATTCAGTTCTAACTCCTCTATATGTATCACTTCTTCATCAGGAAAATACGTCCTCAAAGGCTCGTATTCTTCATCAATAGGATTCTCAGCCAAGTGATCGGCCAATGCTTGAGCTTTCATGGCCGTCCTCGTCACATAGACAATGTCGAACTCTGTGAGTAATATCTGCCATTTTGCCAATCTTCCTGTGGGCATAGGCTTCTGGAAAATATACTTTAATGGATCCAGACGTGAAATAAGGTAAGTAGTATGTGACGACAGATAATGCTTAAACTTCTGTGCTACCCAAGTTAGAGCACAACATGTCTTCTCAAGTTGAGTGTACTTATTCTCATAGACTGTAAACTTCTTGCTGAGATAATAGATGGCTTGCTCTTTTCTTCCTGTGATGTCGTGTTGACCCAACACGCAACCAAACGAATGATCCAGGACCGTTAGATAAAGGATTAATGGCCTCCCCGACTCAGGTGGAACCAATACAGGTGGATTGGATAAATAACCTTTGATCTGGTCAAATGCCTCCTGACATTCTGCCGTCCATTCTATCGCGGCATCTTTCCTCAGCAATCGAAAGATGGGTTCACAAGTTGTTGTGAGCTGAGCGATGAATCTGCTGATATAGTTCAACCTTCCCAACAGACTCATTACTTCTGTTTTGTTCCTCGGTGGCGGCAATTCCTGGATGGATTTGATCTTTGACGGATCCAACTCAATGCCTCGCCGACTGACGATAAATCCTAACAGCTTTCCAGATGGAACACCAAATGCACATTTGGCTGGGTTGAGCTTAATGTCGTACCTTCGAAGTCTTTGGAAAAACTTCCTAAGGTCTGCTACGTGGTCTTCCTGATGCTTGGATTTGATGATCACATCATCTACGTACACTTCGATCTCTTTGTGTATCATATCATGGAACACAGTAGTCATTGCTCTCATGTATGTTGCCCCAGCGTTCTTCAAACCGAATGGCATTACCCGATAACAATAAGTCCCCCATGGCGTAATGAAAGCTGTTTTCTCTGCATCTTCTTCATCCATCAAAATCTGATGATACCCAGCGTAGCAATCCACAAAGGAGCCGATTTCTCGCCCGGCGCAATTGTCGATCAAGATATGGATATTGGGCAATGGAAAGTTATCCTTTGGGCTTGCCCTGTTCAGATTACGGTAGTCGACGCATACCCTGATCTTCCCATCTTTCTTTGGTACTGGCACTACATTAGCCAACCAATCAGGATATCGAGAGACCCGAATAACCTTTGCTTGCAGCTGCTTGGTTACTTCTTCTTTAATCTTCACACTCATATCTGTCTTGAACTTCCTCAGTTTCTGCTTGACGGGAAGGCATGCCGGGTCAATGGGCAATTTGTGAACCACTAGCTTGGTGCTTAAACCCGGCATGTCGTCATACGACCATGCAAAAATATCTTTAAACTCAATGAGTGCTTTGATTAATTCTTCCCTGATGCCAGGCTCAATGTGGATGCTGATTTTGGTTTCTCGGACATTATCCGCATCCCCTAGATTTACAGCCTCGGTGTCATTCAGATTAGGCTTGGGTTTCTCTTCAAATTGGCATAGTTCTCGGTTTATTTCTTCGAAGGCTTTATCCTCATCATATTCAGACTCATCGTCATAATCGATCTCTTGTATCATTAAATCAGAGTCAGATTGATTTATTAGACTAGGTCGAAGATCCGTCGTGCATGCCATGTCATTAGAACCAGTAAAAAGAGAACTGTTCAGAAAGAGAAAAGAATAAAACAAAATTAAAATGAGACAAGAAAAGAATTTTATTAAAATGCGGGATAACAGGGTTCACACTTTTACAAGATAAAAATAAGATTTGGATTACACCCTGAATAATCCGAAAAATAAGAAAGCAAAAATCAAAGCCTACTACCAGGACTCTCCCCGAGTAGGAAGAGGAGTAACCGTCCAATTGTTGGTTTTGGCCTCAGGCCCCATAAACTGTATGTCTGTTCCGCTGGAAACCCTCTCCAACTTCTACCATATTGACATCAGTGAACAATCTTTCGAAGCTCTGATTCAGATCCCCGTCAATCCCAATCAATGGCCCGAGAACTTTCGGGACCGGTGACCCCTTGGCGCTTGCTCTAACAAAAGATCTTGAGAGACGTGGCACAGGTTTGGGAAGAAACCAAACTTTCTTCTTCATTTTCCGCGCTCGTTTTACATCTGCCGCAGTCGGTTTGAACCCCAACCCAAAGGTCTCCAAATTCTTGGGCAAGGAAACAGGTTGAACAATTCCCTGAAGTTCAGCTCCCAAGCCTTTTCCTGGCATAAACCCATTACCCAGCATTTCTGAGACCATCATAACCGTTGCGGAAGCTATCCTAGGATGCTGAATGATTTCACCCTCGGGGATCTTGTTTGCCGACACTGCATCAAAAATCTGGTAGACCCAGGGACCTTTGTCATCATTGGTCTCTATGAAGGGTACAATGGCGCCTCCTACGGTGCACGCAGTGTCCTCGCCGTGCAACACGACCTCTTGTCTATCCCACTCGAACTTGACCATCTGATGCAAGGTGGATGGCACTGCTTTGGCTGCATGGATCCACGGTCGTCCCAACAGAAGGTTATAAGATACCGTAGCATCTAATACCTGGAATTCCATGGTAAACTGGACTGGACCGATGGTCAACTCAAGTACAATATCCCCCACGGTGGCTGTTCCATTTCCGTCAAATCCTCGGACGCAAATGCTATTCTTGTGGATTCTTCCGTGGTCGATCTTCAATTGGTTCAGGGTGGATAATGGACAAATATTGGCACTTGAGCCGTTATCCACCAATGCCCGAGTAACTGCCGAATCTTCACATTTGACAGTTAGGTAGAGAGCTTTATTATGCTCCGTGCCCTCCACTGGCAGATCATCATCTGAAAATGTTACCCTGTTCACCTCGAAAATTTTGTTGGCAATCGTTTCCAGGTGATTTACAGAAATCTCATTGGGCACATGAGCTTCATTCAGTATCTTCATCAGGGCCCGACGATGTTCATCCGAATGGATTAATAATGATAGCAGTGAGATCTGGGCCGGTGTTTTCTTCAACTGTTCGACCACGGAGTAATCCTGCACTTTCATCTTCTTTAAGAAATCCTCAGCTTCTTCTTCTGACACAGGTTTCTTTGTTGCAGCTGGATTGGGTCTTCTCAACTCCGCCGGAGCAAAACACCGTCCTGATCGAGTCAGTCCCTGCGCCTCACAACTATTCTCCTCCACTTGTTGTCCCTTGTACATCACCACTGCCTTCTCATACTTCCAAGGCACAGCCTTGCTATCAATCACTGGTGTTTGGACTACTGGTTTTATGATGACCGGTTCCCTGCAGACCCCCTTCACAACAACCACGGGTGCAGATGATGCTCCCGTTATTACCAACTTGGCTGGTTCTGGTTTCCTTGTAGCGGCAGATGGATTCTTCCCCAATATCACCACTGGCTTGACATCTTCCCCCTTCAACTGTACCCCTGCTTCCTCATTGATCGATTTTTCTTTCGGAGTGGCACGGATCATCATCACTGTCTGTGAGGGTTTCTTCGGCTCCCCTCCTTCGTGCACAAGCTCGATCATGTGGGCTTCAGGGTGCTTTGGCAATGGGTTCTGGTTAATGTTGGGTGCCTCCGGTGCCTGTACCTCGATCTTGTTGGTATCAATAAGATCTTGTATTGCATGTTTCAGCCTCCAACATTTCTCGGTATCATGTCCGGGAGCTCCCGAACAATATTCACATCTTACCGAGTGATCCATATTTTGGGGTAAGGGATTTGGTAATCTAGGCTCAACAGGATTTAATAAACCCAACTGCCTCAATTTGTGGAACAAGGCAATATAAGTTTCCCCCAACTCAGTAAAAGTTCTTTGCCTCTGCAATCTTTCATTTCTGGCGGCCGGATTTCCCCTGAAACCCATCCCTGGAGGGTTCCTGTAGGCTCTTGGTGGTGGATAGGTGTTTTGTGGTGGTGGGTATGTGTTATGTGGAGGTGGGTATGTATTGTGGGGAACCGGCGCGCGCCATTGTGGGCGAACCGGAGGTTGGGTGTATGTCTGGGCTTGATGGACGGTGAAATGTTGTTCTTGTGGTTGGTAGTAGGGTTGTGGAGGGTAATTTGGAATGTGTGGGTAGTTTAGACGATGGGGTCTGGGTTGGTAATGAGGGGAAGGACCTCTAGATCTGGACCAATTGTCGGCCTCTAATGTCGTGACCTCCTCTCTCCTTTTCTTCCCTAGCGCACCTCCCGTGCCGCTCTGAATGGCCTGAGTTGTTGCCTTAATTGCCGAATAACTCAGGATCTTATTGGACTTAAGTCCCTCTTCTATCATACCTCCCATTTTCACAACTTCATTAAATGATTTGCCAACTGACGTCACCAAGTGACCAAAGTAAGTTGGCTCGAGAGTTTGTAAGAAGTAATCCACCATTTCTCCTTCTCTCATTGGGGGATCAACTCTGGCTGCCTGTTCTCTCCATCGGAACCCAAATTCCCGGAAGCTCTCTCCGGGTTTCTTCTCGAGCTTTAGCAATGTGAGACGGTCTGGGACTATCTCAAGGTTGTATTGGAAATGTCCTGCGAAAGCCTGTGCCAAGTCATCCCAGGTGTACCACCTGCTCGGATCTTGTCTTGTATACCACTCTAATGCCGACCCGCTCAAACTCTGGCCAAAGTAAGCTATTAATAGCTCATCTTTGCCCCCTGCTCCCCTCATTTTGCTACAAAAACCCCGTAGATGTGCCATAGGATCACCATGCCCTTCGTATAAATCGAACTTGGGCATCTTGAACCCTGCTGGTAATTGAACGTCAGGGAAAGGGCATAGATCCTTGTAAGCCACGCTGACCTGGTTACCTAACCCGTGTATGTTCCTGAAGGATTGCTCCAGGCTTTTAAATTTCCGCATCACCTCGTCCTGCTCTGGGCTCTTAGCCGGCTTTTCAATCTCCGCCGGGACCTCAAAGTGGGGATTATAGGTATGTGGCTCGGGTGCTTTGAATGTGAGTTCAGGGGGGTAGTATTGTGTATCGTGAGCCTGAAACAGTGGCTCACTAGATGATCTGTGCAATGGGGCTGGGGGAGGTGCCACAAAGACGGGAACATTTGGTGGAGGAGGGTTTTGAGTGGGTGGTGGAGCTTGGGAATCATAAGCCTCTCTTCCCTGATAATAGTGATGGCTTGGGAAACTTGTTGAAGGACCGGGAGAGGGGTATTCCGGCGTGTGTGTTGGTTGGAGGGTAGGAGTAACGGGTAGTTCTTGCCCCTTCTGGGCTCTAGCTAAGGCTATCTGCATTTCATTCATTTCTAGCCTCATTTTTTCCATTTTCTCCAGGGCTTCCTTCAGCATCTGATTGGCCGTTTTTTCTGACTCAACGTTGTTGTCTGACCCAGTCATGCTTTCTGGTATAGGACCTTTTGATCTTGTTTGATAATGGTACGGTGCCAGTACGCTCTAACAACTAACTGATATTGATTGGAAAAACAACAAACTTGTCAGTGTTAGAGTCTTAACAGATATTGTAATTGCACGTTAGGGGGATGCAATGCTCCTAGGCAGTTAATCATTTCTAACATGCTTTTGCTCTGACCGCATGCATCATCCCGGCTTATTTTTGCTCTGACAAATATATATTCTTTTTTTTTTTACTTTTTTTTTTTATAATTACGGTCGAATCCTATAGAGATTGCCTACGTATCGTGACCCTGCACGAATCAGACCAAGCGTAGTTCGTGCCATAAGACCAAATTTTTTTTTTTATTACTCAAAATAATGCTATTACAAGCCATCACAAAAAAAAACAAAAATACAGACTTTATATATATATATATTTATTTTTTTGAGAATGTTTGAAGAAAAAAAAAACATATGGGTAGACAACAGACTCGAAAAACAAACAAGTGCAAGATTCAACTAGGGATACATTAAAGCTTTGAATTTTGGTGCCCGCGAGGCATCATTCGGCCTTTCCGCGGGCTTGGGGGCCAGGCTTCTTTGCAAGCTTTTTAGTTCCTCCATGATCTGATGGACATAACCCATGACTGAGGCAAAAAGGATATCACGAGGCATCTCTTCACATGTTAGGCACTTCGTGGTGATATAGCGCCCTATATCATTGATCCTACCCCTGATTCTATCCCTCTCTATGCACAGTTGTTCTATCCGTTGATTCTTTAGTCCCAATATTCGAGTATTGTCAATGAGCTGCTCTTGGAACCTCTCCATTTGTTCTTCCATCCGGGCTATCGACTCATAGCAGCGTTCTCTATCTGTTCTAGCATCCTGGGCTTGTTTGAGGACCCGATTATTGAGAATGGAGTTTATCTCTCTCAATGTCGCAACACTCATTTCGTAGTCCCTTTTTACTTGCCATAGGTGCTCTCTCCGTGATGTTGTAACTGTGGCCCACCTGACCCGCATTCTTGTTATACAAGCCTGGGATCTCTCCAAGTCTTCTCGGCTTTGGCTGACTTGATTTCTCAATTCCGCTATCAACCTTTCATCAGAGCGACGTTTCTGTCGGTCGCTATCACTCTTACCGACTTGGCGAATTCGGGCTTTCAGTGCCTGGTTTTCTTTGGCTAATTTGTTCTTCTCACCCTGCTCTGAGGCTACTTGAACGTTGTTTTCAAACATAAGCCTTTCAATTTGTCGTTTCAGCTTCCCGATTTCAACCCAATAGCCTTCCTCTCTCACTAACCAGCCCCACTGTTCCTGCGAATCATCCGTAAATTGTTGGACGTGAGCTCTTTTGGCAGGCCTCTGACGAATCTGGAACCTTTTCCCGAACCAAACATCGTATTTTGGGTCTACCTCACCCTTAGCCAGCTCTCGAACCATAGTCTTGGGTTCAAGGAATCTACATTCGTGCCACAGCTTTCTAATTTTTCCTTCGGGGAACACGACTCCTGGACTCAACTCAATGGCGTGCTTGCTTAGATCCTCATCAGTGGGAATTACCTGAAATCTTCCTAGTTGGCGCAGTACCCGATGAGGAGCATATGGCTGGATGCTACGAAGTCCCATCAAAAGAACATGACATTCCTCGGCCGCCATGTATATTACCTCAGTATCATTCAACCACCCAAATGCCCATTCAACTTGGTCGGCTGTTGTTGACCTCAATTGTGCAAGCCATGCTTCGACGCCTTCGGGAAATATGACGCCTGTCATTCGTTTCTCAAAGCCGCTAATGCAGTTTCTCTCAGTCAACCCGTGGTTCATGTATCCCACTCGGTGATGGAGGTGTTCTTGCATCCACAGCTGGAGTAACAGATTGCATCCCTGAAAGAACTTGCCTCCTTCTCGGCATATAGTTAAAGCTCGGTAGATTTCGGACAAAATCAAAGGAACCACAGTACTGTCGGTTCTTTTGATTGCAACATCGGCCATCCCTACAAGGCCTATCTCTATTTTTTTATCTTTGCGGGGACAGACCACAACTCCCAGAAATGCTGTGATAAATGCCAAAGTACGTCTTGCTTCCCACTTGATTCTGTTCCCAGTGTGAATTAATCTGAGGTTTGGTTCTTCCAAACCCTGAGGAATTCCGTACCGTTGATACAAGAATTGGAGAGTACAACATCCCTTCGACAAATCATCATTCTGCATCTTCCGACTAATGCTTAGCAAATCCAAGAACGCGTGCGGAGATACTGGTCTTGGTGAAAGTAAATACTGCCCTCTTAGTTTCCCATTCAACCCCGCATATCCGGCGACTTCCTCTAGTGTAGGTGAAAGTTCAAAGTCAGCAAAACGAAACACGTTGCGTGTTGGGTCCCAGAACGGTATTAGAGCCTCGATGATATCTGTCCTTGGCTTGATATTCAACAGATCGACAAAACCTCCCAAAACTCTTTCCACTATCTTTATACTATCCTTTCCCATATCATTCCACCACATGTGGAGTTGCGAAGGGACCTCGCTACACACTGAGAATGGTTCATTTTGACTTGTGCTCATCCTGCACATTTATTATAGTGATTAAAGAAGGAAAAACTTTTATTTGACTTAAAAACTATCTATATTCTAAAGAAATATTTTTTGGATTTTAATTTTTTTTTTTTTTGAAAAAACTTTTAAGGAGAAAGGAAATATTTTTGAACTAATATTCTGAATTTATGAAAGAAATACTACAGAAAAAAATATTTTTGAATTTTATTTTGAATATCTTTTAAACAAATAATTGGGATTTTGAGATTAAAAGGAAATATTTTTTTAAAAAAAAATTGAGGTCTAAAAGAAAAACTTTCTAAAGAAGTGAGTAATGTTAAATATTTTTGGATTTTTTTTTTGAATACGGTGAGCCGAAACCAAAGAGGTTTGCCTCTGATCTCACATCCGGTGAGAATCAGACCCGCGTAATTCAGGCTATAAACTAACTAATTTTTGAAAACAAACAAATTTTTTCCTTTTTCTTTTATAGCAAAAAAAAACTATTTTCCTTTTTCATTTTTTTTTTTTGAAAATAAAGCAAATTAAAATAAAAGACTTATTCCTACACACTTTCTGCTTTCTAGGCAAACAAACAATTCTAAAAGTAAAAATATATATGTTATTTTCTCAAAATTTCGGCAGAGTTTTGACAGTATTTGGGCATTTGTTTTCTTTTCAAAATAAACAATCAATTCCCTAACCGCTATTTCTTTTTTTTCAATTTCAAAATATTATTCCTGATATTCACAAGTCAGTCAACACACAAGTCCGAATCAAATTAATGCGCAAGTAGTAACAAGTAAGATGCATCAGGATGGTCATTTTCATTTTTGGTGCACCTGTCCTAGACAGACCCAACCCCTGTGTTGAGCCTCCAAAGTCAGATGCACGTGATGCAAACAAACGTTCCTACTAGGGATCCGGCATGTGGCTTTGTTATACTAGGTTCAGAACCTGGGTGTTTGTTCTAGACCTGGCTTACCCGAGCGGACAGCTCGAGCCGAGGGGGGTAGCGTACCGGGAATACAGAAGCTTCACCGGCTTAGCAACTTGTCCGAACCTCGTTCTAAATTGGGATTTTACACTATACAGAAAAGAAGTCGTACGAAGTACACCCTTCTTCATGATTTAGAAGACTCAGAGAGGAGATGGGTTTCGGCACAGTTTATACACAGTTCACGTAATATCAAAGCGGTAAAAGCAGCATTTAGCACATTAGGCTCAAACATGTAAAAATCAGATAAAACCAAATATGACAATTTATATGAGCTCGAATTTCTAACCCTGAACCACTGGTTCTGGGTTAAATCCCCAGCGGGGTCGCCAGAGCTGTCACACCTCCTTTTTCCGCCCCCGCGAGGGTACAAGGAGTTTTTCCAATTAAAGGACAGTCGAAACGGGATTGGTTTAATTATTTCAGAGTCGCCACTTGGGAGATTTAGGGTGTCCCAAGTCACCAATTTTAATCCCGAATCGAGGAAAAGAATGACTCTATATTACAGTCTGCGTACCAGAAATCTGGATAAGGAATTCTGTTAACCCGGGAGAAGGTGTTAGGCATTCCCGAGTTCCGTGGTTCTAGCACGGTCGCTCAACTGTTATATTCGGCTTATTTATCTGATTTTTAATACAATTATGAACCATGTGCAAATTTTATCTTTTACCGCTTTATTATCATTATTTTTTAGGAATGTGAACATCGCTTAAAACATATCTTTGGACTGTGTCACATGAAATGCACCCACAATCCGAAACATATTTTATTTGATGTTTTAGGATTTAGATTTGGGTCGCATGAAATGCGCATCCGAGTTTAAGAAGGTAAAATTAATTAAATCGCGCCTAAAGAGTCTAGCGCGTCATTATCTTTGGGGAAGGAAGTGAAATTCACTAAACAATCCATCCCAAATTCTAAGTAATTTTTTTTAAATAATTAAATAAATAAATGAGATTGGAGAATCCTGTAAATTTGTATTATTTACATCTATTTATTTTTAGCGAAATCCTTCCTTATTTTAAGAATATCCCTTAATGACTACCTTTTTATTATTACCAAGTTTATCTATAAATATAAAATCAATATCTACATTCTTGAAAATAACATATTAAATAGAAGAGAAAAACAAATATTAACAGAAAGTAATAAAATTATAATCATAAATACAACATGGAATTGTCGAAAAATAAAATAAAAAATAAAATAAAAAAATTATCCCATAGTTGGATTAAAATTCAAATTGTTAGTAAGACTTAAGCTTATTGAAACTAATTATTTACAAATACTGAAAATTGAAAGAAAGAAAAAAAAACTTGATTACTAAACCATATTTCTAAATAATTTAAACAATTTAACCTTAACTAACTTTGTTTTAATTCACATCATGTCCTAATACTTGTTCGCAAACTAATTCATGTTTTAACTGAAATTGACTACATGATTCCGATTAACTTATCGTTGACGAAAAACCTTATGAATAAGGAATTTAGTTAATTTTTGCCAAACTGATTCAATAACGCCATTTTTACGTTATTTCTTCTATTTTTTTATTAAACAGTTTTAATTAATAATCAGGCTTAAATATATTTCCTAATAATCTGGTTAAGGCGTTATTTAATATGTCGCTATAATATGCCTAGTTATGCCAAATGACAGTGCTTTACAGAATAATAATACATGAATAACCTAAATACAATACAAAGACTAAATTAAACTAAATTAAAAATTTAACACTCCATTCTTCATTTCAGCTTACAAAATGCCAAAATTACAGTTGTGTACCTGATATTGTCAATATAAGAAGAAGAAAGTCAGCAACGTAATACGTAACACAGCAACAGCAACAATAACCAGCAATAACCAGTCAACGAAAATCCCAGTGACAGCTTTGAAAAATTCAAAAATAAAATCCAGGAATGCCGAAAATAACGGACAGAAACCAAGGGAAATTTTCAGATTTTTGAAAGTCTGGTTAATCTTCAACCCTTAATTTCTACACCTGTATACCAGAATATTTATCAGGTGTGTACTACTTCCTCTTCTAATTTTCAACTTTTTTTTTATTTTTTATTTTTCTTTGTATGTTTTTCTTTTTCTTGAGAGTTTCAATGTTTTTTTCAGAATAAATGTTCAGCTCTTTTTTTTTCTCTAATCTCTCTTTTTTTCTGTCCTCCCTGATTTTTTTTCAGACCTCTCTATATATAATCCCCACCCTTTAATCAATTAAAATCAATCCCTTTCTCTACCAAATCCATTATCTTCCAACTCATCCCCATTACATTAAATAAATATATCACACCACCCCATTATATTTTGTCCTCCATGCCTAACATAAAATAATGCAAGATTCCCCTTTAAATTAAATCTTGTCCCCCCTTTATATTAAACAATCATATCACAACCCATCCCATTTCAATTTGTCCCCCATGCTTCAAATAAACAATTACAAAATGTACAATTCCTAAACTACCCCTTCCGACCTTACTGAAATTACCAAACTACCCCTGAACGTATTACAAATTTACCAAACTACCCATCAGCTATAACACATCAATTAATCAAACTTAACCAAAATATAGACAATATGATCAATTTCTAACAATGTTCAAACAACAATATGAACACGGATGAACATCATAACAACAATATCATATGAACATGATTTTAACAACATTTCAACAACAAATCACATGAACACAAATTGAACAACCAAGAACAACTAAAATTTGATTGAACAATATTTTAGCAACAAACAATCCTATTTTCGGATTCAACACCAACAACAAACAAAGTATGAAGATTTCTAAATTCAATCATATTGAACTTAAAATCAACTCTAACAACATTACAACAAACAATTCTTATATTAAACTTAAACAAGATTATGAGACAAATTTAAAAAATAATCATAAGTGATAAACAAGAAATCAAACTATACAAATTTCGGATTCAAGAACAATCAAACAAAGTATGAACATGAATGAGTCTATTTTAAAACAACAAACATGACAAATTAAATGATTAAACCAACATTAATAATTTCTGGAAAATATATAACAACATGAAACAAATTGAAGAAATAATCAATTAAATTTCAATTTGAATCTAACAAACAATCAAACTAACAAATTCTTACCTAAACCATAAAACAAACATGAAATAAACATGAAAAACCACTAATTAAATTTCCATTTGAAATCTGAAAATTAATTCAACAAAACATATGAACATGAACAAAACCAAAAATCAAATATCTACCGATTTTAGATTCGAGAAATATCAAAACGAAACACGGAAAAAATAAAACTCAAAATCTACTAACCGGATCGACACGAAATATGTACGGACTGTTTCGACAAACTTCGACCAAACAACTCATGTCATTTCGGATTTTGACGAAGCATTCATGTACAAAGAATGAAGCAACAACAGAAGCAAAACCTTGACCAAACAACTCGTCATGTAAAGCTCAACGAAGGATTTCGATTCGACGATAAACCTTCGAACTTTGCCAGACTTTAACCGGACTGCCTTGCGTCGTCAACAAGAATACAATGGTGAGCAACAAACATGACTCATGGAGTCGTCAATGACAATACGCAGCAATGAAGCGCTGCCGCGTCCATGGCTGGAGCTCGGGAGCTCGACCACCTAATTCGGAGTCGACGAAACAAAGAAGATGAAACAGTAACAGTAGCGCGAGTCGTGAAGCGTCTGAAGCAGACGCAGCTTGACGCCGAAACAGGAGCAGTAGCGCGAGCAGCATCCATGGCTGGAGCTCGGATCTTCGACCACCCAATTCGAAGTCGACGAAACAAAGAAGATGAAACAGTAGCAGTAGCGCGAGCAGCAGGTGGACTGTTGGGACGTGAAGTTGAGGACTGGTTCTGCAGTGGAAACGATGATGGTGAAAGGGAGTCGACGGACTGGTCGTTGATGATGAAGACGCAGCAATGGCGACCATGGTTGTCGAGTTCGAGCTTGAAGGTGGTTGTGTGGTTTTAATGGATGACGGGGGGGTCGTTTGGACGCGAGGGTGTTTGTGTGGACGAAGAAGAAAGTAAAGGGAAGCCATGGGAGGTGTTTTTGAGTTTGGGGAAGAAGAAGGAGAATAGGGGGGCGGATGCTTTAGGCATTTTTTAGGGTTTTCTTACTATTTTTTTTTGTTTTTCTTTGTTTTATTTTTTGAAATGCAAGATAATAGGGTGTTGGGTTATGGACCGGGTTGACCCAGTTCGAAATGGACTGGGTCGTAGGGAAGATTGGGCCATTTTTTGGGCCTGTGGCTTGAAATTGAAGAAGAGGCCCAATTCCGACTTTCTTTATATTTTCGCTCTCTTTTCTTCTTTTATTTTTCTAAAACTAAATTATAAAAATACTTAAACTATTATTAAGAACTAAATTAAGTTATAAAAGCGCAAATTAACTCCCAATAACAATTAACGCACAATTAAGTATTAATTAAGCATAAAATTGTATATTTGGACATTAAATGCTAAAAATGCAAACGATGCTTATTTTTGTAATTTTTTTTTAATTTTTGTAAAACAAATTTAATTATTATCAATTATAGAATTAAATCCTACATGCAAAATGCGACATATTTTTGTATTTTTTATTAATTTAGCAAATAAACACGCACAGACAACTACAAATAATTATTTAAAATATCACAAAATTGCACACCAAAGAAAAATCATTTTGTTTTTTGAATTTTTGGGAGTAATTCTCATATAGGTCAAAAATCACGTGCTTACAAGCCTCAGTGTCATTTAGGTTAGGCTTGGGTTTTTCTTCAAATTGGCATAGTTCTCGGTTTATCTCTTCGAAGGCTTCACCTTCATCACCTTCAGATTCATCATCACAAATGACCTCTTGCATCATTGAGTCAGATTCAGATTGATTTATTAGACTAGTTCGAAGATCCGTTGTGCATGCCATGTCATTAGAACCAGTAAAAAGAGAACTGTTCAGAAAGGAAAAGAACAAAACAAAATTAAAATAGGCAAAAGGAGAGAACTTTATTAAATTTGCGGGATAAAAGGGTTCACACTTTTACAAAACAAAAGTAAAATTTGGATTACACCCTGAAATAATCCGGACAAAACAAAACACACAAAACATAAATCAAAGCCTACTACCAAGACTCCCCTCGGACAGGAAGAGGAGTAACTGTCCAATTGTTGGTCTTGGCCTCAGGCCCCACAAACTGTATCTCTGTTCTGCTGGAACCTTCTCCAGCTTCTACCACGCTGACATCAGCGAATAGCCTCTCAAAACTCTGATTCAGGTCCCTATCCATACCAATCAACGGTCCTAGGATCTTCGGGACTGGCAACCCCTTGGCACTTGCTTTGACAAAAGACCTTGAGAGACGTGGCACCGGCTTAGGCAGAAACCAAACCCTCTTCTTCATTTCTCGCGCTTGCTTCCTATCTGCTGCGGTTGGTTTGAACCCCAATCCGAAAGTTTCCAGATTTTTAGGCAAGGTGATAGGTTGGACAATCCCTTGAAGCTCGACTCCCAGGCCTTTTCCCGGCACAAATCCATTACCCAGCATTTCTGAGACCATCATGACTGTTGCGGCAGCTACCCTAGGGTGCGGGATGATTTCTCCTTCAGAAATTTTGTTGGCCGACCCTGTATCGAAAATCTGGTAGACCCAAGGACCTTTGTCATCAGCGGTCTCTATGAAAGGTACAATGGCTCCGCCCATGGTGCACGTTGTATCCTTGCCGTGTAACACGACCTCTTGTCTTTCCCACTCGATCTTCACCATCTGATGCAGGGTGGAGGGCACCGCTTTGGCTGCGTGAATCCATGGTCGTCCCAACAGCAGGTTATAAGACACTGTGGCGTCTAACACCTGGAATTCCATGGTAAACAGGACTGGACCAATGGTCAGTTCAAGTACAACATCCCCTATAGTGGCTGTTCCGTTTCCGTCAAACCCTCGGACACAGATACTGTTCTTGTGGATCCTTCCGTGGTCGATCTTTAATTGGTTCAAGGTAGATAGTGGACAAATATTGGCGCTTGAGCCGTTATCCACCAATACTCGAGTTACCACCGAGTCTTCACATTTGACAACTAGGTATAGAGCTTTATTATGCTCCGTACCTTTCACTGGAAGATCATCATCTGAGAATGTTACCATGTTCACCTCGAAAATCTTGTTGGCAATGTTTTCCAAGTGGTTTACAGAAATCTCGTTGGGTACATGAGCTTCGTTCAATATCTTCATCAAAGTTCGTCGATGTTCCTCAGAATGGATCAGTAATGACAGCAACGAGATCTGGGCCGGTGTTTTTCTCAGCTGTTCGATCACGGAGTAGTCCTGCACTTTCATCTTCCTCAGGAACTCCTCAGCCTCTTCTTCGGACACAGGTTTCTTGGTTGCAACTGGGTTGGTTCTTCTTAGCTCCACCGGAGCAAAACATCGACCTGATCGAGTCAGCCCTTGCGCTTCACAACTAACTTCTTCCACCTGTTTTCCCTTGTACATCACCACCGCCTTTTCATATTTCCAAGGCACAGCCTTGCTATCAATAATCGGCAGCTGGACTACAGGCTTTATGGTGACCAGTTCTCTATATGCCCCCTTTAACACAACAGCGGGTGCGGGCGGAACCCCTGATATTACCAACTTGTTTGGGTCGGGTTTGCTTGTTATGGCGGACGGGCTCTTTCCCAATATCACTACTGGCTTGACGCTTTCTCCCTGTGACTGTACCCTCGTTCCTCCACTGGTTGAGACTTCTTTCGGGGCGGCCTGGATCATCATCACTGTTTGTGAGAGTTTTTTCAGCTCTCCTCCCTCATACACCAACTCAATCATGTGAGTCTCGTGGTGCGCTGGTAGTGGGTTTTGGTTGATGTTAGGAGCTTCCGGTGTCTGGACCTCGATCTTATTGGTGTCGATAAGATCCTGTATGGCATGCCTTAATTTCCAACACTTCTCGGTGTCATGCCCGAGTATCCCTGAGCAGTATTCACAACTTATTGATCGATCCAAATTTTGAGGTGGGGGATTTGGTTCTCGAGTCTGGACAGGACTAACCAAACCCAATTGCCTCAGCTTGTGGAACAAAACGGTGTAGGTTTCCCCCAACTTTGTGAAAGTTCTCTGTTTCCGCAACCTGTCATTCCTAGCATCTGGATTTCCCCAAAAGCCTGCCCCTGGACGGTTTCTATACGCCCTTGGTGGATGGTAGGTGTTTTGTGGTGGCGTATATATGTTCTGGGGAGCCGGCGCGCGCCATTGCGGGCGAACCGGAGGCTGAGTGTATGCTTGGGCCTGGTGTACGGAACAATGTGGTTCTCGAGGTGGATAGAAATTTTGTGGTGGGTTGTATGGGTTGTTTGACCTGTGAGGACTGAGTTGGTTGTAGTGTGGCCGGCCAGCCCTGGACCAACTGCCTGCCTCGATCGTGGCAACCTCTTCTTTCTTTCTTCTCAGCGCACCTCCCGTGCCGCTTTGAATAGCCTGGGTTGTGGCCTTGAGTGCCGAATAGTTCAAGATTTTGTCAGACCTCAGACCCTCTTCTATCATGACCCCTATCTTGACCACCTCGTTGAAAGATTTTCCAACTGTTGTCACCAAGTGGCCAAAGTAGGTTGGATCCAATGTTTGTAAGAAATAGTCCACCATCTCTCCCTCTCTCATGGGAGGATCGACTCTAGCTGCTTGTTCTCTCCAACGGAATCCGAACTCGCGAAAGCTTTCCCCGGGTTTCTTCCCAGTTCTCAATAATGTGAGACGGTCAGGGACTATCTCGAGATTGTACTGGAAATGACCTGCAAAAGCCTACGCCAGATCATCCCACGTGTACCACCTGCTGGAATCCTGCCTGGTATACCATTCTAGTGCAGATCCGCTCAGACTTTGGCCGAAATAAGCTATCAGCAGCTCATCCTTGCCGCCTGCCCCTCTCATTTTGCTACAGAATCCCCGCAAATGTGCCATGGGATCACCGTGCCCTTCATATAAATCAAACTTAGGCATCTTGAACCCAGCCGGGAGTTGGACGTCTGGGAAAGGGCACAGATCTTTGTATGCTACGCTGACCTGGTTGCCCAAACCGTGCAGGTTCCTGAAGGACTGCTCCAGGCTTTTGAACTTTCTCAATACCTCATCCTGTTCAGGGGCCTTGACCGGCTTCTCAATCTCTGCCGGCACTTCCAAGTGTGGATTGTAAGCCTGTGGCTCGGGAGCATGAAACGTAGGCTCAGGGGGATAGTATTGTGTATCGTGAGCTTGAAACAATGGCTCACTGGTCGTTCTTTGCAAAGGGGCTGATGTTGGTCCCACAAAAATGGGAATATTGGGTGTTGGGAGAGGTTGATGGGGTGGTGGAGCTTGGGAATCATGAGGGCTTCTTTCTTGATGATAAAGGGGATTTGGGCGGCTTGTGGAAGGGCCGGAGTGAGGGTATTCTGGCATGTGTCCCAGTGTTTCAGGGCTCTTCTGTGTTTTGGCTATGGCTAGCTGCATTGCATTCATCTCTAGTCCCATCCTTTCAATCTTTTCCATCGCTTCTTTTAACAACTGGCTCATCGGCCTCTCTTCCTCATTACTATTCTCTGAAGTAGTCATGCTTGTTGCTATCGGTCCTTTGGATCTGGTTTGATAGGAGTGTGTTGCCAGAGTTCTTTAACAACTAACTTGTCTGGATCAGACAACAACAAACTTTGTTAGCGTTAGAGTTTAACAGATTTGATCATAACACATAAAGGATGCCATGCTCCTAGGCAGTTAACCGTTTCTACATGCTTTGCTTCGAACAACATGCGTCATCCCGGCTTGCTCATTTGTCCTTTTATTGTTATTTTTGTTTTTTCTTTTCTTTCTTTATTAAAGCGGTCGAATCTTATGGGGATTGCCTACGTATCACGTCCCCGCGCGAATCAGACCAGGCGTAGTTCTGCCATGAGGCTAACATTTTCATTTATAAAAAGATGAACAAACATTACATTTGAAAACTTTGTAAGAAAATGTCTTGAAATACACACATTTAAATCGAAATAAAAAGATACAATTCTTAACATCTCACAACGTGCCCCACTTTCCACTTGTGTTGTAAATTATTAGATCATTTGCTCAAGGCGGGGCTTGACCTGGATGACCTCCCAACGTACGATACATCCTTTCCAACTCCACTGCTAGATGACGGGCAAAAGTGGGTGCATGCTCTATAAACCTTTCATAATCCATTCCTTGGCAGTTTACATAACTTTGAGAGGTGTAGACCGCCAGGTCGTGGATCTATGCCCTGAAATCTTGGAGATGTTGGCCTTGATTCTGCAATTGCTGCTGGCGAGTGGTGGCTATATCTCTGATACGGTCTTCACGATCTAGGGCTGACTCTAGTAGAGCTCGGAGTCTGGCCTGCTCTAGTCTCGCCTGCGCTTTTTCTTTGTCAATGTCTGCTTGTTGATGCTCTCTGTACCTTCTTGCCTCTTCTAGTTGTGCACGAAGTTGGTCTTCTGATCGTATCCAATGGTCTTTTTCCTTCTTGAATTGTGCCCTGTCTTTCTCGGATTGCCTATCTTGGCGTTCCTTATCAGATCTGGCTTCTTCGTTTAATTGTTGGATCCTTTCTTTTGCTTTGCTCAACGCCCTTTCTTTTGCAGCAAGAACGGAATCATAATCTTGCATTCTTTCAAAAAGATTGGCGATGGTTTTTTGATCCTTCCAATTCCTCATTGGCGTTTCAGAAGCCTTTTTCATTCTCAGAAATCGAGCATGAAGACTTTCATTCTCATAGGCTAGACTTTTCTTCTCGCCTTCAGCTTCTTGTGCTTACAAATCTTTCTCCAGACTGAGGTTCCTTAGATTTTCCTTTAGGGCATGGATAGTTGCTTTGTACCCCTTTTCTTTTTCTCCCCAGATCAACCGCTCTTGGATTTTATCATTAAAGCTTTGAATATGGGGTCTTTTGGTTGGCCTTCTTAGCTCAGGTTCTGGTACATCATCCACGCGAGATCGTTTCTCGAACCACCTTGCATATCCAGGATTTATCTCACCCTTTGATGTGTCTGGGACTTGAGCATCACTTTTCAAGTATCGACATCCATTCCACATCTGCTGAAGTAGAGCCTCGGGAATAGTGGCTTCTGGGTGTAATTCGATTACTTGCATACTCAAATCTTCATCATCGGGAACTACTTGATATCTCCCTAGTTGTCTTAGGACTCTTAGTGGCGCATACGGCTGGATGCTTCTCAATCCCAATAGTAGCAAAGAACTATTTGAGGTTGACATGTGTATCACTTCCCTCATCGGGAGCCATCCCAAAGTCCATTCAATCTGATCTGCCGTTAAAGCCTTTAGATGAGATACCCATGCTTCTATCCCTTCTGGAGCCTGATAATTTTTTATTCTTTCCTCATAACTCTCGATGTAATTATCATTGTTTGGCCCATACTGTATGATCTTGGGCTGTTGTTGGAGATGTTCCATCACCCACATTTGCAACAAAATTTTGCATCCTTCGAAGACTTTCGCTCCTGCCTTACATAAAGTTAAAGCCCGATAAATGTCTGAGAGAATGATGGGGACAAGGGTGTGGTTTTCTTTGGTGGTGAGGATTTGCACAACCTTTGCGGTGCGAATATCGATTGTTCGCTCTTTGTTTGGGAAGACCATGATTCCTAGAAAAGCCACCATGAAGGCGAAGCGACGGTGAACCTGCCATGCGTCTTTGTCTTGCTTGTTAGTAAGGCCTTTCTCATGAATTTCGAACCCATCTGACTTTCCGAACCTTGAATACAAAAAGTTGAAAGAACAACATCCATTGATGACATTGCTTTTCCTGATTTGACTGCTGATGTTCAGAAGACCGAAGAATCGATGTACCGAGGGAGCCTTTGTGAATATCAAGCTTTGATTCCTTAAACTTCCGTCAAAACCAACATATCCAGCTATCTCCTCTAATGTAGGAGTGAGCTCGAAGTCAGAGAAACGAAAGACATTGTGAACAGGGTCCCAAAAAGTTACTAATGCCGCAATCAGATCATCACGGGGTTTAACTTTCATAATATCCGGGAGATTTCCCAAATGCTTGATGACCCACTTTTGACCATCTTCGCCTAATTCACACCACCACATTTGAAGCTGGAATAGAAACTCTTCTGTATTTGTGGATGAGGGGTTTTGTGTGGTGCTCATTTTGTATCTGAAATTTAATTTAATAAAGTCAAGACTCATTTTGAAAATATACTCTAATCATTTTCAGTTAAAACTATTTTCAAGATTTAGAACTATTTTGGGAATTTTTCAAACTATTTTCAAGATTAAATACCTTTCAAGATTAAATACCTTTATTTCAAGATTTGAAACTATATTTTATTTTATTTTTTATTTTACTTTTTTTTAAAAAAAAAAACAACCCATTTTATTCCTCAGTTCTCACCATGATTTCATTTAAGCCGGTCAACAAGCATGTTCGAGGCAAATGAATGCACAGGTAGCAAGTAGGATGCATCAGGATGGTCTTTTTATTTCGGGTTCACCTGTCCTAGACAGACCCAACCCCTGTGTTGAGTCTCCAAGGTCAGATGTACATGATGCAAATAGACGTTCCTACTAGGGATCCGGTACATGGCTGAGTTATTCTAGGTAAAAACCTGAGGCGTATTGTTCTAAACCTGGCTTACTCAAGCGGACAGTTTGAGCCAAAGTGGGGGCAACGTACTGGGAGCACGAAAGTCTACCCGGCCTAGTTACTTGTCCCAACTTCGTCTTATTTGGTATGACTTCTAACAGAAAGGTGGGTCACGCGCACGTGTACACCATAAATTTAGAAGACTCAGAAAGAAGAAGGGTTTCGCAGCAGTTTTATATACACAATTCAGATAATATTAAAGCGGTAAAAGCATCATTTAGCACATTAAGCATATATCATGTAAAAATCAGATAATAAATAAAGCCAACTATAACAGTTATTTTAAGCTCGAATTCTTGAACCCTGAACCAGTGGTTCTGGGTACTTTTAGGTCCCCGGCAGAGTCGCCAGAGCTGTCACACCTCCTTTTTACGCACCCGCGAGGGCGCAAGGGAGTTTTTTCCAATTAAAGGACAATCGAAACGGGATTGGTTTATTTATTTCAGAGTCGCCACTTGGGAGATTTAGGGTGTCCCAAGTCACCAATTTTAATCCCGAATCGAGGAAAAGAATGACTCTATATTATAGTCTGCGTACCAGAAATCCGGATAAGGAATTCTGTTAACCCGGGAGAAGGTGTTAGGCATTCCCGAGTTCCGTGGTTCTAGCACGGTCGCTCAACTGTTATATTTGGCTTGATTATCTGATTTTGTACATGTTAAACCTATGTGCAAGTTTTAAACTCTTGACCGCTTTTATTATTATTTTTTACGAGAATTGCAACGTCGTGAAAATATATCTCGAACCACGTTACATCAATGCACCCGTGGCTATTGACACATCTCGACTCCGTTGAGATTTAGATTTGGGTCACATAAATGTGCACCCGAATTAAGAAAAATAAATTATTAAGACGTGCCTAAAGCAACTAACGTATTGTTATTTTGGGAAAGGCCGTAAAATTTGCTAAACGGCATGTCCCGGATTCTAAGTATTTTTAATATATATACATTTAGAGGGCCCCGCAGCTTCTACATTTTTGTTTGTCGAGGCTCGTCTCATTTATTATTAAAAGGAATTTACAACGTCATGGAAATGCATCTCGGGCCACGCCATAATCAATATACCCGTGATTAGAGACACATTTCGATTCCGTTGAGATTTAGATTTGGGTCACATAAATGTGCACCCGAGTTTAGGAAAATTAAATTATTAAATACGTGCTTAAAGAGGCTATCGCGTTATTATTCCGGGAGGTCGTGAGATTTACTAAACGACCCACCTTAGGGACTGAATGCTTCAATATATATACATTTAATAAGGGCCCCGCAATTTGTGCGTTTTTCTTTATTTTTGTCGAGGCTCATCTCGTCCTTATTTTAAAAGGATATCCTATAGCAACTACATTTCTTGTCGCGTTTGTCTCTACTAATTGAAAACAGTAGATAGCCCTAGTTAATTACATGCTTGCAAGTTATCTATAACAGAATTCCGAGTGCTTGCGCAAAATCAGTAGCACGGCCACGTACACAGTCAGCCGAGCAGAATTAAGGGCCCAAATCCAGCCCATGCGTAATGGACCAGACCTGGGCCATTGTTTGTTCGATGCGGCCTGCTTGGTCCGTTTCAACCTGGGCTCGACTTTCGTGAGGTTGAGATTGCAAGCTCTGTGTTCTTTGTCTTAAAACATGGTTTACCAGTTATATGAAGCAGTTTATCAAAAAGGAAAGAACTTAACTAGTAGTGTACAATTTTCATGCTTGGCCTACATTAAAGGATATACTACAAAGTAAAACTAAGTCTAAGATACAACCTATTTCATTGGGAATATTTTCACCTATCAGCATACATATATAAACTATCATTCAGCTAATCTATATTGATATACACTGGGCATACAGGCTACTTCTATTGTCAACACAGGAATGAAAATTATTATACAGTACATGATATCTAATGTAACAATCTATGTATGAAAGTCAACTTCAGGTCTTTTCTTTTTGTATTCATGCTCAATTTTCCAATTACATTTGACAGTGTATTGGTTGTGTACCTGGTATAGAGAACAAAAGAAGAAAGGAATGATCAGCTGGGTAGTATGCAACAAACACAGCAACAGCAGATACACAGCAACAACACAGCAACAAACCAACAACCACAAGTGTTTTCCACAGTCCACAGACAACCAGCAACAGTTTCCAGAACAAAGAAAACCAACAGATGGTCGAGCACCAAACAAGTAATCCCAGAAAAGAGTAGTGAAACAACAGAAAATAACAGAGTATTCGATGCAGCAACACCAGCAGTTCAACAATCACAAGCAGCTCAATCAGGGCAAACAACAGAACTTGGCCAAGACAGCTTGACCAATGTGAATTCTTCTGTAGTTTTCAGACAGTGTTTGGTTACAGTATTTCTGGAAATTTCCTTATATTTTTCAGTTTCCTTTAACTCACAAGACCTCTCTCAAGACTAAATTTTTTTCAGAAGAACCTCCTCTTTTAGGCTTCAAAAGAATCCTCCCTCCTCTAACGGAAGGTCCCCCTTCTTATAGCCTAATCCCAGCACTTTACAGCCTGCTGGACAACTCAGAATTCCCCCTCCCTGTTGTTTTTCCACTCACTTATTTTAAATAACAAGACTCCCATCAAATCCCTGACAGCCCCTCTCTCTTTTTGTTGTTAAAGTGTCCTAATCCCTTATTTATTTAGCCAAAGTATGGGCAGCAGGAATATAATCTGACAGCATGTGCTGTCAGACTATTTTAATCCAAAACAACTGACCATACGCATGCTGCCCACAATCTGAACTAACTGAACATGGCATCCATTTAAGCTCAAAGTCTGAACTGCCATTATAACCTACCCCCTAGATGTTCTTTAATTCAAATTGAACAAAACCAATAGGCAATACAATTCAGTTCCTAATGGGATTCAGATACGATCACAGTAGAAATAAACAACACGGATCAAGTTGTTACCATTAATGACTGAAACTAATTGACGACATACATCGACTCGACTATATTAATCGTAACACATAACAATCAATCGTTCATATAAACAACACGTACAGAGTCCCGAATGACTTCAGACAACTTTGTTCAATCACTGGGAACCTATATGAATTAACTCATTTGACGACTAATTTAATTGACGATCATGTATACCACAGAATACATTCAGAACACACAGAAAATCAACTGACCAAATAAAAGGTCTTTGACATAGATGGAAGAAATCCGAATGGAAAATAACAAAAAAAATAACAAACATACACAACGAAACATGCTGACAACTTAACTAGCAGTTGAATAAAACAAAAAGGAAAAGAAAACTTACCGAAAAATGTCCAAACAAAACTGAACCAAATCTGACTCAATTTTGACCCCTTGAGGCCGAACAAACTTTAATCAGGGTGTTCTCACATGAGAACACCTTGATTAAGGTCTATTAGACCTCAAACCTTGTTAAGACTGGCCGGTTTCCAAGGCTATTCATGTTCTAGGTTTTGGATTCTCAGATTTGAGATTCTAAGAGTTGTGGGTTGATTTGGACCAAACCAAGCCTGGTTTGGTCACGAGGGGGGTCAGGGGATTGTCTGGTATGAAAATGGTGAGGTTTGGCATAGGTCCGGGTTCGACTCGAATCTTCAAATGAAGATTCGAGATGAAGGAAGGGGATTCGAGGCTAGGGGTAATAGATCCATGTTCAGGAGAGTGAGGGGGTCCTAGGGTGTTCAGGAGGTGGTCACCGGCGTTCATGCCGCCGGGTTCTGGTGAAAGGGAAACTAGGGCGGCTGCTAGGGTTTCGGGGGGTTTCAGGGCTTGGTGAAGAAGATGGGGAAAGGTGGGGTTCGGCTAGGGGGCGTGGGGTGTGAGGGAAGGCTTATATACGACGTATAGGATTAGATCCAGGCCGTTAGATCATCTGATCTCAACGGCTGGGATCTGATGGTGAGGGGTGAGATGTGGTCGTTTTGCATTAAAACGGGGTCGTTTGGGTTTAAGTGATAGGTTGGGTTGGACCGGCTAAACAGGTCGGGTTGCGGGTGCTGAGGTGGACCGTTGGATTAGTGTGGTTGAACGGCTCAGATCAGACGCCTGATGCGGCGTCGTTTTGGGGGGTGCCTGGGCAGGCCTGGTTTGGACCGGACTTGTGTGCTGGTTTGGGCCTATTTTTGTTTTATTTCTTGGGCCCAAACTGATTCTCATTCACTCTTTTCTTTTGTTTTCTATTTTTAAACAAAAAATGAAAATAATAATAATAAAACAATGAAATTAAAACAAACAACAATGTAACATTTTAACACAATTATCACAAAATATTTAAGTAAGTTAAATCACCACCTAGAACGGACGATGCACATATATATATTTTTTGAATTTTCTTTCAATGACCGAATTACGGTTTGATTGCCATGACAGACATACTTTATATTTTGATTGATGAGATCATATGCAACATGGACCGAACCACAAATGACTAAACAGCACATGCCACGAAAAATCGAAAGAATTGTACAGCGGAGTCATTTGTCACTATTTTTGTTTTCTTTTGGAGCGATTGTCCGTGAAGCAAAAATCACGTGCTTACAACAGATATTCGGGGTAATTTAGTAAAAGGGTGGGTAGATGTATACTTTGTGGGGTAATATGGGTAGAAATCCTGCTATTAGGATTTTACTTTCAAATCTGCCTGCTTTACTCAATAGAAAACATGTTCATAGGGTGTGACTCTTGTTGAATCTGATTTCATTTTGCATAATACAAATCATGTTTATAGGTTTTCACTTTTAATGTCATTTGCATCAGATATAAACCATATTCATAAATCCTGCATTTGTCATGTTAGAAACCATGTTTCCAGGTTCTAGGCCATCATGTTTTAAATCAATTCAAGTATAGATACCATGCCTATAAAACATAATTTCGATTCAATAAGTTACTGCAAATTTCCTAAAACCAGTAACACGCCTAGATACCATGCCTATAGGGACTTCTACTCGCAATTATGTCTGATAATCTAATTAGCCTAATGAGTCGATTTTATCTCACCTAGTTTACTTCTTAAACTGGCCTTGTCAAGCGATAACTCTCTAAAACTGGTCCTTTCATAATTGCTTTAATCCCGTTAGATATTCTGCCTATAGGTATTGAAAGGTTCTATTCGAAAACTTGTCTGTTTCTGCATTAACATAGACACAGTTCTGCATATAGGCAAGCCTTAGGGCATTTTCATAACTTGCATTTCTCTGAAGCTGTTTCTGTCACTCGACGTCTCTAAATTCTAATAAGCTTTTAAAGAGGAGGTCCTAGGCAGCTAATAATGTTATGACTTATGTATCTAAAAGTGGCTTATTTCTGCATAATCACTTAGAAATCTTACTTTAGGACTTTGATTACTAAAGACCTTACTTGTGGTTGAGTCGTGCTGCATGCATTCTTGTTTGGGGAGGAAATTATGAGCCTTTTACTTGCTCTCATTATGTGAAAGTCCTAGATGTTTTTTGACTGTCGCCTTAGAGTTTTTCCTTTAAAACCTTAGGGGTACGTCTAAAACTACCTATAGGTAGAGGTCTCCACTCTCTCTAGAACTATTAAGAAGGGACGGGTAGCAGCATGCAATAGGAATCAATGCCCAAACACTCGCTTTGCATGACCAATAGGGGATGGGAAGGGTAGACATGAGATATGATGACTATGCGTTAATATCACGTGTAGCCCCTTATTGAGGAGTGTTTACCGGATATTGCGTGGGGTGATCCTATAGGATAAACAACCTAGGACTCCTTCTTACCCCAAATCCTCTCCTTATTTAAAACTTTGTTCGTATAATTTGTTCAAACCTTTATTTCATTACTTGACTTGTTCAATGAGCTTTACAACCTACTTGTTTATATGGACTAATTTGTAAATATAATTTTGGTCGGGACACACAGTTATGGACCAAGAGGGGTGCCTAACACCTTCTCCTCGAGGTTATTTCGAGCCTTTACCCTAATCTCTAGTAATGCAAACCAACCCGAGAATTAATTGCTCTAGGTGCCCTAACGCATCATAATTTGTTAGGTGGCGACTCTTCAAATACCCAATTTCCAAAAGGAAATAAGTCATTGTGTCGAAACCCGGACCTCCCTCCGCGAGGATGGGAAAAAAGGGGGCACGACAACTGATGTATCGCAAATGCGACTTCGCATTTGCGAGAGGTCTATCACAAATGCGAAGAAGATCGGAAAATGTACTTGGTCGCAAATGCGACATTTTTTTGCAAATACGAAGGTCTCAAAATTCTAAAGGGTTCGCAATTGCGAACCCTGGTCGCAATTGCGATATCAGAGACCTTTAAATTCACACCTAGACGCATTTTTAACCTTTTTTCATATCTTCTCAAAACATAAACTCTCTAGGGCAATTTTTCAAAGGCAATTTCTTCTCTAAATCGATTGTAAGTGATTTCTAACTAGTTTTCTTCAATCCTTAACATCTTTTTACATGATTTCAACTCAAAATCAATGATTTTCATGGGGGAAATTGAGTGTTTTGGGTAGAACCTAGGATTTTCAAATTTTGGGGATTTGGACCTTGATTTGAGGTCCGATTTCAAAACAAATTATATATTTGGGTTCATAGGGGAATGGATAATCGGGTTTTGGCTCGAACATCGGGTTTTGACCATGTGGGCCCGGGGGCGATTTTTGACTCTTTGGGTAAAATTTTGGAAAACTTATTTTCATGCATTAGAATTGATTCATTTAGCATTTATTGATGTAATTAAGTAACTTGTGGCTAGATACGAGCGAATTGGTGGTGGAATCAAGGGGTAAAGCGATAGTTGGGACTTGAATTGTGTTCGTAGCATCGAGGTAAGTGTTTGGTCTAACCTTAGCTTGAGGGATTAGGAGTTGAGTCCTATTTACTATGTGGTATTTGTTGAGTACGACGTATAGGCATGGTGACGAGTATCTATACATTGGTGTCAAGCATGCCCGTGAGTCTTATATCATGATTATCTTAATTTCGTTGTATTATTCATGCCTTGATATTAATTTCTATTGTTGGGCAAAGTTTGTGGAAGTAATAGTGATATTTGAACATTGAGGAGCGTTGGCTCAAGTTGTATAATGAAAGGTAAAAGTATAAGAGGTAATTGAACCCCTTTTAGAGCACTGGCTCAAGTTGTGAAGTGAGTTTTGAAGTAAAAGTAATAAAAAAAAGAATCTTATTGTTGCCTCCCTTGTCGGGATATTGTTGCTTTTAATGATATCTCCCTTGCCGAGATGTTGATGTTTTGATGTTGTTCCCTTGTCGGGAATCGATTGTTGAACCATTGTTCCCTTGTCGGGATTCTTATTATAATTTCATTCACTCCTTGCCCTATTGTTTGTGATTGTTGTTTGGGTAAGGAAGAGTGTTAAAGCACGAAGGGTGATACCGTGTATTGCTTTGGTGAGAGAGTGATAAATCACGAAGGGTGATGTCTTGTATGATTTTGTGAGGAAGAGTGTAAAGCACAAAGGGTGATGCCGTGCCGCATGATATACCATTCCATGTCGATTATACTGATTTTATAGTGAGGACGAGAGTAAAAGCACGAAGGGTGATGCCGTGCACTGGTTTGATATCCGATTTTTGCTGATATTTGAGATATGGTGTTTCTTGTATTTACTCCTTGTCTTTCTATTCTTAATTGATGTTTCCCTGCAGCATGTTTCCCCTTCCCATACTTGACTATATATTATTGTTCTTCTTTTTTGTTGTATATGATTTAATTGCACAGGTTTATTTAGTAGTCTGGTCCTAGCCTCGTCACTACTTCGCTGAGGTTAGGCTAGGCACTTACCAACACATGGGGTCGGTTGTGCTGATACTACACTCTTCACTGTGTGCAGATTCCGGAGCAGCAACTTTTGGACCTTAGCTTGGGTGGCTGCCTTCAGTCCATACGGAGATCCAAGGTAGTCATGTAGGTATCCGCAGGCCCTGGCGTCTCCCTCTATCTCTGCAGCCTATTTCATTTACGTATTTCAGAAATAATGTACTATCTATCTTTCAGACTTTGTTTGTAGTACTCTTAGACCGTCTGTAAAGCTGTGACTCCAGTTTTGGGTAGTCTTGTTCAAACAGTTGTATTGGATATACTCAGTATTTTTATTATTTTTCTTCTGCTTGTTATAATTTCTGCTGTTTTTAAATTATTGTTCAAAATTGTTAAAGGATTAAAATGGGAAATAGGTAAATTGTTCAAAAGTCGGCTTGCCTAGCTCACTTTAGTAGGCACCATCACGACTCCCGAGGGCGAGAAATCTGAGTCGTGACAATTATATTCGGGACCAAGCTAGAGCGGGTGACTCTCAACAATGGTCCTAGTGAATTCAAAAGGGTAAAAATGCGGTGCCTAAGGTTTTCAAGCCTGCGGTATGGTTAGGAATCGAGCTTTTGTAGCAGATTATGATAAGAGGCTTAGAATGTTCTATGATATTTTCGACTTGCAGTGTAGCATTTGGAGGAATGAGAGGAAATGACTTCGGATTCATAGAGGAGTTATCAGAGTGGGCATACCAGTTGAGGATGTGAATATGCGCACAAGGAAGGTATGAAATGGTTTGTGAAATTTGAGATAGCATGGTCTCGAGTTACAAGGCCACTCGGGATGAGTGTGGATTGAGTTCGTTATGTGTTGAATGGAGTTATTATTATTTTTAAGACAATTAAGGATAAGTTAGAAGAATTTAGATTGGTTAGCCATGATTGAATTGGTATGATAGTGGCAACGACTAGTTCCTTCAGCGCGTTGGGTTATGCATGTGGTTGGTGGCGGTACGTGCGAGGCTTGACGGCCGCCACAATTGATTTTATTCGGAAGTACTCTAGTATGATGACATGTTATGTGTAGGAGGATCCCATAAGGGGTATGGTGGCTTAGACCACTACTTGAAGATTTGCATATTCTACGGTTATGAGAATTCACTCGTGTGTTGCTACAATTCTCTTGGGATAGGTTAAGTAAGAAGATTTTATATGATGAAGTGTTTGTCCTATTAGTGGTACATGGGTTATAATGAAATTCTTGTACCTTCGCATATTGGCATGTTAGGTGCGGTGAGCGATATGAAATTTGAAAGTGAGGATCAAAGTTGCGGTTCGGTGTTGACAAGGAAGTCACGGGCTCGGATGAGCAGGAAAGGAATTTGAATGTTAGAGTAAGCTAGTATTGTTTTTAGGGTCATCTAAGATCGATGTTTGTGTATGAGGCTTTACATCCTGGTTACGGATTCTTGATTTGCTTTACAGCCTTAGTGTGGCTGGTGGTATTAATGTATAGACTTATTACCTGGTACGGAAGGTCATGGGAGCGTGTCTCACGGGAAGGTTGAATGAGTGTGTCATGTATTCCCTTGATTGATTGGGAATTTAAGTCAAGTATGAAGATTGTGTTGATGTCACTAATTTGAGAATTGATGCCTGGAGGGCACTCGGTTTGTTGGGTTGTGGACTGTGGAGGATTGCCCCGGCTATGATGGTTGTTCTTGTATGATATGGGAAAAGAGGGGTTATTATGGACCCTTGAAAGGTTATTAGCCTAGTTCGGTGCGATTAGAATCGGCTTCAGGTCTGTGGATGGATTTAAATGTGAATACGGGCTCTATATCAGGCTGGATGTGTCCATTTCAGCATAGCACTCCTCATGGAGGAGTATACGGACGTGGGATGTCATTTTGTCATCGACTATTTCATGTAATATTATATTGTGTCGTGTGAGTTGTGAAACGGCTTGATAAATTTCATATGTGTTGAGGTTCCGCATAGCGATGGTGTTATGGGAGCAGGATGGCTCTCGAGATTCGGATCATGTATCGCACCTTAGTTGTGCTTGAGTTTCGTAGCGTATGACGTTGTTTGTCTTCCCAGGGATGGTATTATGCACTTAGCGTGCTTGTGACCAATATTCGGTATTTTGTAGTAATGAGCACTCTAGCTCGGTGTGTATCTCCTTATATGGATTTTATGTATGGATCGGGTGGCACGCTGCCACGGGTATGTTGGTTGGATCAGGTTGCACGCCGCAACAGTATGATGATGAGTATAGTTTTCTGTATTCTAATTTTTGTGTGTTTTATTTCCCATTTCCTGAGAAAAGTCCATATTAGTTGTGTGAGTTGAGTAGCCCTTTCAGAGTTCATTTTCCTTCTGTATCACATTCGAGTTGGTAGCCTATTGTAGGGTTGTTCATTCGGATCGGATATCCGAAATCCGAACCGATCCATTCAATTTTGAATTTCGGATTTTGGATTGGATCGGATTTCGGATCGGATTTCGGATTGGTATATTTTAATCCAATCCAATCCGAAATCCGAAATTATTAGGACATGTATAAATACTACACTTTAATTTACATCAACCTCCAAGTTATTACCTTTACAATTGCTAGATTTAGCTATATTGGCACCATAGTACTCTCATAATTGCATAAACATGAATTTTTCTTAATGTATTGCCTCTTTTACAAAGAAAATATACATATTAGTTTAACTTTGAGGCATAATAATACGATCCGATATCCGATACGATCCAAACTTTAAAATCCGATCCGATCCAATATAATTCGGATCGAATTCGGATTGCATTTTCTAGAATCCGAAATTCGGAATTCGAATCCGAAATATGCTAAATTCGATCAGATCTGATTCGTGCACAACCCTAGCCTATTGGCATATTGTGGCATCATATGAGACCTTTGGTCATGTCAGGGGTGGCTTGTTGCCTGAGTAGATCGTATTGGGTGAGACAAGATTATTGGATCTAGGATCAGTGCGATCGGATTATATGAAGTATATTAAAGAGAAAATACTATTAGGTGGTTCAGAATGAGGTAATGGTTCTTGTCATGAGTATAGACTCAATGATATGTTGACTCGGCATTTGGTTATGAATTTCTACGTGCATCTTTCATCGTGGCGGTATTGTAAGGGTTAGAACAAGACTTATGTATGTCAAGAGGTGCATTGGGAGCATCAAAATCATGGAAATGTCAGCTATTATGATCAGAGAGTGTTATTATGGTCGTGTGAATTATGCAGTACATGGTGTGAAGTCAGCAAAGGTGTGCAGTCATGTTCCGGTACATCATGTGCTGATTGAAATCGGGGTTCATATGTTAGAAGCGGGCTTGGCAGATTTGGATGTTGGAACTAGGCTCTAAGCTTATTTGCTTGAATAAAAGAGAATATCTTTAGAATTGATCAAGCTAAGGTACTTAACTGAGTTGTGGTAGCACAGGTAGGTGCACGAGGTGTTAAGTAGTGATTTCGGGCAACTCCAATGCAATTCTTAGCATGTTGGAGGATGAACGTATATTTAAGTGGGAGAGAATGTAACGACTCGATCGGTCGTTTTGAGCTCTAGTGAGTCATTCAGCGGTTTGAGGCCTTGAGTATCTTCACTTCAATCATTATGACTTGCATGCGTGGTTAGAATTGAATTTTGGGAAGTTCGGAGTTGATTCGGAAAGAAAATTCTCACTTCGGAAGCTTTAAGTTGGAAGAATTGACTGAAGTGTGATTTTTGAGTAAACGGCCTCGAAATCGGGATTTGAAGGTTCCAACAGGATCATATGATGATGTTGGACTTGGCCGTATGTTCGGATCAGGTTTTGGATGACCCGGGAGCGTTTCGGCGCCTATTGTGGAAGTTGGCATTTTGGAAGAAATTCATAAATTTGGGTTGAAGTTCATTTCAGTTTATCGATGTCCGTTTAGAAATTCAAGTCCTGGAATAGCTCCGTATGGTAATTATGGTATTGGGGGCGCGTCCGGAAGTGGATTCGGAGGTCCGTAAGTCATTTTGGAGTCATTTGGCTAAAGTTAGAAATTTGAAGATTTTTGAGAAGTTTAACCGAAAGTGGACTTTTTGATATCGGGGTCGGATTCCGATTTCGGAAGTTGGAGTAGGTCCATAATGTCAAATGTGACTTGTGTGCAAAATTTGAGGTCAATCAGACGTGATTTGATAGGTTTCGGCATCAAATGAAGAAGTTTGAATTTCTCAAATTCATCAAGTTTGAATTGGGGTGTGATTTGTGATTTTAGCGTTGTTTGATGTGATTTGAGGCCTCGAGCAAGTTCGTGTTATGTTTTTAGACTTGTGCGGGTGTTTGGTTTGGAGCCCCCGGGCTCGAGTGAGTTCCGAAGTAGCTTCAGAGTATTTGTGAAGAAAATTTGATTGTTGGTTCTGGTGTGATCGCATTTGCCATGCATGCGACCACGACATTTGCAAACGTAGGCTCGCATTTGCGAACCTGGGGCTGCTGAGGGAAGATCGCATTTGCGAGGGAGTTATCGTTGTTGCGATGTTGTCCTCTTCACATTTGCGAGGCTTTTTGTCGCAAATGCGACTATGGCAGGGGAAGCTGGGCTTCGCATTTGCGATGCCTTTGTCGCAAATGCGACCATCGCAATTGTGAGCAAAAGGTCGCAAATGCGACTTCTACGTCTGGTGCAAGGGCTTTTTATTCCGAGACTTAGCCCATTTCTCTCATTTCCTATTTGATCTTAGGCGATTTTTTGAGAGCATTTGAGAAGGGGTTCCATCATCATCAAGAGGTAAGCGATTTCTTCTAGTTATGGGTTAAATGCAAGGATTATATATGGATTTAAACATGTAAAATTGTAGAAATCTAGAGATTTTGAAGAAAAACCTAGAAATTGATATTTTTGGATTTTGACTACGATTTTGGGCATGGAATTGAGAATAAATTATATATTTGAGTTCGTGAGGTCATGGGTAAACTTTATCTTCGAAAAATTTCGGAATCCGGGCACGTGGGCCTGAGGACAATTTTGTCAACTTTTCGATCGGGGTAAGGAATTGTTATAAATTGGATTATAATGAGTAATTGAGCATATATTAATGGGTTTACATTATTATTGGCTAGTTTTGGAGCGTTGTGCATCGATTTGAGTCTTCGAAAGGGCGTGGAATGTTGGTTATGGAACTTCGGAGCGAGGTAAGTCTCCTTTCTAACTTTATAAGAGGAAATTGTCCCCATAGGTGAAATAATTGAATATGTGCTACTATTTGTGGAGGCTAGGTACGCAGGAGGTGACGAGAGTCTGTGCGTAGCTACTATCATGCTTATGTTCGGGTAGTTTTAGGCTTACATCATGCCTTGTTGATCTTGTTGTTAATTTATGTTATTGTTTGCCTTGAGAAGAACCAAGATTAGGGTTGTGTAATAATTGTGTTGAAAGGGGTTTGAATTGAGGAATTTAAGATTTTAAAAGCTTTCATTAAACTTCATATTTTCGAAAGGATTGAGAAACATTATAATAACTCAAGAAATCTATGTGTAACCGCGTCGCATGTACGTTTCGCGAGCGGGGTAAATTCCTTAAGAAGTTCCAAGTCGAATTTTCAATATTTTGAAAGAATTACGAAAGAGATATGATTTTAAATATTAAATTTTTATGTGACCGCGTCGTAGGTATGATTCGCGAGGGGGATATTTTCTTAAGTTTAAATTTGACTGCGTCGCATGAATGATTCGCGAGCGGGGACTGCATCGCATGTATGATTCGCGAGCAGGGAAATAGATGCATATATGATTCGCGTTGTTCGACCCTCAGCAGTGCACAATTTACATTTATGTGGGATCAGGCCGAACGTCCTCGGTGGAAATTATGTGTGATAATATAAATGGAAATCCTTCTTATGACTTGTATAAATTCATTGTTGAGAGATCACCTATTTTAAATGAAGAAAGCGTTTTAGGGTCCTTTAAAATTAATAAAAGAATCGTTCATCTATGTTCCTATTACGAGTTTGTTGTTATTTCTATAAAAACATGTTTATTTAGAATTTCATATTATCATATTGTTGGACCACTAGTAAGTGTCGAAGTCGACCTCTTGTCACTACTTCTTCGAGGTTAGACGGGATACTTATTGGGTACATATTGTCATTGTACTCATACTACACTTGCTGTGTATTTTGTTGCATAGGCACATGTTGGTCTTGTGGCCTAGTTTGACGCAGCGGCATGGTTGATACGGGGAATTAGGTGAGCTACATTTCTCGAGACATCCCGCAGCTAGCAGAGTCTCCTTCAGAGTATTGTATTGTATTTTCTCTACTATCCAAATTCGTATTCCGGACGGTTATTGTATTACATTATTTCCTAGAAATTGCTCATGAACTTGTGATATCGGATTCTGGGATGATTATGGGGTATTCTGTATTAACTTCTAAACATTCTTCTATTTATTTTGTAAAGATTATCTTTTACTAGTTAAATTTAAGGAAAATCATAGTTTTCAAAAATTTTAAAACGAGAATTTAATTAAGTATTTATGTTTGGCTTGCCTGATAGTGGTGTCCGGTGCCATCACGACCCTTAGTGGATTTTGGGCCGTGACATATTTGGATTAGCTTATTTTAAATGCTTTTAAGCCAAGATCGCTTTTAAGCCATTTTGTAGTATTTGGATAAAGTAAAAACTTGCTTTTAAGCACTTATTTTTAAGCTAAAATGACAAAAATAAGTCAAAAGCCAAAAGTTAGAATTTCTAACATATGGCTTTTGGCTTAAAAGTCACTTGCAACTAGCTCATCCAAACGGGCTCTTTATATATATACGCTTAAGTACAACTCAAGTCATTTTTATTTTATTTAATTCATCTTGTTAGATAATATTTATAAGACTATAAATATATACATTCTATTATATGAGATATTTTATGAATTGAATAGCATTTGTGACTCATGGGACCACCTCTTTCAGATATTATTTTCTTTCTAAGTTATTTAAAAAAGTCATATTTTTTATATTTAAAAATAATATAATTTTAAATATTATATGTTCTTCTTAAAGATATGATCTTATATTCACAAAATAATTATATTATATCAAGTTCCAATAGTTCCTTTTTTCCCTTTAAACACCATGCATAATTAAATATGTTCACATTAGCGGATCTTGGACCAAACCCAAGTTCCTATTAGTTGGCTAGATGAGACACAAACCGAATTAAGCCCACATGCGAACAATCCCTTTCTTCCTCGCTGAACAACGCAAATTCTAGTAAAGGTAGATTATACTACTATGTTTGCTTCTACAATTTTCTTGCAGAACCCCACTTTTCACATTGCATAGGTCAGTGTCTTCTCGCTCTTCCAAATTTTATGTACTTCGATATTCTGATCCAATTATCTTGTGGGGTTTTGCCTTTTTACTGCATTCAATTTTCTGAGTATAGTTCAATCTCGTTTCTGCTTTATGTTTGTTGTTGTACTACTATAGTTTATATTTTTTATTGGGTAATTGCATCCAAGGATCTTCAGAAACGTTTTTATGTTGTTTGTTGGTGTATTTTACTTTTGTCATATCTTTGGTTTTGTGCTATTGGTATGATGGCATTTTTTTTTTGAATTGAATTTCCTAGTTGCAATTTTTTGATTGCTAAAAGATGTAATTTTGATGGTTGTTAAGGGAAATGCTACATATCTTAACTTTGAATTTGAAGTGTCTGTGAATTATGATTTGTTTAAAAGATTCTTCTTTTATTGTATATTTGTATTGTTATTGGATCAAATACCACCTTCCCTTATGAGTAGTGAAGATTTAGTTGATTGAAAGAAAGCATGGGTTAAAAAGAATAAAGATGCAGAGTGAAAAAGGGTGAAAAGAAGTAGCTTGTAACTAGTTGAAATACAAAGGACATGTTGGAAATTAAATCAAGATAATTAGTATTTCTAAGTTGTATAGGATTTGATATTTGATAGCTTATTTAATTCATGTCTAGTTAGGTTTTGTTTACCAATTTTATATTGGAATAAGTTTTGTTAGTTGTAACGACCCGACCGATTATTTTACTTTCTAGAACCTCATTCCCCTAAATAAGACTTCTTGTACTTGCTTTTACTGATTTATGACTTGTAGGGATGGTTGGTTCGGGATTTGGAATAATTTGGGTTAAAATTGGAACACTTGGTTCTTTAAGGTTGGCTTAAAAGGCTAAGTTTGACTTCCATCAACATTTTGAGTAAACGACCTCGGAATCGGGATTTGACGGTTCCAACAGGTTCGTATGAAAATTTCGGACTTGTGCGTATGTTCGCATTGGGTTTTGGATGACTCCGGGAGTGTTTTGGCGCATAATAGTGAAAGTTGGTTCTTGAAGGTTTTAGAAGTACTTTAAATTTGGTTTGGAGCGGGTTTTGGTGATATGGAGGTCCAAACGGAATCCTAAGACCGAGAATAGTTTGTAATGTCATTTAAGACTTGCACGTAAAATTTGGTGTCATTCCGAATAGTATAAGTACGTTTCGACGCATTGAAAGTCGATTGAAGAACTTGAAGTTCATAAGTTTGATTCAATTGGTTTTAGGATGTGATTCCTAGTTTTAATGTTGTTTCGGGCGTTCCGAGGGTTCGGGCGAGTCCGTTTTATCATTCAAAACTTGTTGGTATGTTCGGGCGGGGCCCCGAGCCTCAATCGGACGAGGCTCGGAATAAGTTGAAAAAAATTGAGCAAGAGCTGAAGCTCCAACTACTGTCATAACCGCACCTACGATTGGTCAGTCGTAGGTGCGAGCTCGCAGGTGCGGGCCAAGCATCGCAGAAGCGTTCAAGGAAGGGCAGCCCAACCGCTGCAGAAGGGGCTCCCTTTCCGCAGAAGCGGGACCACAGGAGCGGGAGATATTCGCAGGTGTGATGCCAGCCGACCCAGCCCACTTCCGTAGGAGCAGACCCTTGTCTGCAGAAGCGGGGGCGCAGATGCGGCCCAGTGACTGCAGGTGCGGAAAATCTGGAGACAGTCCACTTCATTTAATACGGGACTTAGGCACTTTTTAACTCATTTTCACTCCATTGTTGTGCGACTTTGGAGCTTTTTGAGAAGGATTTTCATCTAGCTTTTGGAGGTAAGTAATTTCTACCATATGTGAGTAAAATAGTTAGATTATAGGTAGATTAACATGTATAAATTGTAAAAACTATGGGTTTAGATGAAAAACCTAGGGTTTGACAAGAATGAGATTTTTACCACGAAATTGACCATGAAACTTAGTGATAATCATATATTTATGTTCCTTAGGTTATGGGTAACAACTTCCTTCGAAAATTTTCGGAATCCGGACATGTGGGCCCGAGGGATGAATTTTAGGAATCTTTCCTTTGGGTTAGGTAATTACTTTAATAGTTAGAATATGAACTTTTGAGCCTATAATGATTGGTTTTTACACTATTTGAATAGTTTTGGATTGTTTAGTTCCGGTTTGAGGGTTTGAGCACGTTCTTGAGTTTGGAAGTAGGCTTTGAAGCAAGGTAAGTCTCTTTTCTAACCTTGTAAGAGAGAAATTTCCCCATAGGTGAACTTAATTAATATGTGATTAATTGTGGGGGCTATGTACGCACGAAGTGATGAGAGTTCATATGTAACTACTCTTTCTGTTATGTCCGGGTAGTCTCAAGTTTACACCATGCCTTGTGGATACCATTATTTGATTATATGTGCTAATTGTAATGAAAGGAATTAATTTGAGGAAATTCTAAGGATTTAAAAGCTTCAAGTTGAATTGCCTTCATTTTTGAAAAAGAATCAAGAAAGGGTTATGATTTAAATAATAAAAATTATGTTTGACCGTGTCGCACGTATGATTCGCGAGCGGGATTATGTTTTTACCGCGTCGCATGTATGATTCGCGAGCAGGGTGAATAGATGCATCTATGGTTCGCATCGTTCAACCCTCGGCAATACACAATTTACTTTTATGTTGGATCCGGCCGAACGTCCCTGGTGGTATTTGTGCATGATAATAGAACTGGAATCTCTTAATAGTTTGTATAATTTGCTGCTTGAAAGTTTACTTGTTTTTAAATAAAGAAGGTGCTTGAATTCTTAGACATGATGGAAGGATTTTCCAGTTATTATTCTTGTTTTGAGCTTGTTGTTATCTACACACATCATGATTTACAACTTAAACTTCATATTATTAAATTGTTGGCACTAGTAAGTGTAGGAGTCGACCCCTTGTTAGTACTTTTTCGAGGTTAGGCGAGATACTTACTGGGTACATATTTCTATGTACTCACGCTACACTTATGTACTTGATTATACAGGCTTTGAGGCAGGTGCATCTGGCCATCAGTCATGCGCGTAGATTTGACTCCTCGGCTTGAGACTTCCCGGTGAGTTTCCCTTTTAAGCCGTCCTATAGCAGCTGGAGTCTCTCTTATGTTTTTATTTTCTTATCTATTTCTTTTCCAAACAGTAGGATAGTATGGTTTTGTATATTCTACTTGATTACCCACATACTTGTGACACCAGGTCTTGGTACCCACATTAGTAGACTTATGATTTTAGGGCTTACTTTCATGATTACCATTCGTATTTATTGCTTCCATTTATTTATGCTTAAATTTTAAACTCCTAAATTTTTGTCAAATAAGGAGAAGTTATCACGTACTAATTATTTAAATGAGAATTCACTAGTTGATTATTGTTGGCTTGCCTAACAACGGTGTTGGGCGCCATGACGGCCTAATATGAAATTTGGGTCGTGACAATATGGTATTAGAGCAATAGATTCATGCAAGTCTCACAAGTTATGGGCAAATCTGGTAGAGTCTTGCGGATCGGTACGGAAACGTCTGTACTTATCTTCGAGAGGCTATAGGGTTTTAGGAAACTACTCTTTATTCATATCTTATCGTGCAGTTGATGGTATATTAAATTTCCTTCTTCTATTCTCTCACAAATTGTGAGGACGCGTACGGCAGACGTTCCAGACCCGGGAGGAGCTGCTTCCCCCATTGTTAGAGGTCAAGACAGAGGCCGGGGGAGGGAACCGGCCCAAGGTAGGGTACGAGGGCACCCCAGAGCTACCCCAATAACACCACCAGCTGATCTAGTGGAGGATCCCGTCATTGAGGAGCAAGGCAAGGTGCGGCCCGCAGCAGAGCTTGCCCCGACGAATTTCATGAAAGCACCGGGATTTTAGGAGGCCATGGGCCGTATGTTGTGGTTCATGGACTCTATGACTCAGGCTAGTTTATTTCCAGAAGACCCAACCACATCTTAGGCAGGAGGGGGAGCACAAACCCCTACTGCTCAGGCTACTGGGCACGCAGTTGCCATATATCAGACTCCAGGTACACTACCCGTGGTCGGTGCCCAGCTAGTTACCGTAGTAGCACCTGAGCCTAGACCAGCTGCCGACGGAGATCCGCATAAGCTACTGGACAGATGGACATACTACACAACATGAGGATTAGAGTCCCATGGAGTAGATTTCACCGCTTTCTAGTTAGAGGCCAGGGCCCATAGATGGTGGCAGTCTTACCTTCTTGGCAGACCAACAGGTTCTCCTCCCATGACTTGGGATCAGTTTACATGGCTTATATTGGACAGGTATATTCCACCCACTCAGAGAGAAGAGTTGTGGTGTCAGTTTAAGCAGCTCGAGCAGGGTCAGATGTCTATGACCGATTATGAGGTAAGATTTTCTGAGTTGTCTCGCCATGCGCTTATGATACTTCATATGGATGCAAAGAGAGTGCGGGGATTTGTTGTAGGGTTGCACCCTAGTATTCGGGCTAGCATGGACCGAGAGGTTGAGATGGGTACTGACTATCAGCTAGTGGTGGAGATTGCTCGGAGGATTAAGGGCTATCGCCAAAGGGGTAGAGAGCAGATGCAGCAAGACAAGAGGATCCGATTCTTTGGAGAGTTTAGAGGTGCCCCAGCTAGGGGCAGAGGTCAGTTTGGGAGGGGTCAACCTAGCATACCTACATATCCAGCACCACCACTACCTCCTCGGGGTGCTCCAGTGTGACCCCATTTCAGCGCTATGAAAGAGAGTTTTTACCGCTCACCAATTCATCAGGGTTCTTCCAGTGCCTATTCAGTGCCATGCCAGAGAGTTCATACCACCCACCAGCCATTCAGGGTTCTTCTAGTGGGTATTCAGGCCATCAGGGTTAGACTTCAGGACAACAGTCTATGGTACCGAGAGGTTGTTACGAGTGTGGAGATCCGGCTTATATAAAGAGGACCTACCCCAGACTTTGAGGTAAGGTAGTACACCAGGGTCATCATCCTATGATTACAGCACCCGTCGTCTGGCCGTCTAAAGGCTGAGGACAGGCAAGTAGGGGTCATCCTAAAGGTGGAGGCCAGGCAGGGGGAGGTTAGCCAGCTATTGCTCAGCTAGGCGGAGGCCAGCCAGCAGCCGCTCCAGCAAGATTCAATGCTTTTCTGGCCAGACCAGATGCAGTGGCCTCAAATGCCGTGATCATATGTATTATTTCTGTCTGCGGTAGGGATGCTTCGGTGTTTTTTGATCCAGGGTCTACCTATTCATATGTGCCATCTCTGTTTGCTCATTTCCTAGATATTCCTCGTGAGTCCTTGAGTACTCCTATTTATATGTCCACTCATGTGGGCGATTCTATTATTGTAAATCGGATCTAGCGGTCCTGTGTGGTTACATTTTGGGGTTACGAGACTAGGGCGGACCTTCTGTTACATGATATGATCGACTTTGAGGTCATCTTGGGCATGGATTGGTTATCTCCATATCACGCCATCCTAGATTACTATGCTAAGACCATTACTTTAGCTGTAATGATCCAACTGGTTGTTTTGCTTTCTAGAACCTTGTTTCCCTAAATAAGACTTCTCATACTTGCTTTTACTGATTTATGACTTGCGGGGATGGTTGGTTCGGGATTTGGAAGAGTTTGGGTTGAAATTGGAACGCTTGGTTCCTTAAGGTTGGCTTAAAAGATCAAGTTTGTCTTCGGTCAATATTTTGAGTAAACGACCTCGGAGTTGGGATTTGAAGGTTCCAACAGGTTCGTATGATGATTTCGGACTTAGACGTATGTCCGGATCGGATTTTGGATGACCCGGGAACGTTTTAGCACCTAATAGTGAAAGTTGATTCCTTAAGGATTTTGAAATTCTTTAAATTTGGTTTGGAGTGGGTGTTTGTGATATCGAGGTCCGAACGAAATTTCGAGATTGGGAATAGTTCCATAATATCATTTAACACTTGCACGCAAAATTTGGTATCATTCTGAGTAGTATAAGTACATTTCAACATATTGGAAGTAGATTGAAGAAGTTGAAGTTCGTAAGTTTGATTACATTAGTTTTAGGGTGTGATTCTTAGTTTTAATGTTGTTTTGGGCATTCTGAGGGTTCGAGCGAGTCCGTTTTAAGATTCCAAACTTGTCGGTATGTTCGGGCGGGGCCCCGGAGGCCCTGAGCGTCAATTGGACGAGGCTCGAACTAAGCTGAAAATTTGAGAAGGAGATAAAGCTCCAGTTGTTGTCATAACCGCACCTGCGGTTGGCCAGCCGCAGGTGCGAGCCCGCAGATGCGGCTGAAGCATCGCAGATGCGGCCCAAGGGGAGGAGCCTAGGTTCTGCATATGCGGCTTGTCACGACCCGGAATTCCCACCATCGGGACCGTGATGGCACCTAACATTGTAGTCGCTAGGCAAGCCAATGTTTGAGTTTTATTCACCTTTTTCCTTTACATTTCATAGATTAAAATTTAACAAATCTAAATCAAGTTGAAATGAATGCGGAAGTACGTAATTAATCTATTGTCTATATACTATTAACAATACCGTAACTGTTACCACCCAGAAACTGGTGTCACAATCCACGAACACACTATAAATATCTACAAACATTGGTTTGAGAAGAAATTACATCTATTTTGAAAAAAAAAATATAAATGTAGAAACATATGAGGGGACATTAGGGCCTACGGACGCCAGTAGGACTACCTTGGGTCTCCTAGATGAAATGTCTGCAACCGACCTCTCGATCAACCACAACCAGCTCTAAAATCTGCACAAAAAGTGCAGAATGCAGTATCAATACAACCGACCCCATGTACTAGTAAGTGCCAAGCCTAACCTCGACGAGGTAGTGACGAGGATACGATGGGGCAATTACAATATAACCTACATACAATGCATAATAAAACAGATAGAAGAACGGAACATTTAAATAGTAACTTGCAAGAAAAGAGTACAGAATTCTAGTATCTCATCTCTAACCAGCTATAACCAATCCTTGAGTGTAAAGCCAATTTACAGAATAACTTGCACAGTAGAAGAAAACTACATAAACACATAAACTGATGAGGTACGTATCTCGATCCCACTATATAATCAGTATCAATATAACTATTCACTCTTATTACTCTACTTCAATCCACCCTTATTCCTCCTATTGCGGCATGCAACCCGATCCTACCGTACAATAGTAATTCACCTTTATTTCTCCTCAACATGCCACCCTTATTACTCATGTTGCGGCGTGCAACCCGATCCCACCAGACAATAACATTTTACCCTTATTCCTCCTCAATATATCACCATTATTCCTTCTGTTGCGGCGCGCAACCCGATCCCATCATATCGGTACCAATCATACAATAAGAACAGAAATTTCACAATTTAGCTCAAAAACCTCCACAATATTTAAGCTTCAAACCAAAGCAAACAGAGGATATACCATTATGAAACTTCAACCAATTTATACTATATAGCAAGACCAACCAAAATATACCATGGAACACCGATAAACCAACTTAAGCCAATAATGTAATACAATGAAACTACGGAATAGTTAATACCTTCAATAAAGAAACCAACATCTAACAAGAAGCAATTAAACATGGAAGCAAATTTAAGCATGTAGCAGTTAAGAGAGGAAGACGATATATTAAGAACAGGGAAAGTAACAGGCTAAACAGATAATTTGGTGGCGATAGGTACTCGCCACCTCAACTATACGCCACACACATGGATTATTACATAGAAAATAAGTCGGGAATCCTTAATTCCTCAAATCAAAGTTAGACACAACACTTACCTCAATCCAACGGCCAAAACGCTCAATTACCGCTTTTCCTCTAGATTCCACCTGCAATCTACTCGTATCTAGTCATAATTAACTTAATAACATCAATTATCGCTAAAGAAATCAATTCCAATACATAATTATAAGTTTTCCAACATTTCCCCCAAAAAGTCAAAAAACCCGACCCCCGGCCCGCTCGGTCAAAACCCAAAATTCATACCAAAACTCGATTACCCATTCACCCCCAAGCCTGGATATATAATTAGTATTGGAATCCAACCTCAATTTGAGGTCTAAATCCACAAATTTCGAAATTCCTAAGTTCTACCCAAAATTCCCCAATTCCACCATGAAAACCCCTAAATTCTAGGATGAAATCTTGTAAAAAGAAGCAAAAGATTGAAAGAAATGAGTTAAGATACATTTACCTATTATTTGGGGAAGAAATGGTCTTTGGAAAATTGCCCTCGAGGTTTAGGTTTTGAAAAACATGAGAATGAATGAAAAATCCCATCCAAAATCGTTTTTCAACAGTTGCAGGTATCGCATTTGCAATTAGGGGTTCACAATTGCAAACCCCGGAAATGCGAACTTTACTTTGCAAATGCGAAGAATGGCCTGGCCTGCTAGCATCGCAAATGCAAACAAGTGTTCGCAAACGCGGCCTGATCTGATAGCAATTCCGGTCCTGAGCTTCACAATTGCAAAGGTCCCCTCCAGCCATTCTACTCGCAAATGCGAAACTTCTTCGCAAATGCGAGGCTTGCATTTGCGAGCCAGACTTCACAAATGCGAAGTCTGCATAAGCATACCAGCAAAATTTCGTAAGTCCAAATCACTCCGTAGTCTATCCGAAACTCACCCGAACCCTCGGGGCTCCAAACCAAACATGCACACAACTCTTAAAACATCATACGAACTTGCTCGCGCTATCAAATCACCAAAATAACACCTAGAACTACGAATTTAGCACCAAACTGCATGAAATTTCCAAGAAAGTTTCAAAACTTCTATTTTCTTAACCAAAGGTCCGAATCACATCAAATCAGTCCTATTTATCACCAAATTTCACAGATTGGATTTAAATGTTATATTAAACCTGTACCGGACTTCGAAACCAAAATACGGTCCCGATACCAATGAGATCAAACATTAATCAAATTCTTTAAATCATTCGATTTTCAGTCTTAGAATTTTCATCAAAAATTCATTTCTCGGGCTTGGGACCTCGGAATTCGATTTCGAGCATATGCCCAGGTCCCATATTTTAGTACAGACCCACTGAGACCGTCAAAACATGGGTCCATTTTCTCAAAACATTGACCGAAGTCAACTAAAATCAACTTTTTAGGCCAAAAATTATTATTTCAACAATTTTCCACACATAAGCTTTTCGGAAACGTGCCCGGACTATGCACGTAAATCGAATAGAGATAAATGAGGATTTTAAGGCCTCCGAACACGGAATCGAGTTCTAAAACATAAGATGACCCTTTGGGTCATCACATTATCCACCTCTAAAATAACCGTTCGTCCTCGAACGGACATAGAAAAGTACCTGAGCTGGTGAAAAGATGGGGATATCTGCTCCGCATATTGGACTCGGACTCCCAGGTAGCTGCCTCAACAGGCTGGCCTCTCACTGCACTCGAACCAAAGCATAATTCTTCGATCTCAACTAACAAACCTACCGGTCTAGGATAGCTACCGGCTCCTCCTCGTAGGTCAGATCCTTGTCCAACTGGACAGTGCTAAAATACAACACGTGGGATGGATCGCCATGATACTTCTGAAGCATGAATACATGAAAAACTGGATGTACCGTTGATAAGCCTGGTGGCGACGCAAGTCTGTAGGCCACCTCTTCCACTCGATCAAGAATCTCAAAAGGCCCGATGAACCTAGGGCTCAACTTGCCCTTCTTCCCAAACTGCATCAGACCCTTCATGGGTGATACTCGAAGCAATACTCTCTCTTCGACCATGAATGCCACATCACGAACCTTACGGTCGGCATAGCTCTTTTGCATGGACTGAGTTGTACGAAGTCTATCCTGAATGATCTTAACCCTATCCAAGGCATCCTACACTAAATCTGTACCCAATAACTGAGCCTCCCCGAGCTCAAACCACCCAACCGGCGATCGACACCATCTACCATATAATGCCTCATAAGGAGCCATTTAGATGCTTGACTGATAATTGTTGTTGTAGGAAAACTCTGCTAACGACAAGAATTGATCCCAAGAACCTCCAAAGTCAATAACACACGCGCGGAGCATATCCTCTAAGATCTGAATAGTATGCTCGGACTGTCCGTCCATCTAAGGTTGAAATGATGTGCTCAACTCGGCCCACGTACCTAACTCACGTTGGACTGCCCTCGAGAAATGCGAGGTAAACTACGTACCTCGATCATAAATGATAGACACGGGCACACCATGAAGACGAATGATCTCACGGATATAAATCTCTGTCAACCACTCTAAAAAATAGGAAACTACCACAGGAATGAAATGCACGAACTTGGTCAGCCTATCCACAATGATCCAAATCGCATCGAACTTCCTCTGAGTCCATGGGAGTCCAACAACGAAATCCATGGTAATACGCTCCCACTTCCACTCGAGAATCTCTATCTTCTGAAGTAAACCACCAGGCCTATAATGCTCGTACTTTACTTGCTGACAATTCAAACACCGAGCCACATATGCAACTATATCTTTCTTCATTCTCCTCCACCGGTAATGCTGCCACAAGTCCTAATACATCTTGGCGGCGCCTGAATGAATAGAATACCGAGAATTGTGAGCCTCCTCTACAATCAACTCACGAAGCCCATCTACATTAGGCACACAAACACGACCCTGCATCCTCAAAACCCCATTATCTCCAACTGTAACCTGCTTGGCATCACCGTGCCGCACTGTGTCCATAAGGACAAGCAAGTGAGGGTCATCATACTACTGATCTCTGATGCACTCAAATAAGGAAGACCGAGCGACTGTGCAAGAGAAAACACGACTAGGCTCAGAAACATCCAACCTCACAAACTAATTGGCCAAAGCCTGAACATCTAATCCAAACGGTCTCTCACCGACTAGAATACACGCAAGGCTGCCCATACTAGCTAGCTTCCTACTCAAAGCATCGGCCACCACATTGGCCTTATCGAGATGATATAAGATGGTGATATCATAGTCTTTCAATAGCTCCAACCACCTTCTCTGCCTCAAATTGAGCTCCTTTTGCTTGAATAAATACTGCAAACTATTGTGATCCGTGAACACCTTACACGACATGCCATATAAATAATGCCTCCAAATCTTCAGCGTGTGAACAATGGCTACTAGCTCCAAATCATGAACCGGATAGTTCTTCTCGTGAATCTTCAAATGCCGCGAAGTATATGCAATAACCTTGCCATTCTGCATCAACACCGCACCAAGTCCAATACGAGATGCATCACAATATACTATGTATGGCCTTGAACCTGTGGGCAACACCAACATCAGCGCCGAAGTCAAAGCTGTCTTGAGCTTCTGAAAGCTCGCCTCACACTCATCGACCACCTGAAGGGGCACCCTTCTGGGTCAACCTGGTTATCGGGGCTGCTATGGATAAAAACCCCTCCACAAATCGATGGTAATAACCCGCCAAACCCAAGAAACTCCGGATCTTTGTAGCTGATGTGGGGCTAGGCCAGTCCTTGACTGCCTCAATCTTCTTAAGATCCACCTGAATACCCTCTACTGATACAACGTGACCCAAGAAAGCAACTAAACTCAACCAAAACTCACATTTCGAAAACTTAGCATATAATTGGCTGTCCCATAGAGTCTAAAGTACGATCTGAAGATGTTGCTCATGCTTCTCTCGGCTGCAGGAGTAGAACAAGATATCATCAATAAAAACGATCACAAAGGAATACAGATAGGGCTTGAACACCCGGTTCATCAAATCTATAAATACTGTTAGGGCATTTGTCAACCCAAATGACAGCACTAGAAACTCATAATGCCCGTACCGGGTCCGAAAAGCTGTCTTAGGGACATTGGATGCCATAATCCTCAACTGATGGTAGCCAGACCTCAAATTGATCTTTGAAAACACCTTGGCACCCTGAAGCTGATCAAATAAATCATGAATCATTGGCAATGAATACTTGTTCTTGATGGTGACTTTGTTCAACTGCCAATAGTCTATGTACATCCTCATCGACCTATCCTTGTTCTTTACAAGCAATACCGGCGCACCCCAGGGCAGGACACTAGGTCTAATAAAGCCCTTATCAATCAAATCTTGCAACTGCTCCTTCAATTCTTTCAATTCTGGCAGGGTCATGCGGTACAACGGGATAGAAATGGGTTGAGTGCCCAGAGCCAAATCAATGCAAAAGTCAATATCCCTGTCGGGTGGCATCCCCGGTAGGTCTGCAGGAAATACCTCTGGGAACTCCCGAACAACTGGTACAGAATCCATGGAAGGAACCTCCACGCTGGAATCACGAACATTAGCCAAATAAGCCAAACACCCCTTTTCTACCGTACGTCGAGCCTTCATATAAGATATAACCCTACTGGTAGAATGACCAAGAGTACCTCTCTACTCTAATTGTGACAACCCCGGCAATGCTAAGGTCACGGTCTTGGCATGACAGTCTAATATAGCGTGATAAGGTGACAGCCAACCCATCCCCAAAATGACATCAAAATCAACCATATTGAGAAGTAGGAGATCTACGATGGTCTCAAGACCCCCAATAATAACCACACACGAACCATAGACACGATCTACAATAATATAATCCCCCACTGGTGTGGACATATACACGGGAGCACTCAAAGAATCACGAGGCACAACCAAATATGAAGCAAAATAAGAATACACATAGGAGTATGCAGACCCTGGATCAAATAAAACTGAAGCATCTCTACTGCAAACCGAAACAGTACTTGTGATAACAGCATCGGATGACTCAACCTCAGGCCTGGCTGGGAAAGCATAACATCGCGGCTAGGGCCCACCACTCTAAACCATATCCCTGGGACGGCCTCCTGTTGGCTGGCCTCCACCTCTAACGGCATGGCCTCCACCTCTAACGGCCTGACCTCCACCTCTAGCGGGTTAATCCCTACCTTTGGATCCCTGACCCCTACCTCTAGCTGGCGGAGTGGGCGGTGTCGGGATCATGGCACGAGAACCCTACTGTTGTGACTGAACACCCACTAATCTCGGACAGGTCCTCTGGATATGCCCATACTCACCACACTCGAAACATCAATCCTGATATTGCAGCTGAGAAAACTAAGACTGACCCTGATGAGTTTACTGACCGTAATAATAACTTTGAATAGAAGGTTCTCTGATAGGAGCTGGTGGTGCACTATAAGTTGGCTGCCCTGAATAAGGTGCATAAGGGTCACGACCCCCTAAAGCTCCATAGGATGTCTAAAGTGCTGAATGAAACGGCTTGGGAGGATGGTCTCTACCAAAAGTACCTCGACCTCCAAATGAGGCCCCACTGAATCCACCAGAGTGACGAGGCCTCTTGTCAGACCCCTGACCACTCCCCTGAGCTAAAACCATCTTAACTCGTCTGGCCACATTGGCTGCATCCTGGAAAGAAATCTCAATCCCTGTCTCCTTAGCCATCTGGAATTTGATAGGCTGAGTGAGTCCCTCAATAAACCTCCTCACCCTCTCTCTCTCTCTCTCTCTCTCTCTCTTAGTAGGAAGTATAAGAAGAGAATGACGGGCAAAATCAACAAATCTAGTCTCGTACGGAGTGACAGTCATAGAACCCTACTAAAGGCGCTTGAACTGCCTCCAATAGTCCTTTCTTTGAGTGATAGGATGATACTTCTCTAGAAATAGTTGAGAGAACTAGTCCCAAGTAAGAGCTGGCGACCCAGCTGGTCTGGCCAAACAAAAAATCCCTCCACCATTTCTTGGCGGAATCTGACAGACGAAAGGTAGCAAAGTTGGCCACATTAGTCTCCACTATCCACATGTTCTGTAATACCTCGTGACAACTGTCCATATAGTCCTGGGGATCCTCTAAAGATGTACCGCCATAGGTAGTGGTGAAAAGCTTGGTAAACCTATCCAATCTCCGCAAGGCCTCAGAAGACATAGCTAATCCATCGTCGGTCTGTGCTGCAACACCCGGCGAAACAACCCCAACTGGCTGAGCTACTGGAGTCTGAAACTAGGGAGTCATCTACTCTGAAGTGTGAGTAGCGGGAGTCTGTGCTCCTTCCCTAGCCCGAGAGACGGCTGGTGCTACAGGGAATGTGCCGGCCTGATAACACTCTTCATAAGGCCCACTAGACGGACCAAAGCATCCTGAAGTACCGGGGTAGCGATGAACCCCTCTGGAATCTAGCTAGCCCTGCTGGAATGGTCTGGGCCGGAGCCTCCTCATCAAACTCTACTTGAGGCTCTGCCGCTGGTGCTGCTGCTCAAGCTCTGGGCTGAGCCCTGCCTCAGCCTCTAGCATGGCCTCGTCCTCTGCCCCTCGTAGGAGCTGCCACTGGGGGCTCGGGCTGCTAATCACCTGATGAAGCAGTACATGTTCTCGCCATCTGCGAAGGAACAAGAGTAAAGAGTTCAATTATCATTGAGAGACAAAATCGCACGACAGAGAAGAATAGAAGTGAAATTATTCCTAACTTTGTAGCCTCTAGGGGATAAGCACAGACATCTCTGTACAGATCCCTCAGACTCTACCTAGCTTGTTCGTGAAATGTGAGACCTAGGCAACCTAGTACTCTGATACCAACTTGTTATGACCCAAAATTCCTACCATTGGGACCGTGAAGGCGCCTAAGATCGCAGTCGCTAAGCAAGCCAATGTTAGAGTTTTATTCACCTTTTTCCTTTACATTTCATAGATTAAAATTTAACAAAGCTAAATCAAGTTGAAATGAATGCAGAAGTACGTAATAAGTCTATTGTCTATATACTATTAATAATACTGTAATTGTTACCACCCAGAAATTGGTGTCACAATCCACGAACACACTGTGAGTATCTACAAACATTACTCTAAAAAGAAATTACATCTGTTTTGAAAGAAAAGAGAATAGGAACGTAGAAAAATAGGAGGGGATGCCAGGGACTGTAGACGCCAGCAGGACTACCTTGGGTCTCCTAGATGAAATGCCTGCAACCGACCTCTCGATCAGCCACAACCAGCTCCAAAATCTGCATAGAAAGTGCAGAGTACAGTATCAGTACAACCGACCCCATGTATTGGTAAGTGCCGAGCCTAACCTCGATGAGGTAGTGTCGAGGCTACGGCATGGCAGTTACAATATAACCTGCACACAACGCATAATAAAATATAAAAAAAAAAAAGAATAGAACTTTTAAATACTAACTTACAAGAAAAGAGTACAAAATTCCGGTATCTCATCAGTAACCAGCTATAACCAATCCTTGAGTGTAAAGCCAATTTACAGAATAACTTGCACAGTAGAAGAAAAATACATACACACATAAACTGATGCGATGCGCATCCCGATCCCACCGTATCAATATAACTATTCACCTTTATTACTCCGTTTCAATCCACCCTTATGCCTCCTGTTGCAGCGTGCAACCTGATCCTATCGTACAATAGAAATTTATACTTATTTCTCCTCAACATACCACCCTTATTACTCTTGTTGCGGCGTGTAACCCGATCCCACCAGACAATAATATTTTACCCTTATTCCTCCTCAATATATCACCCTTATTCCTCCTGTTGTGGTGCGCAACCCAATCCCACCATATCAGTACCAATCAAACAATAAGAACAGAAATTTTACAATTTAGCTCAAAACCCTCCATAATATTTAAGCCTCAAACCAAAGTAAACAGAGGATATACCATTATGAAACTTCACCCAATTTATACTACAGAGCGAGACCAACCAAAATATACCATGGAACACCGATAAACCAACTTAAGCCAATAATGTAATACAATGAAACTACGAAATAGTTAATACCTTCAATAAGAAACCAACATTTAACAAGAAGAAATTAAACATGGAAGCACATTTAAGCATGTAGCAGTTAAGACAGGAAGATGATATATTAAGAACGGAGAAAGTAACCGGCTAAACAGATAATTTGGCGGTGCATAGGTACTCGTCACCTCACCTATATGCCACACACATGGATTTTCACATAGAAAATAAGTCGGGGATCCCTAATCCCTCAAGTCAAAGTTAAACACAATACTTACCTCAATCCAACGGCCAACTCAATGCTCAATTACCGTTTTTCCTCTAGATTCCACCTCCAATCTACTCGTATCTAGTCATAATTAACTTAATAACATCAATTATCGCTAAAGAAATCAATTTCAATACATAATTATAAGTTTCCCAACATTTCCCCCAAAAAGACAAAAAACCGACCCTGGGCCCGCTTGGTCAAAACCCGAAATTTTGACCAAAATCCGATTACTCATTCACCCCCGAGCCCGGATATACAATTGATTTTTGAATCCAACCTCAATTTGAGGTCTAAATCCCCAAATTTTGAAATTTCTAAGTTCTACCGAAAAATCCCCAATTTCACCATGAAAAACCATAGATTCTAGGATGAAATCTCGTAAAAAGAAGTAAAAGATTGAAAGAAATGAGTTAAGATTCATTTACCTATGATTTGGGGAAGAAATGGTCTTTGGAAAATTGTCTCTTGAGGTTTAGGTTTTGAAAAATGGGAGAATGAATGAAAAATCCCGTCCAAAATTGTTTTTGAACAATTGTAGGTATCACATTTGTGATCAGGGGTTCGCAATTGCGAACCCCGCAAATGCGAAGAATGGTCTAGCCTACTAGCATCGCAAATGCGAACAAGTGTTCCCAAATGTAGCCTGATCTGATTGCAATTGCGATCCTGAGCTTCACAATTGCGAAGGTCCCCTCCCAACCCTTCTGCTCGCAAATGCGAGGCTCGCATTTGCGAGCCAGACTTCGCAAATACGAAGTCTACAGACCTGAAGCATACCAGCAAAATTTCTTAAGTACAAATCACTCTGTAGTCTATCCGAAACTCACTCGAGCCCTCGGGGCTCCAAACAAAACAAGCACACCGGTCTTAAAACATCATACGAACTTGCTTGGGCGATCAAATCGCAAAAGAACACGTAGAACTACGAATTTAGTACCAAATCGCATGAAATTTCCAAGAAAGATTCAAAACTTCTATTTTCTCAACCAAAGGTCCAATTCACGTCAAATCAGTCCCATTTCTTACCAAATTTCACTGATAGGATGTAAATATTATATTAAACCTATACCGGACTCCGAAACCAAAATACAGGTCTGATACCAACGAGATCAAACATTAATCAAATTCTTTAAATCATTAGATTTTCAATCTTACAATTTTCATCAAAAATTCATTTCTCGGGCTTGGGACCTCGGAATTCGATTTCGGGCATATGCCCAGGTCCCATATTTTACTACGGACCCACTAGGACCATTAAAACAAGGGTTCGGGTCCGTTTTCTCAAAACATTGACCGAAGTCAACTAAAATCAATGTTTTAGACCAAAAAATTTTATTTCATCAATTTTTCACATAGAAGCTTTACGGAAACGTGTCCGAACTATGCACGCAAATTGAGGAGAGATAAAATGAGGTTTTTAAGGCCTAAAAATACAGAATTGAGTTCTAAAACATAAGATGACCCTTTGGGTCATCACACGGCTCCTCTTCCGCAGAAGCGAATTTGTAGGAGCGGTCACCCTTCCGCAGATGCGATCCCAGCTGGCCCGGCCCATTTTTGTAGAAGCAGACAACCATCCATAGAAGCGAGACCGTAGATGCGGTCAACGCATCGCAGGTGCAGAAACCGCTAAAGGCAGTGGCCTTCATTTAATACTGGAGTTTTCATTTTTGACTCATTTCACTCCATTCTTGGGCGATTTGGGAGCTTCAAAAAGGGGAGATTTCAACCTAGCTTTGTGAGGTAAGTAATTTCTATTAAATGTGAGTTTAATACATAGTTTATGGATGGATTACAACATATAAATTAGTGGAAATTATGGATTTAGAGTAAAACCTAGGGTTTTGATAAAAATGAGATTTAACCATGAAATTTGTTATGGAATATAGTAGAAATCATATATTCTTGATCCTAAGGTTATGGGTAATAACTTTCTTTGATAATATCCGGGATCCGGGTAGGTGGGCCCGGGGATAAATTTTAGGAACCTTGCATTTAGGGTTGAGAAATTACTTTAATAATTAGAATATGAACGCTTGAGCATATATTGACTAGTTCTTACCCTATTTGAATAGTTTTGGATCATTCAGCTCCAATTTAAGGGTTTGAGCACATTCTTGAGTTTGGAAGTAAGCTTTGGCGCAAGGTAAGTCTCTTTTCTAACCTTGTAAGAGGAAATTTAACCCCATATGTGAATTAAATAAAGGTATGTACCTATCTGTGGGGGTTACACACGTACGTGGTGACGAGAGTCTGTACGTAGCTACTATTATGCTAATTGTTCGGGTAGTTAAGACCGTATCATGCTATATTTGCAATGCTTGCATCCTTACTTGATACTATAATCACTTAAGTCATGCTGGAAATTGGTAAAACAAATATAGACGGTTATACTCGCTTACTTAAGAGTTTGTATGAATTGCTTGACTATAAATGGGCAATGTGTGCTTTCTTGAAATAAATTTTTATTTATGGATCGAGTCGAGTGTCTCGATAGTAAATAGATGCATCTATGGTTCGCATCATTCGACCCTCTAGTAGTGCACAATTTAATATTATATTGGACCGGGCCGTACGACCTCGGCATAATTTGCTCATGTTATTTATTTGGAACTTCCCGTGATTTATACTACTTAAATGCTTTGAAACGTAAGTTGTTACATGATATGACTGAAATTGACATGTTGTTTATGAAAGAATATCTTGCTACTCCCTGTTCTTAAACTGTTATTATTATTCATCTTATTCATGCATAGCATAACACTTAAATTATATTATTATTGGCCCTAGTGAGTGTCAAGTCGACCCCTCGTCACTACTTCTTCGAGGTTAGACTGGATACTTACTGGGTACATATTGTTTATGAACTCATACTACGCTGATGTACTTAATTATACATGATCTGAGGCAGATGAATCTAGCTACCCGTCTGGTGCGCATTCCTGATACTTGATTGAGATTTCACAGTGAGATGCCCCTTATAAGCCGTTTAGCAGCATGCCGGAGTCTATCCTTTTGTTTATAACTGTCTATTCTATTTCAGGCAGTAGGATAGTTATACTTTGTACATTCTACTAGTTGCCCTCGTACTTGTGACCCTAGATACTAGCACACACATTAGTAGACTATTATTTTTGGGTTGTATTCCTATAATTATGATTTCCTTTAGTTATTCTCGTTTCAGTTGCTTTATAAATTCATTATTTATCGACTGTTTAAAATTTAAGTTAAGTAAATGTTAGGATTGTTTAATAAAATAAATGAGAACTCACTAGTCAATCAGTGTTGGCTTACCTAACAACGGTGTTGGGCACACCATCACGACCTATAATGGAATTTGGGTTGTGACAGTAGAGAGATTCAAGAGTTTATGAGTTGTGAAAAAGCCTCCTACCAAGTTCTCTCTCTAGTTTAATAAATTTCTTCTAAATAGTCTTTGTTGAATTTTTTGCTTGTCTAAATTATTCTTCGGGGTATTTCAATCCTTCAAATTAGTATCCGAGCCTGAGTGAGATCCTGTCAGAATCGGTGGGACATCCTAAAAAATTATGGATAGTTTGTTGCCTAATTGTCATGTTTTTGTGTTTGATCGCAAAAGTAATTTTAAAATTTGGTATCAAGAGATGAAGAATTTTTTTAAGGCTATTGGATTATGGTTCATCATTGATGAAGGATTTGAGGAACCCCTAGAAGGCATAATGTTGACGGGTGATGTAGCTACACAATTGGAGAAGAAGAGATATTTAGATTATAAGGCACGCTACTATCTCGCCATTCAGGTTGAATTGCATGTATCTAAGAGATATTTGCATGCAAAGTCATCAAAAGAGGCTTGGACAATTTTAGTGAAGTCATATCAAAAAGTTGCTGACATAAAGAAGGAGAAACTGCAAGAGTTTAGGAATCAATTTGAGTTGGCTCATATGAGACCAACAGAGTATATCAAAGAAATTTTTACAAGAATTGAAGAAATAGTCAAGGGTCTAAGGACCAATGGAGAAGAATTTGAAGAAGTTAAAATTGTTGAAAAAATATTGAAGTCTCTAAGTTTAAAGTTTAGCAACAAAAAAGTTAATGTGATGACAAAAGTCATCACTCATTTAAAAGTAAATTATGTATTCTGAGGCCTTAAAACCTCTTTTTGTCTCACCTCAATTTGTGTGCGCAGTCCGGATGCGCTTCCGAAAAGCTTTTATGTGAAAATTAAGTAAAATAAGGAAATTGGCTTTTAAAATTGAATAAAGTTGACTTTTGTCAACATTCTTGGTAAACGGACCCGGACCCGTGATCTGACGGTCTCTAGGGTCCATAGTAAAATTTATGACTTGGGCATATGCCCGGAATCAAATTACGAGGTCTCAAGCCCGAAAAATGAATTTTTAAAAAAAATTATTTATCTGAAATTATAAGAGTTTTTGAAAATGAAAAGATGTTTGAAATTGATGGTATCAGACCCATATTTTGGTTCCGGAGCCCGGTACAAGTCTGAAATAATAAATTGGTTGAATCCGTGGAATTTGGTAGGAATCGGAAGTGGTTTGGTATAAAACGGACCTATGGTTGAGAGAAAACGGACCTATACCAGAACTGTCACACCTCCTTTTTCCGCCCCCGCGGGGGGTGCAAGGGAGTTTTTCCAATTAAAGGACAATCGAAACGAGATTTATTTATTTATTTCAGAGTCGCCACTTGGGAGATTTAGGGTGTCCCAAGTCACCAATTTAATCCCGAATCGAGGAAAAGAATGACTCTGTATTACAATCTGCGAACCAGAAATCCGGATAAGGAATTCTGTTAACCCGGGAGAAGGTATTAGGCATTCCCGAATTCTGTGGTTCTAGCACGGTCGCTCAACTGTTATATTCGGCTTGATTATCTGATTTTATACAAAATATGAACTTATGTGCAAATTTTATCTTTTTACCGCTTTTATTATTTTTTAATTATTTTTACAAGAATGTGAACATTGTTTAAAAGCATGTCTTTGGATTGCGTCACATAAAATGCACCCGCGATCCGGAACGTATTTTTATTCAATGTTTTGGGATTTGGATTTGGGTCGCATAAATGCGCACCCGTGTTTAAGAATGTATTATTATTAAAATCGTGCCTAAAGCGATTAGCGTATTATTATTTATGGGTAAGACTGTGGAATTCACTAAACAGTCCATCCCGAATTCTAAATACTCAATTAAACATTTATTGAGGGCCCCGCAATTAGTGCATTTTATTGGGCGAGGCTCATCTCATTTTATTTTTAAAAGGACAGTCCTAAAATGCCTACATTTTTTATTGAAATTTGTCTCTACAAAATAAAGGAGAAATATCTTAATTTATTTACATGTTATTACCTAGTTACATTATACTAGGCATGTTCTCAGTTTGTCAAATTAAAAAAAACATAGCAATTCTAATTTTAATCCTAGACCATTTACATGCTGAAATTAGCCAATATTATTTAACTAAACAATATTTCTACCAACTTCCTACTAGATGGCCTACTCGTTTGATTTTTGACTCGACGGAATTACTACACCATTTATTTATTTTTAGGCAATAGATGTAGATAGTCATTTGTTAAGCTATCGTCGAATGTTCCACTATATGTATTAAATATCTACATGATTCTGATTTTTTGTAAGCTAAATAATTTATACAAACAAAATTCAGAATATAATTGAATATAATTCAGAATTTCAACTCTTCATTTTTCGTATTCATGCTTCATATTTCGGATTACAATAACTAGCTTTTCAGTTGTGTACCTGATATTGGAAGCAAAAGAAAATGAAGATGAAAATCAGCAGCAGTAATAACAGTACAACACAGCAGCAACAGCCCAGCAACAGTAACAACCCAGTAACAGACCGGTGGAGTAGTAATCCCAAAACAAATGCTTCCAACTTTTATGAAACAACAACAATTAATGCTGATTTTAAACAATGAAAGAAAGCAGAATATTTTTTTTGTTTTTTTTTATTTGAAGGTTTGAATATTTTTCGGAATTTTTCTCTCTCTTAAATGTTCAGCCTTTTTTTCTCTCTTATTTTCTTTTTGTTCCAGATTCGTTCCTCTCTTTTTTCTCTATCTGTATTCTGTTCTGTCCGTTTATCTGATTTCAAGACTTCTACTTATATCTCATCCCATAAATCTTTTAATCAATTAAAATCAACCCATTTTCTCTACCAAACGCATTATCTTCCCACTCATCCCCATTACATTAAATAAATATATCACATCACCCCATTATATTTTGTCCACCATGCCTAACATAAACAAATACAAGATTCCCCCACACTAAAATTTGTCTTGTCCCCCTTTATATTAAATAACTATATCACAACCCACCCCATTTCATTTTGTCCCCCATGCTTCACATAAAAATTACAAAATGTACAATTCCTAAACTACCCCTCCGACCTTACTGAAATTACCAAACTACCCTTGAACGTACTGCAAATTACCAAACTACCCCATCAGCTATAACAAATCAATTAATCACACTCAACCAAAATATAGCCAATATGACCAATTTCTACATAAATTCAAACAACAAATCTCATGAACATGATTTCTTCAACATTTCAACAACAAATCACATGAACATGATTGAACAACAAAGAACAACTAAAATTTGATTGAACAATATTTTTAGCAACAAACCTATTTTCAGATTCAACAACAACAATCAAACATATTTAAATTTCTAAATTCAATAATATTGAACTTAAAATCAACTCTAACAACATTACAACAACAATTCCTATATTAAACTTAAACAAGATTATGAAACAAATTCAAGAAATAATCATAAATGATAAACAAGAAATCAAACTATACAAATTTCGGATTCAAGATCAACCAAACATAATATGAACATGAATTAAATCTAAAAATAAAAACGACGGATTCAAATGATTAAAACCAACATACTTCCCTATTACAACTAAATTCTTTTAGGCAAATAACAAAACAAAACCTAAGAAGAAACAATTATGAATTTAAACTTGAACTTAACAATATTAACAATTTCTGGAAAATACATAAAATACATGAAACAAATTGAAGAAACAATTAATTAAACTTCAATTTGTATCTAACTAACATTAAACTAACAACATTTACCTAAACAATAAAACAAACATGAAATAAACATGAAAAAAAACTAATTAAATTTCCATTTAAAATCTGAAAATTAATTCAACAAAACACATGAACAAACTAAAAAATTATTTCAACGACGAACAAACAAAACAAGAATTGAATCATTTAACGATTTTGGATCCGGAAAATATCAAACAAAAATATGGACAAAAATAAAACTTAGAACAACTAACCGATTCAAAACAACGACGAAGAAACGAAGAAGACGAAGGAGCAACAACGTTTGTTTGTAGCAGAAGACACAACAATGGAGGACAAAGAAGCAGCAGCACGGCGAAGGAGATGACGTGAAGCAGCAGCAACCCGAAGCAACGAGCAGCAGCACGGCGCGGACAGCAATGGACGACGACATGGTCAACGTCGAAGCTCGTCCATGGCTGGATGTAGTAGAAGGTAGAAGAAGCTGGAACGCAGCAACGATAGTGGCAGCAGCTGGAAGAAAACGAAGCAGCAGTGGCATGACGACGATAGTCGTTTGGAGCAAAGAACGAAGAAGAGCAGCCGCTGCGTGTGTGCTTTTTCCGTTGTGTATGTGTGTGTATGTGTTGACGTGTGTGTGTGGCATGAGGGTGAGGGGGAAAGGGCAGCCATGGAAGGGGGGGAAACCATGGGAGGGGAGCTTGAGGAAGAAGAAGAAAGAGAGAAAGAGAAAGGGGGCGGGTAGTTTAGGTTAGTTTTTTAGGGTTTTTCATTTTTTTGTTTTTTTTGAAATGTGAGATAATAGGGGTGTTGGGTTATGGGGTTCTGGACCGGGTCGACCCGGTTTGAAATGGACCGGGTCATGGGGAAGATTGGACAATTATTTGGGCTTGGGGTTGAAATTTGAAGAAATGGCCCAATCCGATTTTTCTTTATATTTTTGCTCTTTTTCTTCTTTTATTTTTCTAGAACTAAATTATAAAAATACTTAAATTATTATTAAGAACTAAATTAAGTTATAAAAGCGCAAATTAATTCCCAATAACGATTAACGCATAATTAAGTAATAATTAAGCATAAAATTGTATATTTGGACATTAAATGCTAAAAATGCAAACGATGCCTATTTTTGTAAATTTTTATTTTTTGTAAACAAAATTAATTACTAACAAATTGTAGAATTAAATTCTACATGCAAAATGCGACATATTTTTGTATTTTTTATTAATTTAGCAAATAAACATGCACAGACAAATACAAATAATTATTCAAAATAACACAAAATATCACAAAATTGCACACCAAGGAAATTTTTGAATTTTTTGGGAGTAATTCTCATATAGGGCAAAAATCACATGCTTACAGGCTTTCTTCCTATAGCACCAGCCATCTCTCAGGCTGGAGGAGGATCCCAGACTCCTGCTACTCTCACTCTACAGCAAATGGCTCCGCAGTTTCAGACTCTAGCAACTCAGCCAGTTGAGGTAGTTTAGCCTGGTAGTGTGGCACAGACTGGAGAGGGGCCAGCTATATTTGTTGATGCCTTGTGGAGGTTGGACAGGTTCACCAAGCTCTTCACTACTACTTTTGGTGGTACATTTTCTAAGGATCCCCAGAATTATTTGGACAGCTATCATAAGGTTCTACGGAACATGGGGATAGTGGAGACCAATGGGGTCAACTTTACTGCTTTTCATTTGTCTGGATCCGCCAAGACTTGGTGGAGAGATTATTATTTGGCTAGACCAGCTGGGTCACTGGCTTTGACTTGGGATCAATTTTTTTTAGCTATTTCTAGAGGAGTTTCTTCCTATCACTTAGAGAGAGAACTATCAGAGGTAGTTTGAGCGTCTCCAGCAGGTTTCTATGACTATTACTCAGTACGAGACCAGATTTATTGACTTGGCCCGTCATGCTCTTCTTATACTTCCCATAGAGAGAGAGAGAGTGAGGAGGTTCATTGAGGGACTCGTTCAGTCTATTCGATTGCAGATGGCTAAGGAGACGGGGAGCAAGATTTCGTTTCAGGATGCGGCCAATGTGGCTAGGAGAGTTGAGATGGTTCTATCACAGGGGAGTGGTCAGGGGTCGGACAAGAGGCCTCGGCATTCGGGCAGGTTCAGTGGTGCCTCATTTGGAGGCAGAGATTCTTTTGGTAGGGGCCATCTTTCTAGACCATTTCATTCAGCACTTTAGGCTTCTCACAGTGCTCCAGGTGGTCATGGTTCTCATATACAATATTCTAATCAGCTGCCCTACAGTGCACCGCCAGCTCCTATCAGTGCACCTCCGCTCCAGAGCTTTCAGAGTGGTTATTCAGGCCATTAGGGACAGCAGTCTCAGCAGCCAAGGGCTTGTTATGCTTGTGGCGACACGAGGCATATTGCTAAATTTTGCCCTCCGAGCAGCTCTCAGCATCAGGGTTCCCGTGTCGTGGTTCAGGCACCGAGTGTTCTACTACTCACTCAGCCAGCTAGAGGTGAAGGTTCTAGAGGTGGAGGTAGAGGTATTAGAGGTGGAGTTCAGGCTGCTAGAGGTGGAGGCCAACCGGCAGGAGGTCGTCCTAGAGATGTAGTTCAGAGTGGTGGGGCCCAGCCCCGATGTTATGCTCTTCCAGCCACGCCTGAGGCTGAGGCCTCTAATGCAGTTATCATAGGTACTATTCTGATTTGTAGTAGAGATGCCTCAGTTCTATTTGATCCAAGATCTACATATTCTTATGTGTCATCTTATTTTGCACCGTATTTGGTCATGCCTAGTGATTCCTTGAGTGCTCCTGTATATGTATCTACACCGGCGACTGATTCTATTGTGGTAGATCGTGTCCATAGTTCATGTATAGTTGTGATTGAGGGTCTTGAGACTCGAGTAGATTTGTTACTTTTGGACATGGTTGATTTTGATGTCATATTGGGGATGGACTGGTTATCACCTTACCATGCTATCTTAGACTGTCATGCCAAAACTGTGACTTTAGCCTTGCAGGGTTTACCTCTTCTAGAGTAGAGAGGGACTCATAGTCATTCTACCCGTAAGGTTATCTCATATATGAAGGATCGGCATATGGTTGATAAGGGATGTTTGGCATATTTGGCGTATGTTCCTAATTCTAGCGCTGAGGTTCCTTCTATGGATTCTGTGCTTATTGTTTATGAGTTTCCTAAGGTATTTCCTTCAGACCTGCGGGGTATGCCACCCGACAGGGATATCGACTTCTGCATTGATTTGGCTCTAGGCACTCAGCCCATTTCTATCCCGCCATATTGTATGGCCCCGCCTGAGTTGAAAGAATTGAAGGAGCAGTTGCAAGACTTGCTTGATAAGGGCTTTATTAGACCTAGTGTCTCGCCTTGGGGTGCGCCGGTGTTGTTTGTCAATAAGAAGGACGGATCAATGAGGATGTGTATAGATTATCGGCAGTTGAACAAGGTCACAATCAAGAATAAGTATCCATTGGCAAGGATTGATGATTTGTTTGATCAGCTTCAGGGTGCCAAAGTATTTTCAAAGATTGACTTGAGATTTGGCTACCATGATGTTACGCTCCGCAATATTACGTTAATATTACTTCCCACAATATTATATTACGATGATGTTAAGTCCTGCAGTATTATATTACGATGATGTTACGCTTTGCAGTATTAAATTACGATGATGTTGCACCATGTAGTATTGTATGTTGAATTTGTCGTAAGGTAATTGACATTAATCCAAGGAAAAGAGTATTTGGAGATTATAAGGATTATGCTATTTCAAACAAGTGATGAGTAAATTCGTGAAGTTGAGAGGGGAAGCAAGTCAAAGAAAATAAATTTTCGTCCAAGTTTGGCATGTTGGGATAAAATACGAGCCGAGCGATAATACTCAATATTTATGGACTAGTACCATACAAGGTACCATATGACCATGATAGTAGGATATATAAAGTGTATTAAAAATAAGTAAAATTTTAAGTAATTTGAGACAATTCTTAATTATGTGGGTAATTGGTTATTTACCGGATAACGAAATATTATCTAGTTAATTAATTAATTATTGGATAAGATTAAAAAAAACCTCCCCCACCCCTATGTGGCAGCAAGCCACATTCTAATCAAATGACTCTTAGTCATTTGAGATTAGGTGGCACCAAAATAGGCTAGTTACAATACACCTCATTTTCTATATTTTATATACAAATTACTACAACCAAGACATTAGTCATTCCTATAATCTTAATATTAGCCATTCTTACAATTGAAAACATTAGTCTTGAATTGACAAGTAAGAGGCACTACAATCAGAACGTAGCCATTCTTCAAGTTTTCAACAAAAAACGTGAATTCTTGCAACCAAAAGAAATCCAACAAGAATTATTAGCAACGTAAAACTTTGCGGTTTTAAAGGAGTACGGTGCAACCTTTTCCAAGAATATCATACAGATTTTTCCCTATTCCAGGTATGTTAAGGATAAACTCTTTCTTTATTTTGTATGATCTCGTCATTACACAAGTTTGATAACGAGGCATAAAGAAAAATTTATATACCAGAATTTACGTATATTTTGCTAGTCTCGCAAGTTACATATATTTTCCTAGTTTTGTAAGTTGCAATATTCTCCTTATCGGGACTTCATATTTAATTGAATATTTTCTTCTTCCAGTCAAGAGAGCAGAGAGTTTATATATATATAGTATTAAAGTATTTTTGTTACCATCGAGCTATAATCGATGGGCAGGCCCTTATTGGGCAACCTCTGATCAGATGGTAAGTTATATACCAAGCCTACTGTGGCCGAGCGCCTATGAGCGAGCCCAGTTGGTTGAGATACAAAGCCTAGTATGGCCAAGTGCCTATGAACGATCCTACTACGGCAGAGCACTTATATATATATATATATATACCGAGCCTTATAGGACCGGACAACTATTTTACTTACTATATTAAGAGAATTGAGTCAGTATCAGCAGGTAAGCATATCTTCATATTATCTTTAACTTCCAGCAACTTAAAATTATTATATTATCAGTTCAGTTTCAGCTTTCAGTATATTGCCTTACATACTCAGTACATTATTTCGTACTGACGTCCCTTTTCTGGGGGCGCTGCATTTCATGTGTGTAGGTTCAGATAGACAAACGGGTAGACCTCCTCATTAAGTGTTGCTCGAGTTCATCTTGATCGGTAAACTCTATGCCTTTCGGAGTCACCGGATCTAAAGCTTTATATATATATATATCTTGTGTATATATGTATATATGTTATGAGTAGGTCAGGGGCTTTCCGATCACAGTATATGCACTAGTAGAGGCTTGTAGACATATCCTGTCAGCTAGTGCAGTATGTTGGTCTGGTATGTCTTTTTCTGTATATTTTGTTGGTTTGCCAACTATAGTAGTTACGACGGCCTTGTCGGCCCAGCTTTATATTGATATTTAGTCAGCATTCGCAGTTGTCTTGCAATGTGGCCCATGGCCAAAGTATGATATCACATGTTCAGAGTTCCTTAGTCGCAAGTTTGTACGCAAGGATAGGTGAGGCACTGGATGCCGGTCTCGGTCCCCAAGTTTAGGGCGTGACACATCAGTTGAGGATTAGGGCATCCGATGTCCCAAAGATAGCTTTTCGCACTCGGTACATGCATTATGAGTTCTTGGTGATGTCATTCAGGTTGACAAATTCCCCAATAATTTTCATGGATTTGATGAACCGAATGTTCAAGCTTTACTTGGATTCATTCATGATAGTCTTCATTGATGATATTTTGATCTATTCCCGTAGCCGGGAGGAGCATGAGCAGCATCTGAGAGTGGTTCTTCAAACTTTGAGAGATAGTCAATTGTATGCTAAGTTTTCAAAGTGTGAGTTCTGGTTGAGTTCAGTTGCATTCTTGGGTCACGTTGTTTCAGCAAAGGGTATTCAAGTAGATCCGAAGAAAATAGAGGCAGTCAAGAACTAGCCTAGACCCACGTCAGTTACAGAGATTCGGAGTTTCTTGGGTTTGGCAGGCTATTACCGTCGGTTTGTAGGGGTTTTTTTATCTATTGTAGCCCCGATGACCAGGTTGACCCAGAAGGGTGCCCAATTCAGGTAGTCGGATGAGTGTGAGGCAAGCTTTTAGAAGCTCAAGACAGCTTTGACTACGGCACCGGTGTTGGTATTGCCTACAGGTTCAGGGCCATTTACAGTTTATTGTGACGCATCTCGTATTGGACTTGGTGCGGTGTTGATACAGGATGGCAAGGTCATTGCTTATGCTTCGCGACAGTTGAAGATTCATGAGAAGAATTATCCAGTTCATGATTTGGAGTTAGCAGCCATCGTTCACGTGCTGAAGATTTTGAGGCACTATTTGTATGGCGTGTCATGTGAGGTGTTCACGGATCACAAGAGTCTACAGTACTTGTTCAACCAGAAGAAGCTAAATTTGAGGCAAAAAAGGTGGTTGGAGCTATTGAAAGACTATGATATCACCATCTTATATCATCCGGGGAAGGCCAATGTGGTGGCCGATGCTTTGAGTAGAAAGTCAGCTAGTATGGGCAGTCTTGCGTATATTCCGGTCGGTGAGAGAACGCTTGCTTTGGATGTTTAGGCTTTGGCCAATCATCTCGTGAGGTTGGATGTTTCTGAGCCCAGTCGTATGCTAGCTTGCACAGTCGCTCGTTCTTCATTATTTGAGCATATTCGAGATCGGCAGTATAATGATCCTCATTTTCTTGTCCTTAGAGACATGATACGACATGGGGGTGCTAAGCAGGTTACATTTGGAAATGATGGAGTTTTGAGGATGAAGGGTCGAGTTTGTGTGCCTAATGTGGACGGACTTCGAGAGTTGATTCTAGAGGAGGCCTATAGTTCCCGGTATTCCATTCATTCGGGCGTCGCTAAGATGTTTCAGGACTTGCAGCAGCATTATTGGTGGAGGAGGATGAAGAAGGATATTGTTGCACATGTGGCTCGATGTTTGAATTGTCAGCAGGTAAAGTACGAGCATTAGAGACCTGGTGGTTTGTTCCAGAAGATTGAGATTCTTGAGTGGAAGTGGGAGCGTATCACTATGGACTTCGTTGTTGGACTCCCACGGACTCAGAGGAAGTTCGATGTAGTGTGGGTTATTGTTGATAGACTGACCAAGTCAGCACATTTCATTCCTGTGGTAGTTTCCTATTCTTCTAAGAGGTTAGCCGAGATCTATATCCGGGAGATTGTTCATCTTCATGGTGTGCCCGTGTCTATCATTTCGGACCGAAGTACGCAGTTTACCTCACATTTCTGGAGGGCAGTTCAGCGTGAGTTAGGCACACGAGTCGAGTTGAGCATAGAATTTCATCCTCAGACAGACGGTTAGTCTGAGCGTACTATTCAAATTTTGGAGGATATGCTCCAAGCTTGTGTCATTGACTTTAGAGGCTTGTGGGATCAGTTTTTGCCTTTAGCGGAGTTTGCCTACAACAACAGCTGACAATCGAGCATGGCTCCTTATGAGGCTTTATATGGTAGGCGGTGTCGGTCGTCGGTTGTTTGGTTTGAGCTGGGAGAGGCTCGGTTGTTGGGTACGGATCTAGTACAGGATGCCTTGGACAAGGTCAAGATCATTCAGGATAGGCTTCATACAGCTCAGTCCGGGCAAAAGAGTTATGCCAACCGTAAGGTTCGTGGTGTGGCATTCATGGTCGGCGAGCGGGTGTTGCTTCGGGTGTCGCCTATGAAGGGCGTGATGAGATTTGGGAAGAGGGGCAAGCTTAGCCCTAGATTCATTGGCCCATTTGAGATTCTTGATCGAGTGGGAGAGGTGGCTTACAGACTTGCGTTGCCGCCGAGTTTATCAATCGTGCATCTAGTGCTTCATGTGTCCATGCTTCGGAAGTATCACACCGATCCATCCCACGTGTTAGACTTCAGCACTGTCCAGTTGGACAAGGACTTGTCCTATGAGGAGTAGCCGGTAGCTATTCTAGACCGGCAGGTTCGTCAGTTGAGATCGAAGAGTTTCCCTTCTGTTTGTGTTTATTGGAGAGGTCAGCCTGTTGAGGCAGTGACCTAGGAGTCTGAGTCCGATATGTGAAGCCGATATCCTCATCTTTTCTCCGACTCATATACTTTTCTTATGTCTGCTCGAGGATGAACGTTTGTTTTAGAGGTGAAGAATGTGATGACCTTTTGGGTCATCACTCGTTTTGAAAGTAAATTTTGTGTTCCGAGGCCTTACAAACCTCCTTTTGTCTCACCTTGATTTGCGTACGCAGTCCGAACGCGCTTTCGAAAAGCTTTTATGTGAAAACTAAGTAAAATAAGGAAATTGGCTTTTAAAATTAAATAAAGTTGACATTGGTCAACATTCTTGGTAAATGGACCCGGACCCATGATCTGATGGTCTCGTAGGGTCCGTAGTAAAATTTGGGACTTGGGCATATGCCCAGAATCGAATTCCGAGGTCCCAAGCCCGAGAAATAAATTTTTAAAAGAAATTGTTTATCTGAAATTATAAGAGTTTTTGGAAATGAAAAGATGTTTGAAATTGATGGTATCGGCCCCGTATTTTGGTTTCGGAGACCGGTACAGGTCTAAAATAATAAATTGGTTGAATCCATGGAATTTGGTAGGAATCGGAAGTGGTTTGGTATAAAACGGACCTATAGTTGAGAGAAAATGGAAATTTCAAATGTTTTCGAGTAACCTTATGAATTTGAGGTTGAAACCGTAGTTGTTGATGTTATTTTGATGATTTAATCGCACGAGCAAGTTCGTATGACATTTTTAGACTTGTGTGCATGATTAGTTTGGAGCCCCGAGGGCTCGGATGAGTTTTGGATAGGCTTCAAAGTGAATTTAGACTTAGAACATAACAATTGCAGGTTCAGAGAAAGTTGCAGGTCTCTGAAGCCAGGCTTTGCGGTCCGCGGTGGAGTCTTTGTGACTGCGGTAGTATTTATGCGGTCAACGGTGAGCAAGGCCATGTCTTCGCGGCCGTGCTCGATATCTCGCAGTCCACGGTGGAGCTCCACGGCTGCGGTCCTTTTTATGCGGTCAGCGGTGGGGGTCTGAGAGGGGTATATTTAAACGAGACTTTTCAGCCATTTCTCATTTTTCAAAACCCTAAAACATAAGAGGTGATTTTTCAAGATACTCTTTCTTCCCCAAAACACAAGTAAGTGATTTTTAACTTATTTCTTTCACTGACATCCTAGAATCTAGAGTTTTCATGGTGGAATTGGGAATTTTGGGTAGAACTTAGGAATATCGAAATTTCGGGATTTAGACCTCAAATTGAGGTCTGATTCCAAAACCAATTGTATATCCAGGCTTAGGGGTGAATGGGTAATCGGATTTTTGTCCGAATTTTGAGTTTTGACCAAGCGGGCCCGGGGTCAATTTTTGACTTATTGGGAAAAATACTAGAAAACCTATTTTCATGCATTAGAATTGGTTTATTTAGCATTTATTAATATTATAATGTAAATTGTGACTAGATACAAGCGAATTGGGAGTGGAACCAAGAGGTAAAGCGGTAGTTGAGGCTTGAATTGTGTTCGTGACATTGAGGTAAGTGTTTGGTCTAACCTTAGTTTGAGGGATTAAGAGTTGAGTCTTATTTTCTATGTGTTAATTGTTGAGTACGACGTATAGGTGTGGTGATGAGTATCTATATGTCGGTGCCAAGCATGCCCGTGAGTCTTATACTATGATTGATGTGACTCCGTTTCGTATTGTTCATGCTTTATATGATGATTTCCATTGTTGAACAAGGTTTGTGGAAGTATTATTGGTAATTGAACATTGTAGAGCATTGGATCAAGTTGAGAATTGAGTTGTGAAGTAATTGTGGAAAAGAGAAGAGGTTTATGATATTGTCTCCCTTGTCGGGATGTTATTGCTTTTGATATTATCTCCCTTGTTGGGATGTTACTACTCATGATATTGTTTCCCTTGCCGGGATATTGTTGTTATGCTATTGTTCCCTTGCCGGAATTTTATTGTGATATTATTGGTTCCCTTGCCCAAATTGCTTTGTGATTGTTGCTTGGGTGCGGAAGAGTGTAAAGCACGAAGGGTGATGTCGTGCATGATATTTGCGGGAGAGTGTTAATGCACAAAGGGTGATGTCGTGCCAATATTGTGAGGTAAAAGCACAAAAGGTGATACCGTGCCGCACGATGTACAATGTCGTACCATAATATGAGTGATAATGCACGAAGGATAATTCTGTGTCATGATTATGTGAGGCAAAAGCACGACGGGTGATACCGTACCGATTATATTGATTCTTATGGTGAGGGCGAGAGTAAAAGCACGAAGGGTGATGTCGTGCCGATTATATTGATTCTTATGCTGAGGGCGAGAGTAAAAGCACGAAGGGTGATGCCGTTAACTTGTCATTGATTTCCTTATTCTTGCTTAAAGTTGAATTTTCGTGTTCCTTTCACTTCTTTATTGAGATATTGCTTGTACATGATATTCCCCACAACATGTTTCCCCTTCCCACCTTTAACTACTAGTTTCTGTCATTATTATTTGCTATATATGATATAAGTGCACAGGTTTATTTGATAGTCTTGTCCTAGCCTCGTTACTACTTCGCCGAGGTTAGGCTAGACACTTACCAGCACATGGGGTCGGTTGTGCTGATACTACATTCTGCACTGTGTGTAGATCCCGGTGCTACAGCTTTTGGACCACAGTGAGGTTGCTGCCTTCAGTCCCGTGGCGGAGACCCGAGGTAGTTCTGTCGGCGTCCGCAGGCCTTGACGTTTCCTTCTATCTTTCCATTCTATTTCTTTTATGTATTTCAGAAACAGCTTTGCATTTATCTTTTAGACCCCTATTTGTAGTATTCTTAGATGGTCTTTGAGATTGTGACACCAGTTTTGGGTAGCTTATGTTTATGGATTTGTATCAGTATTATTTTAAATTGTTACATTTCATTCTTCCGCTTTATTATTTCCGCTGTTTATAAAGTGTTAACTAACAATCGTTAAGGGATTAAAAATGAGAAGGGTTAAATACTTGGAATAATTGGCTTTCCTAGCTTTCACTAGTAGGCGCCATCACAACTCGCGAGGGTGAAAAATCCAGGTCGTGACCGTTATTCTTGAGGCTACCAAAGATCTTATCACTCTCGGACTTGATGATTTAGAAGGTGAATTGGTGACATATGAGAAATTATTGAATCAACAGAAAGATGAGACAATGGAGGATGCATCGCAAGAAAAGTATGATCAACCAAAAGAAAAAGAAAACACATCAAATCCGGCAGAGATAAATCAAGAAGGCCAAAATTCAGAAACAGAGGGGAAGAAGAGAAGAAATTCATGCGATTGATAAAAAGGATGATTTAGTTGCAAGGGATGCCAGTCCAATTGCATTTCACAAGAAAAATTATTTGATGGTATTGACGATGAACCGAGTAATAAAAAAAAGCAAGATGGTTCATCAAGAGAAAGTTTCTAATGATCCACCCAAGTATGAGGTAGAAATAGCTTGGGATCTAGAACTACAACAACGCATGACAATAGATATTGAAGAGGCAAAAAAGTTTGTGCCATTGCTCGAGATTGCATGTTTCAAGGAGCATGGCGAAATATTTATTGGTGGCATTACTCTACATCCTATAGAATAGAAAATTGGAGTTGGATAGTTGTACAAGTCCAACTATAAGGTAACTAGAGAAGTAGATGATTTCAAAGTAAAGAAAAATTATATTGATGATATTTTGTAGGGATTTACCATGAGTAAAGACAAATCATATATGAGCAATATGCAAGATAAATTGAAGTTGACTAAAGATGGCACTCGTAATTTTATTGATGCTACATATTTTAGTAAATTGGTGAAGAGTCTAAGGTACTCGACTTCTACAAGGCTTGATGTTACTCATGGCATGCTCAAGTTTGAAGATCTTGGTTTGAGGGAGGCTGTTGGAAATTAAACCAAGATTAATTAGTATTCCTAAGTTGTATAAGAATATTGTTTCTACCAACCCCCTCATTAAGCTGGGTCAGAATTGTGACTGATCTTATTTCAGAAAAGGAACAACTACAAGAATATTGTGTGTGATAACCAACTAAAAAGCAAAGTTAGAGTGTCCATGCTCTGATACTACTACATGAGATACACTAGGAATATCTCATTAGATTACAACATGATAAGATTTTATGTGACTCAGTAACCATCAACTACTTCAAGTCTTGTAAGATATATAATAAGACCTGTTCTGGTAGAGTTTGATAGCTTGAGAAACAATCAGCAACTTCGTGGTGAAATCTACATTAGTGTCATAAAAACTGTCTTTTCTGCTGTTGTAATAACTTACCAAAAGTAATTTGAAATTTGTTATCTGATTATATCTTCTTTGACAAGTCTATCTGTGACTGATGCTTGATTGATAGTTATTGTGAGCACCTAATTTTTGCCCTAATATAAATTACTCCTAAAAATATTCCAAAATAGTTTTATAATTATTACATAGAATTGTAGGAATTTTTCTTTACTTTTATCCAATTTGTTTTGCATTGTTCATGCATATTTTGAGGTGTTTTAAACCATAAAAATCATAAAAATATTTAATTTTTCATCTCATAACATTTTAGACCTTAATTATATTTAGGATTTAATTACATTAATTATATGTATTATCAAACAAAAATCACAAAAAAATACAAGTCATTTTTACATTTTTATCTTTTAGTTTTAAATTAGTAATTTTCTTTTATTAGTTTTAATTTAATCAATTATTTAAATATTAGAAATAAATGTTAGGTTTAATCCCATAAGTTAGATTTGATTTAGGAATTAATTTAGGTGCTTAATTAATTTGATTAGGATTTTTAATTAAAAAGGGAAAGAAAAACAAAGAAAAGAAATAAATAGTTTGTTTGGATGGTTGTTTTATATCGTTTCATAATGTATCGTATCGTATTGTATTGTACTGTACTGTATCGTTTGATGAATATAATGTTTGGATGGATTGTGTCATTTTGCCGTTGTTTCATGTTATCATGCACTAGTAATATGATGAATAAGCTTGCAATATTATAAAGAAAAATTATGATACGGTATATAAAAAGGTAGGGTAAATGATAAAATAAAATTATTTAATAATAATGGAGGGTGAAATTGAGAGAAAAGGACAAGGTAACGACGCGACCACACCAGATCGGTCGTTACATAAAGTGGCACATTTCATTGTTACGTAACGACGAATTTAACGATACGATACAATAAAATTTAAGTAACAATCAAAACAAACATTGTATTTAAAGTAACAATACGATACAATATAATAGGTAACAACCATCCAAACAAGCTGTTTGTTAAAATTGGGTTAGAAGCCAAATGTAATTGGCCCAATTGCCAATTCGCCCCAGACCCGGTCCAATAGCCTCTCCTCCCAGACCACCAACCGACGTAGTTTCACATGGACACTACGTCGTTTCATCTCCTTGACCTAAGTCTCCCATCTTCTCTAAGAACAACGAACAGACCCCTCCAAAAGAACAAAAACACTAACCGCCTCCTTTCTCTTCTTCTTCTCTCTCGAGCAGCCACCCAATTCGGCTGACCGTTTTCTCTCATCTCATACACACTCACACTCGCTTAAGCCATCTATGTAGCAACTGAAAATACCAAAAACCAGATTCTAAAAAAATCAAAAGCTAAAAAATGGAAAGAAAAACTGGAATTTTCAATGGAGATTTGAAGAAGAACTGATTTCAGAGCACGATTTATTTTCTTTCTGGGTTTCTGAAAGCGGTTTCGGAGCCGTGGATTTGCCGTTCGATTTCCGCTGATTTTGCTGTTTTTCTGGAATTGCTGAGCTCCGTTCGAGTTTGTTTCTGCCTTCATTTGGCTTATTCTAGCTTTTCTCTGTTCGATCGGGTAAGTTTTGGAAACTTCTTCGTCTTATGCTTTAGTCAAATGATAAAAAATTGTGGGATTCCTTTTAGCTTCTTGTAGATTTGCTCGAGTTCTGATCTTTGTTATTCTAGTATGTAAGGGATGTGTATTTCGTCTCAAATTGGTTGAAACAGTTGAAATAAATCGAAATACGACACCTATTTGAATTAGTTTGATCCCGGTTTTCAGCTATGAATACTGTGTTGGGTAATCTAATCATGTTAGGTTTAAATTGAGAATTGGTTAAATTCCTGTTTAATTTTTTGCAGATTTGCCAAACTTCTCTCTTCTGCGATTTGATGTCTAGTGAAGTTTCCATTAAAACACATGTTGGTTTTTGAACTTAGCTGGGTATAGTATTAATCATTGAACAATAAACATCAAGATAAATGGATTAAATCTGTGCGAGAAAGTTTAGGGATAATTATAAATTTTAGGGATATCATTTGCACAACTTGGATTGATGTATAAATTCTTCTGTCATTAACTTGTAACTAGATATGCACTTGGATGATTTTGGCAATATCATTGTGATTATGTGTGAAGTTATACAGAGGCTATGTTTGCACTCAATATTGAGGCTGCCAATTTCAGGGTCTGTTTGTGACTAAAGACCATTAAGAATTTGATTAGCAGTAATTGGATTTAAAAGTAGACTTTCTACCCTTAATTGATATCAACAGCCCCTTTTCAACCATGCTCATATGACTTCAAACCAGTACAGATTTAGCTATTTCCAACATTACAAGATATGTGATATGGGACTGTGATTAATCTTTCCTTAAGTGTTGGATCAACAGAATCGTTTTCCTCAAGCCTACAATCCCTTTTGTAATCTTAGCCCTTTTTTGTAAATAATTTCAATGTAAGGAAAAACAAATTATGAACATGCGCTAGTTGCTTTAGGCGCGGTTAATAAATAAATCATCGTGACTATGGGTACGGTTCCTGTGGCATAGTCGCGATACGTAAATCCCCAATTCGAGTGTGCGTTTCACGTGACTTGACCACAACTTAAAATAATAATAATAATAAACATGTTGTAAATTGCGGGTGCGTTTCACGTGGCGCAATTCGCAATATGTACAAAAACAAACGAGTGCGCGACATCGCGACTTGTGCAAATAAACTCCATAAATAATTAAAAGCGGTTTAAAAGGTTAAAAATGCACAATAGGTTTAAAACTTGTAATAAATCAGATAATTAAGCATATTATTAATAGTTGAGCGGTAGAAATGAGAGTGCGAAAGACGGTGTCTATTTCAGACAACCAGTTCGGGTTCATGCCAGGGCGATCTACCACAGAAGCTATCCACCTTATTAGGAGGATGGTGGAACAATATAGGGATAAGAAGAAGGATCTCCACATGGTGTTTATTGATCTAGAGAAAGCATACGACAGAGTTCCTAGGGAGGTCTTATGGAGCTGCTTAGAGGTTAAAGGGGTCCCGGCGGCCTACATTAGAGTGATTAAAGACATGTATGATAGAGCTAAGACTCGGGTTAGGACAGTAGGAGGCGACTACGAGCACTTTCCGGTTGTTACGGGGTTACACCAAGGGTCTGCGTTCAGCCCTTTCCTATTTGCCCTGGTGATGGATGCACTAACTCATCATATTCAAGGAGATGTGCCATGGTGCATGCTATTTGCTGATGACATAGTTCTAATTGATGAGACACGAGGCGGCGTCAACGAGAGGCTAGAGGTTTGGAGACAAGCCCTTGAGTCTAAAGGCTTCAGGTTGAGCAAGATGAAGACGGAATACCTCGAGTGCAAATTTGGGGCCGAGCCGACGGAAACGGGAGTGGAAGTGAGGCTTGACTCTCAAGTCATTCCTAAGAGGAGTAGTTTCAAGTACCTTGGGTCAGTTATTCAGGGGATCGGGGAGATTGACGAGGATGTCACACACCGTATAGGAGTGGGGTGGATGAAGTGGAGGTTAGCGTCGGGAGTCCTGTGTGTCAAGAAAGTGCCAACGTTACTAAAAGATAAGTTTTATAAAGCAGTGGTTAGGCCTGCCATATTGTATGAGACCGAGTGTTGGCCGGTTAAGAACTCATACATCCAGAAGATGAAAGTAGCAGAGATGAGGATGTTGAGGTGGATGTGCGGGCATACAAGGATGGATAAAATTAGGAATGAAGATATTCGAGAGAAGGTGGACGTGGCCCCCATGGAGGATAAGATGCAGGAAGCAAGACTCAGATGGTTCGGGCACATTCAGAGGAGGAGCACTGAGGCACCGATGAGGAGGTGTGAACGACTGGCTGTGGTGGGCACGAGGAGAGGTAGAGGGAGACCTAAGAAGTATTGGGGAGAGGTGATCAGGCAGGATATGGCACGACTTAGGATTATTGAGGACATGACCCTTGACAGGGAATTGTGGAGGTCGAGCATTAAGGTTGTAGGCTAGGGAAAGTTGTGAGTATTTCTACAGCGCACTAGAGTGAGACTAGCCAGTTAGGAGTTAGTCTTAGGATGCCACTGGTCAGCTACTGATGCAGGGCTTTATCTGTTGGATATTATTATATTTTCCATCTTTTTCGTACTTCCTATATTTCTTATATTGCTGGTATTTTTATTTTATGTTATGCTATGTTCTTTTATGTTATTTTATTATGAGTCTATTGATAGTACTAATATATCGTCTCTTGTCGCTGTGTTGAGCCGAGAGTCTCCTGGAAACAGTCTCTCTGCCCCTCGGGGTAGGGGTAAGGTCTGCATACATATTACCCTCCCCAGACCCCACTTGTGGGATTATACTAGGTTGTTGTTGTTGTTGTTGTATTAATAGTTGAGCGACCATGCTGAAACCACAGAACTCGGGAGTGTCTCACACCTTCTCCCGGATTAATAGAATTCCTTATCTAGTCTTTTGTGTTCGCAAACTATAAAATAGAGTCAATTTCCTCGATATGAGATTCTAAAATAAACCGGTAACTTGGGATACCCAGTGTTATTAAAAGCGCTCGCTTCTCGCTTTAAGCGATGAAGCGAGGCGAGGTGCAGGGTTAGCGCTTTTCTGCTAAAAAGGCGACTCACATTAAAAAAGCATGCGCTTTTCTCGCTTAAGCGAGAAGCGAGCCGGTAGAAAAAGCAAGAAAAAGCGTGCTTAAGCGAGCAGAAGGCATCAACTAGGTTTTTTTTTAAAAAAATTGGCAAATAAACCATCTGTGAACAAACAAACATACGCGACTTCTTCTGCAATTTATGCTCTGTTACCGGTGAATTAATTGTTATTTTTTTTTTGTTGTTGATTGTAGTAAATTTAATTTGATTATTCAATGGCATCAAGCCATTTGCTTAATATGTTATTTTTAATGAGTTCTTAGCCATTTATCTATGCCTATTTTTTTTTTTTTATTTGTGTTAAATTGCGCTTCACATGAAAAAAGCGTGCGCTTCGCTTTGCGCTTTGCGATTCTGTGAAGCGAGGCCTCGTCGCTTTTTTGCGCTTAACGCTTTTCAAAACACTGGGTATACCATAAATTATTTCAAGTGGCGACTCTGAAATCAATAAATAATCCCATTTCGATTAATGTCACTTAAATTGGAAAAATTCCCTATTCCCTCAGAAAAAAGAATGGTGACAGTTATTGATGAAAATAACAGTAGCCCTGAATCCTTGGTACTCAATATATATATAGGCAATCGTCTTAAAATCTAAATTCACCATTTTCTTGGAACTTAGGGAAGGATCCACAAGATGGATATAATATCCCAGCTACAGGAGCAAGTAAATACCATTGCAGCTCTTGCTTTCAACACCTTCGGTACCCTTCAGAGGGATGCCCCTCCTGTTCGTCTGTCACCTAATTATCCAGAACCTCCTCCTGCTAATCCTACAGAGGATGCAGCCAATGTTGCAGAGCAACCAAAGCAAATGAGTGCTGCTTTTGTTAAGGCTGCCAAGCAGGTAAACCTCCCTACCTTCACATTTTCTTTCTATAACATCCTTATAGATCAAGTTGATCAACTAAGATGAGCAAACCACATTATATGGACCATCTGCATGTACTTTGAAAATATCCAGGATTCCTAGAATATTGAATTATTTTTTTCTGGTCAAATAGTGTCTTTTCGTCTTCCTTTGGCTAGTCTATTTGTTTTTTAATACATCAAATCTTTATATTATCTTGTTTGTGGACCTTTACGCATATCATGGGGATATTTATGTTTCATGGCTCTTCCTATCTAAGTTTAAGTCTTTGTTTGTTGAGTCTTGAGACCAGTGTGGTTGAGTTCAAAGACCTAAGTCTGTTATCATTTATTTTAACACTACATATACTAATGTTATTAACATCACAAACTACTCAAATTAAAACCCGACTTATCGCTAATGGTGGCAAATTCGAACTACTAGTTGAACAGAATCTCATTACTCTAGGGACTTGAACTTGAGAACTTGCTCTCAGCCTCAGGAGTTAAACCATAAAATCTAGGCTAAGTCTCATAGGGTAATCCATGGTTCTTCAAAACCCGAAAACTGAATTCTAGCTTGTGGCCCTTTAGCTGTCTTCAGTGAAATACATGGACACACTTGTCATTATTTCTAAAGTGTTCAAGTTCACAGCTATATTTCTCTTGTTTTCATCTTGTCCTCGCAATCAGAGGTGGTCTGATCTAGCATCCCGCCAAACTTAAGATGCACATATGGCACTTGAGAGTAGCCCTGAAGATTGCATGGCTCTTAATTTCGACCTATTGCAATGTGCTCCTAAAGTGTAGCTTTGCTACAATGTTGTCGTATTCTTGAAACATTTTTCTTCTGTTTGTTTACTGGACAGTTTGATGCATTGGTTGCTGCTCTTCCTTTATCAGATGGGGGTGAAGAAGCCCAATTGAAAAGAATTGCAGAACTCCAGGTATAAGCTTCTCTGTAAATAATTTTTTGACATATGACACTTGAGCAAGATGATGCTCCATCTTTCTCTAATTCCAATGCCATATACTTACTGAGAAACAGAACCTCTATGTAGTTAAATTAAAAAATGAAAAGGATAAATGAAGATTAATCTGTTATTATGTTTTTGGGCCAAGTGTTTTTGTCTGCGTTTTACCCAATAACTCTTACTCTCTGTATGTGATGCAGGCTGAGAACGATGCTGTTGGCCAAGAACTCCAAAAGCAACTGGAAGCTGCAGGTAAGGATTTCCTAGCGTATCTGACGTAACTTTGGTTTTGGGATAGGCATTTTTACACAATACATGGCTATGCACATACTGACCGAGATGGTTATAACTGATTGAGCATTACTTCCATCTAATCAGTCTTCCACAGAACCTATATCCTTTACTTAACTGCAGAATTTGTGGTGGAGGAAAGTTAGCATTCATGTATTTGTTTTTCCTTTGTTTTCCTTCTGAGAGAGTGGTCAAAGTTGTTCTAGTTAGGCTAAGGTCCAAACGTCTATGTACCTTTTAATCTTTTTATTATTTTTTGTTTATTCTGAAACTCAGTTTGATTTTGTTGATTTAGAAAAGGAGCTAAAGCAGGTTCAGGAGTTGTTTAACCAAGCAACGGATAACTGCCTGAACCTTAAGAAGCCAGAATGAATTAAGCTACTAGTACATATTTCAGTTTTGATGGAACTAATTAGACAGTATTTGCTTAAGGAGCCCCTCTTCCTGGAATATGCCTTGGAGGAACAACAAATCGCCTGCGTCAGGCTTCTTATGGGTGCATTTACTAACTGGTCATATATAAACTGGCTGTGTTCTGGTATTCCGTTTGAAGTTCTTGGCCCGCTGCTGCAGAAAAAAAATTCAGTATTCCATGTGAATCTGATGCAGATCTTCGTTTATTCTAAATGGAAAGACATAGGAATGATGTGTTTTAAAAGCAAATTCAGCAGTCATTTGTCTCCTCACATGAACTTCCTATTCCTTCTATCCAACCATAACATTAGCATCTTCTATGAGATGAGCACTATTTGGAAAGTTGGTTTATATGGTTCTCTGCTCCAACAGTTTTATGTTGTCAAAAGTTTGCAATTAAATGTGTATTTTCTTAAACATGCAATCCAAAACAAGGGAAGGTCTATTGTTTTTATTTTTTTACATTTTTTGTAGAGGTTATCTAACTACACACTAATAATACGTGCCTGGATACTTCCAACTGCAAAATGCCATCGTCCTCGATATTGCCAAATCGAGTGGCCAAGCAATAGCTAAACTTGCTCGTTTATTATAACTGCTGCGACTTGGAGGCTTTCAAAAATATATTTTAATTGGTTAGTCGAAGTGGGATAAGAAAGTAACAGTCATACTCAATGTTCAGAGCACCAAGGCAAGTTTATAAAACTACAGTTCACGTATCTAGAAGTTACTGAAATTGGGATCGCATGAGTCTTCCATATGATTGAAACTAGGGAAAAGTGTTAAAAGTGCTTCTAAACTATTGAAAAGGATTTTAAAATACCCTTCATTCACCTATTGGGTTAAAAATATTCCTCCATCCACATTTTTAGTTCGCTTATACCCTTTGACCGTTAGGTTAATGTTGAATTAAAAATAATAATTATTTAAATTCTACGTGATAACTTCTTATTGGCCAAAATTAAAACATCTAACCCATCAGAAAGACCCACCCATGTCTACCAGTTTTTCACACTAACCCACTTCAAACGCTAATCCGACCCGAACAAAAAGTTCAATTAAAAAAAGAGGCGTCACTTCTATCGAACTCCAGGGAACAAAAGCTCCATGGAAGTTGCAGCGAACATATAGACGTAAATTTACTACGTGGTTTTCTTTTTCTTGTTATGGCATACAGTTCAGTTTACATGATAGACACAAATTTCATTATATTCAAGATGAGTTTAATTTAATCATTTTAACATAACGAAAAGATCTCAAAGTGATTGTATGAAAGATATCATAAACCGTTGGACTACCCCTAGTTTCCCGTCACACATTATTGTCAAGAAATCATTGACTCATTCATGCTAGGCTTTTCTTATTTGTTTAATTTGTTCATGAACCTTTATTTGATGATAATATTTTACGTGAGTTTAATCAAGAAAATGAACACATATAAATCCATGGGTTAGATGGAGGTGGGATGTCTTTTTTTTATTTGAACTTTTTATTCGGGTTCGGTTAGTGTTTAGGGCGGGTTAGTCCGAAAAACGGGTAGATATGGGTGGATCTTTCTACTAGGTTAGACGTTTTAATTTCGATCAATAAGAAGTTACCACGTGAAATTGAATAATTATCAGCATTGACCTAACTGTCAAGGTGGATAGAGGGTATTTTTAAATCTTTTTCATCATTTTTGGCCTTCGGAGGAATTGGCATCAATTATATGTCAGAACAAGCACATGTATAAAGACATGCCCTCTACCTCTCCGAGGTCTTCAAGTATATGTAGATCTCATATCTAAGAAACAAAAATGCGACATGAAACATAAAAAAAACAAAGAGCAGGCAATAAACTAAAGAAATATATTGTATCCCCAAGAAGTAGCCTACAAAAGTTTCCAAGACCCATAGATAGTGAAATATACTACATCTGGATTCCAAATGAGAATCCCCTGGGCTCCCCCTTTAACGCTAGTAAATAGTCATGCAATGAAGCACTCAGCAATTCATTCGACCAGCAGATCACTGCAAAAACAAATTAAAGTGAAATGAATTAATATCGAATACATCATCATTTTCCATGAGTTGCTCTTATAGTTTAAATTTCAACCTTTTGTTCCCCAGTTAAACCAGAAACAAAAAGATAAGCAGCAGTCAACAGCTAAAAGATATTAATAACCTAAAAGAATGTTGCATCCATTTAACTCATAAAAGGAGATGGGCTATTAATTTTAGTTATAAATAAGCTGAACGGGTTGATCAAACCTGAGGCTACTGCAACATTTGCTGTTGTTGTTGAGGTTGTGTGTAATTCCCATATCCTGCATAGCCCGCCGCATAATACAGATTTGGATCAACACATAGTTCATTGGCACCAACCGAGAAGTGCCAAAACCAGAAATTAGAATATTGACATTACTAAATAACCTGCTTGTTTGCAAGACTACGACCCCAGGAAAGACGGATGCTTTGTCCACCAAGCTGAGTTCCATTTAGTGACCGTAGAGCTTCCTCAGCACAACTTCTGCAATAACAATGATGGCTCACGTGTTAAGCCTCCAAGCATTGAGATTGATCGTCTTCAGAAGGCATATTACTGTACCTGTCAGCAAACATTTTTACATGAAGCAACTGTCCATAATGTCCAAAAATCTGCCTCAGATGCTCATCTGTTACATTGGTATCCACGTTCCCAACAAAAATCTGCAACCAAATTCATTTGGATATGAGTACAAGCTGACTGAATGCCAAATTCTGCCAGAAAGAAATGGTATTAGAAGGGTCATCCCCATTTTGAGTTCCAGGTGAACTTTAATAAATGCATCCCTTCCAGAAGTCGGGGTTTGTTGCACGTATTAGCTCTAGAATTACTACGGTTATCCGAGTAGTAGATACCATCAAACAAACTATAACTGATTTAATGAGCCATTCGCAGTTTCACAGTCTGAATTTGTTCATACTTACTGTTACGCGGCGCCTTCCTGAGATTCCTTGGAAGGGCGACGTAAGGCTAAGCAACTGATGTCAGTGCAGTTGCTGTCCGCCAACTGAGGTCCCCTCCGTACGCTAGACTAGATTGTCAGTGCCGTACGGGAAAACCAATGTCAAGAGAAATTGAGAGAACAGGAATGAGAATTGAGAATGAAAGAAAGCTTGATTGCATTAATGAAAGCTATTACAGAAAGGCAACGCGGTGTCGAGGGGGAGAGACACCAGTACAGAGAATTGTTTGCTTGCTAGAAAGTTTGATTGCTTGATCCCCCCTAATAATGCTTAAAAAAAATAATCCAAAGCTACAAGACTAGACTTGATTAAGCTAGAGAAACATAATGGAAGTACATGGAATAAAACTACTCTATATTTACAATGAAAAAGACTTAGTTTGCTATAAGGCAGAAAACAGGTCCGTTGTCCGCAGCATTGTCTTTGGCATCAGGGTCTGCGCGCGCGGCGTTGTCTGCGCGCGCGGCGCTGTTGGCATCTGCCTGCGGTTGGGTGCTGGCGAGGGATATCGGTGGGGCGACAGAGGCACATGCGCGCTTGTCACTTGGCGCGGCCAAGACCACGGGGCCGTCCGTGGCGCTAGGAGTTGGAAGGCTTGCTAGGACGCCACGGGGCGCGCCCAAGGGGTCATGGGGCACGGCTGGAAAGCCTCCCATGACATTCTCCCCCATCTGAGTTGGCGACGTCCTCGACGCCTTACTTGCAAGATAATCTTCAATTAGGTTCTTTTAGGCTTTGAGGTTTGTTCCCCTTTCCCAAGTGTTCTCCTCTGCATCACAGCCCTGCCATTTCACCAAGAACTCTTGGTGATCCTTCCTTGAGGCATGAATCACTCTATCATCAAGGATAGCTTCAACACGCCTTTTCCCGGTTGAATTGGGCCCTCGAATACTGGGTATTGTGAGCTGGCTCCTTGAAGGATCCTCCGTGTCTTCCCGAAAAGGTTTCAGGAGGCTGACATGGAAGACAAGATGAATTTTCCACCAAGCTGGGGTATCCACCCGGTATGCAACTTTCCCAATACGCCTTTCAATGGACAAGGGTCCAATGTACTTTTGCAATAAGCGAGGGTCATGGACCCCCGCAAATAAGTAACGCTTTGGAATTTTGACCATCACTTTGTCTCCTACTTGGTATTCAACAAAGCGACGATTCTGATCAGCATGCCTCTTCATCCGCTTTTGAGCCTTGACAAGATAGCTCCGCACTATCTCCAAATTTTGCTTCCACTCTTTAGAGAAGCTAGCAGCTCGAGGAGATTTAGACATATTTGGTGCATTGACTGTGTGTGGGAGTAGCGGTTGCTGTCCGGTAACAATTTCAAAAGCGCTTTTGTTTGTACTAGAGCTCTTTTGTGAATTGAAACACAGTTGAGCAGCATCCAGAAGCTTCACCCAATTCTTCTGCGATCCGGTTACAAAATGACGCAAATATTCCTCCAACATACCATTGAACCGCTCCGTCTGGCCATCAGATTGCGGATGAAAACTTGAGCTGTGATTCAGCTTCGACCCAAGACACTTAAAGAGTTGGGTCCAAAAGTTGCTAGTGAAGCGTGAGTCACGATCACTAACAATATCTTTGGGTAGGCCCCAATATTTGACGACATGAGAGAAGAAGAGTCGAGCTGTATCTTCTGCTGATATATATTGTGGGGCAGCAATAAAGGTAGCATATTTGGAAAACCGATCTACCACAACCAAGATAGTTGTTAGATCTCCGACCTTGGGCAATCCGGTGATGAAATCCAGGGAAACACTTTCCCAAGGTCTCTTTGGGACAGCTAGTGGTTCCAAGAGTCCCGCCTATGTTAAGCGGTCTGACTTGTCCTTCTAGCATACTAGACAAGTCTTCACATGCTGAGCAACGTCATCGGCCATTTGAGGCCAATAATATGCACGACGAAGTAACGCCATGGTGCGTTCTTCACCGGGATGGCCGGCCCACAGAGTATCATGACATTCCGCCAGAAGAGTCCTTCGTAGGTCTCCTCCTTTAGGAACATAAAGTCGGTTCCTTTTCACTTTCAGAAAACCATCTTCCATGTAGAACTGGCGAGTCTTGCCCTGTCCTACCAAATCAACCAAATACTGTGCAGCAGGGTCTTTGATGAGTAAATCTTGTATCTGGTCCTTGATGGAGGTGGCTACTTCGCTCCCCCTTAGGGTGGCGAGCAAGCACACCGATGCTAGATCAGCTCTCCGACTGAGCGCATCAGCAACATGATTGGTCTTCCCACTTCGGTACTCCAGGTTGAAGTGGAATTCAGCTAGGAGTTCCTGCCACCTGGCCTGTCGACCATTCAACTTCGGCTGGGTCATGAAATGGCTAACAGCTGTGTTGTCTGTCTTGACCACGAACGGGGTTCCCAGCAGATAGTGCCTCCAGAGGCGCAAGCAGTGGACGACAGCCAATAATTCTTTCTCATGGGCGGCATAGCGCCGCTCTGCATCTTTTAGCTTCCGGCTCTCGTACGCCACAGGATGCCCTTCTTGTAGCAAGACGCCACCGAGGGCATAGTCAGATGCATCTGTTTGTACTTCGAATGGCTTGGCCAGATCAGGAAGGGCCAAGACGGGGCTACTAGACATAGCCGCTTTCAATGCGTTAAAGGCCTCCGCTCGCTTGGGTCCCCATTCCCAAGGCGTGACCTTCTTGAGGAGTTCTGTCAATGGTACTGCAATGAGGGAGTAGCCTTTCACGAATCGTCGATAGAAATTGCATAGACCAAGGAATGCCCTCATGGCGTGGATATCCTTAGGCGGCGGCCAATCTGTGATTGCCTGAATCTTCTGCTGGTCCATCTTGATCCGCCCTTCCTCGATGACATGTCCGAGGAAGTCAATTTGCTTTTGAGCAAAGGAGCACTTAGATAGCTTCGCATATAGTTCATGCTCCCGCAATCGAGCTAGGACCTTCCGCAAGTGCATCAGGTGTTCCTCCAATGTTTGGCTATATACCACAATGTCATCCAAGTAGACCACCACGAATTCATCAATGTACTCTCGAAAGACTTGGTTCATCAAAGTGCAAAACGTAGCTGGGGCGTTAGTCAAGCCGAATGACATAACCAGGAAATCGTACGACCCATATCTTGTCACACAGGTCGTCTTGTGCTCATCACCCTCTGCAATCCGAACTTGCCAATAACCTGTCTTCAGGTCTATTTTGGTGAACACCATCGCACCACCCAGTCTATCGAACAAGTCTGCCATTAGCGGAATAGGGTACTTGTTCTTCACAGTAATTTTGTTTAGAGCCCGATAGTCCACACAGAGTCATAGACTACCATCATGTTTCTTCTGGAATAGCACAGGGGACCCGTATGGGGATTTGGAGGGTACGATAATCCCTGTGTCTAGCATTTCCGTCAATTGTCTCCGAAGCTCGGTGAGTTCGGGTTGTGACATTCTGTAAGGCGCCCGGGCGGGTGACTTCGCGCCCGGCACCAGCTCAATTTCATGGTCCACAGTGCGCCTAGGCGGTAGTCGCTTTGGCATGTCTTGTGGCATGACATCTTCAAACTCTAGTAGTAGCTCCTTCACGGGTTCAGGAATGGGACCCGAGGAGCGTTCTACATCTTCGATGCAGAGGGTTGCCATGAACGTGGGTTCATTTCTTTTGACCCCCTTCTTCAACTGCAAGGCCGAGATGTTTTCAACGGCCATCTTCATGGGCATGCACGGGATAATGCAGGGCTTGGTCCCGTTGGCTCCCATCATCAGTAACATGTCAGCATACGGTACAGGCATGGTGTTGGTTTGCCTCAGGAATTCCAATCCAACTATCAACTCGAAGTCATCTATGATCACCACGCGCAGGTTGAATTTTCCTTCGTAAGGGCCAAGCTTCACCGGTACTTCTTTGGCTATTCCACCCACTGGCTGGGGAGGTGAGTTGATAGCCTTGACACGGCCTCTACCTTTCCCTACAACTAGACCAAGGCGCTCCACCTGAGTCGAGGCTAAGTAGTTGTGGGTAGCGCCCGTGTCTACCATGGCCCGAATGTGCTTGCCATTCACCTTCATCTCAACGAACATTAAGGTCCTCTCGTGCTTAAGAGGAGTCTCATCATCCGCCTTCTTTTTCCCTTTCTTGGTGACTGGACATGGGTCCTTCTTCTTACAGATACCAGCACTAGTCTCTGCTAATGCCTCAGAAATAGAGCCAACAATTGCATTGAAGGCACCTACTGGTTCAGTCTGATCCGCATCGTCTGAGTCGTCATTCGTCCAATTATCAAAAGTCTGATGGGCATTCATCTGTACCTATGGGCACTCATTATTCCAATGTGGTCCGCCGCAATGACGGCATCCTGAAGGAGGCTTCCTCCCCCGATCATTGTTGTTAGACGCAACACTGTTGCTGCCTGTGGAGGGAGCCTTAGGTTTGGTTGAGCTCCGATCTCTCCCCCACTTCTGCTAGGGCCACCATTGCTAGACTGGCCCCCTTTGAATCCCGCTCGGGCAGGCGGCTGAGGCCTATCCTTCCGAGCTTCCATTTGATAGTCCCCAAGGCATTCAGCTGCTTGGATCGCCTTGGGCAGGGTATCTACCCGTTGTCTTTATAGCTCCATACGGGCATAAGGTTTCAGCCCTTCTAGGAAAGTGAAGAGCTTGTCTTTTTCCCCCATGTCGTGTATGCTTAGCATGAGTGCGGAGAATTCCCGCACGTAGTGCCGCACGGATTTGGTCTGGCGGAGCTCCTGTAGCTTTCTCCTTGAATTGTATTCGACATTTTCGGGAAAGAACTGTAGGCGGATGGCTGCCTTCAGTTCTGCCCATGTTTCGAGAGCATCTTCACCGGCCTTGATGGCTTCGTATTTCACCCGCCACCAGAGTTTAGCATCACCCTGAAGATACATGGCAGCAGTTGCTACCTTCTTAGCTTCTTCTAGGCCCCCAACAACATCGAAATATTGTTCGACATCAAATATGAAGTTCTCCACTTCCTTGGCATTCCTAGCTCCACTGTATGGCTTTGGCTCAGGAATTTTCAGTTTTTGTGTCGCGGAAGTGGGGTTTGCAGCGCCCCCGATCTGGTTTCCACCGCCTCGCAGCAGGCCCTGTAAAACAGCATTGACAACATTGAGCTTGTCTGTCAAGTCGTCAATAGTTTGTTGCATGGCAGTCACCCTGTCTGCCTCTTGTGCCCTGTAAGCTAAATCCTCGGCACGCTCCTGTTGGAGTCCCTCGAATTTGCCAAAAATTTCGGCTGCCTCTGTGGCTGCCGTTTGCCGATCTCCCTCGGAGTCACGACTGATGTTTTCTATGTCAACTTCGGCCTGGAGCACCCTGCGGTCCAGGTCATCCAACCTTTGCCCTAGGCTGGTTCTTAGTTCAGGCACCGTATCCATGATGGGCAGTAATCCGTCAACCGTCTGTTCAAGGGCCGCAATGCGGTCCCCATGATTCACCATGGTCAGAAATGGTGGTAATGGCAATGCGTTCCCTCGTCCGATGTCGAGCCTAGGCTCTGATACCAACTGTTACGCGGCGCCTTCCTGAGATTCCTTGGAAGGGCGACGTAAGGCTAAGCAACTGATGTCAGTGCAGTTGTTGTACGCCAACTGAGGTCCCCTCCGTACGCTAGACTAGATTGTCAGTGCCGTACGGGAAAACCAATGTCAAGAGCAATTGAGAGAACACGAATGAGAATTGAGAATGAAAGAAAGCTTGATTGCATTAATGAAAGCTATTACAGAAAGGCAACGCGGTGTCGAGGGGGAGAGACACCAGTACAGAGAATTGTTTGCTTGCTAGAAAGTTTGATTGCTTGATCCCCCCTAATAATGCTTAAAAAAAATAATCCAAAGCTACAAGACTAGACTTGATTAAGCTAGAGAAACATAATGGAAGTACATGGAATAAAACTACTCTATATTTACAATGAAAAAGACTTAGTTTGCTATAAGGCAGAAAACAGGTCCGTTGTCCGCAGCATTGTCTTTGGCATCAGGGTCTGCGCGCGCGGCGTTGTCTGCGCGCGCGGCGCTGTTGGCATCTGCCTGCGGTTGGGTGCTGGCGAGGGATATCGGTGGGGCGACAGAGGCACATGCGCGCTTGTCACTTGGCGCGGCCAAGACCACGGGGCCGTCCGTGGCGCTAGGAGTTGGAAGGCTTGCTAGGACGCCACGGGGCGCGCCCAAGGGGTCATGGGGCACGGCTGGAAAGCCGCCCATGACATTACATATGATTCAAGAGATAAAATTAAACACACCGTCATTTCACAATTATATAGATCATGCATCAGTCGGATGATTGCATAGCCCCAAAAGAGCAAGAAGGATAATTGTTAACTTCCTAAAAGAAACAGAATATGCATCCGAACACAAACTGACAGGCATTTGGCTAAACCGTTAAAGGTCAGGAGGCATGTCTAAACGTTTAAAGAGGCAATCAAGCATTTGTGAAATGGAAACATATCTGAACTGTTGGATCACCAAACATGAGGTTACTTTGCATACACAACGGATATGTCCGATGTGCTTGTGGGAGTATGGAAGCAGGAAGAGATTTATGTTTCAAATTTGTCAAGGATAGCCACAGTTTGGCGAAGGGACAAAATGAAGACCAATATATGAGTAAACAAGTAGAAAAATATTCTCAAGATGTATATTCACCACTAGGTGTCCTGCAGTTTCTGAATAATTTCCCGACTTTCCCAGCCTGCATGGCATTATCTCATTAACTTTCCCAGCTTACATGGCATTATCTCATTACATCCTATCTCATGCATTAAGATAATTATAATGCTTTACCATGTGACTGTTAAACAAGAGGTGATAAAAGGCAGATTTGGTTGGAGCTCACACCTTCCCCAAAATCTTGTTTCGTTCATATTATCGATCTAACACTCGATCAAGGCTGCCTCATAGAGTGTAACTCGCTTATTGCCCGATTTGGTTGTCAAAGCGTCATTTTTACTCCATTCAAAAAAATTCAAGAAAAGGTATTTCTAAAGACTTTTTTAGTATAAGTCATATATATTTGAGTAATTAGTTGTTAGTACTATACTGTATGATTTTGTGCTTGTTTTGTGATTTTTTTTATCGGAATTAGTTTAATGTTCAGCAAATCTGTTCTGTATGGAAATTGTTTATTATACCTTTGTTATATAGCTGTTGAATAATTTGTGTTACATGTTTGACTATTTTTATAATTGTACAACAATAATATGTGACTTTTAGTGTTATTTAGTGCCCTTAGTGTAGTAGAACTGTAAATATATTTTAATTTATGTTATTTATTTAGGGCAATAAGCGAGTTCCACTCCACGAGACAGCCATGGATTCGGATTTAGAACGATAAAATATAAACGGGACAAGATTACGAGGAAGGTGTGGGCCCCAATGGAGTTTTTCTCTTTTAAAACAGGGGGGTTGGGAAGTTCTGTCGGGGAAGAAGAGGACTGGTTTAGTTAAATGGGTATAGCGCATGAATTATATATTCATGCGCTATAGCGCATGTATTACATATTCATGCGCTATAGCGCATGTATTACATATTCATGCGCTATAGCGCATGTATTACATATTCATGCGCTATACTAAGTCTTTGACCGACTTTTCAAACTAAGGCATAGCGCATGAATTAAGGTATAGCGCATGAAATTCATACGCTATATATAAAAATGTTCTCAAGTCTTTTTTCACCTATTTTGATGTTTTGAGTCCAATTTTGCAACACTTTGATTCCATACTCGGGGGGAGGGAGAGGGGGGTTCCAAGCAATCTCTATCCTATACTCATTTTTAATAAAATCAAAACCAATTAAATTTAGAATCTAAAGGCACAATTCAAGTGCAATATTCTGAAATCCAATCAAAAGACGATTCACGTTAGTCAAGAGATCATAGCAAAAGAATCCCTAAAACCAACCTCATTATCATCTTATTTAAACTCTCCATGAGATAAAGATTCAGAATATTAGTGGCAAATTTTATCAAAATAAACCTTCAAAAAGAAAAATACTACCCAAGTAATTGTACATACAGCTGTCAGCTAAAAATAACTATAACCCCTATGTCCCATTCATGTGAAGAGGCTCGGAATATACAGGGACAAAGGACCTAGTTTTAGCATGAATTTGGGCATCGGTTCTTCAAGTTTTTGAAATAAAATTTACAGATTCTTGAGCGGTATAAAATTATTACAAGCCACAATGGTTGATAATTTAAGATAATTTTAAATAGTAAAAAATCATAGTGAAAGAAAAAAAGGTTTGACTCCTTCAATTAGCAACAGTGTCACATAAAGAAAGCATGAGTACCAGATCTTGTACCAAACAGAACATATGATGGTAGCATAAGATTATAATGGTGGCAAGAAAGTTCTCGCCCCTGTAAAGGGGATTTACGGAACAAGTTCATGAGGTAAATAAAGCAGACTTAAGAGATGAATAGATCCAGGACTAGGAACTAAATCAATGAATGAGACTACCAGAAAGCGTAAAGGAATAATGAAGATTAAGTTCAACTTCCGGCAGGCTAACAAGATATTGAAGTTAATAAAATGGTGGAAATGTAAAGATAAAGTGAAATGGGTGAAAAGTAAAGAAAAATAAACTGACACAAGGACTGCGGAGTAATGGAAAAAGTTGCAAAATAAAAATAAAAAGTTACGAGGATCCCACATAACGATATTTAACGACATTTAAATGAACTGAATTACGCCAAACCACGTCCTAAATGATAGTATTCATTTCAGCTGAAACAAGCATCCAGGCCCTTAAATCATAGAGCCTCCCATTCATCCTGCTTGGAGACAAGTGGAGTTTTATGAGATTTAATATTTCAACGAGAAGTTTTAAACAAAGGGAACGAAGTGATGTGGATAGCTGGGTACTCATCAAGAATTCAAGAGCATAATGGAATGAAAGGAAACGTAATAAAGCAACAGCATCCTCGAACTATCAAAGCTTAACCATTGAAGGACTTTATGACAATTAAACAAAAGACAAAAGATCCAAAATCTACAAGCCAAGTGAAGCAAGCAATCAAGCTGCAAGCTAGATACATTTCGCTTAACTGCTGTAAAAGATTACCACATAAAGCAGTACAAGTACCAACTGGGTTGAGACATACCTTGACTCTGACCACCCATGCCCTTCTTGTTAGCTGCAGGACCAATCCGCATTGGCCTGGTCGAGAAAAACTGTCCATTCATCTCTGTCATAGAACGTAACTGCTCACTTTCATCCCCAGATTTAACAAAACCATAACCTTTGGTGCGCCCTGTGGCCCTATCTGTTACAACCTTAGCTCCTCTCACAAAACGATAGTTAACCCTAACTGTCTCCTGAAGCATGTAATCAGTGACATCAGCTGCCAAGTAACCAACAAATATTGTATATTCAGGAGCATTATCGAAACGCTTTTCACCGGAGCCAAGAGATGCCCAGTTAAGTCTAAAATTTTGCTCAATATTAGGCATCAAGGTCCCTGTTTAACCAAAAATAGGAATTTCCGTCAAAACTTTATTTTAGAAGAACTCGGGTTACTGATAATCAAATATAGAATGAATAAAAGAAATTGACTTTAATAATAATAAGATGAACAGAAGAAAGCAAGGTAAATTAGTATATTCTGTTGATATTTCGTGTCCTTACAAATGATCAGTCTTCTTCTTTTATAGTTATTTCTAGGTAATACGTTTCGTTTCTACCATAATTGAGCCATTATTGTCAATTAATGACATTTAATGTAACATTACAATCAACAATCACATTTGATTCAATACAAATTCCTTAACGTTTCCCGTATTTAATGCCCAATAGTACATATTTATACCTTATTTACTATCAGATTCATTCCCTTCCATCATAAAGAGGTTCGAGCGCCTATCCTCCTTGCTTTTTCCCTGAACATCTGCCTGTGCCTGTTGAAGCTCATGCCTCTTTGATTATTCTTCATCACCTATCCTTCTTTGACTGGTCCACGTGTCATGACGTGTCATCTTATAATGAATTCCATTTATAAACTTAATTTTTCCCAATACATATAGTCCCCTCCTCCCCCCACTTGTCATTTATTCATCAATAGAATATTTGGGAAGTGGACCTCATTAAAACGGGAATATTTGCCGCCATTAATTTTTCTCTGGAACTGATGCTTCAACTGTCTCTTCCATTTAATGTCCATGACACGTGGCGTCTCCTGATTGGCTCTGCAACCCTTCAGCGCCTTTTAAGGCTTTTTTACGGCTTCACCAATTAAGAAGCGTCAGTTCTCATTATGACGTTTCCATCATTATACCTTTTCCTTTGACGGTTGCTTCTGACTATAAATATAACTTTTTACCTTTGTCTTTTTCACAAAAGTTTCGAATATTCAATTCTAATTTTCTTCTTTCTTGTACTACTATGTCTTCTTCAAACCCTAACCCTCGGAGAGTCCCCATTGTTGACAACATTTCTCTTGCTCCTATTAGAAGTAGAAGAGGAGGAAAGCTTCGTAGTTTAGGGTCTTCTTCATCACGAGGCCCCTCTATTCCTTCATTGAGTTCTACTCCTCCTTCTAGAACTAGGGGTTCACTTTCTCAAAGATATTCATCTAGGACTAAAGAACCCACTGAACCTCTTCATGAACCTTTAGTGGATGAAATTGTTCCTGCGGAACTATCTTTTTATAATGATAGAGAATCCATTAGAAATCAACTGTCTTCATTAGATCATGCTAATATCTACCGACTCAAATTACTGAAGGTTTGATTTCAGTAGTTCGTAGAGATTGCCATTTGAGCCATGACTTCCCCATTATAATCCCCAATGAGAACCAAAGAATCATCTCTTATTTAACTGGGTTTTCTTTTGTTTATACATACCCTTTCACGTTGGGTTTCAAACCTGCTATTGACCCTGTTATCCTCGAATTCTGTCATTTTTTCGACGTCTGTTTAGGACAAATTGGCCATATTGTGTGGAGGGCTATTTCTTGTTTGAGGCATTTGGCCAATATGGCTAGTATACCTTTTACATTTTTTCATTTAATCCATCTCTATTCTCCCAAACTCTTTTGCTAAGGAGTCTTCACTCTAGTGGCAAGAAGCAAAAGAGTTCTGGTCAGTCCAGAAGATGACAAAGACCGTGAGTGGTATGCCAGATTTGTTGCTGCCCCCACTGTTGGTTTAGTGGGTGAAGAAAATGTTCTCTTTCCTGCGAAGCGGAATTTTGCACGTGAGTTTTCTTTTTAATGACTTTCTCGTACCTTTTTCTCAATTTTGATGATCATCATCTTAGTTTTCTTTTTCTTTTTCAGCAACCATGGGAGTTGTTGATGAAATTCCCAACTTTCGTGGTTGGGTAAGAAAGCTATTGAATGTTGCTCCAATGGACAGTAGGTCTTGGAAAAACCTCTCTTATCGATTTGGTCGGAAAGTGAAAACTTACGGTAAGAGTTTTTTTTATAATTTTACTTATTGCTTCTTCCAGAAATTATTTTGATCCTTCTTTTTGTCAGGATTTCCCATTCGAGGCGTAAGTGCTGAGTCCGTCGTAGCTTCCAAAATTTCTTTGGAAATGGCCCAAGAGATAATTTTGGGTTCTTCATTGAAAAGGAAAGCTACCGTTGATCGGGACTCTGAAGACGAATTATTTCAGATGATGAAGCATCTCCCCTGAACAGCTTTTTGCCCGCGGGTTTGGTAGTGAAAGTTTAGGCCTAGTTTTTTATTAAGGTTCTTACCTTCTCTTTTTTTAGATCAACCTCGTTGGTACAGAAATGATGAAGAGGGTTTCTCACATGGAGCAACTAATGCATGAGTGTCAAGTTGAAGCAGATAACTAGAGAGAACAATATGAAAGCCTTCAAATTGACATGGAAGTGTTAGAAGAGAACAAGTGCACCTTAGAGCAACAGTTGAGGGTTTTAACTACGGAATTGGCGGTTGAAAGAGCTTCCTCAAATCAAGCTGGTAAGGACAAGAATCTTCTCGAAACTTCTTTTTCCGAGCAACTCTCCAAGGCTAGTGAAGAAATCAGAGAGTTGAAGGCTCTTTTAAGTGAGAAAAAAGTGTATGCCGGTGAACTTATGCAAACTCTGAATCAGACTCAAGAAGACCTCCGGGAATCTTCTGATAAGGTTCGTTCCTTAGAAAGTTCACATGCTTCTCTTCAGACTTCTTATGATTCTGCCTTGGTTGAGAATGAAAAGCTTAAAAGTAAAATTGCTGACTGAGAGAGAGATTACGAGATTCTTGAAGACAAAACCGCAATTGAAGTGAGTTGGGCGTTTTTAAATACTCGCCATGATACCCTTGTGGACGTTAGCCAGGAGAATTTTAACTTGGAAGCTGAGTTAGCCAAAATAAGAGAAACTATTGAAAAGACTTAGCAGAGCCAAGACTTTCCTTCTCCCGTGGCTGAAGCTTCTGGCAATGTTGAAGATGATATGGGTACGGTGAATGTTCCAACTCCTTCAAGTCAAGTTGAGCCTGCTGCTGCTGATGACCCTACTTTGGTTCCTTCTTCAACTCCTCAGTGACAAGTTAATGATATGTGACTGCCCCTTTTTTTTCTTTAGTGGAATGTGGTTACAACCCTTGGTCCTATTTGAGGGTTTGTTGAAAACGTCAAGTCCCCAGACCTTTTTCGGAGCGTTTTGTATAAGTAACTCTTAGTTTATGCCAAAGTTCATACTTAGTCTAAACTTTTTAATATTAAGAAGTTTTTGTAGTTATTTTTGAACTTCTGTTTTGCTCATTCTTGCCTTTATATTTTAAGGACTTATTCAATAGTTTGCATTTTAATTTTACAAAATGCTTTTTTAACTCCATGAATATTTAAATCAATCATGAATTTTATAAAAGAGGGACCTTTTATATTCAACACTTAATGAAGAAGACGTCTCAACTTTATAATGGTGTTAATGTACGACAAAAGAAATAGGAATACACATGTTTCTTGAAATAACTTTGACAAGTTTTTATTGAACTTTGTCAAGTTTTAAATAACACCTTACATGTATTTAAATAACTTCTATAACTTCTTCGTAACTGTTTTCCTTACAACAGATTTCAAAAAAGAAAATAAAACACTAGGTTTTTATTTATAACCTGTTTCAGTACATTGCCTTTAACCTAACTATGCTAAGGTTTTTCTTTGGCCTTAGCTCGTAACTTTGCTCTGCACTTGACTCATTTAATGAGTAAAATTTTCAGGCTTGAACTTTGATTATTTCCCAATATCTTTTGCCTTCTTTATACATATGTCTATGTATAGTATATACTCCCCCAAGTGTTTGAGCTTTGAAGTATGAAGTCTCGAGCACTTTATTACTCCTCTTATTTGGTCCTTTTCCTACAAAGGAATAAAACATATGGGACTCGGAAGTACAATTATAAATGAAGACTACTTAACCCGTCTCAATTTCTATCAGAATAGTTGTAACCCTAGACCGAAAATTTTAATCTATTCCACGTGCCTTGCAGGGCGTGATTCATCATTTAGTATAGGTTAGCTTTTTGCCTATCATCTAAAATCGTTAGTAAAACTTTAACAATTCAAAATTAAAATTTTAAGACGAGGATACCTAACCGTGGGTACTCTTTAGAAATAGTATCTCTTCAGGTGAACGACATTCCAATGTGAAGGTAATATCTTGCCATCCATTGTTTCCAGCTCGTATGCTCCTTTCCCCATGATACCATGAATCTTGTAAGGTCCTTCCCAAGTTGGACTTAATTTTCCCGCATTAGCTGCCTTTGTGGATTGAAAAACTTTCTTGAGTACGAAGTCCCCAATTTTGAAGTATCTTAGACGTGCCTTCCGATTGTAATATCATTCCAAGACTTATTTTTGTGCTGCCATTCTTATTAATGCAGCTTCCCTTTTTCCTTCAAGTAGATCAAGGTTTATGCGCATTTATTCTTCATTGGATTCCTCTGACGCTTGCGTGTACCTTGTGCTTGGCTCCCCTATCTCAACTGGAATTAAGGCTTCAACTCCGTACACCAATGAGAATGGTGTTTCACCCGTACTTGTTTTTGTTGTGGTGCGGTATGCCCATAAAACACCAGGTAGCAATTCTGGCCAATTACCTTTTGATTCTTCTAATCGTTTCTTCAAATTGTTGATAATGACTTTATTTGTCGATTCAGCTTGTCCGTTACCCACCAGATGATAAGGTGTTGAAGTAATCCTTTTAATCTACCAACTTTGAAAAAAATTCATGATTTGTGCGCCTATAAATTGCGGGCCATTATCACACACGATTTCCTTTGGTACGCCGAATCGACATATGATATTTCGCCAAATAAAATCTCTGACTTCTTTTTCTCGTACCTGTTTAAATGCTCCTACTTCTACCCATTTAGTAAAGTAGTCAGAGAGTACAAGCAAGAATTTTACCTTGCCTTTTGCTTGTGGTAGAGGACCCACGATATCTATCCCCCATTTCATAAAAGGTCACGGTGCAACGACCGGATGTAACAACTTCGCAGGTCTATGCATGTTATTACCGTATCTTTAACATTTATCACATTTTGCCACGAAATTTTCCGCTTCCTCTTCCATTTTAGGCCAATAATAGCCTGCTCTAATGATGGTTCTTACTAGTGATCTTCCTCCTGCGTGATTTCCACAATGCCTCTCGTGTATCTCTTTCATTATATATTCCCTTTGAGAAGGCCCGAGGCATCTTGCTAAGGGTCCACCGAACATTTTTCGATAAAGATTATCTTGTTTTAAATAATATTGAGCAGCCTTTTTTCGAAGCGCGTGAGCTTTATTCTTGACTTCAGGGACTATACCATACTGCAAAAAAGCAACAATCTCGTTCCTCCAATCCCAGGTTAAGTTATTGAAATTTACCTCATTTTTGTCTAGATCGAGTACTGAATGAAACAAATGAATTACGGAGGCATTTTCATTGATCGTCACGTTTGCCGCAGATGCGAGATTGGCTAGGGCGTCTGCCTTGACATTTTTATCTCTTGGTATCTACGTAACTTTCTAGGTTTGGAATTGCCTAATCTGATCTCGTACCTTCTCTAAGTATTGTTGCATTCATGCTTCCCTAGCTATATAAGTCCCCAGCATTTGGTTAACTACAAGCTGCAAATCGCTTTTGATTATAATCTGATTAATGTCGAGTTCTCGTGCCAGTTCTAAACCTGCAATCACAACTTCATACTCTGCCTCATTGTTAGTTATAGAATGACATTTTATGACTTGTCGAAGGGTTTCACCCGTAGATGGTACCAAAACAATTCCTAAACCTGCCCCTATCACATTAGATGAGCCATCAGTAAATAAGGTCCAAATTCCTAGATTAGACCCGTTGAACACTTGTAATTCTTTTTCTGCTTCTAATTGCATCCCATGGCTAAAATCAGCCAAAAATCTGCTAACACCTGAGATTTTATTGTGGTTCTGGGCTGATATGTGATGTCATATTCACTTAATTCTATAGCCCATTTGGCTAACCTACCTGATAACTCATGCTTATGTAATATATTATGCAATGGATAAGCGGTTACTACGGAAATAGGATGGAATTGAAAATAAGGCCTTAGTTTCCTAGATGCTATGATTAGTGCAAGTGCAAGCTTTTCTAATTGAGGATACCTTGTCTCTGCATCTAATAATGATTTGCTACATTAATAAATTGGAGACTATTTATTGGTCTTCACGAACTAAAACTGCACCTACCGCTACTTCTGACACAACCAGATAGATGAGCAATCTTTCCCCAACCTTTGGTTTTGCGAGTAACAGCGGATTTGACAGGTATGTCTTCAAGTTTTTGAGTGCTTGTTGACACTCCTCAGTCCATTCGAACTGATCTTGCTTTTTAAGAGCTGAAAAGAATTTAAAATATTTTTCTGATGACTTGGAAATAAATCTCCCCAAGGCTGCAATTCTTCCTGTCAGTCTCTGCACTTCTTTTTTACTTGTAAGCATGTCAGAAATTTCTTCAATGGCTTTAATCTGCGCGGGATTTACTTCAATACCACGGTTAGAAACAAGATAACCCAAAAACTTACCTGATGAAATGCCGAATGCACATTTCTCGTGATTTAGCTTCATATTGAATTTTTGTAAGATCTAAAATGTATCAGACAAGTGCGATATATGATCCCCTGATTGTTGAGATTTAACAAGCATATCATCTATGTAGACCTCCATAGATTTTCCTAAATGTTCTTGGAATATTTTGATCACCAATATTTGATACGTTGCACCAGCGTGTTTGAGACCAAAGGGCATTACTTTATAACAGTAAGTTCCCCTGTCTATTATAAATGAAGTTTTTTCTTCATCTAGGGGATTCATTTTGATCTAGTTATACCCTGAATACGCATCTAAAAAGCTTAACAATTCATGTCCTGCAGTAGCATCAATCAGTTGATCTATATGTGGTAATGGAAAAGAATCTTTAGGACAAGCTTTGTTAAGGTCTATGTAATCTACACAAACTCGCCATTTGCCATTCTTTTTCGGTACTACAACAGTATTGGCTAACCAATTAGGATACTTTACCTCGCGGATAGACCCAATTTTTAATAGTTTCTGAACCTCATCTTGAATCACTTGATTTTTGAAAGTCCCCTACTTTCTCTTCTTTTGTTTGGCGGGTGGATACGATGGGTATTCATTTAACTTGTGAGTCATTACTTCTGGTGGTATTCCTGTCATATCAGAATAGGACCGGGCAAAACAATCCACGTTAGTTTTTAAAAATTCAATCAACTTACCTTTTATGTCGTGGCTTAGGTTGGCCCCAACGTAGACTTTCCTTCCAGGACATTGTGTAAATAACTCTACAGCCTCCAGTTCTTCAATCGTTGTTTTTATTTTCCTCTGGTTCTTGAATGGAATCAGGCCTTGAGTCCACATCTGTTCGCCCTTGTTCAGTTGAGGCTTGTGTTGTGGTATCCTCAACTGGATTCTATAACTGCTATTTTTCTTCATTTCTCGTATTTGAATCTGCTATAGAGTTGATGCTCCTGGATGTCTGTTGATCCCCACGGATTTGACGTATTCCCCATGGTGATGGAAATTTAATAACTTGATGTAAGGTAGACGGAACGACGTCCATCTCGTGGATCCATGGTCTCCCGAGAATCATATTGTAAGCCATTTCCATCTCTACCACATGAAATTTCGTATCTTTGACAACCCCTTCTGCGAATGTAGTAAGTGTTAGCTCCCCTTTTGTCACAACGCTTGAATTGTCGAATCCAGACAAAGTATGCGCCTTTGGTACTAGTTTATCTTCAGCTTGCATCTCGTTTAGTACTCTTAGCAGAATAATGTTCACGGAACTACCTGGATCAATCAAAACTCGTTTCACATTAGTATCATGTACAAGTAGAGATATTACCAGTGCATCGTTATGTGGAGTTAACACGCCATCTGCATCTGCATCATCAAATGTAATACTCTCTTCCTCCAAAACATGTTAGACCTGCTTCCCGTGGGTAATTGTAACTTTAGAAACTTTATTGGTTGTTGTATACGTCACGCCATTGATTTCTTCGCCCCCGCTTATAACATTGACGGTCCTTTTGGGAGAAGGAGGTTTAGGGGGCTCCTGCCTATTCTTCATGTATGCTTGCTTACCTTTCTCACTGAATAATTCAGTGAGATACCCTTGCTTTAATATATGGTCAATTTCACCTTGTAGCAAACTACAATCTGCCGTTTTATGACCATGATCATTGTGAAATTCGCACTAGTGATCAGGATTGCGCCTGTTTGGATTTGATCTCATTTCTTTTGGCCACCGCACCTTATCACCCATGCCTCTTAATACCACTACTAACTCTGAAGTGTTGACATTAAATTTGTAACCGCCAAATCTTGCCTTCAAGTTCCTATCATCATCTCGAATTTCTCGTGTGTTTCGATCGTTTCCAGACCTTGATGATGAACCCGACTCTCTATTTCTCGATCTATGATCGTTCCTTGAATTATCCTACCTTGATCGTGAGTCTTTTCCTACTGGGCCCATATATGGTTCGTATCTATTTTTACCGAACCTTTTTTTGATTTCTGAATGTCTCAAACTCACCTTCTCCTCTTTCTGGGATCGGGAGATAGTGTCTTCTTCTATCCTCAGCTTCGTGCTGTATCTGTTGTAAACATCATTCCATGTTGTTGCTAGAATTCACACAGACTTTCCTTGATTTGTCTCATGGCTTCTGAGCTTTTCTCATTCAAATTACTGGCAAAAGCCATAGCTGCCCAGTTATCAGGTACGCGTGGTAACGTCATTCTTTCACGCTGGAACCTATCCACGAACTCTCTAAGCAGCTCTGAATCTCCTTGCTTGATTTTGAAAATATCTTCCATTCTTTTTTCAACTTTTTGAGCTCCCGAATGCGCTTTGAAAAAAGAATCTGCAAGCTCAACAAAAGAATTTATAGAATTTTCGGGTAAGAGGAAATACCGTGTTAATGCTCCCTTTGTGAGTGTTTCGCCGAATTTCTTGACTAATACTGATTCAATTTCTTGTTTGGTTAAATCGTTGCCTTTCACACCAGTTGTGAATGTAGTCAGGTGGTCTCGTGGATCAGTTGTGCCATCATACTTTGGAATATCAGACATTTTGAACTTCTTCGGGATCGGCACCGGAGCAGCACTAGGCTTCCATGGTTATTGTGAGTACTTATCCATGTCTATTCCTTTGATTACAGGTGGCACTCCATGTATTTGCTCTATGTGATCGCTTTGCTCCTTGAGCTGCTTCTGCAAGGTTAGAACTAAATTTTGTAAATCAGAATTAACTATGTTACCTGGTTTACCATCGCGAGACTCACTTGGAGTTCCACCAGTGCTTGAGTTAACGAGCCTAGAACGTGGGTTTTCCAAAGTATTCTGATTCGGAGTTGGTGTTGGTGGTACAACTGGCAATTGGCTGGTAAAAGCTAGGAGAGCATTGCTGACTTGTTGAGTAATGAGATTTTTAAGGCATCATCGAGTGCTTGTTCGTTCGCAACTCTAGCATTTTGATTTGCATCGTATCCGTTTTGATTTGCAACCCCATTATTTGTTTCAGAGCCATCTGGAGTTCCTTCTCGTGACTGACGTTGTGAATCACGCAGTGAGGGAAGTGAGGTCCTGTCACTCGCATCATTCTCCTGATGTTGAGGATCTTGTTGGTTGTTGTCGTTGTTATTCGACATGGTAAGTTTTTTGATGAAAGAATTTGATTAAGAAAGTAAACGATTATCAGATTCCCGGTAATGGAACCAATTTGTTTAACCAAAAATAGGAATTTCGGTCAAAACTTTATTTTAGAAGAACTCGGGTTACTAATAATCAAATATAGAATGAATAAAAGAAATTGACTTTAATAATAATAAGATGAACAGAAGAAAGCAAAGTAAATCAGTATATTCCGATGATATTTTGTGTCGTTACAAATGATCAGTCTTCTCCTTTTATAGCTATTTCTAGGTAATACGTTTCGTTTCTACCATAATTGAGTCATTATTGTCAATTAATGACATTTAATGTAACGTTACAATCAGCAATCATATTTGATTCAATACAAATTCCTTAATGTTTCCCATATTTAATGCTCAATAGTATGTATCTATACCTTATTTACTATCAGATTCATTCTCTTCCATCATAAAGAGGTTCGAGCGCCTATCCTCCTTGCTTTTTCTCTGAACATATGCCCGTGCCTGTTGAAGCTCATGCCTCGTTGATTATTCTTCATCACCTATCCTTCTTTGACTGATTCACATGTCATGACGTGTCATCTTATAATGAATTTCATATATAAACTTAATTTTTCCCAATACATTCCCATGCTAGCAAATTCTTCTCTGCGGCAGCATGTCTATTAAATTCAATAAAGCCATAACCCTCTAACTGTCCAGTTTGCTTGTTACGGATAACTTTAGCATTGACCACCTACGCAAGAGACAAACAGTTAATATTCTCTAAAAAAAACTAAAAAGTGAACGGGAAAGAAGACTGTTAATAGTAACACTACTGCTCATACAGTATAAAAGGCAAGAAAAAAATAAATAAAGAGGGGAAATAGTGCATGTGTTTATTTTGTCTACTCACACAAGCATGCATATAAATTCAACCATCACACAATCGGTAAGCATAAACAAATTGCACATGGATTAACTTTTTTTGATAAGGTTGTGTAGCCCATGGATTTACTTTTATGATAAGGTTATTTATGTATTATTAGGCCCCTTCTTGCAATATGTCAGATGCAATGAAAACGCATTCACCTTAATCCTTAAAAGAGTCAATACCCATAGTCAACAGAGGCAGGTATCAGCAGGTATAGTGTCACGATCCCAAAACCAACCCGGTCATGATGGCGCCTATCATGGAACTAGGCCAGCCGACCCAATCCCAAAATAATCCGACATTTCATAATAAAGATATTTTTCAATTATTAATTAATAAAGCTTCATAGAATAAGTCTAACTAACAAAGTGCGGAAGAAATAAAAGCCCGACATCGAGGTGTCACAAGTCACGAGCATCTACTATGGGCAATCCAATAACAACTAAGACTAATACAGTCTAGGAAAAACACTAATAAAATCTAGAGGAAGACAGGAGGGAGAAGAGCAAGGCTGCGATCGCCATGCAGCTACCTTGCCAACTCCGAATATCCCCGACGGATGGAAGAATCAGCGCTCGCTATCACGTCCAGCAACCCTTGGATATGCACCCAAGGTGCATAGAGTAATGTGAGTACGCCAACTCAGTAAGTAATAAAAGTAAATAAAGACTGAGTAGTAAGAAACACATAAATCCATTTCATGAAATCTCAGTAAATACATCATGTTTTCAAATCAGTGTATAAGTCAAATCATCTCATTTAAAATCCAATTTCGCTAAAAATCATTTGAAGATATTTTTCAACAGTTTCAACAGAGGTTCAATGTAATTTAGAGTAAAAGTGATGAAAATCATAAATGTCCCCTCGAGAAAAAAATGTATCATAAACCGCCCATCGGGCACAACATCACTCAGAATCAGCCCATCGGGAAACCTCACAATCAATCGTAATCAGCGTCTCAGGCACAACATGAATCAAGAACCGCCCCTCGGGCAACATCATATCACTCACTCAGGGTACCCGCGCTCACTGGGGGTGTACAGACTCCGGAGGGGCTCCTACAGCCCAAGCGCTATAACAGGCCACAAGAACAGGCCACCTTGTGGCATAATCAATCAGGCCCTCGGCCTCTCATAATCACAAATCAATAACAACATGTTGCGGCACGCAACCCGATCCCATAATATCCTCACAACATAGGCTCTCGGCCTCACTCAGTCAGAAACCTCTCAAGCCACTCGAGCTATCAGTAAAATAGGGTGTTCAGCTCAAAATATCATTTTATGCATGAAAACAGAGTAATAAATACTAAATTATAAAATCAGTAAAACATAACAAGATTGAGTACAGATCTTGAGTCAAAATAGTGAGAAATTATAGAAATTCTTTCTAAAACACAAAAGTATCATATAGTTTCCAGTTAAATACGCAACTTAATAGTTTCTACGGGGTGGACCAAGTCACAAATCCCCAACGGTGCACGCCACACGCTCGTTATCTAGCGTGTGCGTCATCTCAAATAGTGAAACAATGTGAAATTCGGGGTTTCATATCCTCATGACAAGATTTATAATCATTACTTACCTCGAACCGATCAAATCCCTACTCTGCAATTCCCTTGCATCTAGAATCAGCCTCCAAATACCTAGAATCTAACCAAAAGCAATACAATATGATCAATATAGGCCAAGGGATCAATTCCAAACGAAAAACTAACAATTTATACCAAAATCCCGAAATTCATCCAAACCTGGTCCCTGAGCCCACGTTTCGGAATCCGATAAAAATCACAAAACTAGAAGCTCCTTTCACACACGAGTCCATACATACCAAAACCATCAAAATCTGATATTAAATGGCCCCTCAAATCCTCAAATTAATCTCTCCAATTTTCAAGCCCTAACCCCTCAGTTTTATCCCTAATTTCTTTCAATTTCAGACTTAATCAACTAAAAATTACCATAATCATAAGTATTAAGCTCAAATAACTAACCTCAATGAGTATCCCCTTGATTCCCTCTTCAAAACCCTCCAAAATTCTCTAAAATCCGGATAGAAATGGTGAAGAACACCCAAAAATTCGTGAAGGGCTTCCTTAAATACCTTTTACCCAGGCATCTCGCACATGCGTTCCACTTCACGCATCTGCGGACCGCTTCTGCGGTCAAACCAACTGTTTTTGTGGTTTTCACTTAACAGCCCATAACCGCTTCTGCGGTCTAATACCCGCACCTGCGGTCTCGTAGGTGTGCTCTTCCTTCCGCACTTGTGGTTCCTGGCTTCCTTGGCCTTGGCTTCTGCGAGTCTCGCACCTGTGGTCCCCACTCCGTAGGTGTGGTTATGACAGCTAAAGGAAATCTTTAGCAGTTCCTCAATTCCCATCCTTGATCCGTCAACCTCCCGAAATCAACCCGAGGACCTCGGGACCTCAACCAAACATGTCAACAAGTCACATATCACCATCCAAACTTATTCAAACCTTCAGGATACTCAAAACAACATCCAAATACCAAATCACCCTCCGATTCAAGCCTAAGGATTTTCCAAATTCCGCAACCGATGCCGAAACCTATCAAAACTCGTCCAAACGACCTGAAATTTTGCACATATGACACAAATGACACTAACCTACTCCAATTTTCAGAATTCCATTCTGACCCCGATATCAAGATTTCCATTGTCGACCGGAAAACACCAAATTTTCAATTTCGCCAATTCAAGGCTAATTCTACCACAGACCTCCAAATCATATTCTGAACATGCTCCTAAGTCTAAAATCACCAAACGGAGCTACTCAAACCATCAGAATTCATATTCGAGATCTTCTACACATAAGTCAACATCCAATTGACTTTTCCAACTTAAGCTTCTAAAAAAAGACTAAGTGTCTTATTCCACTCCAAAATTACTCCGGACCCAAACCAACTAACACAATACAATAAAATACAGTTGAACAACACATAAAGAAGCAGAAATGGGGAAAACAAGGTAGTAACTCATGAAATGACCGGTCGGGTCGTTATATCCTCCCCCTCTTAAACAAACGTTCGTCCTCGAACGAGTCAAGTAACATACCTGAAGCCTCAAACAGGTGTGGATATCTTTTCCGCATCTCCCACTCGGTCTACGATGATCAGTAAACACCTCACAAGACACACCATAGAGATAATGCCTCCAAATCTTAAACGCGTGAATAATGGCAGCCAACTCCAAATCATAAACAAGGTAGTTTTTCTCATGGGGCTTCAACCGACGAGAAGCATAAATAATCACGTTACCCTCCTACATCAACACACACCCAATACCAACTCGAGAAGCATCACAATATACCGTATAAGAACCTAAAGTTGATGACAAAACTAACATTGGAGTTGTGGTCAAGGCAGTCTTGAGCTTCTAAAAGCTCGCCTCACACTCATCCGACCACCTGAAAGGAGCACCCTTTTGAGTTAATTTGGTCAAAGGTGACGCTATAGATGAAAATCCCTAAACAAACTGACGGTAATAACCCACCAAACCAAGAAAGCTGCGAATCTTTGTGGCTGAGGATGGTATGGGCCAACTTTGAACCGCCTCTATCTTCTTCGGATCAACCTGAATACCCTCACTGGACACCACGTGCCCAAAGAAAGCCATTGAACTAAGCCAAAACTCATAGTTGGAGAACTTTGCATAAAGCTTCTCTTCCCTCAACCGCAGCAATACAACTCTCAAATGCTCAGCGTGCTCCTCCTGACTACGTGAGTACACCAGAATATCATCAATGAATATAATAATAAACGAGTCAAGATAAGGCCGAAACACGTTGTTCATCAAATGCATGAACGTTGTTGGGGCATTGGTCAGCCCAAAAAACATCACAAAGAACTCATAAAGACCATATCGGGTCCTAAAATCTATCTTAAGAATGTCCGAGTCCCTAATCTTTAGCTGGTGGTACCCTGACCTGAGATCAATCTTGGAGAACACTCTCACTCCCTGAAGTTGGTCAAATAAATCATCAATACGAGGCAAAGGATACTTGTTCTTGATTGTGACTTTGTTTAACTGCTTGTAATCAATGCACATCCTCATCGTGCCATCCTTCTTCTTCACAAATAGGACAGGTGTACCCCAAGGCGACATATTAGGCCGAATAAACCCCTTAACAAGGAGTTCCTGAAGCAGCTCCTTCAACTCCTTTAATTCCGCCGGTGCCATACGATATAGTGGAAGAGAAATGGGCTGAATGCCCGGCATCAAATCAATACCAAAGTCAATATCCCTATCTGGTGGCATGCCCGACAGATCTGCAGGAAACATATCCGAAAAATGCCTCACTATCGAAACTGAGTCAATGGTCGGAGTCTCTACACTAACATCCCTCACGAAGGCCAAATAAGAAAGACAACCCTTCCCAACCATCCGTTAGGCCTTCAAAATGAAATCGCTCTACTGGGAACATAATCCGTCCAACCTCGCCACTCAATCTGTGGCACCCCCGGCATAGCCAACGTCACTATCTTAGCATGACAGTCCAAAATAGCACGACACAGAGATAACCAGTCCATGCCCAATATCACATCAAAATCAACCATACAAAGCAACAGAAGGTCTACACGGGTATCCAAACCCCCAATAGTCACCACACATGACCGATATATGCGGTCCACAACAATAGTATCGCCCCACCGGAGTAGATACACGAATATATGAAACAAGAGACCCACGGGGCATATCCAAATAACGAGCAAAATATGATGACACATATGAAAAAGTGAAACCAGGATCAAATAATACAGAGGCATCTCTATGGCAAACTGAGATAATACCTGTGATCACGGCATCTGAAGCAACAACATCTGGTCTGGCTGGGAGTGCATAGAAACAGGCCTGACCACCACCGGATCGACCTCCTCCTCTAGGGTGATACTCCACTCTTATGTGACTGGGTAAGTGGTGAAGTAACTGGTGCTGAAGTCGATGGCTGACTCCTCTATTGAGGCGGACCCCCATGACGATGAGGACAATGCCTCCACATATGCCCTAACTCTCCATACTTAAAACAACCCTCTGGTGCTGGAGACGGGGACTGAAGGGAATCCTTAGCATCGGGATGACTAGTAGAAGAACCTGGCATGGAAGAGCCCTGAACTAATGGGTCATAGGACGAACTCTAGGCTAGAAGGGCATTAAGTGATGAATGGCCCTGATGAGAACTGTGAGAACCATAGCACGATGAAGCCCCATGACGAACTGGGCGAGCTGACTGAGCATGTCTGAATGGACGGCCTCTGCCGTGTTGAAACTGACCCCCATGAGGAGCACCACTGAATCCACCCTATCCACGAACCCTCTTAGACTCCCTCTCAACCCTCTCCTGACCATGAACCATCTCAATCTGTCGAGAAATGTCGACAACCTCATCAAAAGTGGCTCTAGACACCCTCTCTCTGGTCATAAGCAACCGAAGCTGAAAACCGAGGCCATCTATAAACCTCATGATCCTCTCTCGATCTATGGGAACCAACCAGACCGCATGATGAGCTAACTCGAAGAATCACATCTCATACTGTGTAACAAACATATCACCCTGACGAAGCTGCTCGAACTGCCTGCGCATCTCCTCTCGGCGAGACTCAGGTACAAACTTCTCCAAAAAGAGAACGGAGAACTGCTGCTAAGTAAGGGGCGCTGCACCAACCGGCCTATGCCTCTCGTAAGCCTCCCACCAACTAAGTGCATCCCCAAAGAACTGGAAAGTAGTGAATGTGACCACACTGGTCTCCAGAATACTTGCGGTCCAAAGCATCCTCTTACACTTGTCCAAGAAACCATGTTCATCCTCACCCTCAGCACCACTAAATGACGGAGGCTGGAGTCTCCCAAACCTATCCAATCTGCGTTGCTCGTCCTCTGGCATAGCAAGAGCTACATAGTCCTGAGCAGTTGCAATCGGCTGGGCTGGAGGTGCCCCCGATGTTTGAAGTCCCTAAACAACATGCTCAGGTGTGTGAGCGGTGGGAGTCTGAGGGCCTCCCCCGGCCTGAGAAGTAGTTGCGGCCGTAGTAACTGAGACCGCCTGAGCTAGGCCAGTACACATTAATAGAATCTGAGCTAGGGCCTCCTGAAGGCCTAGGATAATAGTAGGCACAGCCAGTGCCTAAGTTGGTCCTGCTGGAGCATCCACATCTGGGACCTGATCATGAACTGGGGCGGCTGGTGGATCTACAGGTGTTGCCCTAGCTGCTTTGTGGGCTACACCCCTTCCCCTACCACGACCTCGACCGTGACCTCGACCTCTCGCAACCCCAACTGGTGATACTGGTGGCCGTCTGTCCTGACCGGGAGCACACGTCCTCACCATCTATGAGAATAGAATAACATAAGTTTAGTTACCAGAATCAACAGATTCGCACAACAAGAATTCAAGAATAGGAAGTTTTTTTTCCTAAAGGTTCTGTAGCCTCTCAAAGATAAGTACAGACGTCTTCGTACCGATCCGCAAAACTTTACTAAACCCGCTCATGACCCGTGAGACCTATGTAACTTAGGCTCTGATACCAACTTGTTACGACCCCAAAACCAACCTGGTCGCAATGGCGCCTATCATGGAACTAGGTCAGCCGACACAATCCCTAAATAATCTGACATTTCATAATAAAAATGTTTTTCAACTATTAATTAATAAAGCTTTATAGCATAAGTCTAACTAACAAAGTGCAGAAGAAATAAAAGCCCGACATCGGAGTATTACAAGTCACGAGCATCTACTAAGGGCTATCCAATAACAACTAAGACTAATACAGTCTGGGAAAAATGCTAATAAAATCTAGAGGAAGACATGAGGGAGAAGAGCAAGGCTACGATCGACATACAACTACCTTGCCAACTCCGAATATCTACGACGGATGGAAGAATCAACGCTCGCTATCACGTCCAGCAACCCCCGGATCTGCACACAAGGTGCAGGGAGTAATATGAGTACGCCAACTTAGTAGGTAATAAAAGTAAATAAAGACTAAGCAGTAAGAAACACATAAATTCACGTCATGAAATCTCAGTAAATATGTCATGCTTTCAAATCAATATATAAGTCAAATCATCTCGTTTAAAATCCAATTTCGGTAAAAAGATATTTTTCAACAGAGGTTCAATGAAATTTAGAGTAAAAGTGATGAAAATCATAAATGGCCCCTCGAGCAAAACATGTAACATAAACCGCTCATCGAACACAACATCACTCAGAATTAGCCCCTCGAGCAACCTGACAATCACTCATAATCAGACCCTCCAGCACAACATGAATCAAGAACCACCCCTCGGGCAACATCATATCACTCACTCAGGGTACCCACGCTCACTGGGGTATATAGATCCGGAGGGGCTCCTATATCCCAAGCGCTATAACATGCCACCTCGTGGCATAATTAATCAGGACCTCGGCCTCTCATAATCACAAATCAGTAACAACATGCTGCGGAGCGCAGCCCGATCCCATAATATCCTCACAACACAGGCCCTCGACCTTACTCAGTCAGAAACCTCTCAAACCACTCAGGCTATCAGTAAAATAGGATGCTCAGCCCAAAATATCATTTTATACATAAAAACAGAGTAATAAATACTGGATTATGAAATCAGTAAAACATAACATGACTGAGTACAGATCTTGAGTCAAAACAGTGAGGAAATAATAAGAAAAGACTCCTAAGGGTCCAAACAGCTTGGCACGGGGCCCCAATATGGCATTCAACCCAAATTATAGAAATTCTTTCTAAAACACAAAAGTATCATATAGTTTCCAGTCAAATACACAACTTAATAGTTGCTACGGGGCGGACCAAGTCACAAATTCCCAACGGTGCACGTCACACGCTCGTCATCTAGCATGTGCGTCACCTCAAATAGTGAAACGATGTGAAATCCGGGGTTTCATACCCTCAGGACAAGATTTACAATCATTACTTACCTCGAACCGGTCAAATCCCTACTCCGTGATTCCCTTGCCTCTGGAATCGGCCTCCAAATGCCTCGAATCTAACAAAAGCAATACAATATGACCAATATAGGCCAAGGGATTAATTCCAAACAAAAACCTAACAATTTATACCAAAATCTCGAAATTCATCCAAACCCGGGCTCGTACCCACGTCTCGGAATCCGACAAAAATTACAAAACTAGAACTCATTTCACACACGAGTCCATACATACCAAAACCATCAAAATCCGACATCAAATGGTCCCTCAAATCCTCAAATTAAACTCTTCAATATCCAAGCTCTAACCCCTCAATTTCATCCCTAATTTCTTTCAATTTCAGGCTTAATCAACTGAAAATTACCATAATCATAAGTATTAAGCTCAAATAATTTACCTCAATGAGTATCCCCTTGATTCCCTCTTCAAAACCCTCCAGAAATAGCTAAAATCCGGATAGAAATGGTGAAGAACACCCAAATATTCGCGAAGGGCTTCCTTAAATACCTTTTACCCAGGCATCTTGCACCTGCGGCCCACTTTACGCATCTGCGGACCGCTTCTGCGGTCAAACCAACCGTATTTGCAATTTTCACTTAATAGCCCATAACCGCTTCTGCGGTCCAATACCCGCACCTGCGTCTCGCAGGTGCACTCCTCCTTCCGCACCTGTTGTTCTTGGCTTCCTTGGCCTTGGCCGCTTCTCTCCTGCTTCTGCGAGCCTCGCACCTGCGGTCCCCACTCCGCATGTGCGGTTATGATAGCTGAAAGAAATCTTCAGCACTTCCTCAATTCTCATCCTTGATCCGTCAATCTCCCGAAATCAACCTGAGGCCCTCGAGACCTCAATTAAACATGTCAACAAGTCACATATCACCATCCAAACTTATTCAAACCTTTTAAACACTCAAAATAACATCCAAACACCAAATCACCCTCGGATTTAAGCCTAAGGATTTTCCAAACTTCTGAATTCCGCAACCGATGCCGAAACCTATCAAACCTCGTCCGAACGACCTGAAATTTTGCACACACGACACAAATGATACTATGGACCTACTCTAATTTTTAGAATTCCATTCTGACCCCGATATTCAGATTTCCACTGCCGACCGGAAATACTAAATTTTCAATTTCACCAATTCAAGTCTAATTCTACCACGGACCTTCAAATCACATTCCGAACACGCTCCTAAGTCCAAAATCACCTAACGGAGCTACCCGAACCATCAGAATTCACATCCGAGATCTTCTACACATAATTCAACATCTGGTTGACTTTTCCAACTTAAGCTTCTAAATAAGAGCTTACGTGTCTCATTCCACTTCAAAATCACTACAGACCCGAACCAACCAATACGATACAATGAAATACAGCTGAACAACACATAAATAAGCGGAAATGGAAAAAACGGGACGGTAACTCATGAAACGACCGGTCGGGTCGTTACATATAGCCACCAATTATAAGGTCAAAAATTACTATCCAATTTTTCACCCCTGTAACACATCAAAGGAATCTCAACTGAAGAACGACTTATTTAGAAGATAAAAAGCAACCATTAGACAGCAGCTGATAGTTCCAAAAGATACTGCCAAGCCACTTCGACAAACTAATTAAAACATAGCTATCATTTATTTAAAAAGATAATTCTAACAACCGTGTCTCAGAGTCAAGACTGGCCCTTTTCCCACTTTGCTCCTTTTGTAATTTGAATCCCAGCCTCCTGGCTAGAGGTGGAGGGTACTTTTCCGCTAGGCTTACCTTACTTGTCTAGATATGGTTAACCTTAACACATTTCATTGACAACATAATAATACAAGTTACAGAATACAAATTACAGCATAGTCACATACCCTTTACCAACAAGCTAGTACAAGATCAGGACTGCAAACTACAGCACGTTCACATACCTTTTACCAACATTCTAATACAAATTACTGAAGACAACAACAGCATATTCACGAACTTTTAGCAACAAGGTGATACAATTTACTGAATACACACTATAGCATATTCACATACTTTTACCAACAAGCAAATTCAATTTACTTGCACAAACATGCCCTTTTATAAGGCATATTATCACGCCTTTTACCAACAACATAACACAAGTTACTACATAGAACCAACGGAATATTCACACACTGTATACAAGTTTAAATACAAACAACAGCATATTCACATACCTTTTAACAATAAACTAATAGAAGTCACTGAATATACTCAAAAGATTTATTAAACATATCAACAAACAAACACACGTGTAAGAATCTATTCTTAATTTTCTTTCTTAATCTGAATTCCACTTGGCAACCCGGAGAAAAGTGAAAATTATGTACTTCCTCCAAGAAAAAATTTATCTGCACATGACGTTACCAAACAAATAAGTATAAGATACATGTTTCGCATACAAAGTTTTATTATTTTAATGATTAAGAGATACATGTTGTCATTTTAATTTGGAGCGTGCAGTAGGATCGCTTCTTTCCAAGCAAAATATTTCAACCAAAAAAATTATAAAAACTTCTACCTTCTGAATTTTTTTCCCCAAACTTCCTTATTTGGTCATGCCTATTTGGGCTAGATATCATTGTTGTGAGGGATCTTTACCTAAATAGCTGATCAAATTTATTATTTATTTTTCTTAAATGGCATACATAAATTATATACTTATTATATATATTTATATACATAATAAACATAAATTATATATTCACAAATTATTTTTAATTTAAATGATTAGGTAGGCGCATTTTTAGGTTAATTCTTAGAAAATTTACTTTCCATAGCTAATTCTAAGGGTTATTTATGGATGATAACTATCTTATAATTTAATTGCTTTCCATAGCTACAATGAATTTTCAATTTACATGTCATAGTTATATATCCAATACGTAGAGTTATCCCACTGTATCAATCTTTTCCCTAAACCCTCTCTCTCTTCTCCCTCAGTTCTCTCTCCTTCGTTTATCTCTCTTCTCCCTCAGTCAGCCTCATGTCCAACTTCGTCGCCAACCACCGCTGTCCAGCGAGTAGTAACAACAGAGAAGTTGCCATCGATCATTTTCTCCCACAAATCTCTACTGGAGCTCAACTAAACAACAGAGTAATTCACCGTGAATTACTCTGAAACACTATCGCCACCCACCGTCAGATCCATATCTGAAATCACGAAGTTGTGATCAATCCATTACCGGTGACGAAAATAATAGTGGAGGAAGATCGGAGGCGTAACCGAATCTGGATCTGAAGGAGATGGCGGAATCCATGGCTTCTTCCTCGTCTTTATATCTCACATCTTAATATATTCGTCTGGCCGAAAACTTATTCCTCCACCACTGTTTTTCAAGCCGAAAAAAAGAGTCACCTCTTTTTTCTCCACCGCCTTCCACTCCGGAAAATTATTGTATAAATAAACGTCTTTTGTATTTTGTCAGAGATCTAAGGTGTATTTTGTATTTTCGTCGGAGACCGACGAGACTTGATTGTATTTTCCATTTTTAAATACAGTGCATTTTGTATTCTCGTCGGAGATTTGGCTAGCGAACTTAGTAAGACAAAGAGAAACGCTCGACTACCTACTAGCCCTCTACTCTAACCTTCGACCTTCATACCCTCCTATCTAGGTCCATGTCCTCAGTTAGCTCCAACTGCACCATGTCCCGCCTAATAACCTCTCCCTAAGACTTCTTAGGCCTACCTCTACTATTCCTACTACCCACCGAGGCTAACCTTTCGTACCTTCTAACTGGGCCTTCTATACTTTTCCTCTTAACATGCCCGAACCATCTCAATCTCGCCTCCCCCATTTTATCCTCCACATGAGCCACTCCCACCTTATCCCGAATAACTTCATTCCTAATCTTATCCAATCTGGTATGCCCACACATCTACCTTAATATCCTCATCTTAACTACTTTTATCTTCTAGATATGAGAGTTCTTGACAGGCCAGCACTCTACTCCATACAACATAGTCGGTCTAACTATAACCTTGTAAAACTTACCTTTATGTCTCAACGACATATTCTTATCACACAAGACACTAGAAGCAAGCCTCCACTTCATCCATCATGTTACAATACGATGTGTTACATATTCATCAATCTCCTTGTTACCCTGCATGATAGATCCAAGGCACTTGAAACTACCTTTTTTTGGAATGACTTGTGTATCAAGTCTTACCTCCATATTCACTTTCTGGTACTGATGGTAGGCTAGAATCACGTGTTTTAGTCATAGTTTGCACTTTACTTGTGTTTGAGCTTAAATGTTAGTGCATTGCACTTATTATGTGCTTTATGCCTTGCAGGAAGTGAGTTCGAGTTAAAATATAATTTGGAACTTAATCGAACAATGTGGATCTTTGAAGTCTGAGTAAAAACCCAAGAAATTAAGTTAGGATCACGTTCGTGGGTCGAGGACCAAGTTTGGATATCAAAAGTGAAAAAACAAAATTACTTTGAGAAATTGCACTACCGCGCCGCGGAGCTCATAACGCTAGTGCAAAATTCCTGCAAAGTGAAAAAAATCAACTCCCTGAAAGATCCTTGCTAATGTGGTGTCGTGCCAGTGTATTGTCGCGGTCCAACTGTCCCATTTCGGCTTGGAAAGGGTAGTTTTGTTCGGACTCATTCCTACATAGTATAAATACACCAAAAATATAATTTTTAGAGGACTTTTGACCTTAGAAGCTTTGAGAGAGCATTAGAAGCTACAAGACACGAGATTTCATCATGTTTTCATCAATTCAAGATGGGAGTTTATATTGTAATGTTAGATTGATGATTTCTTACTTTTTAATTATATTTTGGAGTAGTTTCCCTTAAGGTTTGACGGATATGGTATTTTGATAAATATTTATGGATTTTAACTCTAGTTCTTGCTTGAATTAGTTTATGGAGTTTTGAATTATTGCAACTTTATTCACCGGTCTATTTAATCGAAAGATGAATATTTTGGTGATTATCTTTGCATGATCTTTTTTAATTTAATTCATTGATTCTCTTAAGTAATAGAAAGAACTTGTTGAATTGTTGATTAAATTAAGTTAGGAGAATATTCGAGAGATGTTTTTCTAAAGACTAATTCATTAACACATGGTTGCATACTTTTACAGTGCTTATATTAGTTCACCTCGTATAGTTACGATTTAATCGAGAGAGGAGTCTTGACTACACGTTTGAACTAATCATCGAGTGAATTCGTGAGAATCATTAGAAATAGTGAATTAAACTAAAGCTAAATCCCAAATAGCTATCTTGCACATATCCTGTCACGACCCTTATTCCTCACATTGATGAGAAACCAACTTTGCTAATTAATCTCGAGTTCTTTGCCATCAACTGCCAATTGTTTTACTTTAGTAGTTAATTGTAGTTCGTAAGCAATCCAAATAAGGTTTTGATCATCCTGAATAGCAGTGAAACCAGAAATTACTAGAGCATTATTTAAATCCAATCCCTGTGAAAATGATAATTTAACTATACTATCTTTGACTAGCGAGTATCAATTCCGTGTTGTGTTTTGCGCTCGTCAGGTACTGTTGTTGAACTTGTACTCCAAGTATTCCATTTTGGTCCTACTCAACTTGAAACGAGCATCAATTTCGTGTTGTGTTTTGCGCTTATCAGGTACTGTTGTTGAACTTGTACTCCAATATTCCATCTTGGTCCTGCTCAACTTGAAACCTCTCTAGGGTATGTCTCCAAACCTCCAGTATCTCGTTAATACCATCCTGTGTCTCGTCAATAAGAACTATGTCATCAACAAATAACATACTCCATGGTACCTCTCTTTGAATGTGTCTCGTCAATGCATACATCGCCAAGGAAAATAAAAATGGGCTAAGCATTGATCCCTGGTGCAACTCCATCACAACTGGAAAGTTTTCCGAGTCTCCTTGCGTTATTCTAACCCGAGTCTTAGCTCTATCATACATGTCTTTAATTACCCTAATATAGGTTACTGGGATCCCTTTAGCCTCCAATCATCGCCAAAACACCTCTCTCAGGAATTTGTCATATACTTTCTCTAGGTCAATGAACAACATATGCAAGTCCTTATTCATCTCCATATACCACTCCACCAATTTCCTCACAAGGAGAATGTCTTCCATAGTCGAACTCCCTGACATGAAACCAAACTATTTCTCAGAAATAGGCACACTGCTCTTCACCCTCACTTCAATCACCCTTTTCCCAAACTTTTATCGTATGGCTAAGCAGTTTAATCCCTCATATAATTATTGCAATTTTGGATGTCACCTTTATTTTTATATAGTGGAATTATCATACTCCATCTCTATTCTTCTGGCATCTTTTTCATCTTAAAAATGACATTGAAGAGCCTAGTGAGCCACTCCAAACCTGCCCTACCCGCAATTTTCCAAAATTCCATAAGGATTTCAACATGCCTGATTGCTATACTCTTGTGTATCTTACGCATATCCCCCTCAACCTTCTCTACTCTTATCCACCTACAATACCCGAAATTCTGGCGCATCTCGGAAGCTCCAAATCGCCCAGTACAATGTTCTTATCGCCCTCTTCATTTAGGAGTTTATGAAAATATGTCTTCCATCTTTATCTAATCCGAGCCTCTTCCATCAAAACTCTACCTTCCTTATCTTTGATGCAGTTAACTTGATCCAGATCATGGGCCTTCCTCTCTCTCTCTCTCTCTCTCTCTCTCATCTTGGCTAGCCTGTATAACTTCTTGTCCCCGCCTTTGGCCCCAAGCTCCTCATACAAATGCCCAAATGTCGTAGTCTTAGCTGCAGTAACCGCTAACTTTGCCTCCTTCTTAGCCCTCATATACCCCTCCATGTTCAACCTCTTCGCCTCCTCATCCATGCTCTCTATAAGCTTCAAGTACGCCGCTTTCTTGGCTTCCACTTTCTATTGTGCCTCCTCACTCTACCACCAATTACTGCTGCTAGAGAAACCCTTCGAGACCCCTAACACCTCTCTGCAGCTACTCTGATACACCCTACTATCAGGGTCCATATAAAACTCGTGTCACCACTGCTACTCCAAGCTCCCTTAGCCAACAACTTCCCCCAACTCCCGCACTTTTTCATTAGTCAAAATAGCCCAGCTGATTCTATGTTGACCATACATAACCTTCTTCTTCCTCTTCCTTACGATCTCTAAGTCCATCATCAATAACCTATGCTGAGTCGTGAGATTATCGCTTGGTATAACCTTGTAATCCATGCACAGACCTCTATCGCACTTCTGGAAGAGTAGATAATCAATTTGAGTCTAGGACAACGGACTCTAGAATGTGACCATGTGCTCCTCCTTATTCAGAAAACACGAGTTAATAATCACCAAATCAAAGGCTTTAGCACAGTCCAACAACGAAGTACCTCTTCTATTCCTAGCTCCAAAATCAAAGCTGCCATGCACATCGTCATAACCCCAGAGGTTTCCTTAATGTGACCATTGAAATCACCTCCTAAACTTCTCGGTGTTCAAAATATTACGGACCAACTCGTTAAGGTCTTCCCAGAAACAGCTCTTAATCTCTTCGTCCAAACCCACTTGAGGCGCGTAAGCAGTAATCACCTTTAAATTAGACCATCCCACAAATAACTTAATAGCCATCAACCTGTCGTTCACCCTCCTAACTTCTAACACTAGCTCCCTAAGTTTCCTGTCAACCAAGATACCTACCTCATTCTTACCCTTCTCGCGTCCTAAGTACCACAGTTTAAACCCATCAGTATTCCGAGCCTTAAAGCCCACCCGTCTAGTCTCATGTACATAAACTATATTGATCTTCCTCTTATAGAGGATCTTCGCTAACTATATAGACTTCCACATCAAAGTACCTATGTTCTAGGACCCAACTCTCAGTCAAAAAGCTCCATTGTCATCTTAGACCCCGCCCCTCGCCCCCTCGCCCACTCCACCCAAGGACATGGCCTTATATACTATCACTCACCTCAACCACTATAATCTAAGAAAAATTACACTAGAACTGTCGCTAAAATAGGTAAATGATTAAACTAAAGAAGGCATGTCTAACATTTAGCTCTATCCACTAGATATGCATGCAGGTAAGACAAACAGACAAGCAAGAATTAAAACTAGCGATAAAATAGATATATAAAAGAAGGCCAGCAGAACAGAAACTAAGAATAAAAAATTACAAACTAGAAATCCCTAAATAGTTACCAGCAAGAAAAGTATTCAGGCAGATACACTAATTAAGAGTACATGTAGGCAATGAAGAATTCGGCTTAAACTAATGCAAACTAATTGGTTAATAACAAGTAAGACAAAAATATTGTTCAAAGAACAGGAGGTACCAACTCCCGATAGTGCAAAACCTTGGTGAATCTCCGTAAATGTCAGGGTCGCACTGCCGTAGTAATCTTAGTCGATTTCCAGCCGTTCATGTGCTCCACGCGTCGTTGCTGCCTCCAACTAATTTTGACGTCTCACCGGCGCGTCCGCCTCACGCTTGGATCCGGTGATGCTGATAAGTGAATACCTGTAACAGAAGGGGGAACCAAAAGGAAAAATAGGAGGAAGAACAAAGGTAGGAAATGTTGTAATCTTAAATCCGGGCCGGTTTTCGGTGGGTGTCCGATAGAGACTCCGACGATACAGCTACTCGCAAGAAAAAAAAGGGGGAAAAGAAGAGTTACAAGAAAGAAAGGTATGGAAATATAAAGGGAGAGAGAGGGGGAGGGAGAATCCTAAAAAAATACCGCGAAAAAAATAAAATACAGCTAAACAATATTTTCAAATACACTCAAATATAACGAACTGTCCAATACTAGCCGCAAAATGTAAACCCATAAAATGTAGCTACGGATTGTTAAAAGCTCTTTAAAAGGTAGTGATTTCGGTAAGTTCCCCTTAGTTCTTGTAAGAATTGCACGGGGAACCCTATTTGGTCGCCCACATTTAACATATACCCATATTTTTAAAATTTTTAACTTGTACCCACTTTTTAAATAACTTCAACCCCATTTCTCCTCCTTCGTTTTCTTCTTCTTCTTCTTCTTCTTTCTGCTGCTGCTGTTGGTGCTGCTATAAAACTTCAGTTCATGGGGATGATTGTCATAAGTATGTTTATCAGATTATTTAAAAATAAAATATAAATAACTTTCTAAAGTAAATACGTACATGTATGTAAATGTAAGTCCATTTCCTTTAATTTACATTGTATTATTTTTTTTGGATTCAACTTTGTACATTATCAATGCATTTTAACATGTTGTGCTAAATCATTATCTAGTTTTTTAAGTTACTAATTCTACTTATGATAAACTTATTATCTGTACCAAAATTTAATTACATGATAGCATAAAACATGCTGAAGTTCAGCAAATATAGAACAAAACTTCAGCTAAAGCATGCTGAAGTTCAGCAAATAAAGAACAAAACTTCAGCTACTAGAATGCTTAAGTTCAGCAATTACAAACAAAAACTTCAGCAAATAGAGAACAAAACTTCAGCTACTATGCTTAAGTTCAACAATTACAAACAAAAACTTCAGCAAATAGAGAACAAAACTTCAGCTACTATGCTTAAGTTCAGCAATTACAAACAAAAACTTCAGCAAATATACAACAAAACTTCAGCTACTATGCTCAAGTTTAACAATTACAAACAAAAACTTCAGCAAATAGAGAACAAAACTTCAGCTACTATGCTCAAGTTCAACAATTACAAGCAAAAACTTCAGCAAATAGAGAACAAAACTGCAGCTACTATACTTAAGTTCAGCAATTACAAACAAAAACTTCAGCACGCTTGGTTCAGCAATTTTTGCTACTTCAGGCCCGTCTAAACTTCAGCACACTTGGTTCAGCAATTTTTGCTACTTCAGGCCCGTCTACTAGAATGCTGAAGTTTTGCGTGATTGCCTTTGCTACATCAGACTCATATGCTGAAGTTACGCGAAAAAGTAGGTACGCTTGCAATTTTTTTGTAAAGCGGACACAGATTAAAAGGTGACCCAAAAAGCGGGTATAAATACAAATGCCCCTTAATTCTTCCATTGCGGTTGTAACAGGATAGTGGGCTTTCCAGCCCATGTTTTGACCTCCTACAAATTCTTAGAAAAAGCTGGGCTATTCTCACTCCTCCTTCCACGTTTTAGCGAATTGTGGGCCTAAGCCCATGTTAGAATACTACAGTCAGTAGCCACATTGAAAAACCCTAGCACTATATTACTCCTTCCAGCTCCTCTCTTCATAGCCTGCTCGCGCGTCTACTCCTTCAGATCGCCGAAAATGGTGAGTCTTTACAAATTACTCTATCGTCCTGATTCGAAAATTTATTTCGCCTGTAGAAATTCTTAAATATACTCTATGTTTTTATTATTTGATAATTAATGTATTGTGTTTCGTTGTTTAGCCGTTCAAGAGGTTCGTGGAGATTGGAAGGGTAGCCTTAATCAACTACGGAAAGGAATATGGCAAGCTGGTCGTTATAGTCGATGTCATCGACCAAAATAGGGTACTTTTACTTTTTCTGTTTTTGTTTCATGTTTGGTTTTGCTCGATGAAATTCGTACTGTTTGGAGCTAGCTGCTGGATATATTTCTTTGAACAAAAACAAAGATTTGATTTTTTAGTTTTGTGTCTTTTTTTCAATTTGTTTTATAGAGAATCTAATATAAGGCCAAGGATGGAATATGATGATATATGCCTACATTGTCTGATCATTATAATTTGATTGACCAAATATGGACTGAGGCCTTTTATTAATGATTCTGGCTAGAATATATTCTTTAGATAGTTTTACTAAGTAGACAAATAGTGAATGAAATACTGATTGTAAAGGTGTGTACAGAAAGTTTTGTTGAATTTGTTGATATTGGGGAAATACTAATGTGTTATCGTTTCTAAATGTTTTCAGAGGATTTGATACAAGGCCTATGATGGAATACGATAATATGCCTACATTGTCTGATCATTTTAACTTGATTGAGCAAATATGGACTGAGGCCTTGTGTTAATGATTCTGACTAGAATACATTGTTTAGATAGTTTCTATGGATAATCTTTTTTCTGTGTTATTATTGTACCGGTTTTATAAGGCTGTTACCTATGTTTTCCTTGTTTTATTTCCCTTGTTCTAGAATGGAAAGACCAATTCATATAGCTGACACCAATTGATTTGAGACTGACGCATAGTTTTGATTGTTTGTTTCATTTACTTTATAGAGGGGAATTTGTATGATTCATATATTGTACCCACTGAAAAGGAGTCTGAAAGGTAACAGGGCTTATAATATACTGTGATTTGGATAGATGGTATTTTGCCTTAATCAATTTTGAAATAGCCGTGGAAAATGAAGCAACTGTAAACTCATTTTCATTTATCTTTGAGATTACAGGCTCTTGTTGATGCTCCAGACATGGTGAGGAGCCAGATTAACTTCAAGAGACTTTCACTCACAGATATCAAAATTGACATCAAAAGAATCCCAAAGAAGAAGACCTTGGTCGAGGCTATGGAAGCTGCTGGTGAGTGTGATGCTTACTATATCCGTTTTTTCGTTAAAAGTCTATAAGTTGTGAATCAGCAGTTGGTTTATGGGGCTTTATCTGCTTTGCAACAAGGCTAAGCCTGTATTTGTCTGGTCTTTTCCCAGATGTGAAGACCAAGTGGGAGAACAGTTCATGGGGAAGGAAGTTGATAGTGCAGAAGAGGAGGGCTGCACTTAACGATTTTGACAGGTTCAAGCTTATGTTGGCAAAGATTAAGGTAATGTTATGCTCACTATTTTTAAGTTAGCTTCATTTTGTTATTTTGCTAAGATTAAGGTACAACCTTGTTTTGTAAGTCTTCTATCAAAACCTGATACATGTATGTTAACATTGCAGAGGGCCGGAGTTGTGAGACAGGAGCTTGCAAAGCTTAAGAAGACCGCTGCTTAAGAACTTTCTGATTAGTGCAATTGATATATAGGATTTATGGATCTTGTATTTTGTTTAGCTTTGAGAGATGTTATAAAGGAAGTTTCTTTTTATTGGCATGCAATATTTAAGACGTTTTCAGATAGTTATCGTTTGAGATTTTACTGATTTATCATGGGAAACCATCACTTATATATTACCCGCTCATTTATTTCCTGAATTTGCTTGATGTCTTTCTATATTGCAACGTAAACTGTTTCATTAAACCATGATTTCCATCTCAACTCTGAAAGTCTCTAATTTTGCACAAGCTCTTGGAATTATCTCACAAAAGACCCTTTAAAGTGTTAAGCTTGCCACTTGGTGAAGCAGGAAACTATGGGGTGGTTTGGTAGGATGTATAAGAATAATGCGGAATAAGGTTGTATTAGTAATGCATGTGTTACTAATGCAAAGCATTAGTTGTGCATATATTATTTCTTATCTACTGTTTGATGTTGTGTATTAAAATTATAATGCATTGCATAATTTTTAAGAAAAATAGTTGTTTACGAAATGCCCTTCATATTCTCTAGCTTTAAAAGACTTTAAGGACAATTTTGTCTTTAAATATACTAATGCATGCATTAATAGCCTTAGTATTACTAATGTCATGGTTTTCTATGCATTATTCATGCATAGAATAATACCAAGTATGATGTATATTTAATATAAGTATTAGTTATACACATGTTGAAAAAATGTACCAAACAAAGTATTAGTAATGCATAGAGCTAATGCTTGCATTATTTTTCTAATACCTCCCCCTGCAGTGTTAGCACATATTCCTCTTTCAACTTTGACTTCGATACTTGAAAAGGTAAAAGGTGAGGTAGAAAGAAAAGTAAAGATATTTTAATATTGGATGTAGGGAACTATCAATTGTGTAAGACGAGATGTTGGTAGTAAAGTGGAAATAGGATGGTGAGTGATAAAGTATAAATTAACCACCAGTAAAGGATACGAGAGGATGCACTTTAATATCTTTTGTACAAAGCGTAGTAAATTATGGCATCTAATGCATTCTTCCTTGTGTTACTGGCTGATTAATGTGGAGCTTTGCAAATGGGTAAGGGTAACATTGCGCTGAAAATTTCCAAATCAAATAAGTTATATCAATCATAGACTAGAGAAATTCCCAGTACAACTTTTGTATTTTCATTAACTTCTCTACGATACAATGTTAAAGGTACCCACCCCTCCCTATGCTTATGCTTTGAGTTGCACTACATCCTCAAAAGCAAATTATTGTTAATTTGGAGTTACACTGCTTCCACCAACTAATGTAGCAGTAGGGAGATTGATGAAGTGGAGAATAGGTTAGCTGCCTTTAGTGAAGCCTTACACTACCATGCCTTGGGCTGGGCTGGTCACTGGTAGTTGTTAATCATATCAGTAAGAAAACAGAATATCTCCACCATACATTATAGAGGCCTGCACAAATGATATATATCCATTCGTACATCATTAATATTTTTGTTGCAACTATCCACCTTGGTACATATTACTCATCATTTTTTTTCGGATGAGCCTGAATGGCGTTACAATGGCCAGAAACTCTTCACGGAAAACAAACCAAGTAATAATGAAAAGTCAAATAAAGCTTTAGTTTTCATGTAGAAAATTTCAATTTACAGCACGGAGACATCCTATTATAGGATTACAAGATTCAAACAACGAGAAAATTTCTCTTTACTTTCTGATTGAAAGAAGCTCAAAGCTCCGAAGAGGGTCATCACGGCTGCCCTTTGCAAGTGAAGTTCGGGAAAACAATGATGGTTTTGGTTCGACTCCAGAATGAACCCTTTGTGTGGAAGATAAGCGGCCACTGCTCGACACTAATCTGCTTGAGCGACTATCAGTAGGTTCACCAGAAGAGCTCGGTCTGCTACTTGAAATGGCAGCCCTTCTGGATGAGCTACCATTTCTTGATGTACGGCCTCTTTCTGAATCAAATTGCTGTAAAATTATAAGCATATTATTCGTACTAGTTTGCCATACAACTGATATTTTAAAAAAAGCAAAAATATATCAACTGTTAAGATAATATTTCTACTCCTCTTTCACTGGAAAAAACAATCATCTTAAAGACGCAAGCAAACCAATCTCCTGAGATTTTTTTTCTGTTCTTTCTATTGCTTTTAGAAATAGAAGGGATCAATACCACATCTTTGGATGAAGGTATATCATCTGAAGTCTTGTGTCTTGAGTATTCGTCATGCCTGCCAGAACCAGAAGCATTCCTCCGCGTAAATGCTCCAACAGCACCAGAAAACCTGTCTCGGATATCCTGTCCCACTGGATAAGCATCAAAGAGTGATAAATTTTCAGTAACTGCCAAGTCAGTAATCAGCTTTTACATGAAAAATCACATCTCCGAACATTCACCATTTGAATAAGCAAAATGGAGTACATGCTGACTCAAGATTTTGGGCATACCATCTAAGGGAATTAAAAATCAGAAATGGACGACAAAAAAATCCATAATTTTAGGTCAAAGATATTACCTGATGCCCTTCCCGGTCTTTCAGCAGATGGCCCAGCATTTAGTGCCGCACTTCCACTAATATTCTGGTGGCAAACAAAATTGCAGACACGTCCATCTTAAGAAAAATTTAAGAATAGATTGTCAACTATAATCAAAAACAAAGTTTTACAAGCACTAACACGTCCTCTAGAACTGGCACCAATCTGAGGATACTTCAAAATGGTCCAATCAAACACATAGTCAAACTGATAACCTGCACCAGTTAAATGGTTAAGAAGCAGAGATTACAACACGTCTACTTCACGACTAAAATTGACAGTTACAGATAAGACTGCCTGTAGATTGGAAAAAGCAAAAGAGAGGATTACAGATATACCTTCACGAATAAACAAGTCCCTGAAAAGCCTCTTCAGATATGAATAGTCAGGTTTATCTTCAAACCGTAACGACCGACAATAATGGAAGTATGATATGAACTCTGACGGATATGATTTACATAGCACCTGTTAGAAAGACCATCAAATCCTGTGTCAATTTCCTCATCTGATCACTCGCATCATCAGCAGATAATCTATATTAAAGGCACGACAGGCCAGACAAGATAATAAATTGGCTTAATAAGATGAATACATTTTTAAATCGTCCTTTTTTTGGATATGTTACATTTCAAAACCATCTATCTTGACAATAAAATGTATATACTGAAGTATTTCTATTGCAGTCAGAGTCCACTTGACACCATCATTCATACTCATAAATAGTACCTCTATTGGAGTCAACATCTTCTTCTCACTGATTTTATCATATTTCTGCTTCTTAGTACCAGCTTTCAATCCCTGCCACGGAAGACTGAGCCAAAAGAAATTGTCATCAAGTCAGTGAAGACGTCCATAGAATTTGCAAATACACCAGGACCTGGTCAGAAACGATGCCAAAAAGAAAAGGTGACACCGCATAAGTCCAACCTTCCTCTAAGAAAATACATAAGCACATAACCCAGAGATTCCAAATCATCTCTTCTGCTTTGCTCTGCCAGGAAAAAAAAAACATTTTTTTAATCAGTTACAATATAATCTGTGGCTTATCATGCCTGTATAGTTACTTGACAGCCTAAATAAGATTAACCTACCAACTCCAAGGTGTGTGTTGACACTGGCATAGCGAGCTGTGCCTGTCAGATTCTTGTTTTCCCTGAGAATTTTTTGACATAATACCATGTAAAAGGCAGCCAAGACACAGATTTCTCACAAATAAGCAAAACAAAGAATAAAAAGACACAAAAGTTTGACCAGCGTAAAGTCTTTTCTTGATCTTTTCCTTTTAGTCTTTCATTAGGAACGAAGCAAGGGAAAAGGGTAGCTCCGGTGCACAAAGCATTGAACGCGGGGTCCGGGGAAGGGCACCCCATGGGAGTATGATATAGACAACTTACCCTAATACAAGCATAGTGGCTGCTTCCACGACTCGAACCCGTGACCTATAGGTCACACGGAGACAACTTTACTGTTGCTCCGAATGGACCAAGGGAACAAGGATCAAATTGTCACTATAATTACTTGGGGCAACTCATTCCGCTAGAACTTGATAATGGTCATTTAAGAGTAGAATTATACAGATGCTTCTTACTTGCCACTCCGCCACACTTTTTTTAATTAGAGGCATGTGAGGAAAAAGATGGTTAGAAAAACTCAATGAGCACAATGAGAGATGAATCAGATGCCACACTATTACTGATGTGATTACATTTTGATAATAAACAATTTTCATAGCACGCAGCGAACCATAGAGTACATCAACAAATGACATATAGTCCATAAACTAGCAATGACAATACAAAAACTTGCCTTCCACAATATTCCTTCCAACTGTTCATTCTCGGGAAAAAATTCCTTTCAATTGTTGCATCAAATTAATGTTATAAGAAATTAAGCACCGTACCAGCAACTGATATATTACTCACAATATTAAAGTACATCAACAGAGGACACACAGTTCCATAAACTTGAATATACAATTTGCGTTCCACAATTTCCCTTCCAAGTGCATCAAATTATGACATTGATGTCATAGGCACCATACGAGCGATTTACATTACTCGCAGTATATTACAACCATCCAAGTAAGGGGTCGTTTGGTAGGATGCATTAGATAAAACAATGCTTGCATTAGCTTTGTGTATTAATAATACCTTATTTGGTAGACATTTTGAACCAATGCATCAGTTATGCAAGCATTAGTTATACATCCTATTTGGTATTATCCTATGCATAACTAATGCATAGAAAACCATGGTATTAGCAATGCAATGGGGTTTAATGCATGCATTAGCTTAGTTAAAGACAAAATTGTCCTTCAAAATTTATGCTTGATTAAAATATGCTAGTTATTATATTAATGCAAGTTTAAAATAATTCAAATAGTGAGAAATAAAATTATATCTCTAGTAAATAAATAAATACTTAGCATATTTCCTTTTTTATAAATAAATATTTAGTTCTATATTACAAGGTAGACAAATCAAATAATTTTTTAAAACTTTTTCATATAAAAATATTTCTCAACATATGTTTCTTTTAAAAAGTTTTAGAGTGATGGACTGGTTTTGAGGGTATTTTTGTAAACAAGCAATTCTTTTTGAAATTGTGCAATGCTTTAATACATCAAACCAAACAATGGATAAGAAGTATGTCAGCATAACTAATACCAGCATAACTAGTGCAAACATAACTAATACCAGCATTACTAATACACCATATTCAGCATTATTCTTATGCATCCTACCAAACGACCCCTAAATGCAACACAATACCATACCCATTGTCATTCGGCTTTTCGAAAGTTATTAGAATTTACTCGGATGATAAGTTTATAGCAATTATTTTCTGTTTTACATTCTAAGTTTGGACTCAACTAACCAGCTTCCAATCTCACTCAGGACACTAGTCAAAATTTGCTCTCAAATAGCAAATAGTGCCTTATCTGGATTAAAGAAGGTACAACTATAGAGGCAAGAAAAACCAATAGAAAACTAAAGCGAGCATCAAAAGTCGGATTCTGTCAAACTACCAATTAAAACATCTTACACTTCAAATGCTTCCCAAAGTTTACGTGAAAAAAATCTCCATTTCATAAGTGATCCAATAACAAGCATCAATACTAATCTATCATATATTCTCCAATTGGCGTTGCATACACGAATCACCAGATTGTCCAGTGAGTATATGTTTTCATGTTGCCCCCTTGTCTTACCGCTTGATGAACAAGAAAGGAAAAATACCACTTACAAAATTCACTTTTGCTGGCCACCATAGTTCTATAATTAATGAAGTCATTTGCTAGAGAATTCTTGGCTGTCAAGTTCCTCTAGTGCGAACCTATTCTCCAGTAAATCCTCACTAATGTTTGAGAATAGAAGTATACGATGATGGAGACACGATAGGAGCAATAAAAGAAAATAAGGACGGTTCCTTTTCAGTTTTCTTTATTTTAGGGCTAATAAAACATCGTCACAAGCATTCAGAAAAAATAAGAATGACTAATTGCAGGGATTAATCGAGTAACAGAGTGGTTAATGTGCTACCTGTACGGTATATGCTTGTGAGTCTGCAGGTCCCTATACTTTTTGGCAAGCCCGAAGTCGATGGCGTACACCTGTCATCAGTATTCAGATTTAGCACCATTAGGAAAAAAACCTTGACATAACATATGCTTTCTTTTCCTCCATACATGAGTTTCATTTCCTATAAATAAATAAAATGGCAATATATAACAAACTTTCATTTCATTACCTAATAAAATTGCATTATAAGGAAAACAATTAAACTCGGTAATAATTTTCAAAGAGAAAAATCATATTTAATTTTAGTTCCAAATTACAACTCCATTTAATGAACTTCAGAAAATTGACTAAGGTACTATCCACCCCACAATGAGTATGATTATCAAAAACCAAGAGGCACAAAAAAGCCATTTTAAACAAACACTAATAATAAGAACTGAGAAGCTATTCATCCAACAGAATCACCAAATATTTACAAATCAATTTGATAATCTGAAATGAAACTAGCAAATAGTGAGTTTTCCCTCTCTGTATAGGCAAAGCATTGACTTTAATAAACTCCATCCATTCACAAAATTCTCACAGAAATGAACCAAAACCTGATTTGCTTTGCGACCAAGGCCCATTAGGAAGTTGTCTGGCTTTATGTCACGGTGAAGAAATCCTCTTGAGTGCATGTATTCAACTCTATTAATCTGAAAGACACATACCCCAAGAATATTACCCTAAAATGCATAAGCAAACAGGCACAACAGTGATTTTCCTTTAAAAATGTGAAAGAACTACTTACTAGCTGATCCGCAAGCATCAAAACTGTTTTCAATGAAAGTTTCCTATTGCAATAGTTGAAGAGGTCTTCCAAGCTCGGTCCAAGAAGGTCTATGACCATTACATTGTACTCACCTTCGACTCCAAACCATTTAAGATTGGGAATTCCAGCTTCATCAGAATCGCATAGGAAAGAAGATCAATCAGAACAAGCGACATTCAATTTTTTTTTTTTGTTGAGAATGGACACATGACATTCTCATATTAAAAGGTTTTTGCAAAGAATGAGCTACAGATGTGAGAGACAAATGCTTACTTCCTCCTGAAAGAAGCATATATATTTTTGATTCATAGTGCAATTGAGGGTGCTTTGTCTTGACAGATTCCTGATATTACAGTACCAAGAGAATGAAGTCATGAGCATATAGCAGTGTTATCAAAGGCGAAAAGCGCAAAAAAGCTCTAAGGTCTGTTATGGCTTTAAGCGCAAAGTGCAAACAAAGCGTGGGCTTTAGTGAAGAAAGGCGCAAACAGGAAAAAATTACAAATATCTATGTGTAGTCCAAGACTAATATCTATAAGCATGAATACAAAATTTATGGATAAAGAAATTGAAGAAAATTTACGACAAAGTGAAATATCAATTGTTTAGGCCTCATTTGTTTGCACTTAATGGAGGTCTGAATCTTAATCATTCAGATCTCAGACATTAAGTGCGTTTGTTTTTAAAGTCTGAATCTTAATTATTCAGATTTTAATCATTAAGTGTGTTTGTTTTTTTTACTTCACAACCATTTAATGGGTCTAAATAGGTCTGTATGATTAAGATCTATAACAGAGACTTAATTTCATTAAGATGCTATCATATTTATTATTAACTGTCGCCACCACCTACCATTATCAACTACTACCATGCCACCACCACCTCCACCACCATCACGCCACCATCATCCTCAATCATAGCCACCACCATTATCGACCATCACCACCCACAATCCCCACCACTCCGACCACCATCATTCTGACTCACAATCAACACTCATCCACCTCAACTAGCACGACTGATCAGCCCATCACCATCAACAACCACAGCTAGCACTGCCCATTATTATAACCTACCACCACCCACCCACCACCCTCCTTAGTCACACTATTACCACCACCCGCCATTATTAACTATTACCACCCACCGGCACCATCCTCAATGATAATCGCCACCACTACCAATCACTACTAGCTACTACCATGAACTACCATCATCAACCAAAACTACCACCAACTACCGCCTCTAGTTGGCATTCACCCATTAGCCATCACCACCAACAACTATCATATTTTTAAAAACTATATATTTTATTGATAGAATATTACATTAGTTAGTATTTCATTTGAATTTTATGTTTATTAATTTTCAAATGAAGATAAATTTTTTTTTTGTTTTTTTATAACCGTGGTGTCCGGGCCAGCTTGCGCGCACCTCGACTAATTCCATGGATACCTACCACCTCCCACCAGCAACAAGTACCAGGTAACTCTATCCACCAAGGCTTGGATAGATGGGAAGAAATCACTTAGTGTTTTTTGTCTCCGCTGAGATTTGAACCTGAGACCTCATAGTTCTCACTCACTTCACTGACCACTAAATTTTATACATTCAGATATTAAAAATCAAACAGTCTTAATTATTTAGTATTCAGATCTTAATACACACCTTAATATATTCAGATGTGTATTCAGATTCAGATGTCTTAATCTTAATACACTTCTTGATATTCAGATGTGTATTCAGATTCAGACGTCTTAATCTTTAAAAAAACAAATGAGTTAGTGTCACGTCGTTCGGGTTACGCTCGTTAGCAAGGAAAAGTATGTCTTAGAGCCTTGATGACAATACTAAAGCGCTCGTTGAGCGAGGCAAAGCGCTCAACATGTTTTGAGCCTCGCTTCAAGGCTTAAGAGCGTCTTTGATAACACAGGCATATAGTGTGAATAGTACTGTTGCATCAACAACTAGAACCTTTAATTCCCATCAAAATAAAGATCATTTACTATATGCTCCTTTTTATTTATAAACTACAATTTTATTGACGTGAGCCAGCAAAAAGCTGGCTAGATGTCTATCGCTCGTCAAATATTTAAAGCTAATATGCAATAGATCTAGTTTTGCTTTCATATTCCAAGAGCATCATGACGGGCAAAAATAGGTTTTCTTTTCCATAGATCATGATACCAATGAACGTGGACGCTTACCGTCAGATAAGATTGCTACTTTCTGACCTCTTCAACATATACACTTCTTTTTTTTAAATGGCTAGACACTTCTTTTTCTGGTGAAAATGCATAGATAATCTACGGAAAAAGAGCGTTTTCTAAGCATCCAAGGGTGTGGTTTAGTTGTCATTGAAGTGGGTGAAAAACACGGGAGACTAGTGTTCAAATCCTAGCATAAGACAAAAACTGCTATGTGATTTCTTCCCATCTAAGAGAGTTACCATGGTACCTGTATTGGTAGAGGTAGACGGTATTCGGTGAAATAGTCGAGGTTCGCGAAAGCGAGCCAATACACCACCATTATAAAGAAAGGAGCCTTTCTAGAGTTGTCATTACATTTCTACTTGACTAGAAAACCAGTTCTAGGAAATGAAGTCATATACACAACTAGAAACATATACTTTCTAATTTCCCAACTTATAGATGCTTCGAATCAACACACTTTAATAGATCATTCAACCAAAAATTCTACAGATCAAACAATCATGCTTTTTCTCATGCTTAATAATCATCTCTTTCTAGAGAGATCTAATAAAAAGTATACAACTCAAAATATTGTGGCAATCAAGGTAGTTAAGGTGAAGAAGGATTTCACCATCCAACCAACCCATTATATCTGAATAGACTAAAAAAGATAAGGTGAAGAAGGATTTCACCATCCAACCTAGAGGTGGGCGTTCGGGCAGTTGGGATTGCATATGAAATTTCGATTTGGATTTTCAATTTTCGGATTGACGAAATGAAAATCCAAATCCAATCCAAATAAGTTCGGATTGGATCGGATTTTTTAAGTTCGGTTTCGGATTAATCGGTTTGGATATTTTGGATTTTCGGTTTTGAGCTTATAAGTTGAGATGTCTCTTCTTTTTACAAAAATGAATATCCAAATGAAGTACTCATGTTAAATTGCCTGAAAAGTTCTTCATTCTCACCACAATCATCCAAATGAAATATTAAAGTAATGAAGTTATTATATAAAAAAATAAAAAAATACAATAGAGACGTTAATACGATAGATAAGAAGTGAAAATAGTAAAACATTGTCCAAATAGAAAGTATTCTCATAATAACTTAGTAACTAATATTGAATATATATGATAATCTCTAATCGGTAGGGTATTGTACTTATTACTATTGACATATGGATAATGGACTAAATATAAAGTATAAGAATTTTGGATTTTCGGATATCCACAAATTCGAAGTACCAAATCCAATATCCAATCCGAAATCCAAAAATTTTAAAAATTAAATCCTAAATCCAATCCGTAATCCAAAAATCCAAAAAAATCGAATTTCGGTTTGGATTTCGGTTTTGCCGAAAGTATGCCCACCCCTAATCCAACCAACCCATTATATTTGAATAGACTAAATAGGACTCTATGACAAAACCCTGAGGATACTAAAGCTAAACATCAAGCTAACAATAAGATGCATTAGACAGTACACAAGAAAAACAAAACAACATAGCAGCATCAATTCCCCAGATAGTCAGTTGTTCAACTACACCTCAATTACAGACTGATTAGGGTCGAATACATGAATCCTCATTCCTTCTAGTATATAGGGTCCATTTCAAAAACTAAATAATTTGTCCTTTGAGACAAATCTTTAGGTGCTTTAAAATTAGAGGTTCTCTAAAACTCGCACTCATCCCTAAACTGATTTTTCATTAAGAAAAAAAAAGCAATAGGAAAGAAATATGGCATTATTTGGTTGGCAGGAAATACCAGCTTAATGGCAACTTCTTCTCCATTCTGTATATTCACACCTGAATCAAATTAAGCAGAAACACAAACAGGCGACACACATGAGTTTAGCTACTACTAAGAAAATAAATGTCAACACCAAGAAAATGGAGTTGATCATATAAGCAAATCCAATGCAATTGACGCCCCAAAAGCAAAGAACATACCTAAATAAAGCTCACCAAAAGACCCACTTCCGATCTTCCTTCCCAGCTTAAACTTCCCACCCACAACATGATCCATCGTAAACTAAACAACTCCACTTCAAGATTTCGATAACCAAATAATAAAAAGCAACAATCACACGTTTTTACTAGGAGTTTCACCTAATACACCAAACCCCAAAAAACCCAAAATACAATTTTTACCCATAAATCTATCCTAAATACACAACTATGGATCAAATGCCAAAAACCCAGAAATGGAAAGCACCAGTTTAACTCAGAAAAATGGGAAGAACCAATTAAGGTTACCGATTAAAAAAAAATTAATTCTTGAACTATCGTTTAATAAATACAAACCCTTACAATATTCAAGTACCGACAAGAAATTGAAACCCTAATTGACAACCAAAATCATCCGATCTCCATTGATTGTAATAAAAAATGTATAATCAATGTGCGAACCGATAATTACATGCAAGAACTGTATACATATGTCTTCTTTTGTTCTGCTCTATTGGCAGATAAAAAGAAGAAAGGGGACAAATTAGCGAAGTTTAAGGAAAAAGAGAAAAAACAAAGCGCTTTTTTTTTCACCCAAAAAGGGGAAAAATAAAAAGGGATGAATTGATTTGTGTAGTGTGTGTTGTGAAAAAAGCTAAGGCGGAGTGAGTAAAGAAAGAATGATTGCTTGAATTATACAACGTGCGGGTGGGGAATCGGGGAAAAAGGTGACCATGGTTTTATCTTGTTTTTTTTTTTTATTTCTCTCTTCTTCTTTTTTATTCTGTTTGCTTTTGGTATTTTCCGAGTTATTACGAGAGATTATAAGTAGACACTTGGACATAAAAATTATAATTTTTATTAAAAAAATATTTGGAGTTAAGTTGAAAAATAATATTTAAAATTTAAAATTATGTCTGGATATGTTTTTCACTTAAAAAAATATTGCAGTTTTGTAAGCGGGAAAAGAAAAAGTGTTCTTTTAATTTTTTGAATTTTTTTCAAAAACCTGCAAATTTTATAAGCAAACACATTTTTTAAAAATAATTAAAATAAGGAAAAAAATTATGAACAAACGGGGCCTAAGGTTAGTGTTGTAAATTACTAGTTAATGTGGATATTTGCTATTTCATTATTTTTATTATTTTTATCCAGGGTGTAAATAACCTCTCACTACTTCTTATTATTATGGGAAGGAAAACATTAGCGTAACTGGTAAAGTTGTTGTCATGTGACCAAGAGATCACGGGTTCGAGCCATGGAAACAGCCTCTTGCAGAAATATAGAGTATAATAGACCCTTGTTGTCAGGTTTTCCCACGACCCCCGCGCATTGCGGGAGCTTAGTGCACCGAGCTACTCTTTATTATTATGATTGTAACTCTCACACCTCCATAACTGTCATGACCCAAATTTTCCTCAGTTGGGTATCGTGATGGCACCTAGTCTTAGGGACTAGGTAAGCCTAACATTAAATGAAACAACAACAACATTTAAATAACATCTAACAAATTGAAATAGAAACCTCTTTAAAATTTTCAACTTCCCAAAACCGGTGGTACAAGTCATAAGCTCTACAGAGTTTACTACAACTTCTAAATACAACTGTTTGGATATAAGTAAAAACAATGTGAATACAAAATAGGAAGGCGACTCCGAAGCATGCGAATGCAGCAGCAAGTTTACCTTGAGTCTCCTCAGCAAGAATCTACACAACTACTAACAATCAAATACCTGGATCTGTACAAAAAAATATACAGAAGTGTAGTATGAGTATACCACAGCGGTGCCCAGTAAGTATCAATACTAACCTCGATGGATTAGTAATGAGAAACAGTCAAGACACCTACTAGTCTAATAAACTGAACAAGTATAAGTATAGGAACAACAACGTATGATTGCTACATAAAGACTACATAATATGACTAACAATACCATAATTACAATAAGAAAGGAAACAACAAGTATCAACGGAATACCTTAATAATGACACGGAAGAGTGAACGGAAACACAACGTAAACCCGAAATCGCGGTGCAGCAAGAAAAAGTAACAACTCAGCAACTACAATCGCTTTCACATCAGATTTTATTCAACAACTCCTTGAGGTACCGAACCTCGGACAAATCACAACTCACGGGTCACAATGGCTGAACCTTAACACTTGACATCCTGTGCTCTCATCACACCTCATAATCGCACTGATGACTCACGTGCCAAATAGAGTCATTCTCACATAAAAGGCAAGTAAACAAGGGTGTGCATCTATACTCAACAATATCAAGAAGACCTCTTATCCGATAAGGGTGCTTCTTTTGCATTGCATTTCTTCATGTCTTGGTTCACTGTCGTTCTGAATAAGTCAGATGGTTGATCGAGAAAGCACAACCCAAAGGTGCTCATTTTGTGCAAGTGTCGTAACATAGTTCATACCAGCTAATAGGCATAAGAAAAAGAACGGACAACACGTAGAATGTTTGCAGAATAAAGGGATCTACCGGAATATCGTTCTGTAGTCCCAAAGTAATTATGCAGAACAGGGGGATCTACCAGAATACCGTTCCATAGTCCCAAAGTAAATATGTAGAACAGGGAAATCTACTGGAATACCGTTCCGTAGTCCCAAAATAAATATGCAAAATATGGGGATCTACCGGAATACTATTCCGTAGTCCCAAAGTAAATATGCAGCTCAACCAACAAAGATAACAGTTACAACACGACAGAAACCTCGTGCATCACCACAACAAGTACAACAGTAATAATGACAATAATACAAGGTACGACAAGTAAATGAACTCAAGAACTTTAAATCACAAAGAAACGGTAGAGCTCGTTCACAAGGAATAACCACAGTAAAGAATGATAGGCGTGAAGAGAACATCTCAACAAGTGAAAACTAATATGTAGCAACGATTCCATAATATACAATGCAATAACAAGGAAACTAACACGAGTCGAATAATTCCGAATAATACTAAGTCGACTGAAATATAGGATATCTAACGTCTTTTAAGGTTGAGCAATTACGAAGGTTATTCAACAATTCAATTAAAAATAAGCGGTGGAAAGATAATCACAACCTCAATTAAGACTAAACAATTATAGGATGAGATAATATTAATTTCAAATAAGGATAAGCAGTTATGAAGGTAACATGACAGTAGAAGAGGTAAAATCTTCAGTTAAGTAAAATAAGAGTCAAATAGGCAACAAGAGTGAATCCTAAAGCAATTAATTCTATCTAAAGCATGTAGGGGTGAAACTAGTAAATAGGAACTCAATCATATCAAAGACAACTTCATACTCCGTGAATATAAGGACCTAAGAATCCTAAAAGGCCAACTTTTCACAAAAAGTCCGAGCACACACTCGTCACCTCGCGTACACGGATTGCAATTAGTATAGGAAACTCAAATCCTAAGGGGTATTTTCCTCCACACAAGGTTAGGCAATATACTTACCTCAAACAAAGCTCAATCAATCGGTAACAATGCCTCTTCCTAGACTTTTCGACTCTGAATAGCCCAAATCTAGCCACAAATAATTCAATACAATCAACACGAGCTAAATGAATCAATTCCAAAAGAAAATACTAAGCTTTAAGTCAAAAGTCAAAAAGTTAACAAAAAAAGCCAGGCCCCGGACCCACGTCTCGAAATCGGGTAAAAGTCATGAAATCTGAATACCCATTCAACCATGAGTCCAACCATACCAAAATTAGCCAATTCCGATCACAACTCGACTTTCAATTCCCCAATTTATAGTTTATGAAGTTTCTACAATTTTTTCCAAATTTTCATCTCAAAGTACTAATTAAATGATGAAATCAGTGATATATTTATGTATATTAACCAAATCCGAGTTAGAATCACTTATCCCGATAAATTTCTCAAAAAACCCACGAAATATCGTCTCAAATCGAGCTCCCAAAGTCCAAAAATAAAATAATACCCTAAACCTCGGTTATATAGTATATCCTATGAACTCCCAATGTGCGGTCCGCACAATTCCAAGTGCGGCCTCACATCCCAGCTTCTGCAGTCGTACAAAAATTGTGCGGTCGCACTCTTGGTGACTACATTAATAGGCTTTAGTATTTTGGCTATAACTTTCTTTACAAATATCCAAATGATGATTTCTTTACCTTTCTGGAAACTAGACACGAAGGGCTATAACTTTTGTTTTTAATCATCTCAAAATTCGTTGTAGATAAAAAGATATAAGCTTCCAAATTCCGACCAGCGAATCTGAGAATTCCTGAAGTGTGGCCTGAAGTGCGACTGCACAAAATTGTGCAGTCCGCACAATTCCCTTGAGGTCTGCACTTCCCCCTTGCCTCAACACTCCCAAAATGTGCGGTCCGCATTCCAAAAGACTCCAGAATAATATTAGAGTGCCGAAAAGCCCGAACTCGCTCAAAACTCACCCGAGCCATTCGGGACCTCAACCAAAGATGCCATCAAGTTCTAAAACACCATACAAACTTGGTCGAGCCCTCTAATCACATCAAACAACAACAAAAACACGAATAGCATACCAATTTAAGCTTAATGAACTTGAAACTTTAAACTTCTTCAACAAATGCCGAAATCTATCAAATCACGTCCGATTGACCTCAAATTTTGCACACAAGTCATATACAACATCACTGACCTACTCCAACTTCCGAAATTGAAATCCTATCCTGATATCACCAAAGTTAACTCTTGGTCAAACCTTTCAACCTTCCAAACCTTCAATTTTTTCAACTTTCGCCGAAATGATTCAAATTACTCTACGGACCTCCAAATCCAAATCCGGATACACGCCTAAGTCCCAAATCACCATACAAAGCTGCTGAAATCATCCAAAAACCACTCTGGAGCCGTTCACACAAAGTCAAAAATCCCAGTCAACTCTCACCACTTAAGCTTCAAAAACTAGAATCCTTCTTCCAGTTTGACTCCGAATCATTCTGTAACTGAACTCGACCACGCATGCAAGTCATAACACAAAATACGGAGCTGATCAAGACCTTATGTCGCTAAACGGAGCTTAAATTCTCAAAATGACCGGTCAGGTCGTTACATCCTCCCCTTCTTAAACAAACGTTCGTCCTTGATGTCACACCTCCTTTTTTACTACACCCCCGGAAGGGAGAGTATAAGGGAGTTTTTTCCAACTTAAAGTGACAATCGAAACGGGATTATTTATATTAAATTCAGAGTCGCCACTTGGGATAATTTATGGTGTCCCAAGTCACCGGTTCAAATCCCGAATCGAAGAAAAATTGACTCTGTATTACAGTCCGCGAACCAGAAATCCGAGTAAGGAATTCTGTTAACCCGGGAGAAGGTGTTAGGCATTCCCGAGTTCCGTGGTTCTAGCACGGTCGCTCAACTGTTATAATTGGCCTATCATCTGATTTTAGTACATGTTTTAACCTATGGTGCAATTTTAAACCTTTAACCGCTTTTATTTATTTTTAAAGAAAATTGCAACGTCATTTAAAATATGTTTTGAACTACGTCACATAAATGCACCTGCGGTCCACTATACATTTTACCTAACGTTGTTGAGATTTGGATTTGGGTCACATAAATGTGCACCCGAGTTTAAGAAAGTAGATTATTAAAAGTATGCGCCTAAAGCAACTACGCGTTTGCACTTTGCGAGGGCCATGGAGATTTACTAAATGGCACGCCTCGGATTCTAAGGTTGAGTTAAAAATTAATCCACACGAGGACCACACCATTGTGTTCTTGTTCAGCGCGACGCGCCTCAATTCTATATTTTATAGGCATTCGAACCTAAGCTTGAAGGGTCATAGGCTATTTGATTATCTACTATGGCTCACCTCCGTCTAGATAAAAGGTAAATTGTTTAAAGGCGGCTATGAGTGTAATTACTCTAAATGTTATAGTGAATGAGCATCCCTGCACAATTACTCCCAACATCTGGGCCTGAAAGAAAGGCCCAATGCCCCAAAATCTCGAAGCCATTACTGCCAGCTGCATTCCGACACGCGAATTGGGCCATAAGAAACTAGTGAAAGGCCAGCCCGATGATTGAAAACTACGGTTAATATCATACAAGCCACATATTGATCAGTATTAGCCATAGACCAAAACAACAACACATACCCATTTGAGTTCAATCCCAGGATAAGTGTGCATATTCGGGTTTCCAGATTTATAAGGTTTTAAAGCAATTGGAATAACAGATAATCAATTTAATCAAATACTCTTGAATCATCAACTCATTGGTTTGATATACTTAATGTCAAATATGTAACTAGCTTTACACAAAAGAACCATGAGACTTCAATGTTATTTAAACCCGCATGAAGCAGTAGGCGTAATCATATAAAGCGATATAATGAAAACACATTTAATCGATTTTTGGACTTGTGCTTCAATGAACCATACCATTTCTGCTCCTATAGCAAAGACTTTACATCCATTGACAAAACAAACCTCATTTTCATGCCAATGTATGGGCCATTATCTTTTAATTGAATGAATCCTAACGCTTTGAATGAAGATGACAAACTAGAGATAAAAACAAACTTAATCATATAATTGAACATATGCATAACCAAAATGTCTTAAACAAACAGTCCATATACACAGTCCCTCACATGTTCAAACCAACGAACAGTCCACAAATCTCTGACTAAACAAAAGGGCAACATGAATCCCCAAAATACTACTACTATACTAAGATGAACAAACTAGGCTGAATATCATTATTCTACTCTATATGATTCCAGGAAATCTTAAACAGATAATTGACATTAAAGATTTAAAGAGAAACAGTCATTCATTCATGAAAAACTTCTGGCAATTACAGCTTTCATTTTTGCATTTCATCTCTTAGAGAATCAGGAATACCTGGAATAAGAAGTAAGAAAGAGGAAATAAGGATCAGTAAGCTCAGCAACAGCGACAGAACAACCCAAATTCAACCAACTTTCAGTGAAATCGACTCAAAATCAATGAAACAATAGCTAGAACACAGAATCTACCCATACACTGTAGGCGTCTCTATTTTTCTCTATTTTTCAGTTCTTCATCCCTGCCTTCTAAGGCAAGTAAGAATGCCTTTATAGGCAAGTAAGTAGGGCACCTCTCAGATTTTAATTTACCCTCTTAGGTCCCTTTTAATTTATGCATTTTGCTTAAAAGTCCCTAGAATCTTGACTTGTTCCCCAGGTTCATACTAACCAGATCCTGAAATTTAAATTAAAACCCCACCCTAGAAGTTTCTATTTCTGTTATAGCAAGATTCCCTAACCCCAAATACCTAAAATACCCTCCCAGTACCATGTAATTACTGCATGAAACCAGGCGGGCCAAGTTGAAGTCGGACTGATCTTCTTTCACTTTGGGCTTTCAATTTACCCAAAACCCAAACCCATTCAGTAACTCCTAATTGACCTAACCCAAATCTCAAATCGGCGGAAAATATGAACTAAGCAGTTTTGAATTGAAAGCGGAAATAATTGAAAGAAAACAAGAACTACTAACACTAAGCACGAGAATTAAATAAACGTAGCTAGCATGCTCTTGCTTTAATCACCAGCAGAAATTGTTTCAACAAACAAGTACTGACCAAAAACAGAAAAAAAACGCATGGAGGGATGTGACGACGGAGTGAAGAATCAAAAGAACGGGGAAAAGGAGAAAACGAGGGCACCTATTCAATAGCGGAACATGGACCAAACTTGAAGGAACTCGGACTCATCGACTTTGAGCCGAAATTGGTCTCAATCATGCGTTCTTGTCAAGAACGGATGAACGAGACCAATTTCGACTTTAATCTTCAGCCCCAAACTGGAAAAATCTTTTCGTCTTCTTCCCTTTTCAAGTCCAGACTTGGCTCCGCTTAGTGACAATTTGGGGGTTATGGTGAGAGAGTAAAAATCAGGGATGAAGGAAGGTTGTGGAGCCGGATTTTTTGGGAGGGAAAAACGGAGTTCCTTTGCTTTGTAACAATGGTGGAACTTGGACTGCTAGGGTTTGAAGAACGAGAGAGATGAGAGAGATGAAAGGGATGAGAGAGATGAGGGCGTGTTTGGAACTGAATTGGTCACTGTGTTTCAGACACTAATATGTAAAGAGGGGAGAGGTTTTGGGCCGTTGGATTGAAATGAATCAAGGGCTCAGATCAAATAGGGAGGGAAACGACGTCGTTTAGTTGTCTGAAGAGAAAGGACTTGGGCTGGGTCCGGAATTGTTTGGGCTAGGATTTTTAGGACGAGAACTGGCACAATTTTGGGTCATTTTAATTAAGCAAACCCGATTTCCTCTTCTCTTTTTTTCTTTTTCAATTCATTTCAATTCCTTCTTTTTCTCTCTTTTTTCTTTTCAAATTTAAACTAAAAACCCTAAATTAATTCTAATAACCAAAATTATCCTACCAAATCATGTTAAACTCCAATTAACAATCAATGCTATTAATAAAATACCAATTTAAAGAAAATTCACAAAATTCGAAGCTAAAAATTAAACAAAGCAAAAATAACTCAATTTTTGTGATTTTTGTATTTTTTGTAAATTCCTAATTAATTCTAAAAATATGTAAAATTAAATCTTAAATGTAATGCATATTTTTGTATTTTTTATGAATTAAAATGCACAGACAAAATGCAAACAATTAACATAAAATACCACAAAATTCACAAAATTATAAATACTGGAGAAATTATTTTGTTTTGAATTTATGGGAGTAATTCACATAGGGCAAAAATCACGTGCTCACACTCGAACATGCCAAGATTCGCCTCGAGTCCTCAAATCACTAAATGCACACTTCCAACACACACCCGCGGGTGACCCCACATCACCCCAATCCACATAAGCCAGACAACATTATCTTAGCTGTAATTTATCCCTTACACAAACATCGATAAGCCTTAGAGTCAACATTTTTACCATCCGCTCATCTCTAAAAGACCCGATTCTAAATCCACACCCGGTATCAGTCGCAACTAGCTGCAACCACTTATTTTTACCAAATCATAGAGTACAACCACACAACATGACATATCACATATAGGCCAATAATAACATTTCTGATCACAATAGCTGCCCGAAATCAAATCCAGCACCGGTAACTAGCCTCATATCCGGTAAAACTCTATTTCGAACCTCCACAACACTGACAACGATGCAAGAAATATGAATACCTCATAATTATACACCCGAACTAACAAGTCACAACTAACACCATTGGGTACACACCCTGCAAGCTAAAACTCTAGAAACACAGAACGAAAATGATTGATTATGTAAAGAGAAACACATAAGAGAACTACCAAACAAGCTCGACAAGCACAACTTTCTAACAGTACTATTCTACGAATCAATACAAGGAGAAACCAAAATATATGAACAAATCACAAGGGTCTAATCCTGATATAACTTCCATCGCGGTACACAACCCGATTCAAACATATCAAATCACATAAAATCGCGAGGGTCCCACCCTCAACTCTGAATCACAAGTAGAATATACATCAAACTAGCTGAAATCTCCTACTAGATCAATTCTGTCACAAATTACAACAAGTACTGGCTCCCACACCGGTAGAGCATAAAAATCACAGCTCGTAACAAACATACTCAGGAATCACATCAAACCTACCTTAATGGACGACAAGAATTCACTACTAGTCTCGTAACTCTCAATAATGAATAGAAATAAACGATAGACACATCTACCACTTATAGGATCTCCCAACAGGGGAAACCATGTAAACAAGGTGCTAGTCATGAATCTCACCCGTAAGTGAAACAACAAATAAAGGAACTCATTCCGAAGAGCAGAACCGAAACAAACACGAATGCTGCCCCTCTATAACAAACCGAAAGTATACCTACATGACATCATCTGGCATAACAGCCTCAAGCCTACCATATGAAACACATCAATAGGTCAGGACTCCCCCTCTAGGGCGCCCTCTACTCGCTTGAGTACCTCGTTGTGACACATCTGTCCGAAGTCTGGGACAATCTCTCACTATATGGCTACCCCACACTCAAAAAAACCTCGCTACTGACATGACTATGGGAACTGTGCGGTGCTGGTACTCTGAGACCCATGCGCACCTGAAATATTGTGCGAAGCCTGAAATTCAAACTGAACTGGATGACCCATAAAACCTCTACCATATCGCACCCTGCCTCCAAAATGAGGACCAATAGATCTCTCCAGTCTACGAGGCCTCCTCGCCTCCCTGTCCTCTCTCACCTGAACTCGTCTGTACTCTCTCTCCTAGCCCGCCTGTCCTCTTGCTCCCGGTCCGACATGCCTTATAACCGGCGAGCGATCCCTACCACTTACTGAAACGAAACATCTAACTCCAACTCCTGAGCCATGCTAAACCGAATATCGTGCCTGGGCCCCTCAGTGAACCTACAGACTTGCTCTCTGACTGTAGCAACCAAGGCAGGTGCATGTCTAGTCAAATCACTAAATCTGGCAGCATACTCTGACACTGACATAGTGCCCTTGCGCAGTTGCTCAAACTCCGCACGCAATGCATCCCGAAGGGACTGAGGTACAAATTCTCTCAAGAACATCTCTGAAAACTAAACCCATGAAAGTGAAGTTGCATCGGCTGGGCTACCCAACTCATACGCCCGCCACCACTGATAAGCAGCTCCCTTAAGCTGGAACGTAGTAAAAGCAACCCCACTCGTCTTAGCAATACCCATAGTGCGGAGAATGCGATAGCAGTCCTCTAGAAAATCCCGTGCACTCTCTAAAGCCAAACCACTGAATGTAGGAGGGTCATATTTCTTGAACCTTGCAAGTCTAAGATACTCTTCCTCAGATATTGTTGCTTTGACCACGGGCTGAACTGGAACCATAGGCTGTGTCGCCATGATACCTGGAACCTGACCAACATGAACTCGCTATTCTGGAGTGTGGGCGGTAGGAGTTTGAGTCCCTTCCCCAGTCTGTGAAGTAGCTGGTGTAACCAGAATCAACCCCACCTGAGCCAATGTACCAAACATGCTCAGGAACTGTGCTAAGATCTCCTGAAGTTAAGGGTAACAACATGCGCCAAAGGTACCTGCCCCTCAACTGAAGCTACTGGAGGCTCCTCAACTGTTGCTCTGGTAGGTACTCTAGCTACGGCACGTACTCCTCGTCGGCCTCTACCTCTAGTGACACCTGCTCCGGGAGCAGCGTCATCGATAGCTACAACTCATGTCCTCACCATCTATGAGAGAATAGAATGATAAAAGTTCAAACTCCGAGATCAATAAGCTCGCATGATAGGAATGAAGGAAGTGAGATTGTCCTAATAGTTCAATAGCCTCTCGAAGATAAGTACAGACGTCTTCGTACCGATCCGCAAAACTTTGAACTCACTTATGACTCGTAGCAGCTATGAACCTAGAGCTCGGATACCAACTTGTCACGACCCAAATTTCCTTCTGGTGGGTATAGTAATGGCACCTAGTCTTAGGGACTAGGTAAGCCTAACCTTAAATGAAACAACAACAAAATTTAAATAACATCTAACAACTTGAAATAGAAACCTCTTTAAAATTTTCAACTTCCCAAAACCGGTAGTACAAGTCATAAGCTCTACAGAGTTTACTACAACTTCTAAATACACCTTTTTGGTTATAAGTAAAAACAGTGTGAATACAAAATAGGAAGGTGACTCCGAAGCCTGCGAAAGCAGCATCAAGTTTACCTTGAGACTCCTCAGCAAGAATCCACACAGCTACTAACGATCAAATACCTGGATCTGTACAAAAAAAATATACAGAAGTGTAGTATGAGGACACCACAGCAGTGCCCAGTAAGTATCAAGACTAATCTCAATAGATTAGTAACGAGGAACAGTCAAGACACCTACTGGTCTAATAAACTGAACAAGTATAAGTATAGGAACAATAGTGTACGATTTCTATATAAAGACTATGCAATATGACTAACAATACCGTAATTGCAATAAGAAACGAAACGACAAGTATCAGTGAAATACCATAATAATGACACAGAAGAGTGAACGGAAACACAACTTAAACCTGAAATCGCGATGTAGCAAGAACAAGTAATAACTCAGCAACTATGATCTCTTTCATATCAGATTTTATTCAACAACTCCGTGAGGTACCGAACCTCGGACAAACCACAACTCACGGGTCTCGATGCCTGAACCCTAACACTTGGCATCCTGTGCTCTCATCATACCTCATAACCGCACTGATGACTCACGTGCCAAATAGAGCCATTCTCACATAGAGGCAAGTAAACAAGGGTGTGCATCTATACTCAACAATATCAAGAAAACCTCTTATCCGATAAGGGTGCTTAGCTACGTGTATGCTTGTACAAGTATCGTAACATAGTTCATACCAGCTAGTAAGCATAAGGAAAAGAACGAACAATATGTAGAATGTTTGCAAAATAGGGGGATCTACTGGAATACTGTTTTGTAGTCTCAAAGTAAATATGCAGAATAGGGGGATCTACCGGAATACCGTTCCGTAGTCCTAAAGTAAATATGCAGAACAGGGGAATCTATCAGAATACCGTTCTGTAGTCCCAATGTAAGTATACAACTCAACCAATAGAGATAATAGTTACAGCACAACAGAAGGGCTACAACTTTCGTTTTTGAATCATCTTAAAATTCCTTGTAGATCAAAAGATATAAGCTTCCGAAGTCGGACCAGCGAATTTGAGAATTCTTGAAGTGCGGCCGCACACAAAATTGTGCGGTCCGCATAATTACCTTGAGGTCCTCACTTACCTCTTGCCTCAGCACTCCCAAAATGTGCAGTCCGCACTCCCAAAGACTCCAGAATAACATTAGAGTGCCGAAAAGCCTGAACTCGCTCAAAACTCACCTGGAAACTCATCCGAGCCATTCGGGACCTCAACTAAAGATACCATCAAGTTCTAAAATACTATACAAACTTGGTCGATCCCTCTAATCACATCAAACAATAACAAAAACATGAATCGCACACCAATTCAAGCTTAATGAACTTGAAAGTTCAAACTTCTACAGCCGATGCCGAAACCTATCAAATGACGTTCGATTGACCCCAAATTTTGCACACAAGTCATATACAATATCACTGACCTATTCCAACTTCAGGAATTGGAATCTGACCCAATATCACCAAAGTCAACTCTTGGTCAAACCTCTCAACCTTCCAAAACTTCAATTTTTCCAACTTTCGTCGAAATGCTTCAAAATTACTCTATGAACCTCCAAATCCAAATCCGGACGCACGCTTAAGTCCAAAATCACCATACGAATCTATTGAAATCATCCAAAACTCACTCCGAAGCCGTTCACATAAAGTCAAAAATCCCGGTCAACTCTCAACACTAAAGGTTCCAAAACTAGAATTCCTTCTTTCAATTTGACTCCGAATCATTCAGTAACTGAACTCGACCACGCACGCAAGTCTTAACACAAAATACAAAGTTGATCAAGACCTTATGCCACTAAATGGATCTTATTATTCTCAAAACGACCGGTCGGGTCCTTACATCCTCCCCCTCTTAAACAAACGTTCGTCCTAGAACGTGCCAAGATTCGCTCCGAGTCCTCAAATCACTGAATGCACACTTCCAACTCATACCCGCGGGTGACCCCACTTCACCCCAATCCATATAAGCCTGACAACATCATCTCATCTGTAATTTATCCCTTCCATGTCACCCCAATACATATATTTTAGCACTTTATTTTTTAAAAAGTAGGACGAAGTATTGACTCACTTATTTATGCTTATCTTCTTATGCTTCTCGTTGGAGTAGAAACAAGAGGAAAGAGGGTGAATTTATTAAGTGAAAACTTTAGCTTCTCACTAATTGAAAAAAAGGAAAGAAAAGCAAGTCAATATTCGCATACTAATAATATTGGCAATTGATATTTTGTTTTCATGATCTGAGCTGGCTGACCGGCTTTCTATGAAACTCTTCTTTTTTACAAGACAATTTTACTAGTTTTTTATTACTTAAAAAATTAACTGAATGGTATCGTACATCATTTCATTAATTTAGATCATTCTATACATTCATAAGCTAGTTTTATCTTGTAATCTTGATTGAATCAGGGACTGCTGTAGCTAGAGTTTTGAATATTGCTTCTTATTCATATATTTGGCTATTCTTATTTTGGACAAAAGATGATATCAACATCCCTACCGAGGCTGCAGTGCATATTCTGGTATTTTTATCGACATGTTTATAATTGTGAATGACATTTTTTGTGTAAGTCTATTGTTGATACCCAATTTTTCCCTCATATATTTTTAACATGCATATATATTTTCAAAAATAGTGCACATGCATTAAAAAATATGCACAAGTATTTTTATAATTTTTTCCATAATTTTAAAGGCTTTTAACAAATTTATTTCTGCATTTTACTATAAAAATATCCAATAATTATACCTCATATTATTTTTATGATGATTTAATCATATAAATTCATCATTTATGCCCAAATAGTGATTAAATATTTTAATTGCATTTTTTATAATTACATGCACATTTTTAAGCTAGAATTGCATATTTTGCAATAATAGCCCATATATATGCATAATTATATTATCTATACAGAAAATGACTTTTCAGATTTATAATGTTAAGTAATTATTTCAAATTATTTTCATGTACAAATAATATTTTATTTATTTTATTAATTATTTTTATAAATTATTTTACTGATTTAATTGGGTATTTAAAATCTAGCCCCTAAAAATACTCGATTTTGGACCTAGCCTAGCCCAATACTCATACCCGGCCAACCCAGACCCAAACCCATCCAAATTACCCCCCCCGATCACAATCTAATCCTAGCTGTTGATCTTAGAAGATCAACGGCTCACAATACATCCGCCCCTTTTAACCTAACCAAACCCAACCCTAATCTCTCATATTCCCAAACCCGCCGCTCGTGAATGCTCTCAATCTCCCCTTTCTTCACTCTCAAACTCTAAAGCACCGTCGCCCAAAATTCCCTCCAAATCCCTTTGATTCCCAATCAAATATGGAATCATATGGTGATTTACTGCCTTATCCGGCTCCTTTTCTCTACCGGCTAACCGATTATGGCGTTACATAATAACTTGTCTAACATAGCAAGTGGATCTCTTTTGTTTTGAACCAAATCTGGTTTGAATCTTCATCTCCTTCCATCTATGTTCCTCATTCGTTTCCTTATGGTTTGAATCTCTGAGATCTTTGTGTATTCCTTATTTTACTCTAAAGGCTAGGGTTTAGATCCTTTGAAATCCGTTAAGATTCAGTACTGATTTTCGTTTAAAAAAAAAGCATATCTATGTTTCTACATGACTACCTGTGCTTCTTTTCATGATTATATTAAAGATTTTCTGCTCAATTTTACTTATTCTAAATTAGGACCCAAATCTTTCCAGATTTGTCAAGGTTCCTTAATTTTGAGTATTTTTCTTTAATGTTTCGTATATCTATGTGTATCTATGCTATTTCTATAGTTGTTTCTTTAAAATAATTTATTCTTCCTAAAATTAGGGTTTCAGATCTTTCTAGATATAATTCGACTTTCAATTTCTTAACTATTTTCTTTAATACTGCTGTTTATGTGTATCTGTGCATTCCATCACAACTCTTTGCTTCTTGCTCTAAATTTTGGGGTTTTGATTCTTGAGAATCAAACTAAGTCTGTTCGATTCTAATTTTCTTTTTGAATTCTCTTGTCTATATTATGTACCTTATTTTTACTGCTGATTTTTTGGCTTGCTGAAATTAGGGTTTTTTAGATCTTTTACTAAAATTCCAGTCTTCCTTTCCTGTACGGTATTAATACTTCCTTATTTTGTTCGATTTACCTATCCTTACCTTATTTGAACCAATGTCTGATTAATAATTTATGCTACTTCTCTTTGACTTAACCTTACAGGCCTAATTTTATGCTCTAGTTATTTAAGTCGACTTCTACTTGCTTCCGAAATTATTCCTTACCTTATTTGACTACTGATTGAGTCCATTAACTGATGCTAGCCCGATTTTACGCCTGTTAATTGATCTATGCCGACCTAAACTGATTGTTAATTGATTTTTAATACCTTATTTGTGTGTGATTGGTTCATTACCTTGTGTGTTCTACTCTATTGCATGCTATAAAACCCTTCCCCTTCTCCCTTTTAGAAAGACACTCAAACTCTCCTATTTTTCACTACAAACTTAAGCTCTCTTTCTCTTACTTCTGCGCTAAGTGGCTATTATTTGACCGGCTGAAAGCCAAGGCCAAGCTATTCTGGAACCTACTTATTTCTGCATATTTACTTTCTCCTCTACTGGTATGTGATAACTCCTATTATCTCGTTCTATTCTATATGTTCATATAGTCAGCTTTATCATAGCCCTCAACATGCTCATGTTTGACACATGATTCCTGACCATCTCTTTTCTCAACTGTTATGCCTTAGCTCTTGTTATCTTGTTTTGTTCCATGTGATTATATGATTAACTCACTTCAAATCTCGATATGCTCTTGTTTGTCATATGCTTTCTTCCTAACTAGTATGCCTAGCTCCTGTTAACCTACTCTGTTCTATGTGCTTGTGTGGATAGTTTACCTTAGCATGTCTGACCCATGACCTCTGTTTCCTTTTCCTAGACTAGTATGCTTTAGTTCCTGCCACCTTGTGCTATGTGTTTGTTTGATTAGTTATTTCAAACTTCAGCATGTTTCTATTTAATACATGCCCATATGGTTCCACCTAGTGATAATTAATAAACTAAGTAACTATTAGTAATATGAAATCTTGATGGATCCAGTTGTATGCTCCCTATTTAGAACAGGTTTCAGGTATCGCCAATAATGGGTGGTCAGTTCTGTCTGTAATTCAAGTACCCCTGCTTTGTTATGATTGCTTTAATATCATCCATGGCTGAACTGATACCAATCTGATAAATATGGATTTTGCCCTATTTGCAGTCTTGTAATTTGAATCTGTTTGTGCCTAAAAATCAAAATGTTTTCTAAAACTATCCCCTACCCCCTTATACACTATTTTAAGCCTCTACTCTTAGTTATATAGGGTCCTACCACCCTAGTGTGTGCACTGCCTAGGGTCCATGAGACTCCTCTGAACTCTAACATATTGGGGCTGGTCTTCCAACCGTTTACAAAACTGTTCTCTTTGAAAGGTTCTGGTGTGAGTTTTACTGGGGTCTCTGAGGCCCTTGGGAACTTTGACACATCAAAAGCCCATTTGTGTATCATGTATGGACTACCTGTGTACATCAGACTTACTTGAAGGCATGACTTCTAGGTTGACATTGGGCCTGTCAAGGCTCCCTATAGTATAGTGATTCTTTCATTGTGTAATTTATTCATATTGGACTATAATATTGTGATAATCCTTGTAAAAAACAGATATGAGATTATTAGTAAAAGCCCCGAGGGTTTATTCTATATCTTTGCTTGAAACTTGGGTAGAAATCCTGCATATAGGTTTATTGATGATTATGTGAGCGTTATACTTGTTTAGAGATCATGTCTATAGGGCTTTCTATTTGTTTTGTTCTGTACTTCACTCATATGCTAGAAATTCTGTTCATAGATTTTTGCATTAGAAATCATGTCCATAGTATCCATGCACATTTTATGCATTAGTAACCATGTCAATAGGATCTTGTTCGTTTGAATAACAATTTTCCTGGCAATGTGCTTAAAGAATCTTCCTACACATGATTAATATAGAACACGTCTATAGGAACTAAAAATCATTTAGATACCATGCCTATAGGAAATAAAATAATCAATTCTGCATATAGTTATCATGCCTATAGGAAATATCAGTTTTGCGCTTAGATATCATGCCTATATGAAACACATAAAAATAGTTTCAATACTTAGATATCATGCCTATAGGAAATGCATATAAAATCAAGTCTTGACACTTAGACATCATGCCTATAGGAAGTAAGTGTAAAAAATTAGTTTTTGTGTTTAGATATCATATCTATAATGCTTATAATCAGTTTTAGCACTTAGAAAGCATGCCTATAGGATCTAAAAGATGAAATCTGCCTGTGAAAATCAACAACTGGTTTACTTCTTAGATATCATGTCTATAGGGTGCTACTCGACTATCACTTAGGAAAGCCTGTAGTTTGATTTAAATTCTGGGTCTAAAAATTGTTATTGCTTGTTTGACATATGCCCGGATTCAGAGCATTAACCAAATCAGTAGGCAAAATAATAGGTACTCGTCTGCTTGCTTTAATAAAACTACTATATATTCTGTTTGTGCTCATTTAGATATCCTACCTATAGGATCCTAAAATCATTTAAAATTGCTTGTTTGAACAACGTGCATTTGTTTGTCTATTTGTGGAGGTTAACATGAGCCCATTTAACTGCTCCTTATGTGACAGTCCTACTTGACTTTTTGTTTATCGCTTAGTTTTCTCCTTTTAAACAACATAGGTGAGTCTAGAACCGCCTCAAATAGAGGTCCTAAACACCTCCAGGGCCAGAGGTAAGGGACGGGTCGTGCACGCATAAGGAACATATTGGATGTTATTAGAACGCTTAGGTAATAATTGAAAGGGGAGGGTAACTGGGTAGTAAAGGAGATGATGACATGTGCGCTAATGCTACGCGTAACACCTCAATTTGGGGAAGGTTACCGAGTATTGCATAGAAGTGATCCTATTGGCTAATAAACTTAGGGCCCATTTAATTCTCGCTTTAAAATAATCTCTATTTGTTTAAACTGCTTTATTCCTTAAAGACTAATTCGCTTAAATTGAGTTTGGTTGGGACCCACCATTGTGAACCTCGAGGGGTGCCTAATACCTTCCCCTCAAGGTAATTTCGAGCCCTTACCCAATCTCTGGTAATGTAAACTAGTACGTGAGTTACTTGTTCTAGGTGCCCTGACGCACCTTAATCCGTTAGGTGACAACTCTTCAAATCTCATACCCAATTCCCAAAAGGAAAATAGTTGTCCCAAAATGTCGAAACCCGGACTCCGCTAGGAAAAAGGGGGCGCGACAGCATGGCGACTCTGTTGGGGATAGTTAGGCTCTTACCATAACAAACTTGCTTTTTGTGAATTAGTCTTAAGCGTGCTTTATTCTGTTAATACGTGTGCACCCTTTCCTTTTCCCCCTTATCTGGATTTAATTGCTTATTTTCAAGCACTTATAATTTACTTTATTACAAAAATTGACTTGTCTCCTTGTTTTCTTTCTTAAATGTCTTTCAATTATTAAATACTGCATTTATCATTTTTAATGTGCAAATACGTGACAACATGCTATTTATTGTTGCATAAATCATGCTCAACATCATATTCCACTCATGTATAATCAATCCTATAGCAACTCTTGATGAGTGTTTGCGCCCTTCCTATATATCACCCTTTAAATTCGAAAAATTTTATCTGTGGTAAAACTAGTCGATCAACAGTGCAATCGACGGTTTCGTGCCTTTCCCCCTCAAGTTGTCCACTTAAGGGTACCAGTCTAGACCTCTATAGAAACCTTACTCTGATTAATTGTACATGTATCATGGTCAAACCTATCCAGGTTAATATGTTGTCCACATAATAACCCTTTAAGACAAACCTCGTCCAAAAGTCCATCGAGTTTTCCATAATCCCAACGGATGAAACCACGATTGTGTGCATTAATTTTGGAGAAATAAGTGCCAATATGTTAATCGTTGTTGTATAAATAGTCAAATCTAGAGGGGGAAAGGGCCTAACCATATTTGTTTTGTAGAAAATGAGGCACAAAGTCCCCAAGTTCGGCATGGTCCATAACATACCACCATTGTTGCTAGATTGGTGGGAGGATCTTCCATCAAGTGATAAGAATCATGTGAAAAAGGGTCTTGGAAAATTTGCCTTTTTTATTGGACCTCCAGCCGAACAACATGTTAATCGAAGCTGCCACAATGTTCTGGGACAAAGAAAGAGCCTTGTTTCGCTTTGGAAACATAAAAATGACCCATCTCTTAGAAGAAATAGGAGGATTCGCCGGGCTACCTTAGGATAGTCCTGGTTTATTGGTGCCAGAAAATTGCACTACTAGGGGGTTTCTGAAGATGATGGGTCTGAAAAAGAATGAGGATTTGGAGTGCCTGAAGAAATCCTACATACCTTTTGGCTTCCTCTATGAATGATATGGTCATAGCAGAGCTTATCGTATTTTTGATGATGAATCTCCATTACTTCCTTGGGTTGGATTTACCGCAGGGTTTTTGTTTTCATCGTCTGCTTCTTGGGTATGATAGTGTTCCCGATCCAAGGGGACATAATCCACACCGGAATGGCCATGGTAGCCAAAACCTTGATGGATGGGATCGAGGGGCAGACATATACCATTGTTCCTATGATCATAGTAGACATATACCGGGCCTTAGAGCGATGTCAGAAGGGGTACAAATACTTCGAAGGTTGTAATCTACTGTTACAAGTTTGGTTGTTAGAGCATCTCCAAAAAGGTCAATACCGTCAAGAGCTTCCGCGAAGGTCGTGGAATGATCGCATAGATTTCCATCATCCTAAGAGAATGACTTATATCCTAGACAAGTTTGCTCAACCCGAAAATGCTATAGGATGGGCGCAGTTTTTCAGCAATTTGACCGAGGATCAGGTTCAATGGATGTTCGAAAGGTTCCCTACCGACGAGTTCATCATCAGATCTAGGGATGTTCCACACTTGGTACTGATTGGTTGAGGGGAATATACCCCTATACTCCCATCAGGGTTATGAGACAGGCAAGTAGGAAGCAGGTCATACCGCGAGTTTCTAAAATAAGTCACTACATGGCATATTTTCAGGATGACGACGTCCCATACAAATGTGAAGCTCAGCATATGTGGCATTTGAAAATTATCGTGGAAAAGGATACCATCTAGCTAGATCAATATCACGCTACCTGTCATGGTTAGAAGATAACATAGCAGGAATATTCGAGCGAAGGGTTGGTCCAGGAAATAGAGTCATAGATGAAGTTGCCGAAGCACAGGTGAAATATAACAAACTGTGCAACAGAATTCACGAGTCATAGGCCGAGCACCTAGAGAGACACAAGACCGATATGAAACTAATTAATGAATGGAGGGAGATGGCTGTTAAATCAAGTGAAAGGTCGGAATATCTGGAGTACATTCTAATGGAATTGGAGGAAAAAATGAGGAAGTGAGTCACCGATTGCCAGAACACCGAAGGAAGTGAAGGAGGACACTTAGCAAGGGCATGCCTACTACTGAACCTGTGTGAACTGGGGAATTTGATCGACGAAGCCAAAAACATCCAGCCTAGAGAAGGTCCTTCTGGGACCAAGTATATTAGGTTTATTTACTTTTTCAAATGTAATAAGTCCAAGTGTCATCAGTGACTTATCTTGTTTAGTGCCGTTTTAGATTCATCTATTTTTACATTAATGAAATGATGCAATTATTAGCACTAAAATTCTCCAAATCAACGTGTCGCTAGGCCTACCTCGGGCATAACGAGGCTCCCAAATTAGGACTCAGATTTATATTCCTGCAATATGTGTTTAAATACTGCAAACATTTTAGAATCCTTACTAACTTGTTTACCTTTTTTTCTTTCTTTATTTTTATTATTCCATCCCCTAAGGTTGGTTCGCACATACTGGCATCATCAACATATCACACCAGATCTAGAGGCCCTCCACCTCCTCCTCCTTCGAATAATTCGAAAAGCATAGGAAAAGCTAAGATGGATGACTTGAGTGGTATCCGAAAAGAAAATGCTAAGAATATTGAAACTTTAGATAGTCAGAGTACTCTGGCCCAGAATAATTTGGTCCTACAATTAGGGCAGAAAATACTGGAGTTACAAGGAGAACTTGAGTAGGTCCGTAACTTGGCAAACCTCTCCCTCACTCTGAACGTCCCAGACGTTAACCAACAAAATTCTCAAAACCCAGTACCTCCTCAAAATACGCCAAACCAACGCCCACAAAATCCTCCCGCACCATATCAATACGACATACCACCTCAAAATCCCAATCCTCTACCGGTACCAACTCCTCCACAACACCATCATCAACCAACCCAGTATCCACAAACCACTACCTATCACACTCCTAAAAACACACCACAACCTATTCCCGATCCTCAAAACTCGACCAACGACCACCACTACACCCAAATCCCTGACACCCACCAAAATAACCCCATATACATGGAAACCCTACCTCACTCCACTCAACCAATCTCCTATACACTAGAATCAACTGAGAAGGACCTGCTCATCAAGAACATGGCCGAGGAGCTCAAGAAGTTAACAAGTCGAGTTCAGGGTGTTGAAGGAGGTAAAGGGATAAAGGGTCTGAACTATGAGGATTTATGCATACAACCAGATGTGGAACTACCGGAGGGTTACAAACCTCCCAAGTTCGAAATATTTGATGGAATGGGTGATCCCAAGGTTTATTTGAGAACTTACTGTGACAAGCTCGTGGGGGTTGGAAAAGATAAAAGGATTCGAATGAAGATCTTCATGAGAAGTCTTACCGGAGATGCCCTGTCCTGGTACATAATCCAGAATCCTAAGAAATGGGCCAATTGGGTGAGCATGACATCAAATTTTATGGACCGGTTCAGTTTTAATACGGAGAATGCACAGGATGTCTTCTATATCCATAACCTAAAGAAGAAGCCAACTGAGACTTTCCCTGAGTATGCTACTCGGTGAAGGTCGGAAGCAGCCAAGGTCAGACCAGCATTAGACGAGGAATAGATGAACAAGTTCTTTGTCAGGGCACATGACCCACAACATTCTGAAAGGCTAATGGTTATTGAGAATCATAAGTTCTCTGATATCATCAAATTCGGAGAAAGGATTGAAGAGGGTATTTAAAGCAGGATGGTGACAAATTTAGAGCCACTGCAAGCCACGAACAAAGCATTGCAATTAGGTGGCATATCAAAGAAGAAAGAAGTAGGGGTAGTAATGGTGGCCCAAGGCCCAAAATCTCCACTCGCATACCAAACACCTCCACCTACATACCAACCCTCACATACTAGATATTCTCAACCTGCCACCACCTATCACACTTATAACACCCAGCCAACCTACTATCATTGACCTTCAACTCGTCCAAATTACCAGAAACCCGACTTAATTTTGATCGCAAACCACCTAGACAATACATTGCCATTGTTGAACCCATCGACCAACTGTACAAAAGATTGAAGGCTGCTGGTTATGTCACCCTTATTCCCGCCGTGGCAATGGAGAATTCATCTCAATGGGTCAACCCGAACAAAATCTATGCATATCATTCCGGTATGAAAGAGCACACCATTGACGAGTGTCGAACATTGAAAGATAAGATCCAGACATTGATTGATAATAAGGTCATATAGGCAAAGGAAGCTACACCTAACGTCCGCAACAATCCTCTTCCAGATCATAAGGGCGAAGGGATCAATGTGATAGAAACTGACGAGGAATGGGATATCGAGGGATCAATTGGACTTATCAAAGAGGGTGACGATCCTAAGAAGCCCGCAGTCACGCTCAATCCCATTGTGGTCCAGGTACAACTGCCAGTTGAGGTAACCGCATCGGTTCCATTTGAGGTAGAAGTAACAACACCTGCAGCCACAACTGTTCCATTTGAGGTAGAAGTGGCCACACCTGTCACAGTGATAGTAGCAACCACACCCCCTTTCAATTCCAACGCCATACCTTGGGATTATGTTGCCGAAGCTGGGAGAAAGGGAAAAACAAAGATGGAAGAATCTGGCGCCGCACAGGGAATGACCAGAACTTGAAGGATCTATACACCCGAAAATTTGGGAGGATCAAGCAAGGAGGCTACCAAACAACATGTCATTGAAACTGGACCAGACGATCTTTGTAGGAAAGTACAGGCAAGAGAATACTCTATCGTCGATCATTTAAACAAGACTCTCGCCTAGATATCCATCCTGTCGCTATTGCAAAATTCGAAGGCGCATAGGAATGCTCTGATAAAGGTGTTGAATGAAGCTTATGTGCCCAACAATATCACTAGTGGAGAGATGGCTAATATGGCAGGGCAAGTACTGGAGAGTCACAACATCACCTTCCATGAGGATGAACTACCGCCTGAAGGGTTAAGTCACAGCAGGGCACTTCATATCACGATACAGTTTGAAGATAAATTCATTGCCAGGGTCCTAATAGATGGGGGTTCAAGCCTCAACATTTGTCCATTGATTACTCTAAAAAGGTTGGGCAAAGATTTTCATGAGATACGAGCAGAGAGTATGAACGTGAAAGCATTTGATGGATGTCAAAGGGCCATGATTGGAGAGATTAACCTTTGTCTGTAGATGGGACCAACTTGGTTCGATGTCAAATTCCAAGTACTAGACATATCAGCTACATACAATCTTCTATTGGGACGACCTTGGATACATGCCGCTGGGGTCGTGGCTTCCACGCTACACTAGGCCGTGAAGTTCGAATGGAACCATCAGGAGGTAATCATTCACGGAGATGAAAGTAATCCCATTTACACCAGTCAAACTATCCCGGTTAATGAGAATAGAAGATGGCTGGGTGGAGAAACTTATCACCACATTGAAAATGTCAACGCAATTGAGAAGGACAAGTGGTGGAGTAACAAAATAGAAAGCATACTGGCATTACTAAACCGAAACAGCTGAAACGTCACGGCACAACTTTCGGGCTGGGATATCCACATACCTGGCAAGAATATAATGATTGGTCGCCACCATGGCGCGGTCCTTATTACCCTCTCGAGTAGCCAGTGCCCCATCTGAGTCAGACTTTTCACCAGGCCGATAAAATATGGGGATCTGCAGAGGAAGAAGCTTTGGTTGGGCTACAAAACCTGTTTCTAGAAGACGAGGATATGAATTGCAGTGTGATAGTAGAGGAAGAAGGCCTCACCATTCAGACTGTGGAGAAGGGAGTTGTTCTCAAGAATTGGACCGCCACACCATCCCGGGCCTGCCGAGTTCCTAGGTAGATTGGCAATTAGCATGACTTGTTTTAATAGCCATTCTAGGCTTTTAAGATATTTTCAGTATTTGTTTTGAAGACGCATTTTGTTTCGAAATAATTGCTCAAGCCATCGAGCCATACCTGTTTTGGATATTTTCAAATTTAATTAATGCATTGTTATTTATTATTGATTATTATCTTTCACATTTTTCTTCAACATCGTTATTATTACTTTTCCTGATGAACTGATGATGTGACATGTAATGAGACAATGCAATATAAGGACAGTGACTTAGAAGAAGAGGATGAAATACCTGAGGAAGTTGTCAAAGAAGTGGAGAACTTTGAGAATAAACCTAAATCCAATCTGGACAAGACTGAAGCAATTAATTTGGGAGATTCCGAAACCGTCAAAGAGACTCGCATAAGCATTCACTTATCACCGGCAGATAAGGAAGAATACACTCGTTTCCTGAAGGAATATGAGGATATTTTTGCGTGGTCGTATAATGACATGACCGGTCTGAGCACATCCATAGTGGCTCATAAGTTGCCCACCAACCCAATGTGTCTGGCGGTAAAGCAGAAACTTAGAAAATTCAAACCAGATATGTGCCTAAAAATCAAAGAAGAGGTCACTAAGCAGATCAAAGCCAAAGTCCTCAGGGTAGTTGAGTACCCAACCCGGTTAGCCAACATTTTACCGGTTTCGAAGAAAGATGGGAAAGTCAAGGTATGTGTTGACTATCGGGATATAAACAGAGCAAGCCCTAAGAACAATTTCCCACTGCCAAATATACACATCTTGATCAATAATTGCACCAAGCATGAGCTCCAATCCTTTGTAGATTGCTTCGCGGGTTATCACCAGATCTGGATGGACGAAGAAGCAACAAAGAAAACAACTTTCATTACACCGTAAGGAGTGTACTGCTACAAGATGATGCCATTTGGTCTAACGATTGCTAAGGCTACCTACATAAAAACCATGACGACCATCTTCCATGATATGATACACAAGGAAATAGAGGTGTATGTTGACGATGTCATCATCAAATCCAAGAGGGTCGTAGATCATATAGCTGACTTGAGAAAGTTCTTTGATAGGCTAAAGAGGTACAATCTAAAACTGAACCTCGTGAAAGGTGCATTCGGGGATCCCGCAGGAAAGTTGTTGGGATTCATCGTCAGCCGTCGAGGAATCGAGTTGGACCCGTCCAAAGTTAAGACTATCTAAGAATTACCACCACCAAAGAGCAAAAAACACGTGATGAGCTTCCTAGGACACCTCAACTACATCAGCCGTTTCATAGCACAATCCATAGTAATATGCGAACCCATCTTCAAAATGTTGTGGAAGGATGCTGAAACCAGTTGGACCGAGGACTGTTAGAAGGCTTTTGACAAAATCAAGGAATACCTATCTACACCACCAGTCCTAGTCCCGCCAGAACCTAGGAGACCTTTGCTACTCTATCTATCCTTATTAGATGGATCTTTCGGATGTGTTTTGAGATAACATGATAAGACATGAAGAAAGGAGCAAGCCATATACTACTTGAGTAAGAAGTTCACACCTTATGAAGCATGATACTCTCTGTTGGAACGCACTTGTTGTGCTCTAACCTGGACAACTCAGAAATTGAGGCATTACTTTTGTGCCTATACCACATACTTTATATCCAGGATAGACCCTCTGAAGTACATCTTTCATAAACTCATGCCAACCTGGAAGTTAGCCAAGTGGCAGATATTGTTAAGTGAGTTCGATATCATCTATGTAACTCAGAAGGTGGTCAAAGGACAAGCATTGACAGACCATCTTGCTAAAAATCCCGTGGGAGGAGAATACGAACCATTAAAAACGTATTTTTCTGATGAAGAAGTATCATTCGTTGGAGAGGATATTGCTAAAGCCTACGACGGTTGGAGAGTGTTCTTCGATGGGGCTGCAAACTTCAAAGGAGTGGGCATTGGAGCAGTTTTGGTATCAGAAATAGGTCAACATTACCAGATATCCACAAAACTTAGATTTCGTGCACCAACAATATGGCAGAATATGAGGCTTGCATCATGGGGCTCAATTTGGCTATCGATATGAATGTACAAAAGTTGCTGGTAATTGGAGATTTGGATCTTCTGGTACATCAGGTTCAAAAAGAATGGGCTACAAAGAACACCAAGATACTACCATACCTGTATCATGTGCAGGAATTGATGAAGAGATTCACAAAGATAGAATTTAGACATATGCCCAGAATTCAAACTGAGTTCGCAGACGTACTGGCCACCTTGTCATCAATGATACAACATCCAGATAAGAATTTCATTGATCCCATCCCGGTGAGGATTCATAATCAACCGGCTTACTGTGCTCATATTGAAGAAGAAACGGATGGAAAACCTTGGTTCCACGATATCAAAGAATATTTGGCGAAAGGAGAATATCAAGAATAGGCAAACCACACTCAGAAACGCACACTGCAGAGGTTGCCCAATCACTTCTTCCAAAGCGGAGGGACCCTGCATATAAGAACTCCTGATCTGGGGTTGTTAAAATGTGTTTGTCACACCTCCTTTTTCGCCCGCGCCGCCCGCGAAGGGGCACGAAAGGGAGCTTTTTCCAATTAAAGGACAATCGAATCGGGATTTATTTATTTATTTTAGAGTCGCCACTTGGGAGATTTATGGTGTCCCAAGTCACCGATTGAATCCCGAATCGAGGAAAATATTCGAATTTCCAAATGAAGTCTGCGAACCAGAAATTCTAAGTAAGGAATTCTGTTGACCCGAGGGAAAGTGTTAGGCACTCCCGAATCTCGTGGTTCTAGCACGGTCGCTTAAACTGTTGTAATGGCTAGATATCTGATTTTAATACATATTATAATTTATGTGCTTTTATCAACTTTAAACCGCTTTTATTATTATTATTTTTAGAATTGCAACGTCGTGAAAATGCGTTTCGAACCACATCGCAATCAATGCACCCATGGTTGTTGACACGTTTTGACTCCGTTGAGATTTGGATTTGGGTCGCATAAATGCGCACCCGAGTTTAGGGATGTAGTATTATTAAAATCGTGCCTAAAGAATCTAACGCTTTATTACTTTGGAGAAGGCCGTGAAATTTGCTAAATGGCCCATCTCGAAATCTAAGTATTCAATTAAACATTTATTGAGGGCCCCGCAATTTGTGCGTTTTATTGGGCGAGGCTCATCTCATTTATTTTAAAAGGACAATCCTAAAATGCCTACATTTTGCTCTATTAAATTTGTCTCTACAAAATGAAAGAGAAAAGGTCTTAATTTATTTACATGCTTGAGTTGTTATAATTGAGTTTCGAATATGATTCATAAAATCTGAAAATGATGCAATCAGGACAGTCCGTTGCCAATACGGGCCCAGGCCCAACGTGTATGGCATAAAACTGGACCTGGGCCATCTTATTCACATGTTACTACCTAGTTTGTCAAATTAAAAAAAAAACTTGGCAATCTAATTTTAATCCTAGACCATTTACATGCTGAAATTGCCCAATAGTATTTAACTAAACAATATTCCTACAAGTTCCGAAATGGTCTATTTGTTTAATGAACTAACTGTTGCATGTTTAAGAATAGTCTAAATCAGCTTCATGCTTTTTGAGACATGATAATCATCCAACAATAACGAATTAACTATACAGAGTTACTACACCATTTATTTATTTTTTAGGCAATACATAGATAGTTCGTCCGTTAAGCTATCGTCAGATGTTCCACTATATATATTAAACAGCTATATGATTGTGATTAGAGTAAGCTAAATAATTTATATATACAAATAAAATTCAGAATATAATAAAAATATATTCAGAACTTCAACTCTTCATTTCGTATTCATGCTTTATGTTTCAGTTTACAGTAACCAGCGTGTCAGTTGTGTACCTGATATTGGAAGCAAAAGAAAAGGGAGATCAGAAGAATGCAATAGCATATAACAACAACAACACCCAACAACCAGTAACAACCAGCAACGAGAAATCAGTGACAGATTTTAAAATCAAGATAAAAATCCAGAAACACCGACAACAATCAACGGACAGAAGCCAAGAGAATCTTTTCATATTTGAAAGACTAATTAATGTTCAACCCTTAATTTCTGAATCCGTATATCAGAATATTTAAATTGTATATCAAGTGTATACTACTCTCTCTTTTAATTTCCAAAATATTTTTATTTGTATTTTTGGAAGTCTTAATATTTTCGAAATTTTTTCTCTCTCTTCAATATTCAGCCCTCCTTCTTTTTATCTCTCTATCTTCCTCCTCTTTTTTTCCTCCTAATCTGATCAAGTCTCTCCATTTATCTCACATCCCAAACCGTTTAATCAATTAATAAAACAACCACTTTCTCCTACCAAACCCACTACTACATAAAAAAATACAATTATTATTTATTTAAACAACTTTTCTTGAGCCCCGCAATCCCACTATGTCTTGTTCCCCATGCTTACATTAAACAAATACATTATTCCCCACCATTATATCTTGTCCCCCCGTTATTGATTATTTTAATATTATTTTAATCATAATTGACAGAGCACTCAAAATAAATAATTGTTCAGAAATTTAATTCCAAAAATACCCCTCTAACCTTACTGAAATTACATTTTACCCCTGAACGTACTGCAAATTACCAAACTACCCCATCAGCTATAACCAATTCACCTAATCAATTTCAACCAAAATACAGCAAATATGACCAATTTCTAAACAATTTTCAACAACAAATTCAAACTAAATGATGAACAACAAAGAAACAACTAAAATTATTTTGATTGAACAATATTTTTTAACAACAAACAAACCTACTTTTAGATTCAATCAACAACAACAACAAACAAGTATATTCAGATTTCTAAATTCAATAATCATTTGAACTTAAAATTAAATCTAACAACATTACAACCAACAATTTCTATATTAAAACTAAACAAGATCATGAAACAAACTGAAGAAATAATCAAAAATGATAATCAACAAACAAGAAGATCAAACTTATACTAATTTCGGATTCAAGAACAATCAAACAAAGTATGGACATAAATGAAAAGATTCAACAACAATAACAAGCAAGTTTTATTCAAATTCGAATTAAACTCGAATTAAGCTTAAACAAAACAAATAAACATATTCAAATCACTAAACTTCAAATAATCAATTGATCTTTTTAAATTAAATCCAACAAAATTATAACAAAGATACATTGAATCAAAAAATTAAAAACCAAAACATAACTTCACATTAAATCACTGAATTAAAAACGAACTTCAAACAAAATGAACACGAATTAAATCTATATTAAACAACAAACAACGTATTCAAGCGATTTAAACTAACACTCTTCTATATTAAATTTAAATCCTTTTAAATTAATAAAACAAACTGAAAAATAATTAATTGAATCTTCAACTTAAATCTAGCAACATTAAAATTAAGCTAATCAACTTCTACCTAAAAATAAACAAGAAAAATGAATGAAAACAAACTGAAAAATAAAAAAAACGATGAACATGAAATTAATATCAAACATATTTGATTTCAAATCCGAAAAATATCAAACAAATTACGGACGGGAACGAAACTTAAACCAACTAACCGGATCGGAACGATGATGAACTCAAACGAAAACAAATCTACCCGGAAACAAATATCGCACCAAAACCATTTGACGTCGAAGACGATCACGAACGGACAAACGAAGAACTTGAAGAAAGAAGTAGCGGACAGCAGCAACAACGGAGGAGAAGAAGCAACAGTAGCACGAAGCTGAAGAAGATGCAGCAGCAGCACGAGCTGAAGAAGAAGAAGGAGACGCGCAGCAGGGGCAGCCATGGGATGTCGTTTGAGGTGAGGAAGAAGACGAAGTGTGTGTGTGTTTACGTTGTTGTGTATGTGTGTGTATGTGTTGATGTATGTGTGTGTGAAGGGGGGTGGTTGTGAGGGGGGTGGTCGTGGGGATGAGGGGGTAGGGCAGCTGCAACAGGGGGAAGCCATGGGAGGGGAGCTTGGGGTCTTTTTTGGAGAAGAAGAAGAAGAAAGAAAAAGAGGGGGGTGGCGGATGGTTTTTTTTTTTTAGGGTTTTTTGGTTTGTTTGTTTTTTGTTTTGTTTTGTTTTGTTTTGTTTTGGGTAAGATAGGGGGGTGTTGGGTATTTGGGTTATGGACCGGGTCGACCCGGTTTGAAATGGACCGGGTCATGGGGAAGGATGAGTATTTTTTGGGCTTGTGGCTTGAATTTGAAGAAGAGCCCAATTCCGATTTTCTTTTTATTCTCCTCTCTTTTCTTCTTTTATTTTTTTAAAACTAAATTCTAAAAATCCTTAAATTATTATATAGAACTAAATTAAGTTATAAAAGCGCAAATTAACTCCCAATAACAATTAACATACAATTAAGTAATAATTAAGCATAAAATTGTATATTTGGACATTAAATGCTAAAAATGCAAAAGATGCCTATTTTTGTAATTTTTAATTTTTGTAAAACAAACTTAATTACTAACAATTGTAGAATTAAATCCTACATGCAAAATACGACATATTTTGTATTTTTTATTAATTTAACAAATAAACATGCACAGACAAATACAAATAATTATCCAAAAATGTCACAAAAATTCTCAAAATTGCACACCAAGGAAAAATCATTTTATTTTGAATTTTTTGGGAGTAATTCTTTCATAGGGCAAAAATCACGTGCTTACAGCTGCCCTCTTTGCCCGAAGACATGAAGGGTTTTCGTGCAAAGATAAAGTGAGCGATTTTTGCCCATCCGAGTACTCCGTGTGAAGCATTTTTTTTGAAAGATTTGACCGAACCTTTGCTTCAGAGGTTTCCTACATATCCTAGGCTAAAACAGGAATCAGGTCAATGTAGTTCGGAAAGTTTTGGTAGCCGGGACTACCATGGGACTGCAATGTTGCTGCTGTTGCATGCTACTTTTACTTGTTTGCTGACCTCCTTATTACACCATGCTTAAAAGAAAAATCAAGAAGTTAGGCTAGACTACGGATTACAAGATCCCATCTATCTTCCATTTGTTCTTGATGCCTTGCTTTCTTGTCGGCTTGCGTCGATTCCGGTGCTTCATTCTTCCGAGAACTGACGGGGGTGACACCGACCTTTTGCTACTCTGAATACCAATTCTCACTGTCTGGTTCGGTCCGCTGGAGATATGGATTTCTTCATTTAAGCTTTGTTATGCTGGGCATAATTCAATGTTCATAGGCCGCTTCTTTCAAGATGCGTCTTTTCTCCCTTTTGACTCATGCGCTTGATTTTGCGCTGGGATCTCTTGTTGCCACCTTCCGCTTTCTGGTGTTGGGGATTTTTATTGTTTCCCTCTGGGGATTCCTGTTGGATTCTTCTGCTTTTCTGACTTGCAATGTTTTCCTCTATTATATGGGTGAGCTCCCAACTTCAACCAACAACTTCGAAAATAAATTCAACATTCCTCTCTTCAGGCGGGCTCCTGACTTCATCAATAACTTTTAAAAATAAAATGTCTTTCCTTTCTTCAGGCAGGCTCCTGACCTCAACAACAACTTTGAAAATAAAGCGCCATTCCTTTCTTCAGGCGGGCTCCTGACCTCAACAACAACTTTGAAAATAAAATGTTATTCCTTTCTTTAGGCTGGCGTGATTTCAACAACTTTTAAAAATAAAACGCCTTTCCTCTCTTCAGGCGAGCTCCTGACCTCAACAACAACTTTAAAAATAAAATGCCATTCCTTTCTTTAGGCTGGCGAGATTTCAACAACTTTTAAAAATAAAACGCCTTTCCTTTCTTCAGGCGGGCTCCTGACTTCAACAACAACTTTGAAAATAAAATGTCATTCCTTTCTTTAGGCTGGCGAGATTTCAACAACTTTTAAAAATAAAACGCCTTTCCTTTCTTCAGGCGGGCTCCTGACTTCAACAACAACTTTGAAAATAAAATGTCATTCCTCTCTTCAGGCGGGCTCCTAACTTCAAGAACAACTTTGAAAATAAAATGTCATTCCTTTCTTTAGGCTGGCGAGATTTCAAAAATAAAACGCCTTTCCTCTCTTCAGGAGGGCTCCTGACTTCAACAACAACTTTGAAAATAAAATGTCATTCCTTTCTTTAGGCTGGCGATATTTCAACAACTTTTAAAAATAAAATGCCTTTCCTCTCTTCAGGCGGGCTCCTGACTTCAACAACAACTTTGAAAATAAAATGTCATTCCTTTCTTTAGGCTGGCGGGATTTCAACAACTTTTAAAAATAAAACGCCTTTCCTTTCTTCAGGCGGGCTCCTGACTTCAACAACAACTTCGAAAATAAAATGTCATTCCTTTCTTTAGGCTGGCGAGATTTCAACAACTTTTAAAAATAAAACGCCTTTCCTTTCTTCAGGCGGGCTCCTGACTTCAACAACAACTTTGAAAATAAAATGTCATTCCTCTCTTCAGGCGGGCTCCTGACTTCAACAACAACTTTGAAAATAAAATGTCATTCCTTTCTTTAGGCTGGCGAGATTTCAAAAATAAAACGCCTTTCCTCTCTTCAGGCGGGCTCCTGACTTCAACAACAACTTTGAAAATAAAATGTCATTCCTTTCTTTAGGCTGGCGAGATTTTAACAATTTTTAAAAATAAAACGCCTTTCCTTTCTTCAGGCGGGCTCCTGACCTCAACAACAACTTTGAAGATAAAATGCCATTCCTTTCTTTAGGCTGGCGGGATTTCAACAACTTTTAAAAATAAAACGCCTTTCCTTTCTTCAGGCGGGCTCCTGACTTTAACAACAACTTCGAAAATAAAATGTCATTCCTTTCTTTAGGCTGGCGAGATTTCAACAACTTTTAAAAATAGAACGCCTTTCCTTTCTTCAGGCGGGCTCCTGACCTCAACAACAACTTTGAAAATAAAATGCCATTGGCAATGATTTATGAAACATATATTTTGGCAATGTTCATACAAGCCGGACCACTCGGGTCGAATAGATTCAACATCCTATTTGAGGGCGGATAGACCCAAAATATCCTATTTGAGGGCGGACGAACCCAATTTCTTCAACTTAAATGTAAAGACTGAAATGTATTAACTTCAAAACTTGAAATTTAAATTGTCATTCTACAGGTGGGCTCCTGACTTCTTCAACTTAAAATTTAACAACCTCCGTTCTACAGGCGGGCTCCTGACTTTAACAATTTCTTAAATTTTAACACATCCATTCTCTAGGCAGGCTCCTGACTTCAACTCTAATACTTTAAAAATAAATCAAGCTCCTTTCGAGCTTTGGAGAAAGATTCATCGGACTAAGATTTGATATCTCAGGAGAAAATTTTATCAGACTAGGACTTTTATCCTAGGAGGAAAATGTAAAGATCAAAGGTTTGAGAAACTTACCTTTGTAATTCCTTTTTTTCTTTTCTTTTTCCCTTGCGCTGCTTTGTTCCTGTTTCAACTCTCAAGCAAAGAAAATTTTATCAGTTTTTTTTATGGTGGCCGATTTGTGGCCTTGCTGGGGGATGGTTATCTCCTTTAAAAGCTCGTGTTGTCTTTCCCCGAGACTGCTGGGGATAACACTGCTGGGGAATTATTTACTTACCTGTTGGAGAATAATGTTATTGGGGAGTCTCCTTTCTTCCCCTTTTCTCCAAAGCTACTTCCTTCAAAACTTTTCTCTCTCAACATGGCTGGGGATAAAATGTTATCAGCCGGGGATAACGCTGTTGAGGATAACACTGCTGGGAGATTTTGATTCCTTCAAAACTAGTGCTTCACTCTTCTGAAGGCTGTTGGGAATGATACTGGCCTTTTGCTTTTTCCGAGCACAAGTTTCATCCTTTTGTTCTGTCCGCTGGGGAACAACTTCCTTTATTAAAACTTGTTATGCTGAGGGTAAAACTGGTTCAAAGACCACTTCCCTTGAGACTGGTTCTATCTTTAATCTTCCCCGAATGGGTATCTGACTTCCAGAAAATTTTCTAAATGAAAGGAAAATTTTCTGCCCCAGTTTGATAATCTCCCTTGTGGCATGCATTTCCGCCATCAATCCCATTTCCTTTTAAGATTCGACTGTGGTGGTTGGTTGTGATACTCCTACTGGGGATGGCTTTTCCCTTTCTCCTTCCCTGCTCCGCATTCCAAAAAACTTGCTGGGGATGATATTATTTGCTAGGAATGATCCCTTTCTGCTGGGGATATCCCTCTTCTTTTGTAGCATAGTTCGGAAACTGTCATTTTCCCGACCTTTTATTCTCGTATGAATTTCCCAAATCATGCCCATTGCTCTTCTTGATTTGTCCCCGGGCCTTGGCCTTGAGGTTTATAACCTTTGATTTCGGCAAGGATATCCCTCTTGACATTCGTCAATCCTTTTGTCAATTTCCTTTTGCTGGGGATATCTTTCTTGACACTGGCCTCACGCTTGTTCCTTCCTGACTTAGACCATTTGGATCTTCTAATCAGATCTGGTCTTGCCTAATTGGAAAGCTGATGGCAGATTTTGAAGTCATTTCTCACTTGTTCTGACCAAACAGACTTTACTTGGGAATTTTCTATGAAAGGAAAAAGATAAACAAAAAGGGAACCGAATAAAAGACAAAGGAAAAAGATGACTCTTTAACAAGAGAAACTATAAATAAAAACCTATCAAACGCAGATACCGACTCTAATGGTTATGACATGCGCATGTGGCCTATCCTCTACCGTCAATCGTCTTTCAAGATCTTCATTTGGCGATTCCCCATCTGATTCTCAATCTTATTCGACTTGTAGTGCCCGAAGGGTTTTCACTATCAAGCCTCTCTCATTTTTTTCTCAGCTTTCATCGCCTTATGGCGTCCGTGAAGATTTTCACCGATAAGACTCTCTCATTTGTATCACTTTCCAGCTGGGGATTTGGAGTGTTGCCGGTATGATTCTCTCTGCTAGGGATTAGAGTCCCTTCTGTTGTGGAACAGAGTGTTATGTTCACCGGTAAGACTCTCATTTGTTTGACTTGGCGTCTTTTGCAGACTGATCAGAAGGTCTTTCTTTGGACCGTAATGTGGGTTTTTGGATAAGCTAGAAAGAAAGGGTATTAAAGGCTCAAAAACAAATCAATTTGAGGTTCAAAATTACAACCTTCGGAACCATATTTGTTTACAACAAGCGCAACCCTTGCCCCAATTTCTTGCTTGGGGATTATTTATTTATTTTTTTAATTTTTATTACACCATGACCGAGCCGTGAGGTGCCTACGTATCCTCTTTGAGGAATCAAGTCGAACATAGTTCCCAATTCCTCTGTTTTCTTCTGACAATTTTTTTTGTTATCATTTTTCTTTTCTTCTTTTTTTCATTTTTCTTTTGTAGTTTTGTTGATTTTTTTTTCTTTTTCTTTTTGTGTTTTTTCTTTTCTTATCTTATCTTTTTATGTTTGTGTTTCTACTCTTTGTTACTGATTCCGAAAGAGGGGTATGAAAGAAAACAAATAAGGCTCAAAGGGTTAACGAAGGAGAAAGTGTTTAGATAGCAGAATAAAATGCCTTCGTCATTCCAATCTTCAAAACACGCCAAGCACAAACAACACCATTAAATATTCACCACATCTTCTGATTGTGCCGGACTTGATAACCATATGCATATATTTGCCTTTTTCTTTTGTCATTTTTAAAGCACCGTTGGGCAATACTCTCACTTGATTTTATGGTTTTTCTTTATGTTTTATTTGCCCCAGTTCCACATGACTCGAGCTCCGAATAATCTCAAATCGTCTTTATTCCTTTTAAATGTTCCGATCACCTCCCATTGGTTTTATGATTATCTTTTAAGATCAGGCCCAAACTGTGTGCTCATGTCATGTTACCAGAATCGACGCTGAACAAAAATGATAAAAGGACCAAACAAAAAGATGGCTGGAAATAATAAAAGACCGGATTTTGCATTAGATTACCGGTGAAATGGTTTGGATAACAAAACAAACGAAACAAACCAGAATAAAATCCTAAAACAGCCTGGACAAAACTTAAACAAACTGCTATGACAAAATGGAAAGATAAGAAAGTTTGACGCAAGACAATATCCGAATTACAACCCTAATAATCCAGAGAACAGAAATGACAACAAAATAAACCATCAAAAGCTTCTCTCTTGCTAACCAAGGAACGAAGCGCCCTCCCAATTATCAAACCTGGCATCTTAGCCACTGAGCTTTGCATCAATACTGCCAAGACCATTACCAGCTTCAACATCATCAACCTCCGTCAACAAGTTCTCGATAGGGTTCGAGTGCTCCATGTCACTGTTATTGATCACAATCCGCCTTTTTTGGATCATTTTTTCTACTTCCCTTTTCAGATTACGACAGCTCTCAATGTTGTGCCCTCTGACATTGGAGTGGTATGCGCATCGTGCTGCCAGATCAAAGTTTCTTGCACGTGGATCTGGAGTATATGCAGGGAGCGGCTCAATCAAGCCAGCATGCCTTAGCCTTTCAAACAGACTTGCATAAGATACTCCGATAGGGGTGAGAGCCTTTCCTCATTTCAGCAACCTCTCGTTCCTAAATGCTTGATTGGGCCGGAAACCTGATCCAGGGGGCTTCCGGTAGGCTTGTGAGGGTGGATAGTCCTTCTGTGGAGCTGGGTATTTGGAAAGTGAAGCATGTCTTTGGGAGTCTCGTGGAGAGAAGTAGTGTCGAGGAGGGGAGTAGCGTTGACGAGTGATGGAGCTACTCGGGTAGCTGGGAAAGCTGCCATAAGTGGGTTGGGATGGAGAGTATGGGGGATCTTCCGTTATGGTGTTGGGTGCTTGGGTAATGACAGAGTTCAAGAAGCTTGGCGGTGGAGGGGGTGGTGCTTTCCCAGTCATCCATGCCTGATACATGTCTGCCATATGCTGTCTCAGCATTTTCACTTCTTCTACCAACCCGTTGTTCCGTTTGACCAGTTGTTGTCGGTCATCAGTACCGACCCACTTGGTTCTGAGGTTCTGAGTCATTGTCCTTTGACTTTGCTTTGCAGGGAGGAGTTACCACAACCAACAACTTTTCTATATATGAACAACAGCAAAGTGAAGCCATCACGTTAGTGTTAGGGCATTTGACAGATAATCATATATCAGAGATACAGTGCCCCTAAGCAGTTAGACCGTTCTATCACGCATTCACTTCATTTACGTGCGTCGTTCTAGCTTCTTGTAATTGTGCCCCTTTGAAAATCTCCCACACTTTTCTTTATTTTTTTTCTTTCCTTTTTCAATGGTGGTCGAATCTTATGGAGATTGCCTACGTATCATGACCCCGCATGAATTAGACCTTGCGTAGTTCGGACCAATAAAAGATAAACAATAATAAATAATTTTTTTTCACAATTTTCATATTAAAACAAACTGGGTTTCAAAGGTTTGAAGATGACCTACAAACTCGAAAATCAAACAACCCACATATTCTAATCAAAAGATTTACAAACTCCAAAACAAATGGCCAGCTTCCTTTCTCCGTTTGACAAATGCAACCAAACGATTATTTTTGCAAATGTGGCCCCTTCCAAATTTCACATGAATTTTGAGGTCGGGGAGGATTATTTTATGACACTTTACAAACTCGTCCGTTCTTTTACGAAAATAGCCTTTCAACAACTGAATGATACTCTAAGGTTATTTCGGCAAGAACGGTTTAAGACGCGGCCGAAGCTGGCTCGGCTTATTTTTGACTAAAAATCCAAACAGTATTCACCTGACCGCTGACTCTTTATTTTTTTCAAATTACAATAAAAACCTAGTGTTGCAATCACGGCCCTTCAGCGCCTCGGGGACGAAGATTTTTAAGGTTGTGTGGGTCAACTTGACCAAAATCCTAAAAAAATGACCCAAGGTGGCTGTTTATACAAAGTCAGCCCTCCGGCGTCCCTTTCAGGAACATTCGGCTATTTTTGACAAAAACAACATCACCCGACTTATTTATGACTCTTTTTATCGTTTTTCAAAATAGAAAACTCAATATTGCAAACACGGCCTTTCAAAGCCTCGGGGACGAAGATTTTTAAGGCTGTGTGGGTCAACTGGACCAAATCTTAAACATGACCCAAAAGGTGGCTGTTTATGCAAAGTCAGCCTTCTGGCGTCCCTTTCGGGAACATTTGGCAATGTCTTGACAAAACAGCGTCACCCGACATTCTTCATGATGAAATTATAATTTGACATATATATATATATATATATATATATATATATATATATATATATATTTTGCTATTTTTTTTTTTTTTTGCAAAAAGGGAGGTTGGATATCACCCGACTTATTTATGACAAAATTAAAATTTTGACATGTTTTTTGTTTATTTATTTGTTTTTGGTTATTTTAGCAAAATGGGAGGTTAGACCCGATGAGGGTTGCCTACGTATCTCACATCCGGTGAGAATCAAACCCGCGTAGTTCGGAAATAAAACAAACTATATTATTTTTTATTTTTTTTTATTTTTTTTTAAAAAAAACAAGACTCTTTTTCATTTTCATTTTTGGCATTTCATAAGCAAATAACAAAACCACTTTCAAAGCACGACTTTTCATTTTCTTTTTGGGCATTTCATAAACAAATAAAAAAAAATTATTATTATTATTATTTAAAAAAAAAAAAAAAACAAGACCTTATTCATTTTTCATGACAAGACAAACTATTTTCCTTTTCCATTTTTTGAAAACAAGACAGAATAACGACTCCTTTTTTTTTCTTTTCATTTTCAACAGACAAACTCTTTTTCTATAAGACTCTTTTTCAACGATTTCAAAAAATAAAGACTCTTTTTCTATTTTTCCTTTGCTTTTAGTAAAATAAACTATTAAAAATAAAATATTTTTTTTTTTAAAATTTCGGCAGAGTTTCGACACTATTGTTATTTTTTCAAAGCAGCAGATTAACCCTATACGCTTCTATTTTTCTTTTCTTTTTTTAATTTTTTTTTCAATATTCAAAACTGGTCCGCATGCAAGCCTGAGCAAATAAATGCACAGAAAACAAATAGGATGCATCAGGATGGTCTTTTTATTTCGGGTTGCTAGTCCTAGACGGACCCAACCCCTATGTTGAGTCCCCTATGTCAACATGCGCATGATGCAGATAAGTGTTCCTACTAGGGACCCGACATGAAGTTGAGTTATTCTAGGTTCAGAACCTGGGTGTTTGTTCTAGACCTGGCTTACCCGAGCGGACAACTCGAGTCGAGGAGGGGGCTACGTACCGGGGACCCGCGGGATCGTCCGGCTTTGTAACTTATCTGGCATCTTTCTTATTTCAGGTATTGACACTAACAGAATAGGGAGTCTCGACCAGCGAGCTTCTCCCCGGAGGTAAGAAGAGAAGGGTTTTGGCACAGTTTATATATACAGTCAAATAATATCAAAGCGGTAACACACATCATTTTGCACATGAAGCACATGTCACATAAAAATATCAGATAATAAACAAAGCCAAATAGAACAGTTATTCTAAGCTCGAATTTCTAACCCAGAACCAGTGGTTCTGGGTTTATTATTCCCCAGCAGAGTCGCCAGAGCTGTCACACCTCCTTTTTCGCCCGTGCCGCCCGCGAAGGGGCACAGAAGGGAGTTTTTTCCAATTAAAGGACAATCGAATCGGGATTTATTTATTTATTTCAGAGTCGCCACTTGGGAGATTTATGGTGTCCCAAGTCACCGATTGAATCCCGAATCGAGGAAAATATTCGACTTTCCAAATGAAGTCTGCGAACCAGAAATTCTAAGTAAGGAATTCTGTTGACCCGAGGGAAGGTGTTAGGCACCCCCGAATCCCGTGGTTCTAGCACGGTCGCTTAAACTATTGTAATGGCTAGATATCTGATTTTAATACATATTATAATTTATGTGCTTTTATCAACTTTAAACCGCTTTTATTATTATTATTTTTAGAATTGCAACGTCGTGAAAATGCGTTTCGAACCACATCGCAATTAATGCACCCATGGTTGTTGACACGTTTTGACTCCGTTGAGATTTGGATTTGGATCGCATAAATGCGCACCCGAGTTTAGGGATGTAGTATTATTAAAATCGTGCCTAAAGAATCTAACGCTTTATTACTTTGGATAAAGACGTGAAATTTGCTAAACGGCCCATCTCGAAATCTAAGTATTCAATTAAACATTTATTGAGGGCCCCGCAATTTGTGCGTTTTATTGGGCGAGGCTCTCTCATTTATTTTAAAAGGACAATCCTAAAATGCCTACATTTTTCTCTATTAAATTTGTCTCTACAAAATGAAAGAGAAAAGGTCTTAATTTATTTACATGCTTGAGTTGTTATAGTTGGGTTTCGAATATGATTCATAAAATCTGAAAATGATGCAATCAGGACAGTCCGTTGCCAATGCTGGCCCAGGCCCAACGTGTATGGCATAAAACTGGACCTGGGCCATCTTATTCACATGTTACTACCTAGTTTGTCAAATTAAAAAAAAACTTGGCAATCTAATTTTAATCCTAGACCATTTACATGCTGAAATTGCCCAATAGTATTTAACTAAACAATATTCCTACAAGTTCCGAAATGGTCTATTTGTTTAATGAACTAACTGTTGCATGTTTAAGAATAGTCTAAATCAGCTTCATGCTTTTTGAGACATGATAATCATCCAACAATAACGAATTAACTAGACAGAGTTACTACACCATTTATTTATTTTTTAGGCAATACATAGATAGTTCGTCCGTTAAGCTATCGTCAGATGTTCCACTATATATATTAAACAGCTACATGATTGTGATTAGAGTAAGCTAAATAATTTATATATACAAATAAAATTCAGAATATAATAAAAATATATTCAGAACTTCAACTCTTCATTTCGTATTCATGCTTTATGTTTCAGTTTACAGTAACCAGCGTGTCAGTTGTATACCTGATATTGGAAGCAAAAGAAAAGGGAGATCAGAAGAATGCAATAGCATATAACAACAACAACACCCAACAACCAGTAACAACCAGCAACGAGAAACTAGTGACAGATTTTAAAATCAAGATAAAAATCCAGAAACACCGACAACAATCAACTGACAAAAGCCAAGGGAATCTTTTCAGATTTGAAAGACTAATTAGTGTTCAACCCTTAATTTCTAAATCCGTATATCAGAATATTTAAATTGTATATCAGGTGTATACTACTCTCTCTTTTAATTTCCAAAATGTTTTTATTTGTATTTTTGGAAGTCTTAATATTTTCGAAATTTTTTCTCTCTCTTCAATATTCAGCCCTCCTTTTTTCTCTCTCTCTATCTTCCTCCTCTTTTTTTTCCTCCTAATCTGATCAAGTCTCTCCATTTATCTCACATCTCAAACCCTTTAATCAATTAATAAAACAACCACTTTCTCCTACCAAACCCACTACTACATAATAAAAAATACAATTATTATTTATTTAAACAACTTTTCTTGAGCCCCGCAATCCCACTATGTCTTGTTCCCCATGCTTACATTAAACAAATACATTATTCCCCACCATTATATCTTGTCCCCCCATTATTGATTATTTTAATATTATTTTAATCCTAATTGACAGAGCACTCAAAATAAATAATTGTTCAGAAATTTAATTCCAAAAATACCCTTCTAACCTTACTGAAATTACTATTTTACCCATGAACGTACTGCAAATTACCAAACTACCCCCATCAGCTATAACCAATTCACCTAATCAATTTCAACCAAAATACAACAAATATGACCAATTTCTAAACAATTTTCAACAACAAATTCAAACTAAATGATGAACAACAAAGAAACAACTAAAATTATTTTGATTGAACAATATTTTTTAACAACAAACAAACCTACTTTTAGATTCAATCAACAACAACAACAACAAACAAGTATATTCAGATTTCTAAATTCAATAATCATTTGAACTTAAAATTAAATCTAACAACATTACAACCAACAATTTCTATATTAAAACTAAACAAGATCATGAAACAAACTGAAGAAATAATCAAAAATGATAATCAACAAACAAGAAGATCAAACTTATACTAATTTCGGATTCAAGAACAATCAAACAAAGTATGGACATAAATGAAAAGATTCAACAACAATAACAAGCAAGTTTTATTCAAATTCGAATTAAACTCGAATTAAGCTTAAACAAAACAAATAAACATATTCAAATCACTAAACTTCAAATAATCAATTGATCTTTTTAAATTAAATCCAACAAAATTATAACAAAGATACATTGAATCAAAAAATTAAAAACCAAAACATAACTTCACATTAAATCACTGAATTAAAAACGAACTTCAAACAAAATGAACACGAATTAAATCTATATTAAACAACAAACAACGGATTCAAGCGATTTAAACTAACACTCTTCTATATTAAATTTAAATCCTTTTAAATTAATAAAACAAACTGAAAAATAATTAATTGAATCTTCAACTTAAATCTAGCAACATTAAAATTAAGCTAATCAATTTCTACCTAAAAATAAACAAGAAAAATGAATGAAAACAAACTGAAAAATAAAAAAAATGATGAACATGAAATTAATATCAAACATATTTGATTTCAAATCCGAAAAATATCAAACAAATTACGGACAGGAACGAAACTTAAACCAACTAACCGGATCGGAACGATGATGAACTCGAACGAAAACAAATCTGCCCGGAAACAAATATCGTACCAAAACCATTTGACGCCGAAGACGATCACGAACGGACAAACGAAGAATTTGAAGAAAGAAGTAGCGGACAACAGCAACAACGGAGGAGAAGAAGCAGCAGCAGCACGAAGCTGAAGAAGACGTAGCAGCAGCACGAGCTGAAGAAGAAGAAGCAGACACGCAGCAGGGGCAACCATGGGAGGTCGTTTGAGGTGAGGAAGAAGACGAAGTGTGTGTGTGTATACGTTGTTGTGTATGTGTGTGTATGTGTTGATGTATGTGTGTGTGAAGGGGGGGTGGTTGTGAGGGGGGTGGTCGTGGGGATGAGGGGGTAGGGCAGCAGCAACGGGGGGAATCCATGGGAGGGGAGCTTGGGGTCTTTTTTGGAGAAGAAGAAGAAGAAAGAAAAAGAGGGGGGTGGCGGATGGGTTTTTGTTTTTTAGGGTTTTTTGGTTTTTTTTTTTTTCTGTAAGATAGGGGGATGTTGGGTATTTGGGTTATGGACCGGGTCGACCTGGTTTGAAATAGACTGGGTCATGGAGAAGGTTGGGTATTTTTGGGCTTGTGGCTTGAATTTGAAGAAGAGCCCAATTCCGATTTTCTTTATATTCTCCTCTCTTTTCTTCTTTTATTTTTCTAAAACTAAATTATAAAAATACTTAAATTATTATTAAGAACTAAATTAAGTTATAAAAGCGCAAATTAACTCCCAATAACAATTAACGCATAATTAAGTAATAATTAAGCATAAAATTGTATATTTGGACATTAAATGCTAAAAATGCAAAAGATGCCTATTTTTGTAATTTTTAATTTTTGTAAAACAAACTTAATTACTAACAATTGTAGAATTAAATCCTACATGCAAAATGCGACATATTTTTGTATTTTTTATTAATTTAACAAATAAACATGCACAGACAAATACAAATAATTATCCAAAAATGTCACAAAAATTCTCAAAATTGCACACCAAGGAAAAATCGTTTTATTTTGAATTTTTTGGGAGTAATTCTTTCATAGGGCAAAAATCACGTGCTTACAGTGTTGACACAAAGGAGGCTTCCAGATTTCTTGAGGAGATACTTGCCGGAACTTGCGGACCACATATGAACGGTTTTGTTCTAGCCTTAAAGGTACTTAGAGTCAGATATTTTTGGATGACTATGGAAACAGATTATATCAGGTGCATCCAGAAATGCCATAAATGGCAGGTACATGTAGACATGATAAAGGTACCACCAAACGAGCTCAATACAATAAGTGTACCTTGGCCTTTTGCTGCCCGGGGAATGGATGTCATCGGTTTGATCGAGCCTACCGCTTCCAACGGACACCGGTTCATTTTAGTGGCTATTGACTATTTCACAAAATGGGTAGAGGCTACATCGTACAAAGTTGTAACCAAGAAAGTCATCATAGATTTTGTCAAGGATCGTATTGTTTGCCGATTTGGGGTTCCCGAGTCCATTATCACTGATAATGCCTGTGAGCACGTGATTTTTGCCCTATATGAGAATCACTCCCAAAAAATCCAAAATAAAATAATTTTTCTTTGCGTGCAATTTTGAGAATTTTTGTGATATTTTGGATAATTATTTGTATTTGTCTGCGCATGTTTATTTGTTTAAATTAATAAAAATATTAAAATATGTCGCATTTCTGTTTTAGTATTTATTTAAGTTTGTTTACAAAAATGAGAATATCATAAAAATAAATGTACGTTGCATTTTTAGCATTTAAACGTCCAAATTGTGCGATTTTGTCGTTAATTGCTATTTAAATGTGCGATAATTATTTTTAGAGTCAATTAGTTTTTTTTATAAGATAATTTAGTTTATAATTTAATTTAGAATTTTAGTTTTATTAATTAGGAAGTAAAAGAAAAGAGAGCAAAAAATACAAAGAAAATCGGATTGGGACTTTTCTTCAATTTTAAGTCATAGGCCCAAAGAGACCCAATCTTCCCAAACGACCCGGTCCATTTCAAACCGGGTCGACCCAGTCCATATCCCAACACCCCTATTTCCCTATCTTTTTTTTTAAAAAAACCTAACATTCTTTTCTTTCAATGTTGAAGCCCGCCCCCCCTCTTTCCTTCTTCTTCCTCAAGCTCCAAGCAAGCCATCAATGGCTACCCTCTTCACCATCTCCACACACACACACCCCCTCACCCCGTCACACGTACACACACACACGTCAACACATACACACACATACACAATGGAAAACACACACACGCAGCAGCCGTTCATGGTTGCTTCTTCTTCTTCGTTCTTCGTCCAAACGACCAAACGACCCTACTGTCATCGCGCAGCTGCTGCTCCGTCCAGCCAGTCGCACACAGTCCGTCGCATCGTCGACCACCTTCGATGTTTCTTCGTCTCCGAGCAGCCATGAACGAGCTCGAGCTCAAGCTTTCATGGCTGCCGACTTCGACCATGGCTTCGTCCAAACGAGCATCGTCGCTGCCACCAGTTGAGCAGCGTTGCTATTGCTGCTTCGTCCACCTGCTGCTGCTCCGACGAACTACTGCTTCCATGTCGGACGACAGCATGAATTCATGCTGCTGCTACTGTTTCGTGTTGCTGCTACTGTTTTATGCTGCTGCTAATTGATTCGTACTGCTGCTGCCCCTTCATCTTCATTTCTTTCGCCATGGCTGCCATCACAGCTTGTCGCTTCGTCGTCTTCAAGTCCGTTTATGTCAAAGTTTTGTTGGTTTCGTTTAAAATTCGTTCGAGTTCGTCGTTGGTCATTTACGGTTAGTTGTTCTAAGTTTTATTTCGTCCGTAGTTTGTTTGATATTTTCAGATTTGAAATTAGTATAAGTTTGTTTCATTTTTCTTATTTATTTTTAGATAGAAATTGTTAGTTTAATTATAATGTTGTTAGATTTAAGTTGAAGATTCAATTAAATTATTTTTCAGTTTATTTTATTAATTTAAAAGGATTTAATTTCAATATAAAAGAGTGTTAGTTTAAATCGTTTGAATCCGTTGTTTGTTGTTTAATATAGATTTAATTCATGTTCATTTTGTTTGAAGTTTGTTTTAATTCAGTAATTTAATGTGAAGTTATGTTTTGGTTTTAATTTTTTTTTTCTGATTCAGTGTAGCTTTGCTATAATTTTGTTGGATTTAATTCGAAAAGATCATTTGATTATTTGAAGTTTAGTGATTTGAATATGTTTATTTGTTTTGTTTAAGCTTAATTCGAATTTGAATAAAACTTGCTTGTTATTGTTGTTGAAACTTTTCATTTATGTTCATACTTTGTTTGATTGTTCTTGAATCCGAAATTAGTATAAGTTTGATTTTCTTGTTTGTTGTTTATCATTTATGATTATTTCTTCAGTTTGTTTCATGATCTTGTTTAGTTTAATATAGAAATTGTTGGTTGTAATGTTGTTAGATTTAATTTTAAGTTCAAATGATTATTGAATTTAGAAATCTGAATATACTTGTTTGTTGTTGTTGTTGTTGAATCTGAAAGTAGGTTTGTTTGTTGTTAAAAAATATTGTTCAATCAAAATAATTTTAGTTGTTTCTTTGTTGTTCATCATTTAGTTTGAATTTGTTGTTGAAAATTGTTTAGAAATTGGTCATATTTGCTGTATTTTGGTTGAAATTAATTAGGTGAATTGGTTATAGCTGATGGGGGTAGTTTGGTAATTTGCAGTACGTTCAGGGGTAGAATGGTAGTTTTAGTAAGGTCAAAGGGGTATTTTTGGAATTAAAATTCTGAACATTTATTTATTTTGAGTGTTTTGTCCATTAAAATTAAGATAATATTAAAATAATCAATAATTGGAGGACAAGATATAATGGTGGGGAATAATGCAAGTGTTTAATATAAGCATGAGGGACAAGATATAATAGGGTATTTATTTAATAAAGTGGGGGACAAAACATTAGGTAGTGGGATTAAAAGGGGGATGAGTGGGAAGATAGTGAGTTTTATGTTTAAAAAATGCTGAAGGATGTTAATAAAGGGAGGAGACTTGATCAGATTTTGGGAGGAGAAAAAGAGAGAAAAGAGAGAGAGAAAAAAAAGAACTGAATATTTAAGAGAGAAAAATTCAGAAAATATAAGACTTCCGAAAATAAAAATATTCTGAAAAATTAAAAGAGTGAGTAGTATACACCGGATATACAAGCTAAATATTTTGAGATACGGGTTCAGAAATTAAGGGTTGAACATTAGCTGGTCTTTCAAATCTGAAAAATTCCCTTTGCTTCTGTCCGTTGATTGTTGTCGGTGTTTCTGGATTTTTATCTTGGTTTTCAAATCTGTCACTGGTTGTTTCGTTGACTGGTTATTGCTGGTTATTGTTGCTGTTGATGTGTTACGTATTACGTTGGTGACTTTCTTCTTCTTATATTGGCAATATCAGGTACACAACTGTAATTTTGGCATTTTGTAAGCTGAAATGAAGAATGGAATGTTAAATTTCTAATTTAGTTTTAATTTTTTTAATTGTATTTAGATTATTTCATGTATTATTATTTTGTAAATCACTGTCATTTGGCATAACTAGACATGTTGTAGCGATATATTAAACAACGCCTTAACCTGATTATTAGGTAGTATATATTTAAGCATGTTCATTACTGATTAAACTGTCTAATAATTAGAGCGAGAAGAAAATAACGTAAAAAATGACTTTATTAAATCGGTTTGGCAAAATTGATTAAGTTCCTTATTTATAAGGGTTTTAATATCGCTAACCTTAAGTTAATCGAAATCATGTAGCTAAATTTAGGTAAAACGGGATTTTTTTGATTTTGCGAATCTAAGTATTATAACATGATTTGAATTAAAACAAGGTTAGTTAAGGTTAAATTAATTAAATTTTAGAAATACGCATTAGTAATCAAGATTGTTTCTAATTCTCCGTAGTTGTAAATAATTAATTTCAATAGCTCAAGTCATCTAACAATGTGGATTTAATCTAGTTATGGGATAATTAGTTTCTTTTAAAATATTATTTGACAATTCCATATTGTTTTTATAATTACATTTTTAGTGATATTTCATTTCGTTAAATATTTGTCTTAAACTAGTATTTAATATATTATTTTAAGTATGTAAAAAATTGATTTTTGTATTTATTGACAAGTTTAATAAAAAGAAATGTAGTCATTTTAAGATATTCATAAAATAAGGGAGGATTTCGCTAAAAATAAATAAATATAAACAATACAAAATTTGCAAGGTCCTCCAATCTTATTTTTTTTTTTAAAAATACTTAGATTCTGGGATGGGCCATTTAGTAAATTTCACAGTCCTACCTAATAGTATAATAACGCGTAGTATTTTGGCGCATATTTAATAAGGGTATTTTCTTAAACATGGGTGTGCATTTATGTAACCCAAATCTCAATCTTGGCAGAGTCAAAATGCGTCAACAAATCACGTGTACACTGGTTGTGACGTGGTTCGAGATGCGTTTTCACAACGTTGCAATTCTTGTATAAAATAATAAGAGGAATAATGATAAAAGCGGTTTAAAAGCTAAATTTGCATATAAGTTCTTAATTGTTTAAAAAATCAGATAAATAAGCCAAATATAATAGTTGAGCGACCGTGCTAGAACCACAGAACTCAGAAATGCCTAATACCTTCTCCCGGATTAACACAATTCCTTATCCGGATTTCTGGTTCGCAGACGGTAATACAGAGTCATTCTTTTCCTCGATTCGGGATTAAAATTGGTGACTTGGGACACCCTAAATCTCCCAAGTGGTGACTCTGAAATAATTAAATAAATCCCGTTTCGATTGTCCTTTAATTGGAAAAAACTCCTCACCCTTTGCGGGTGCCGGAAAAAGGAGGTGTGACAGCTCTGGCGACTCTGCTGGGGAACGAACCCAGAATCTCTGGTTCAGGGTTCAAGAATTCGAGCTTAGAATAACTGTTATTATTTGGCTTTATTTATTATTTGATTTTATTATATGTTTTGGCCTAAATGTGCAAAATGTTGCTTTTACCGTTTTGATATTATCTGAATTGTATATAAACTGTGCCGAAACCCTTCTCTTCTCATCTTCGGGGATGTGCTCGTTGGCCGAGACTCTCTATTCTGTTAGTGTCATACCCTAAAATAAGAAAGAGGCCGGACAAGTTACAAAGCCGGACGATCTCGCGGGTCCCCGGTACGTAGCCCCCTCCTCGACTCGAGTTGTCCGCTCGGGTACACAGTTTAGAACAAATACCCAGGTTATGAACCTAGAATAACTCAGCTTCATGCCGGATCCCTAGTAGGAACGCTTATCTGCATCATATTGCATTTGACTTAAGGGACTCAACACAGAGGTTGGGTCCGTCTAGGACTAGCAACCTGAAATGAAAAGACCATCCTGCTGCACCCTGTTTGCTTTATGCATTTATTTGCTTCAGACTTGCATGCTGACCGGCTTCGAAAAATCAGGAATATTGGAAAAAAAAAGCGAAGTAACAGTGTAGAGAATTAATTGCCTATTTTAAAAAGATACCCAAATACTGTCGAAATTCTGCCGAAAATCATGAAAAAAAATGAAGAAAAGAAAAATGTTTTATTTTATTTCACTCAAAAAAAGAGAGTCTTTTTATTTTAAGTTTGGAAGAATAGGTTAGTCATTTTGGTGAAACAAAAAAGAAAAAAAAAATCTTCACTTTGTCTTGTTTTCAAAATAAAATTTAAAAAGAAAAATAGTTCGTATTGCCATGAAAATTGAAAATGAAAAAGAGTCTTGTTTTTAAAATATTTTTTTTTTGTATTTATTTATTTGTTTATGAAAATGCCAAAAATGAAAATAAAAAGAGTCATGCGTTGAACGTGGTTTTATTATTTGTTGCAAATATATATATATATATATATATATATATATATATATATATATATATATCCAAAAAGTATTTTTTTTTTTCCTTTCAAGAAAAGTTTTTTTTAAACCCCCAATTTTCAAAAAAAAAAAGTCCAAAAATATTTTCCACTATTGATTTCTTTAGAAAGTCTTTTTAATTGTTTCTTTTTTAAAAATAAGAATGAAAATATTTTCTTTTAATTTCTTCAAAAAAAATCCAAAAAAAATAAATATATTTTTATTCTTCTTTCAAAAATTGAAATAAAATTCAAAATTCAAAAATAATTTTTAAGAGCATTTCTTTCATAAATTGAAAGTTAAATTCAAAAAATATTTTCTTTCTTCTTTAGAAATTTTTCTTTCGAAATTCAAAAAAAAAAATTCTTTAGAAATCCTTCTTTGCAAAAATGCTCCTTTTCTTCTTTATAAGTCTTTCCTTCAAATAATAAGAATAAAAAAAAAAGAGTTAGTTCATTTACTTTATTCATGATCGCCCGAACTACGCTGGTTTGATTCTCACAGGGTGTGAGATACGTAGGCAACCCTCATCGGGTCCAACTTCCCATTTTGCAAAAATGACCAGAAAAATGACAAAATGTTGCCACTTTTATAAAAGAGTCAGGCGATGCCATTTTGCAAAAATAGCCGAACATTCCCTAAAGGGACGCTGGAAGGCTGACTTTGCATAGGCAACCACCTTTGGTCATTCTTTTACCTTTCGACTGGTTAAATCCCTACAGCCTTAAAAATCTTCATCCCTAAAGAGTCAGAAGGCCGTATTTGAAGAATCAGTTTTTCTTTTCCTCAAAATTTGGAAAAAATAGGAAAATTAGTTTATGAGTCAAATAAAGATTTTGCTTTTTGTCTAAATCCCCTTAATAAATGTGCAGAATGAGCACGAGTAGGAATTCAGCTGAGGCCCTTGTAAATGGGATCCCGTTGGGCTTACGCATGTGGTGGAACGACTTAGAAGAATCAGGGCGAGAAACAGTCAAGATGTACTTAGGAAACTTAGTTGGGTTACTGGACATTGTTCCGAGAGGGGACATTATAAGGGCGCTAATTTCATTCTGGGACCCAGCACACAATGTATTTCATTTCTTAGACTTTGAGCTCACACCGACACTAAAAGAACTGGCAGGGTACATCGGGAGTCCCAAAGTCCCTATGAGAGAGCAGTATCCTATTGCACCAAGGACCATGACCATACACAGATTTTTAGACACCGTGAAGATCCGCAGAGTTATACACAACCTAGAATTATCTGAAGGTTTTTGTAGTTTGGCATTCCTGTACGACAGATACGGTCATTTTGGAGGGTTAAACAATCCTGAGGGAAAGATCTGTAGCGGGGAAAACCAGCTGAAATGGGAAAGACATAGGTGTATTGCTTTCATGGTAGCCTTTCTGGGCCTTCTGGTATTCCCGAGAAAAGACGCGAAAATTAACATACAAGTCGCTGGGGTCGTCAGCACTTTGCTCAAGCAAAACAACAGCACTCTGGCACCAATGATAATAGCATACATCTTCCGCGCTCTCACTGTTTGCAAAACCGGATGAGGTTTCTTTGAGGGTTGCAATGTACTACTGCAAATGTGGATGATAGAACACCTATGCCATCGCCCTCAGTTTTTGAAATATGAGTTGTCACAAAAGACTTGTATAGAAGAGTTTTCCACAAGGGTCAACGGGTTTAGCCTGCCAGAAGGGGTCGCTGAATGGGTCACTCTGTTGCGTTCCGTCTCAGCAAACTAGATAGAATGGGCATTTGGGTGGCTACCCATAGATGAAATCATATACATGTCAGCCGCCGAATCTCATTTGTTGTTGATGGGTCTCCAAAGTATCCAGCCCTACGCGCCATACAGAGTGTTGATACAGTTGGGGCGATACCAAATAGTCCCAAAGGAAGAGGATCTCAGTGGCCAGGTGGTCGAAATCGGGCCTGGTGGGCAGTTCCCTGAAGTAGTCGTTCGGAGAATCTGGAATGAATGTCAAACCCTGAAAGTAGATACTCGTGTACAAGACCGGGCCAAAGGCGAAGTGTCGCCAAAATACCTCACATGGTACAGAAGAGAGCTTGAGAACCAGAGACCAACTAAGAGAGCTCACGTCCAAGACTTTGTAGAATCATCGCAAGCACAATTGGGTTGGCTAGCAAAAGAGAAAGAATATCGGGTCGAGATTGGCAAGTTAAAACAGCAAATTGAGGGGCTAAAATACCAAAGCAGCTTGCAAATTGATGCTGATACAGGAGAGAAAAGCAAGTTGATTCAAGAGAATAAGGCACTGAAAGCCCGAATTCGCCAAGTCCGTAAGAGTGATAGCGACCGACAGAAACGTTGCTCTGATGAAAGGTTGATAGCAGAATTGAGAAATCAAGTCAGCAAAAGCCGAGAAGACTTGGAGAGATCTGAGGCTTGTATAGCAAGAATGCGGGTCAGGTGGGCAAAAGTTACAACAGCGCGGAGAGAGCACCTATGGCAAGTGAAAAGGGACTACGAAATGAGTGTTAGAGAGAAATAAACTCCATTCTCAATAATCGGGTCCTTAAACAAGCCCGAGATGCTAGAACAGATAGGGAACGCTGCTATGAGTCAATAGACCGAATGGAAGAACAAATGGAGAGGTTCCAAGATCAGCTCATTGACAATACTCGAATATTGGGACTAAAGAATCAACGGATAGAACAGCTGTGCATAGAGAGGGATAGAATCAGGGGTAGGATCAATGAGATAGGGCGCTACATCACCACGAAGTGCCTAACTTGTGAAGAGATGCCCCGTGATATCCTTTTTGCCTCAGTCATGGGTTATGTCCACCGGATCATGGAGAAACTAAAAAGCTTGCAAAGAGGCCTGGCACCAAAGCCCGCGGAAAGGCCGAACGATGCCTCGCGGGCACCAAAATTCAAGGCTTTAATGTATCCCTAGTTCAATCTTGCACTGGATCAGCATCTATTGTCTACCGTTATAACATTCTTAAAAAGTATGGAGTCTGTATTTTCGTTTGTTTTTTTTCTTTTTCAAATGATGGCTTGTAATAGCATATTTGAATAATAAAAGGTAAAATTGGGTCTTTATTTTACTTATGGCACGAACTACGCTTGGTCTGATTCGTGCGGGGTCACAATACGTAGGCAATCTCTATAGGATTCGACCGTAATTAAAATATATATATATATATATATATATATATATATATATATATATATATATATATATATATATATATATATGTCAGAGCAAAAATAAGTCGGGATGAGGCATGCGGTCAGAGCAACAACATGTTAGAAATGGTTAACTGCCTAAGAACATTGCATCCCCCAACGTGCAATTACAATATCTGTTAAGACTCTAACACTGACAAGTTTGTTGTTTTTCCAATCAATATCAGTTAGTTGTTAGAGCGTACTGGCACCGTACCATTATCAAACAAGATCGAAAGGTCCTATACCAGAAAGCATGACTGGATCAGACAACAGTGTTGAGTCGGAAAAAACGGCAAATCAGATGCTGAAGGAAGCCATGGAAAAAATGGAAAAGATGAGGTTGGAAATGAATGAAATGCAGATAGCCTTGGCTAGAGCCCAAAAGGGGCAGGAACTACTTGTTACTCCTACTCTCCAACCAGGACACACGTCAGAATACCCCTCTCCCGGTCCTTCAACAAGTTTCCCAAGCCATCACTACTATTAGAGAAGAGAGGCTTATGATCCCCAAGCTCCACCACCCAGTCAAAACCCTCCTCCACCAAATGTTCCCGTCTTTGTGGCACCTCCCCCAGCCCCATTGCACAGATCATCCAGTGAGCCGCTGTTTCAGGCTCACGACACACAATATTACCCCCCTGAACTCACATTCAAAGCACCTGAGCCACATACCTATAATCCCCACTTTGATGTCCTGGCGGAGATTGAAAAGCCGGCTAAGAGCCCAGAGCAGGACGAGGTGATGCGGAAATTTAAAAGCCTGGAGCAGTCCTTCAGGAACATACACGGGTTAGGCAACCAGGCCAGCGTGGCTTACAAGGATCTATGCCCTTTCCCTGATGTTCAAATACCAGCAGGGTTCAAGATGCCCAAATTCGATTTATACGAAGGGCATGGCGATCCTATGGTACATCTACGGGGCTTTTGTAGCAAAATGAGGGGAGCGGGGGGCAAAGATGAGCTACTGATAGCTTACTTTGGCCAGAGTTTGAGCGGGTCGGCATTAGAGTGGTATACAAGACAAGATCCGAGCAGGTGGTACACCTGGGATGACCTGGCACAGGCTTTCGCATGACACTTCCAATACAACCTTGAGATAGTCCCAGACCGTCTCACATTGCTAAAGCTTGAGAAGAAACCCGGAGAGAGCTTCCGGGAATTTGGGTTCCGATGGAGAGAACAGGCAGCCAGAGTTGATCCCCCAATGAGAGAGGGAGAAATGGTAGATTACTTTCTACAAACTCTCGAGCCAACTTACTTCGGTCACTTGGTGACGTCAGTTGGCAAATTATTCAATGAAGTGGTGAAAATGGGAGGTATGATAGAAGAGGGACTTAAGTCCAATAAGATACTGAGTTACTCGACAATTAAGGCAACAACGCAGGCCATTCAGAGCGGCACGGGAGGTGCGCTCAGAAAGAAAAGGAGAGAGAAGGTCACGACAATAGAGGCCGGCAATTGGTCCAGATCTAGAGGTCCTTCCCCTCATTACCAACCCAGACCCCATCATCTAAACTACCTACACATTCCAAATTACCCTTCACAACCCTACTACCCACCACAAGAACAACATTTCACCGTCCATCAAGCCCATACATACACCCAACCTCCGGTTCGCCCACAATGGCGCGCGCCGGCTCCCCACAATACATACCCACCTCCATATAACACCTACCCACCACCACAAAACACCTATCCACCGCTGAGAGCTTACAGGAACCCTCCAGGGATGGGTTTCAGGGGAAATCCGGCTTCCAGAAATGAAAGACTACAGAGGCAAAGAACTTTTACTGAGTTGGGGGAAACTTATACTGCCTTGTTCCACAAATTGAGGCAGTTGGGTTTATTAAATCCTGTTGAGCCTAGATTGCCAAATCCCTTACCCCAAAATATGGATCACTCGGTAAGATGTGAATATTGTTCGGGAGCTCCCAGACATGATACTGAGAAATGTTGGAGGCTGAAACATGCTATACAAGATCTTATTGATACCAACAAGATCGAGGTACAGGCACTGGAGGCACCCAACATTAACCAGAACCCATTGCCAAAGCACCCCGAAGCCCACATGATCGAGCTTATGCACGAAGGAGGGGAGCCAAAGAAACCATCACAGACAGTGATGATGATCCGTGCCACTCCGAAAGAAAAATAGACCGATGAGGAAGCATGGGTACAGTTGAACGGGGAAGATGTCAAGCCAGTGGTGATATTAGGGAAGAATCCATCTTCCACTACAAGGAAACTAGAACCAGCCAAGTTGGTAATAACGGGAGCATCATCTGCACCCATGGTTGTTGTGAAGGGGGTCTGCAGGGAACCGGTCATCATAAAACCAGTAGTCCAAACACCAGTGATTGATAGCAAGGCTGTGCCTTGGAAGTATGAGAAGGCAGTGGTGATGTACAAGGGACAACAAGTGGAGGAGAATAGTTGTGAGGCGCAGGGACTGACTCGATCAGGACGGTGTTTTGCTCCGGCGGAGTTGAGAAGACCCAATCCAGCTGCAACAAAGAAACCTGTGTCAGAAGAAGAAGCTGAGGATTTCTTAAAGAAGATGAAAGTGCAGGATTACTCCGTGGTCGAACAGTTGAAGAAAACACCGGCCCAGATCTCACTGCTATCATTATTAATCCATTCGGATGAACATCGTCGGGCCCTGATGAAGATACTGAATGAAGCTCATGTGCCCAATGAAATTTCTGTAAATCACCTGGAAACGATTGCCAACAAAATTTTCGAGGTGAACAGGGTAACATTTTCAGATGATGATCTGCCAGTGGAGGGCACGGAGCATAATAAAGCTCTCTACCTAACTGTCAAATGTGAAGATTCGGCAGTTACTCGGGCATTGGTGGATAACGGCTCAAGTGCCAATATTTGTCCATTATCCACCCTGAACCAATTGAAGATCGACCACGGAAGAATCCACAAGAATAGCATTTGCGTCCGAGGATTTGACGGAAATGGAACAGCCACCGTGGGGGATATTGTACTTGAGTTGACCATCGGTCCAGTCCAGTTTACCATGGAATTCCAGGTATTAGATGCTACGGTATCTTATAACCTTCTGTTGGGACGACCGTGGATCCATGCAGCCAAAGCAGTGCCATCCACCTTGCATCAGATGGTCAAGTTCGAGTGGGATAGACAAGAGGTCGTGTTGCACGGCGAGGACACTGCGTGCACCATGGGAGGCGCCATTGTACCCTTCATAGAGACCAATGATGACAAAGGTCCCTGGGTCTACCAGATTTTCGATGCAGTGTCGGCAAACAAGATCCCCGAGGGTGAAATCATTCAGCACCCTAGGGTAGCTTCCTCAACGGTCATGATGGTTTCAGAAATGCTGGGTAATGGGTTTGTGCCAGGAAAAGGCTTGGGAGCTGAGCTTCAAGGAATTGTTCAACCTGTTTCCTTGCCTAAGAATTTGGAGACCTTTGGATTGGGGTTCAAACCAACTGCGGCAGATGTAAAGCGAGCGCGGAAAATGAAGAAGAGAGCTTGGTTTCTTCCCAAACCAATACCGTGTCTCTCAAGATCTTTTATTAGAGCAAGCGCCAAGGGGTCACCGGTCCCGAAAATTCTCGGACCAATGATTGGGCCAGATGGAGATCTAGATGAGGGCTTTGAAATGTTGTTCGCCGGTGTCAATATGGTAGAAGCTGGAGAAGGTTCCAGTAGCGCGAATATACAATTTGTGGGGCCTAGGGCCAAGATCAACAATTGGACAGCTACTCCTCTTCCTACCCGGAGGGAGTCTTGGTAGTAGGCTTTGGATTTTCTTTCTCGTTTCTTGGATTATTCCAGAGTTGTAATCCAGTTTTGATTTTATTCAGTAAAAGTGTGAAACTCTGTTATCCCGCATTTTAATAAAAAGTGAAAGTTTCCTTTTCTTGTTTTGTTTTAATTCTGTTTCTTCTCTTTTCTTTCTGAACAGTTCTCTTTGCACTGGTACTAACGATATGGCATGCACAACGGATCTTCAACCCAGTCTAAATAATCAATCTGATTCTGAATTAATTGCACAAGAGATCGATTATGATGATGAATTAGAATACGAGGAGGATGATGCCTTTGAATAGATAAACAAAGAATTAAGCCAGTTTGAAGAGAAACTTAAGCCCAACTTGAATGACACTGAAGCTTTCAATTTAGGGGATGCGGATAATGTTCGAGAAACCAAAATCAGCATCCACATTGAGCCTGGCATCAGGGAAGAATTAATCAAAGCACTCATTGAGTTTAAAGATGTTTTTGCATGGTCGTATGATGACATGCCGGGTTTAAGCACCAAGCTAGTGGTTCACAAATTGTCCATTGACCCGGCATGCCCTCCCGTCAAGAAGAAATTGAGGAAGTTCAAGACAGATATGAGTGTGAAGATTAAAGAAGAAGTAACCAAGCAGCTGCAAGCAAAGGTTATTTGGGTCACTCGATATCCTGATTAGTTGGCTAATGTGGTGCCAGTACCCAAGAAAGATAGGAAGATCAAGGTATGCGTTGACTACCGCAATCTGAACAGGGCAAGCCCAAAAGATAACTTTCCATTGCCCAATATCCATATCTTGATCGACAATTGCGCCAGACGAGAAATCGGCTCCTTTGTGGATTGCTACGCCGGGTATCATCAGATTCTGATGGATGAAGAAGATGCAGAGAAAACAGCTTTCATTACTCCATGGGGGACTTATTGCTATCAGGTAATGCCATTCGGTTTGAAGAACGATGGGGCAACGTACATGAGAGCAATGACTACTGTGTTCCATGATATGATCGAAGTGTACGTAAATGATATGATCATCAAATCCAAGCGTCAGGAAGACCACGTAACAAACCTTAGGAAGTTTTTCCAAAGACTTTGAAGGTACGACATTAAGCTCAACCCAGCCAAATGTGCATTTGGTGTTCCATCTAGAAAGCTGTTGGGATTCATCGTTAGTCGGCGGCATTGAGTTGGACCCATCAAAGATCAAATCCATCCAGGAATTGCCGCCGCCGAGGAACAAAACAGAAGTAATGAGTCTGTTGGGAAGGTTGAACTATATCAGCAGGTTTATCGCTCAGCTGACAGTGACTTGTGAACCCATCTTTCGATTGCTGAAGAAAGATGTCGCGATAGAATGGACAACAGAATGTCAGGAGGCATTTGACCAGATCAAAGGATATTTATCCAATCCACCTGTGTTGGTTCCACCTGAGTCGGGGAGGCCATTAATCCTTTATCTAACGGTCCTGGAGCATTCGTTTGGCTGCGTGTTGGGGCAACACGACATCCCAGGAAGAAAAGAGCAAGCCATCTATTATCTCAGCAAAAAGTTTACAGTCTTTGAGAATAAGTACACTCAACTTGAGAAGACATGTTGTGCTCTAACTTGGGTAGCACAAAAGTTTAAGAATTATCTATCGTCACATACTACTTACCTTATTTCACGCCTGGATCCATTAAAGTATATTTTCCAGAAGCCTATGCCCACAGGAAGATTGGCAAAATGACAGATATTACTCACAGAATTCGACATTGTCTATGTGACGAGGACGACCATGAAAGCCCAAGCATTGGCCGATCACTTGGCTGAGAATCCTATTGATGAAGAATACGAGCCTTTGAGGACGTATTTTCCAGATGAAGAAGTGATACATATAGAGGAGTTAGAACTGAATGAGGAACCAGGGTGGAAGCTTTTCTTTGACGGGGCTGCTAATGCAAAAGGAGTTGGAGTAGGAGCAGTACTTATTTCAGAAACAGGACATCACTATCCTGTTACAGCTCAGCTACGTTTCTATTGTACCAACAACATGGCTGAATATGAGGCATGCATTTTGGGCCTACGATTGGCTGCAGACATGGATGTTCAGGACGTCTTGGTCTTGGGAGACTCGGACCTCCTAGTACATCAGATCCAGGGTGAATGAGAAACATGGGATTTGAAGCTTATACCATATCGACAATGTTTGTACGATCTGAGCAAGCGATTTCGATCAGTGGAGTTTAGACACATCCCGAGAGTTCACAATGAGGTTGCTGATGCTTTGGCCACTTTAGCATCGATGTTGCACCATCCAGACAAAATCCATGTTGACCCGTTGTATATTCAGGTTTGTGATCAGCATGCCTACTGCAACATAATAGAAGAAGAAATGGATGGCGAGCCATGGTTTTATAATGTCAAGGAATACCTCAGGATGGGGATATACCTGGAGCAGGCAACCGGAGATCAAAAGAGAGCCATTCGACGACTGGCAAATGGACTTTTCCTCAGTGGAGGAATTTTGTACAAAAGAACCCCAGATCTGGGATTGCTGAGATGTATTGATGCGGGTCAAGCCACGATAGTGATGACAGAGGTACATGCTAGAGTCCATGGGCCCCATATGAGCGGATATATGTTGGCAAAGAAGATTCTGCGAGCGGGATATTATTGGCTCACTATGGAGCATGATTGTATCAGTTTCGTACGAAAATGTCATCAGTGTCAGATACACGGAGATCTGATTCATTCTCCACCAACGGAATTGCACACAATGTCAGCACCATGGCTATTTGTGGCATGTGGCATGGATGTCATTGGGCCTATCGAGCCGGCAGCTTCAAACGGTCACAGGTTCATTCTGGTAACCATCGATTATTTCACTAAGTGGGTTGAAGCCAAAACTTTCAAGTCAGTAACCAAGAAGGCAGTGGTGGATTTTGTCCATTCCCATATCATCTATAGATTTGGGATCCCGAAAATAATAATCACGAACAATGGTGCTAATCTTAACAGCAACTTGATGAGAGAAGTATGTGAACAGTTTAAGATTACACTCCGTAATTCCACCCCGTATCGGCCCAAGGCGAATGGAACGGTTGAGGCAGCCAACAAAAACATAAAGAAGATATTGAGGAAAATGGTTGAAGGATCCAGACAATGGCATGAAAAGCTACCATTTGCATTGTTGGGATACCGCACTACTGTTTGTACTTCAATAGGTGCGACTCCTTATTTGTTGGTATACGGAACTGAAGCAGTAATACCAGCAGAAGTTGAAATTCCATCCCTTCGAATTGTCGCTGAGGCCGGAATTGATGATGATGAATGGGTCAAAGCCCGACTGGAGCAGTTGAGTTTAATTGATGAAAAAAGATTGGCAGTAGTATGCCATGGCCAGTTATATCAGAAGAGAATGGCAAGAGCATACAATAAGAAGGTGCGCCCCAGGAAATTCGAAGTAGGGCAACAAGTATTGAAACGGATCCTCCCACATCAGATTGAGGCAAAAAGCAAGTTCGCCCCGAATTGGCAAGGGCCGTATATTGTGACCAGAGTATTATCCAACGGTGCTTTACGTCTGACAGATGTCGAAGGAAGATGCATCGACATGGCTATCAATTCTGATGCAGTCAAGAGATATTATGTATAATTTCTTTTGTTGTTTATTTGTTTGTTTGTACTTAGTGCTTATCAAATAATGAGATGACGGAGGCAATTATTTCTTTTATCCAAACACTTTTAACTTTTGCTTTACCCCTTTGAGCCTTACTTATTCTTTTATACCCCTCCCTTGGAATATTAATGAAAAAGAAAAAGAAAAATGAAAAAAGGAGAATGATAAAAAAAAAGGGTCGCAAGAAAAACAAAGGAATCAAGTGAACTACGTTCGACCTGATTCCTCAAAAAGGATACGTAGGCGCCTCACGGCTCGGTCATAATGTAACAAAAATCAAAAATTCCCCAAGCAAGAAAACTGGGGCAGAAGTTATGTTTTTAAATTTTGGAAAAAAGGGGTTTGATTCCAAGAGTTGTAATGTTTTACCCATCAAAGTTATTTTGAATTTTATATCCTTTTCTTTTAAGCCCCACATAAAACCCCTATTGATGTCCAAAAAAGACCTCCCGATCAGTATCCAAGAGGTGCCAAGACAGGCAAATGAAAGCCGAGAATAACACGCCGGTCCCCGACTGAATGAGGATCCTGAGCTGAAAGAATCGATAGCCATAAGAATTTCCAGCAGAGAGAATCTTACCGGCAACACTCCAATCCCCAGCTGAGAGGCAAAATGAGAGAGTCTTATCGGTGAAAACCTTCACAGGTACCATAAGGCGGCGTAAGCTGAGAGAAGCAAAATGAGAGAGTCTTATCGGTGAAAACCTTCACAGGCACCATAAGGCGACGTAAGATGAGAGAAGCAAAATGAGAGAGTCTTATCGGTGAAAACCTTCACAGGCGCCATAAGACGACGTAAACTGAGAGAAGCAAAATGAGAGAGTCTTATCGGTGAAAACTTTCACAGGAACCATAAGGCGACGGGAACTAAGAGAAATGAGAGAGTCTTATTAGTGAAAACCCCGCGAAGGGCACTATGAGGCGACAAGATAGATTGGCGGAAAGGATCCGCATTTTGCAAAGAGGTGGGCACCTATTTATCCCCAGCAAGTGAAGACATCAGAAAGATTGATCGACACAAATAGACTGGGTTGATTAATCCGGAATGTACGACATGATCATTGGAATCGGTTATACCACCCAGATAAGTTCATTTCTTTTCTTTTCCCCATAATTTGTTCAGAAAGATTTTCTCTTTTTCTATCTTTTCATTTCTTTGTTTAAAAGACTTTTTCCAGATTTTTTTTTGAGAAAGGTCTTTCAGAGCTTACAACCAGTTGCCAAAATGGTACAACGTAAAATGTGAAGAGGGCAGGCCAGAGACAAGGCAATAAGACAAAAGACGTTGGTTGCCAGGCCGAATAATATTGGTCTAAAATGGCAAGGAAGGTACGGGGAAGAACCGAAAAAAAAACAACATGTTGAGGAAATTGTGGGCCAAGTTCCAAGAGGATCCCCAGCAGAACTCCGACCGAATATCGACCAAGTTCCGAGGTGGTCGGACAACACAGAGTGGGAAAGGAAGAAAGGAAAATCCATCTTCAGCAAAATAACCCCCAGCAAGTTTTGAGATACAGAACGGAGAAGGGATAAATGGAAAAACCATCCCCAGCAGAATGTTATCCCCAGCAAATAACATCGTCCCCAACAAGTTTTGGGAATGCCAAACAGGAATAAGGGGAAGGGAACAATCATCCCCATTAGGAGTGACATGACCACTCGCCACATTTTTTTTTAAAAAAAAACTAACTAAATTTTCTTTGATTTGAACAGGAAAATAAAGTGTTGATGATGTCCTAAAGACACGCCATAAGAAAGATCGCCAGAACTGGGGCAGAAAATTTTCTGCCACAAGTGAAAATTTTCTCGGAGAATCGAGGAAACAAATTCAAGTTATTCTTTACCAATTAGACGCCCACCTGTATAACAAGGGAATACATTTCATGTCTTTACCATTAGGCTCCCACCTGTATAACAAGGGAATACATTTCATGTCCTTACCATTAGGTGCCCACCTGTATAACAAGGGAATACATTTCATGTCTTTACCATTAGGCGCCCACCTGTATAACAAGGGAATACATTTCATGTCTTTACCATTAGGCGCCCACCTGTATAACAAGGGAATACATTTCATGTCCTTACCATTAGGCGCCCACCTGTATAACAAGGGAATACATTTCATGTCTTTACCATTAGGCGCCCACCTGTATAACAAGGGAATACATTTCATGTCTTTACCATTGGGCGCCCACCTGTATAACAAGGGAATACATTTCATGTCCTTACCATTAGGCGCCCACCTGTATAACAAGGGAATACATTTCATGTCTTTATCATTAGGCGCTCACCTGTATAACAAGGGAATACATTTCATGTCCTTACCACTAGGCGCCCACCAGTATAATGCGGGTATACATTTCTGTTTTTCATTTCGTGTTCTAGGTCGCCCACCAGTATAATGCGGGCATACATTTCTGTTTTTCATTTTGTGATTATAGGTCGCCCACCAATATAATGCGGGCATACATTTCAGTTTTTCATTTCTAGGTCGCCCACCAGTATAATGCGAGTATGCATTTCTATTTTCATTTCATTTCTAGGTCGCCCACCAGTATAATGCGGGTATACATTTCTGTTTTTCATTTCATGTCCTAGGCGCCCACCAGTATAATGCGGGAATACATTTCTGTTTTTCATTTCGTGTTCTAGGTCGCCCACCAGTATAATGCAGACATACATTTTAGTTTTTCATTTCTAGGTCGCCCACCAGTATAATGCGGGTATGCATTTCTGTTTTCATTTCATTTCTAGGTCGCCCACCAGTATAATGTGGGTATACATTTTCATTTCATGTCCTAGGTCGCCCACCAGTATAACGAGGGAATACATTTCATATTGTTGCATTCAGGCGCCCACCTGTATAACGAGAGGAATACTTTTCAGTCTTATACTGCAGATCTTGAAATCAGTAACCCGCCGGAAGGTAGATGGTTACAACAGGAATTTCCAACAGGAAACAATAAAAAATCCCCAGCACCGGAAAGCAGAAAGTTGCAACAAGAGGTCCCAGCACAAACTCAAGCGCATGAGTCAAAAGGAAGAAAAGACGCGTCTTGAAAGAAGTGGCATGTGAACATTGAATTATGCCCAACATAACAAAGCTTAATGAAGAAAGCCATATCCCCAGCAGACAGAACGGAATAATGAAAACTGGCATTCAGAAAAGCAAAAGGCCAGTGTCATCCCCAAAGTCTCGGAAGAAAAGCACCGGAAGAAACGCAAGCCGACAAGAAAGCAAGGCAACAGGAACAAGTTGCAGATAAATGAGATCTTGTGATCCGTAGTCTATCCTAGCTTCTTGTTTTCTTTTAAGCATGATGTAATAAGGAGGTCAACAAATAAGTAAAAGTAGCATACAACAACAGTAACATTGCAGTCCCATGGTAGTCCTAGCTACCAAAACTTCCCGAACTACATTGACCTGATTCCTGTTTAGCCCAGGATATGTAAGAAACCTCTGAAGCAAAGGTTCGGTCAAATCTTTCAAAAAATGCTTCACACTGAGTACTCGAACGGGCAAAAATCGCTCGTATCTGCTCACTTTATCTTTGCACGAAAACCCTTCGTGTTTTCGGACAAAGAGGGGCAGCTGTGAGCACGTGATTTTTGCCCTATATGAGAATCACTCCCAAAAAATCCAAAATAAAATAATTTTTCTTTGCGTGCAATTTTGAGAATTTTTGTGACATTTTGGATAATTATTTGTATTTGTCTGCGCATGTTTATTTGTTTAAATTAATAAAAATATTAAAATATGTCGCATTTCCGTTTTAGTATTTATTTAAGTTTGTTTACGAAAATGAGAAAATCATAAAAATAAATGTACGTTGCATTTTTAGCATTTAAACGTCTAAATTGTGCGATTTTGTCGTTAATTGCTATTTAAATGTGAATTATTTTTAGAGTTAATTAGTTTTTTTTATAAGATAATTTAGTTTATAATTTAATTTAGAATTTTAGTTTTATTAATTAGGAAGTAAAAGAAAAGAGAGAAAAAAATACAAAGAAAATCGGATTGGGCCTTTTCTTCAATTTTAAGTCATAGGCCCAAAGAGACCCAATCTTCCCAAACGATCCGGTCCATTTCAAACCGGGTCGACCCAGTCCATAAACCAACACCCCTATTTCCCTATCTTTTTTTAAAAAAACCATAACATTCTTTTCTTTCACTGTTGAAGCCCGCCCCCCTCTCTTTCCTTCTTCTTCCTCAAGCTCCAAGCAAGCCATCAATGGCTACCCTCTTCACCATCTCCACACACCCCCCCTCACCCCGTCACACTCACACACACACACACGTCAACACATACACACACATACACAATGGAAAACGCACACACGCAGCAGCCGTTCATGGCTGCTGCTTCTTCTTCGTTCTTCGTCCAAACGACCAAACGACCCTACTGTCATCGCGCAGCTGCTGCTCCATCCAGCCAGTCGCATACAGTCCGTCGCATCGTCGACCACCTTCGATGTTTCTTCGTCTCCGAGCAGCCATGAACGAGCTCGAGCTCAAGCTTTCATGGCTGCCGACTTCGACCATAGCTTCGTCCAAACGAGCATCGTCGCTGCCACCAGTTGAGCAGCGTTGCTATTGTTGCTTCGTCCACCTGCTGCTGCTCCGACGAACTACTGCTTCCATGTCGGACGACAGCATGAATTCATGCTGCTACTACTGTTTCGTGTTGCTACTATTGTTTTGTGCTGCTGCTAATTGATTCGTACTGCTGCTGCCCCTTCATCTTCGTTTCTTTCGCCATGGCTGCCATCACAGCTTGTCGCTTCGTCGTCTTCAAGTCCGTTTATGTCAAAGTTTTGTTGGTTTCGTTTAAAGTTCGTTCGAGTTCGTCGTTGGTCATTTACGGTTAGTTGTTCTAAGTTTTATTTCGTCCGTAATTTGTTTGATATTTTCAGATTTGAAATTAGTATAAGTTTGTTTCATTTTTCTTATTTATTTTTAGATAAAAATTGTTAGTTTAATTATAATGTTGTTAGATTTAAGTTGAAGATTCAATTAAATTATTTTCAGTTTGTTTTATTAATTTAAAAGGATTTAATTTCAATATAGAAGAGTGTTAGTTTAAATCATTTGAATCCGTTGTTTGTTGTTTAATATAGATTTAATTTATGTTCATTTTGTTTGAAGTTCGTTTTAATTCAGTAATTTAATGTGAAGTTATGTTTTGGTTTTAAATTTTTTTTTTCTGATTCAATGTAGCTTTGCTATAATTTTGTTGGATTTAATTTAAAAAGATCATTTGATTATTTGAAGTTTAGTGATTTGAATATGTTTATTTGTTTTGTTTAAGCTTAATTCGAATTTGAATAAAACTTGCTTGTTATTGTTGTTGAAACTTTTCATTTATGTTCATACTTTGTTTGATTGTTCTTGAATCCGAAATTAGTATAAGTTTGATTTTCTTGTTTGTTGTTTATCATTTATGATTATTTCTTCAGTTTGTTTCATGATCTTGTTTAGTTTAATATAGAAATTGTTGGTTGTAATGTTGTTAGATTTAATTTTAAGTTCAAATGATTATTGAATTTAGAAATCTGAATATACTTGTTTGTTGTTGTTGAATCTGAAAGTAGGTTTGTTTGTTGTTAAAAAATATTGTTCAATCAAAATAATTTTAGTTGTTTCTTTGTTGTTCATCATTTAGTTTGAATTTGTTGTTGAAAATTGTTTAGAAATTGGTCATATTTGCTGTATTTTGGTTGAAATTAATTAGGTGAATTGGTTATAGCTGATGGGGGTAGTTTGGTAATTTGCAGTACGTTCAGGGGTAGAATGGTAATTTCAGTAAGGTCAGAGAGGTATTTTTGGAATTAAAATTCTGAACATTTATTTATTTTGAGTGTTTTGTCCATTAAAATTAAGATAATATTAAAATAATCAATAATGGGGGGACAAGATATAATGGTGGGGAATAATGCAATTGTTTAATATAAGCACGGGAGACAAGATATAATGGGATATTTATTTAATAAAGTGGGGGACAAAACATTAGGTAGTGGGATTAAAAGGGGGATGAGTGGGAAGATAGTGAGTTTTATGTTTAAAAAATGCTGAAGGATGTTAATAAAGAGAGGAGACTTGATCAGATTTTGGGAGGAGAAAAAGAGAGAAAAGAGAGAGAAAAAAAAAGAACTGAATATTTAAGAGAGAAAAATTCAGAAAATATAAGACTTCCGAAAATAAAAATATTCTGAAAAATTAAAAGAGTGAGTAGTATACACCGGATATACAAGCTAAATATTCTGAGATACGGGTTCAGAAATTAAGGGTTGAACATTAGCTGGTCTTTCAAATCTGAAAAATTCCCTTTGCTTCTGTCCGTTGATTGTTGTCGGTGTTTCTGGATTTTTATCTTGGTTTTCAAATCTGTCACTGGTTGTTTCGTTGACTGGTTATTGCTGGTTATTGTTGTTGTTGCTGTGTTACGTATTACGTTGCTGACTTTCTTCTTCTTATATTGGCAATATCAGGTACACAACTGTAATTTTGGCATTTTGTAAGCTGAAATGAAGAATAGAATGTTAAATTTCTAATTTAGTTTTAATTTTTTCAAATCAGTTAGGCCCATATCGAAAAAGGGGGCCTAAGTCTGGCCATCTCGCATGAGCTAGGTTTGGGCCCATAATTTTCGGCTAGTTATCCATAATCGCAGTCACATTTTATTATTCTGTAAAAGCATTTTAAATCCTGTTATAAGTAAACTCGCAATCATGTAATTAATTAGGACTGTCTACCGTTTTCAATTGATAGAGACGAACACGACAAGAAACGTAGTTGCTATAGGATATCCTTTTAAAATAAGAACGAGATGAGCCTCGATGAAAATAAACAAAACACGCAGATGCGGGGCCCTTGTTAAATGTAAATCATTGAAGCATTTAGTTTCCCGGACGGGTTGTTTAGCAAATCTCACAACCTTCCTAAAATGACAACACGTTAGTCTCTTTAGGATACGCTTTAATAAACTTTACCTTCTTAAACTCGGGTGCACATTTATGTGACCCAAATCCAAATCTCGACGGATTCGAAATGCCTCTCTAATCACGGGTACATTGACTGTGACGTGGTTCGAGATGCATGTCCATGACGTTGCAAATTCATTAGAAATAAAGAACGAGGTGAGCCTCGCCAAATAAAAATACAAATTGCGGGGCCCTCAATAAATATTGCTTTAAAAATTGTTTAGGCTTCGGGATGGACCGTTTAGTAAAATTCCACGGTCCTACCCAAAATAAATACGCTAGTCGCTTTAGGCGCGCCTTTAATAATTTAATTTCCTTAAACTCGGGTGCACATTGATGTGACCCAAATCCAAATCTCAACGGAGTCAAAGTGTGTCGACGACCACGGGTACATTGATTGTAACGCGGTTCGAGATACATTTTCACAACGTTGCAATTCTTGATAAAAACAGTAAATGATAAAAGCGGTTAAAAGTTAAATTTTGCACATAAGTTCACACTTGTATAAAATCAGATAATCAAGCCGAATATAACAGTTGAGCGACCGTGCTAGAACCACGGAACTCGGGAATGCCTAACACCTTCTCCCGGGTTAACAGAATTCCTTATCCGGATTTCTGGTTCGCAGACTGTAATACAGAGTCATTCTTTTCCTCGATTCGGGATTAAAATTGGTGACTTGGGACACCCTAAATCTCCCAAGTGGCGACTCTGAAATAATTAAATAAATCCCGTTTCGATTGTCCTTTAATTGGAAAAAACTCCTTCACCCCTCGCGGGTGCCGGAAAAAGGAGGTGTGACAATGCCACCAATATCAACAGTGACCTGATGAAAGCCATGTGTGAAACCTTCAAAATCAAGCACAAAAACTCCACAACATAGAAGCCTCAAATGAATGGAGTTGTGGAAACTGCTAACAAAAACATCAAGAAGATACTAAGGAAGATGGTAGAAAATCACAAATAATGGCACGAAAAGTTACCCTTTTCCCTATTAGGGTATCACATTATGGTCCGCGCATCAACTGGTGCAACTCCCTATTTACTAGTTTATGGCACCGAAGTTGTCATTCCAACCGAGGTAGAAATTTTTTCTTTAAGGACCATGCAAGAAGCCGAACTCAGCGATGCAGAATGGATAATGAGCCGCTATGAGCAACTAGCCCTCATAGATGGAAAAAGAATAAATGCAGTATGTCACGGTCAGCTTTATCAGAATAGAATGTCCAAAGCTTTCAACAAAAGGGTCAGACCAAGACAATTCGCACCGGAGCAGCTAGCGCTAAAACAAATTTTCCCGCATCAGGATGAAGCCAAAGGGAAATTTTCACCCAACTGGCAAGGTCCTTACATGGTTCACCGGGTGCTAACAGGAGGAGCACTCATACTCGCAGAGATGGACGGAGAAGTTTGGCCAAAACCTATTAATTCAGATGCAGTAAAGAGATACTATGTTTAGATTGTTTACACTTTTTCATCTGATGTAACTGAACTACGCTTGACCTTATTCCCGTTTAAGAGGGGATACGTAGGCAGCCCTATGAGTTCAGTCATATCTTAATAAAATCTCCATTTTCCCAGAACCAAAAACTATTGCAGAATTTTGAGGAGAACCCTCAAAATTCCGGAGCAAGTCCAGCCAACGCCATCATATGCTAGAAAGTTAGAAATCGGTTAAGTAACTGGGACAGAATTTTGAGGAGGACCCTCAAAATTCTAGTGCAAGGAAGCCGCAATGTCTCTAAAAGCGTTACAGTCATTAGTTCATCTAATTTACTTGATATTATATACCATTATATTTCTAAAATAACTCTATTTCATCAAATAAGTGCATATTTTCTGAAAACTTTATTTCTATGGCAGCCAGGTGTTACTCGGGACGACTCGAACAAGACCTCCAGAGCAAAGCAAAGCAAGCAGACAAAGGCACAAACCAACCTCCCCTTACAAAACTCACGATTTTTATTTGGATGCAGGTACAATGAACATAACATGAGTATTCGCAAATATACACATATCAAAATCACTATCAATCAGGCCACCAGACCCAAATATATCTCCAGCTAAGAAATATTCTACTCCTATTTGGTACTCGATCACTGCATAAGGCTAAGCATTGCCTTCTCTTTGCATGAGACTAAGCCATGTCTCAAATCTTGCATAAGGCTAAGCACTGCCTTCTCTTTGTATGAGACTAAGCTCTGTCTCAATCCTTGCATGAGGCTAAGCCCTGCCTCCGTATTTGCATAAGGCTAAGCACTGCCTTCTCTTTGCATGAAACTAAGCCCTGTCTCAAATCTTGCATGAGGCTAAGCCCTGCCTCCATATTCGCATAAGGCTAAGCATTGCCTTCTCTTTGCATGAGACTAAGCCATGTCTCAAATCTTGCATAAGGCTAAGCATTGCCTTCTCTTTGCATGAGACTTAGCTCTGTATCGATCCTTGCATGAGGCTAAGCCCTACCTCCATATTTGCATAAGGCTAAGCACTACCTTCTCTTTGCATGAGACTAAGCCCTGTCTGAAATCTTGCATGAGGCTAAACTCTGCCTCTATATTTGCATAAGGCTAAGCATTTCCTTCTCTCTGCATGAGACTAAGCCCTGTCTCAAATCTTGCAGGAGGCTAAGCCCTGCTTCCCTATTTTCATAAGGAAAAGCACTGCCTTTTCCTGAGATTAAGCATTTTCTCCCTCTGCATAAGTGTTGCTCCATTTTCAAATTTGCATTATCTTCTTTTCTCGGGGCTAAGCTCTGCCCCCAGACTCTGTACGAGGTTAAGCATTGCCTTGTTATTACCTTTGGCATCATGTCTCTGCACTTCATAGGCTGATATATAGCCAACTTGTCCAAAGACGTCATAGTCCGAAGGCATCATCCTCAAAGCCTGAAGACACCATGTCATGGCCTGAGGATCTCTCAATACTGCACATCATCATTCAAAGGCGTCATGGTTCAGAGGCACCATTTTCATGGCCTGCGAATCTCTTATCTCATGATTCATTTTCCGGGACGTCATGGTCTAAGGACGTCATCTTCACTGTCCAAAGACAACCTTCATGGTCCAAAGAGAATTTGCATCATGTTTAAATTCTTGCAATAATATATATACTTGCATGCATTGTGTTTTAAGTTTTGCAGGAAGTCCAGGAGGTAACCGTTCTTCAAACAGGAGCAACCTTCACTCCAGTTTCCGCTCGTACCACTTACACCCTGCCATTTAACCGATTCCCATCAATTACCCGTCTTTACTCTGTGATCGTTCAGATATCTACCCTATGATACATCCGTTACATTTCAGACTCATATTTATAACTCAGCATAAACCCATATGATACTGTCCTCCCCAAAAAGGAACCTTTCCAAAACATACTACCACTCCTATAACAATTCCATTAGCTTCATTTACCGTTGGGTCCAGAACTACTCAGGGCCTGATTCCTGTAAAACCAAAGATATGTAGGCAGCTCATAGACTAGGGTGCGGTCTATATTTTTCAAAACACCCCCTCCTATTCGGTCAAAATCGGTCATTATTTCTTTACCCGACAACTCTTTCTTCTTTACCGGGTAAAGAGGGGCAGCTGTTGATACTCAATTTTCCCTCATATATTTTTAACATGCATATATATATATTTTCAAAAATAGTGAACATGCATTTACAAATATGCACAAGTATTTCTATAATTTTTTCCATAATTTTAAAAGCTTTCAACCAATTTATTTCTGCATATTTACTATACAAACATCCAATAATTATACCTCATATTATTTTTATGATGATTTAATTATCTAAATTCATAATTTATGCCAAAATAGTGCTTAAATATTTTAATTGCATTTTTTATAATTACATTTGTATTTTTAAAGCTAGAAATGCAAATTTTGCAATAATAGCCCATATATATGCATAATTATATTATCTATATAGAAAATGTCTTTTCATATTTTTATAATATTAAATAATTATTTTAAATTATTTTCATGTACAAACAATTTTTTATTTATTAATTAATTATTTTTATAAATTATTTAACTGATTTAATTAAGTATTTAAAATCTAGCCCCTAAAAAATACTCAATTTCGGACTAGCCTAGCCCAATACTAATACCCGGCCAACCCAGACCCAAACCCATCCAAACTAACCCGCCCCGATCATAATCTAATCCTAGTTGTTGATCTTAGAAGATCAACGACCCACAATATATCCTCCCCTTTTAACCTAACCAAACCCAACCCTAATCCCTCATAATCCCAAACCCGCCACCCCTGAATGCTCTTAATCTACCCTCTCTTCGCTCTCAAACCCTAAAGCGCCGTCACCCAAAATTCCCTCCAAATCCTTTTGATTTCCAACCAAATATGGAATCATCTGGTGATTTACTGCCTTATCCGACTCCTTTTCTCTACTGGCTAACCGATTATAGTGTTACATAATCACTTGCCTAACATGGTAAGTGGATCTCTTTTGTTTTGAACCAAATCTGGTTCGAATCTTCATCTCCTTCCATCTATGTTCCTCCTCATTTTCCTTATGGTTTGAATCTATGATATCTTTGTGTATTCCTTATTTTACCCTAAAGGCTAGGGTTTAGATCCTTTGAAATCTGTTAAGATTCAGTACTGATTTTTGTTAAAAAAAAACATATCTATGTTTCTGCATGACTACCTGGGCTTCTTTTCATGATTTTATTAAAGGTTTTCCGCTCAATTTTACTTACCTTAAATTAGGACTCAGATCTTTCCAGATCTGTCAAGGTTCCTTAATTTTGAGTATTTTCCTTTAATGTTTCGTATATCTATTTGTATCTATGCTATTTCTATAGTTGTTTCTTTAAAATAATTTATTCTTCCTAAAATTAGTGTTTCAGATCTTTCTAGATCTAATTCGGCTTTCAATTTCTTAACTACTTTCTTTAATACTGTTGTTTATGTGTCTCTATGCATTCCATCACAACTCTTTGCTTCTTGCTCTAAATTTTGGGGTTTTGATTCTTCAAAATCAAACTAAGTCTATTCGATTCTGGTTTTCCTTTTGAATTCTCCTGTCTATATTATGTACCTTATTTTTACTGCTGATTCTTTGGCTTGCTGAAATTAGGGTTTTTAAATCTTTTACTAAAATTCTAGTCTTCCTTTCCTGTATGATACTAATACTTCCTTATTTTGTTCGATTTACCTGTCCTTTCCTTATTTGAACCAATGTCTGATTAATAATTTATGCTACTTCCCTTTGACTTAACTTTATAGGCCTAATTTTATGCTCTAGTTATTTAAGTCGACTTCTAATTGATTCTAGAATTATTCCTTACCTTATTTGACTACTGATTGAGTCCATTAACTGATGCTAGCCCGATTTTACGCCTGTTAATTGATCTATGCCAACTTAAACTAATTGTTAATTGATTTTTAATACCTTATTTGTGTGTGATTGGTTTATTACCTTGTGTGTTCTGCTCTATTGCATGCTATAAAACCCTCCCCCTTCTCCCTTTTAGAAAGACACTCGAACTCTCCTATTTTTCACTACAACCTTAAGCTCTCTCTCTTGTTTCTATGCTAAGTGGCTATTATTTGACCGGCTGAAAGCCAAGGCCAAGCTATTCTAGAACCTACCTATTTCTGCATATTTACTTTCTCCTCTACTGGTATGTGCTAACTCCTATTTTCTCGTTCTATTCTGTATGTTCATATAGTCAGCTTTATCACAGCCCTCAATATGCTCCTATTTGATACATGATTCCGGACCATCTCTTTTCTCAACTGCTATGCCTTAGCTCTTGTTATCTTGTTCTGTTCCATGTAATTATATGATTAACTCACTTCAAATCTCAATATGCTCCTGTTTATCATATGGTTTCTTCCTAACTAGTATGCCTAACTCCGGTTATCCTACTCTGTTCTATGTGCTTGTGTGGATAGTTTACCTTAGCATGTCTGACCCATGACAGCTGTTTCCTTTTCCTAGACTAGTATGCTTTAGTTCCTGCCACCCTGTGCTATGTGTTTGTTTGGTTAGTTATTTCAAACTTCAACATGTTTCTTTTTAATACATGCACATATGGTTCCACCTAGTGATAATTAATAAACTAAGTAACCATTAGTAATACGAAATCTTGATGGATTCAGTTGTATGGTCCCTATTTAGAACAGGTTTCAGGTATTGCCAACAATGGGTGGTCAGTTCTATCTGTACTTCAAGTACCCCGGCTTTGTTATGATTGCTTTAATATCACCCATGGCTGAACTGATACCAATCTGATAAATATGGATTATGCCCTGTTTGTAGTCTTGTAGTTTGAATCTGTTTGTTCCTAAAAATCAAATTGTTTTCTAAAACTATCCCCTACCTCCTTATACACTATTTAAACCTCTACTCTTAGTTATCTAGGGTCTACCACCCCTAGTGTGAGCACTGCCTAGGGTCCATGAGACTCCTCTGAACTCTAACACATTGGAGCTGGTCTTCCAACCTGTTTCAAAACTATTCTCTTTGAAAGGTTCTGGTGTGAGCATTGCCCGGGGTCCCTGAGTCCCTTGGGAACTTTGACATATTAGAAGCCCATTTGCTTATTATGGATGGACTACCTGTGTACATCAGACTTGCTTGAAGGCCAAGGCTCCCTATAGTATAACGGTTCTTTCATTGTGTAATTTATTCATATTGGCCTGTAATAATGTGATAATCCTTGTAAAAAACATATATGGGGTTATTAGTAAAGCTTAGGGGGTTTATTCTATATCATTGCTTGAAACTTGGGTAGAAATCCTGCCTATAGGATTATTGATGATTATCTGAGCGTTATACTTTTTTAGAGATCATGTCTATAGGGCTTTCTAATTGTTTTGTTATGTACTTCACTCATATGCTAAAAATTCTTTTGATAGATTCTTTGCATTAGAAATCATGTCCACAAGATCCATGCACATTCTATGCATTAGTAACCATGTCTATAGGATCTTCTTCGTTTGAATAACAATTTTCCGGGCAATGCGCTTAAAGAATTCTGCCCACGCATGATTAATAGAGACCCTTCCTATAAGAACTAAAAATCATTTAGATACCATGCCTTAGGAAATAAAATAATCAATTCTGCATATAGTTATCATGCCTATAGGAAATATCAGTTTTGCGTTTAGATATCGTACCTATAGGAGACACGTAAAAACAGTTTCAACACTTAGATATCATGACTGTAGGAAATACATATAAAATCAAGTCTTGACACATAGACATCATGCCTATAGGAAGTAAGTGTAAAAGATCAGTTTCTGTGTTTAGATATCATATCTATAATGCTTATAATCAATTTCAGCACTTAGAAAGCATGCCTATAGGATCTAAAAGATGAAATCTGCCTGTTAAAATCAATAACTGGTTTACTGCTTAGATACCATGTCTATATGGTGCTACTCGACTATCACCTAGACAAGCCTGTAGTTTGATTTAAATTCTGGGTCTAAAAACTGTGATTGCTTGTTTGACATATGCCCAGATTCAGAGCATTAACCAAATCAGTAGGCAAACTGATAGGTACTCATCTGCCCACTTTAATAAAACTGCTGTATATTCTGTTTGTGCTCATTTAGATATCCTATTTATAGGATCCTAAAATCATTTAAAATTGCTTGTTTGAACAACGTGCATTTATTTGTCTATTTGTGGAGGTTAACATGAGCCCATTTAATTGCTCCTTATGTGACAGTCCTACTGACTTTTTGTTTGTTTTGTCCTTTTAAACAACATAGGTGAGTCTAGAACCGCCTCAAATAGAGGTCCTAAACACCTCCAGGGCCAGAGGTAAGGGACGGGTAGCACGCATAAGGAACGTACTAGATGTTATTAGAACGCTTAGGTAATAATTAAAAGGGGAGGGTAACTGGGTAATAAAAGAGATGATGACCTATGCGCTAATGCTATGCGTAACACCTAAATTTGTGGAAGGTTACCGAGTATTGCATAGAAGTGATCCTATAGGCTAATAAACTTAGGACCCCTTTAATTCCCGCTTTAAAATAAGCTCTATTTGTTTAAACTGCTTTATTTCCTTAAAGACTAATTCGTTTAAATTGAGTTTGGTCGGGACCCACCGTTGTGGACCTCGAGGGGTGCCTAACACCTTCCCCTCAAGGTAATTTCGAGCCCTTACCCAATCTCTGATTATGTAAACTAGTACGTGAGTTACTTGTTCTAGGTGCCCTAACGTACCTTAATCCGTTAGGTGGTGACTCTTCAAATCTTATACCCAATTCCCAAAAGGAAAGGAGTTGTCCAAAAAATATCGAAACCCGGACTCCGCGAGGAAAAAAGGGGACGCGACATCTATGGACAAAACTTGTTGTCTTCCTCTATTCTCAATATTGCTTTGTTAATTTCTCTTTTACGATAATTGTGCTTTCTACTGGAAATGCTTCAACTACTTTGGGGTGTTATCTATGAAACTTTTTAAATTTTTATCTTTGACAAAAGCAATATTACAAATTTCACTTGCTTACCTAAATATGTTCATCTTGTGGCTCTGCAGTCAAATTATTCAAGGCTACACATATACAGAAAGTTTGCCGATGATATGAGATATAGGTTGTCTTTGATTGTTGAAAGTGAAAAATACATCAAAATAGTGTCTGATAGAGGCCATAAAGGAAAAGAGAAAAGTACACAATAATTCTAGTAGCCTTTCGTTCATTATTTGTTAAATTTGCCATTGGTAGTTGCCGAACAAAGAAAATTGAAGTATAAAAAGAAGTTTTTCACTAATAATCTGTTAAGGTATAAAAACTATTTTAAGTATAGAATCAAAGATATTAATATAAAATTTTAAAGGTTGGCAGAGACACCTGCTCTTTTGGAAAATTTGGTTGAATTATCTCTTGCTTTTGCAGGATTTTCTATCTTTAATCAAAGCCACATGCTGAGGAATTTCAGCTCTATCTAATAATAGAAACACTGGCAAGTATATCCTTTCCAGGTAATATAGTGAGTTATGGCATTGCTTAACATTCATCAAATGGATAAAACATTCTACATAGGTTCAGGTGAGTTCAAGGGAATGGGGCCCCATGTGAGCTAAACGATTGATTTTGACTGGTAGGAGTTAAGTTGCTCCGACACAACCCTAGTAATAAAAAATATGCAACATATTTTTTACTAAGAATTTATCAGAAATAATGTGAAGCTCTTATAAGCCTAACTAGCCTATTAAGATATTATTTGTGTGGAAACAATTTGCTAAAAAATCACTTTTTTGAAATTATTAGTAATATAGTTTATATAGGTTACACTTTTAAAATTATGTCAAATTATTTCTTTACGCTATTATCCTAATAATTTCTAATTTATTTATCTTTTTTTATAGTTTTCTATCATGATCCAAAATTCAACTAGCCGTAATGACACCTAATCGAACCCGTTAGATAAGCCAACTAATAGTCATCACAATCCAAATGAGATTAATAAGAAATCAATGATGAATTAACTAAACTTTTATAATAACTCAAGGATTGGTAGTACAAGTGACGAGCCGCTAAGACTTAAAATAACAAAGGTGGTGTTAAATAATACAACATCTATTTGGAATATACATAAACAGAATTTATAATTTAAAACTACCAAGGACAAGTGGTAGCTATATCTGGAAGGTAGTTACATCTTCAATGTCAGCTCCCGCCATACGTAGTAGCATCAGTTCCTAATTTTGTACGCAAGGTGCAGAAGTGTAGTATGAATACAACCGACCTCATGTACTGAATACGTATCATAACTAACCTCAGTGAGGTAATAGAAGAAAGAATTATAAATGATACTTGCTATCACCTGTATAATTCATAAATTCCAACAAGTACAAGACAAAAATATGATCAAATCATGAAATCAAAGATAAAACCATCTTGGTGCTCACATGTTTTTTCAATGTATTCATTTCAGATATACATCCAAGGAAATTGCAAGTAAATAATAAATGCAATAACCAACTATCAACCTGTTGCGACGCACAACTCGATCTTGTAACGACCCGAACGGTCGTTTTGAGAATTAACGCCTCGATACCTTATTAACTGCTTTCTCCTTGTTTATTTCTACTATTTTGATTTGCCGGGATAATTTGTTTTGAGTTTCGGAGAGTTTTGGGACACTTAGTCCCTAAATGAGAGTTTAAGTCTTAGAAATTGGACCGTAGTCGGAGCAGTGTGAAGACGGGTCCGGAATGAAATTCCATCGATTCCGTAAGCTCTGTTGGGTGATTTTGGGCTTCGGGGGCGTGTCTAGATTGTGTTTTGGAGGTCCGTAGCTTATTTAGGCTTGAAATGCCGAAAGTTGAATTTTTGAAATTTTCGGGCCGATAGTGAAATTTTGATATCAGGGTCAGTATCCGATTCCTGAAGTTGGAATAGGTCCGTAATATTGAATATGACTTGTGTGCAAAATTTGGAGTCAATCGGACGTGATTTGCTTAGTTTCGGCATCACTTGTAGGATTTTGAAATTTCAAGTTCATTAAGTTTGGATTAGAGGGTAATTCATGATTTTAGCGTTGTTTGGTATGATTTGAGGGCTCAACTAAATTCGTATGATATTTTAGGATTGGTTGGTATGTTTGGTTGAAGTTCCGGGGGCTTCGGGTGTGTTTCGGATGCTCAACGAGTCATTTTTGGACATAGAAGGATAGCAGATTTGTTGGTTTTTCTGTTGAAGACAATTGTTCTTCGCATTCGCGAAGGGGAGATCGCGTTCGCGAAGGCTAGCCAGTGGAAGCGTCGCGAACGCGAGGAGCTGAGCGCATTCAAAAAGAGAAAAAGGCGGAGCAGCTGGGACCTCAGAAAGTTGCTCTACGCGTTCGCGAGTAAGGGGCCGCGTTCGCGAAGGTCCTGACAGCTGAAGCTACATGTTTGCAAGAGGACCCTTGCGTTTGCGAAAGAGGAATTTGGGCCAGTGGGATTTTGTTCATCGCGTTCGCAATGGTAGTCTTGCGTTCGCGAAGAAGAACGCATCTGGGTAGAGTATAAAATCCAAAATCGAGGGTTTGAGTTCATAATTTCAAAAATTGATTGAGTGCTCGGTTGAAGGTGAAATTTGGAGAGAATTTCGGAGGAATTTTGGGGGTAATGATTCCTAACTCCTTTTTGATTATATCCCATTAATCTAAATATGAATTCATCATCTAATTTCGGATTTGGGGTGAAAAATTGGGGAAAATTGAGAAAAGTTGTTAGGCCTAATTTTGGTATTTTGATCGAGATTTTGGTATCGGATTCGAGTGAATTTGGTATGGTTAGACTCGTGAGTGAATGGGTAATCATAATTTGTGACTTTTACCCGATTCTGAGACGTGGTCCCGGGGAGGAGTTTTGGGCGTTTTTCTATTTTCTTGCCTTAGCTTCGATTTCATTAGCTAAACTAGTTGTTAGTAGTTATATTTACGTTATGATATTAATTTGATTAGATTTGGGCCACTCTAAGTTGGATACTCGTGGCAAGAGCGTGATTTCAGATTGATTTGAGCTTGGTTTGAGGTAAGTGTCTTGCCTAACCTTGTGTGGGGGAACTCCCCTTAAGATTTTGGTTATGTTGTTATATGAATGCTGTGTACGTGAGGTGACGAGTGCGTACACATGCTAATTATTGAGAAAAACCCCATTTTCATTAAGCAAATATCTGTGTTTTCACTTTAATTGAGAATACTAGTTCATGTAGTCTCTTGCTTAGCTTTGGAAAGCATATCTACATGCCTTAACTGTCTTATCTGTTTAAACTATTTTACTTCGACAACGTGCAACATATTTAGGGTAGGAATTACCTGTTTCTTTGATGCTAACTTGATTAGAACTGTATACTTCTTGGCTGAGACTGTTGTGCATATTGATATTGCGTATTTACTTTGGGACTATGGAACGGTATTCCGGGAGATCCCCCTTGCCTATTTACCTTGGGACTACGTATCGGTATTTCGGGAGATCCCCCCTGAACATTTATATTTGGTACTACGGGACATTATCCTAGGAGATCCCCCTGTACATTTACGACTTGGACTACTAGACAGTATCCTAGGAGATCCTCTATTCATTTACATTTGGGACTACGAGATGTTATCTTGGGAGATCCCCTGTTGCTATATCTGTGTGTTGAGTTATTTATTCTTGCGATTTCATATTTATTGAATGTTAATATCTTTAATTATACTATCTCATTTCACATTATTTTTCCTTGATATATATATAACCAGTAGGTCCCTGACCTGATCTCGTCACTAGTCGATCGAGGTTAGGGTTGGCATTTACTGGGTACTGCTGTGGTGTACTCATGCCCTTTCATGAACATATTTTTCGTGTGATGATCCAGGTTTTTATGCTCATCCATACTATCCGTGAGGCGGGACGATTCAGAGACTTCAAGTTATATCTGCCGCGTCTGCAGACCTAGAAGTCCCTCTCTATTCTCCCATCAGTTATAGGCTTTTCCCTGTATTTCCTTGTTATTAGACTTTTGGAGTTAGAAACCTTATGTATTCTTCTTTAGCTTGTGATTCATGAGATTTCGGGTTTTGGAAGTGTTATTATTGGTCAAGAGTATTATTATTGTATATGTCGAGCGGCATTTTAAACACTTTATCTATATTTACCTGTTAGATGACTAGTTTGTACTTTTAACTTCCTTTTCCACAATTTGTTAGGCTTACTTAGTCGTAGAGACTAGATGCCGCCACGACAATTCATATAGAGAGAACTTGGGTCGTGACAAGTTGGTATTAGAGCTCTAGGTTCATAAGAGTCATGAATCATAAGCCGGTTTATTAGAGCCCTGCGGATCGGTACAGAGACGTCTGAACTTATCTTCGAGAGGCTATGTAACTGTTAGGAAAATTTCACTTTATTTGATTCCTTTCATGCGAGATTATTAATTTCGAAATTCTAAACCTTTGTCTTCTATTATCTCATAGATGATGAGGACACATGCTACCGGAGATGATCAGACACCCGCACCCCCTACTAGAGCTACCAGATGTTAGGGCCAGGGTAGAGGCCAAGGACGCATACGTGGTGCAGCCAGAGCACCCGCGCGAGTTGCTACAGAGGAGCCACCAGCAGCTCCAGCCAGAGCTTAGGCGCCTGATACGCCTACTGCTACTACCACTCCAGCTCTCTAGGAGACCCTTGCACAGTTCATGAGCATGTACACCACTCTAGCTCAGGCAGAGTTAATTCCCCTTGCTGCAGCCACATCTCAGGTCGGGAAGGAGCATAGACTCCCGCCGCCTTCACCCTAGAGCAACGGGTTCAGGTTGATCAGATCCTAGTGGTTATACCGGTATCGCCTGTAGCCCCAGTTCAACCCGAGGATAAGGCATCAACTTTAGAGGATGAGCAGCGAAGGTTTTAGAGGTTCAAGAAGTACAAGCCTCCTACATTAAGTGGTCTAGCATCAGATGATGCCCATGGATTTCTGGAGGAGTGCCATTGTATCCTCCGCACTATGGGTATATCGAGATCGAGTGGGGTTTCTTTCACTGCCTTCCAGCTTTGAGGCATAGCCTATTAGTGGTGGCGTACTTTTGAGTTGGACAGTCCAGCTGAGGCAACTTCCCTTTCATGTACCCAATTTTCAGATATGTTTTTGAGGGAGTAGGTTCCTCAGAGCCTCAGGGATGAATGGCGTGCCAAGTTTGAGCATTTACGCCAGGGAACTATGACTGTTTCAGAGTACGCTGTCCATTTCACTGACTTGGATAGACATGCACCAGCCTTGGTTTCTACAGTTCGTGAGAGAGTTCGCCGGTTTATTGAGGAGCTCATTCCCAGCATCAGGTCTAGCATGGCCCGGGAGTTGGAGATGGATATTGCTTATCAACAGGTGATTAGCATTGCTAGGAGAGTGGAGGGCATTCTTGCTCGGGATATAGAGGAGAGAGAGGCCAAGAGGTCTCGAGAGTCAGGCCATTATTCTGGTGCCCATGCTCCTGCTGCAATTTGTCATGGTAGGAGTTATATGAGTCACCCCGTTCAGTCAGCTCTTCCAGCATCCAGTGGTATTCTAGCTCCTCCTAGACCTCAAGAGCCTTATTATGCACCTCTAGTATCTAGCATGCCTCCTACAGGGGGTGCTTTCAGTGGTAAGTCCAGCAGACCTGGACTAAGCCAGTCACAACCGCCACATCCTCTTAGAGCTTGTTTTAAGTGTGGAAAAACATGCCATGTGGTGAGGGATTGCCCTAGACTTAGGAGGGGTGCACCATTAGAGACTTCTCAGCCACAACGTGCTCTGTAGAGTTCCCAAGCTATGATCACAACACCAATTGCTACCCCACCTGCTCAGCCAGCTAGAGGTGGAGGTCGTGGAGGTAGAGGTCGCCCTAGAGGGGAAGGCCAAGCCAGATACTATGCCCTTCCTGCCCGTACGGAGGCTGTCACCTCTGATTCTGTCATCACAGGTATTGTTCTGATCTGTCATAGAGATGCATCGGTTTTATTCGATCTAGGCTCCACTTATTCTTATGTGTCCTCTTATTTTGTCCTTCATTTGGGAGTATCTCGTGATTCTTTGAGTTCCCCTATTTATATTTCTACTCTTGTGGTAGATTCCCTTGTTGTGGACTGTGTTTATCGGTCGTGTTTGATTGCTCTTAGTGGTTTTGAGACCAGAGCTGATTTATTGTTGCTCAGCATGGTAGATTTCGATGTTATCTTGGGAATGGATTGGTTATCGCCCCATTATGCTATTCTTGATTGTCATGCCAAGATTGTGACTCTGGCTATGCCAGGTGTACCACAAGTAGAGTGGAGGGGTACTTTAGATCACACTCCCAGTAGAGTTATATCATTTCTTAAGGCTCATCGAATGGTTGAGAAAGGGTGTGACGCGTATCTAGCCTATGTGAGAGATGTAAGTAGTTATACCCCTATAGTTGATTCAATCCCAGTAGTGAGGGATTTTTCCGATGTGTTTCCAACTGATCTTTCATGTATGCCACCCGATAGAGATATTAATTTCGGCATTGATTTGTTGCCGGGCACTCAGCCTATTTCTATTCCTCCTTATCATATGGCTCCTCCTGAGTTGAAGGAGAAGTTGCAAGAATTACTTGATAAGGGCTTTATTCGGCTCAATATGTCACCTTGGGGAGCTCCTGTCTTGTTTGTGAAGAAAAAGGATGGTTCTATGCGTATGTGCATTGATTATCGCCAGTTGAACAAAGTTATAGTGAAGAACCGGTATCCTTTGCCTTGTATTGATGATCTGTTTGACCAGTTACAGGGTGCTCGAGTGTTTTCTAAGATTGACTTGCATTTAGGTTATCATCAGTTGAAGATTCGGGAGCCAGATATCCCGAAAACTGCGTTCAGGACTCGGTATGGTCATTATGAGTAGGGGTGTATATAGGTCGGATTGGTTCGGATTTTACAATTACCATACCAAGTCAATTGTGTCGGATTATTAAATCTAAAGACCAAACCAAACCAATAAAACTCGGGTTTTTCACTCTCGGTTTTTCTCAGGTTATTCGGATTTTTTTCCGGTAAAATCTTTGTAGAACAAAATATATAAATTATACTCAAAATATTTCTTTAGTCCTAGTAAGATACAACTATATAAAGTATTTTCCAAGAAAATAATACGAAATATGAGATATGTCATGACATTATCCTAAAATATTCAACATTAAAGACAATAAAATTATGTAATATAAATATTGCTAATTAAAGCCATAATAAAAATAAGCATAATCTAAGAATACTAAGTCATGCTAAAATAAGTAGACTAATAAGGGATTATTAAATACATGACTAAACGCTAAAGAAAAAATAAAAATATGTTATGCATTTTTATCTAAATTATTGCAAAACAAAAAATAGATATTCAATACATTCCCGTTCATAGTATTGAATTAAATGTCTTTTGTTAGAATTAGTATTGATTTGATTTTGGTTTGGGCTTTCGTTAGCACTATTTAATTTACTAATGTTAATGGCTATAAAACTTATTGGAACATTCAAAAGTTCTAAGTCCAACCTTAAAATAATATCTCAAAAACTAAAATTATAAAATCTTTTAAGAAAGATTTATAAATTACATCACAATAAGTATATTTATATATTAAATATATCTAAAATTTATATATTTGTAATGTCGGGTTGGTTTGGTTTCGGTTTGACTTTATTTAGTTAAAACCAAACCAAACCAATTATGGTCGGGTTTTTTTCCAACACCAAACCAAATCAAACCAACACATAGTCGGGTTTTTTTTCTCGGTTTGACTCGGATTATCGTGTTGGTGCGGTTTGTCGGTTTCCTTTGTACAACCCTAATTACGAGTTCCTTGTTATGTCATTTGGGTTGACCAATGACCCGACAACATTTATGTATTTGATGCACAGTATATTCCGACCATATCTTGACTCATTCATTATTGTCTTTATTGATGACATTCTGGTATACTCCCGGAGTCGGGAAGATCATGAGCAACACCTGGGGATAGTGCTTCAGACTTTTAGAGAAAAGAAATTATGTGCAAAGTTCTCGAAATGTGAGTTCTGGTTGGATTCCGTGACATTCTTGGGTCACGTGGTATCGAGTGAAGGGATCAAGGTGGATCCAAAGAAAGTGGAAGCAGTGCAGCGTTGGCCCAGACCATCCTCAGCTACAAAGATCCGTAGTTTTCTTGGCCTGGCAAATTATTACCGTCGATTTGTTGAGGGATTTTCATCTATTGCAGCGCCTATGACCAGGCTGACCCAGCAGGGTGCTCCGTTCAGATGGACGGAAGAGTGTGAGGAGAGCTTTCAGAAGCTCAAGACAGCTTTGACTACAACCCTAGTATTAATATTGCCTACAGGTTCGGGGTCTTATACTGTATATTGTGATGGCTCGAGGATTGGTCTTCTAGCGGTATTGATGTAGGATAGTAGGGTGATTGCCTACGCGTCTAGATAGTTGAAGGTGCATGAGAAGAATTATCCTGTGCATGATCTCGAGTTAGTTGCTATCGTTACGCCTTGAAGATCTGGCGTCATTATTTGTACAGTGTTCCTTGTGAGATTTATACTGATCACTAGAGTTTGCAGCATCTGTTCAAGCAGAAGGACCTTAATTTGCGTTAGAGGAGGCGGTTAGAGTTGCTGAAGGACTATAATATCATTATCTTGTACCACCCGGGGAAGGCCAATGTGGTGGCCGACTCTTTGAGTCGTCGGGCAAAGAGTTTGGGGAGTTTAACTTATCTACTAGCAGCAGAGAGGCTTATAGCGATGGATTTTTAGGCCTTAGCAAGTTAGTTTGTGAGATTGGATATTTCGAAGCCCAGTCGGGTCCTAGCTTGTGTGGTTTCTTGGTCTTCCTTTTTGATCGTATCAGAGAACGTCATTATGATGACCCTTATTTGCTTGTCCTCAAGGACAAGGTTTTGCAGGGTGATGCCAGAGATGTGACCATTGGTTATGACGGGGTATTGAGAATGCAGGGTCGGATATGTATACCTAATATTGATGGGCTTCAGGAGTTGATTCTAGAGGAGGCCTACAATTTGCAGTATTCCAACCGCAAAGATCTATCAGGATTTGAGGCAGCACTATTGGTGGTTTTTCTATTGCAGACAATTGTTCTTCGCGTTCGCGAATGGGAGATCGCGTTCGCGAAGGCTGTCCAATGGAAGCATCGCAAACGCGAGGAGCTGAGCGCGTTCACGAAGAGGAAAAATGGGAGCAGCTGGGACTTCAGAAAGTTGCTCTACGCATTTGTGAGTAAGGGGTCGTGTTCGCCAAGGTCCTGGCAGCTGAAGCTATGCGTTCGCGAGAGGACCCTCACGTCCGCGAAAGAGGAATTTGGGCCAGTGGGATTTTGTTCATCGCGTTCGCGATGGTAGTCTCGCATTCGCAAAGAAGAACGCATTTGGGCAGAATTTAAAATCCAAAATCGAGGGTTTGAGTTCATAACTTCAAAAATTGATTGAAAGCTCGGTAGAAGGCACAATTTGGAGAGATTTTCGAAGGAAGTTTGGGGGTAATGATTTCTAACTCCTTTTTGATTAAATCCCATTAATCTAAACATAAATTCATCATCTAATTTCGGATTTGGGGTGAAAATTGGGGAAAGTTGAGAAAAGTCCTTAGGCCTAATTTTGGGATTTGGTATCGGATTCGAGTAAATTTGGTATGGTTAGACTCGTGAGTAAATGGATGTTCATAATGTGTGACTTTTACCCGATTCTGAGACGTGGACCCGAGGAGGATTTTTGGGCATTTTTCTATTTTCTTGCCTTCGCTTCGTTTTCGTTAGCTAAATTAGTTGTTAGTCGTTGTATTTACGTTATAATATTGATTTGATTAGATTTGGTCCACTCGGAGTTGGATACTCGTGGCAAGAGCGTGATTTCTGATTGATTTGAGCTCGATTTGAGGTAAGTGGCTTGCCTAACCTTGTGTGGGGAAACTCCCCTTAGGATTTTGGTTCTGTTGTTATATGAGTGTCGTGTACGTGAGGTGACGAGTGCGTACACGTGCTAATTATTGAGAAAAACCCTATTTTCATTAAGCAAATATCTGTGTTTTCCCTTTTAATTGAGAATACTAGTTCATGTAGTCTCCTGCTTAGCTTAGGAAAACATGTCTACGTGCCTTAACCGTCTTATCTGTTTAAACTGTTTTACTTGGACAACGTGCAACATGTTTAGGATAGGAATTACCTGTTTCTTTGATGCTAACTTGATTAGAATTGTATACTTCCTGGCCGAGACTGTTGTGCATATTGATATTACGTATTTACTTTGGGACTACAGAACGATATTCCGGGAGATCCCCCTTGCCTGTTTACTTTGGGACTATGGATCGGTATTCCCAGAGATCTCCCTACATATTTATATTTGGGACTACGGGACGTTATCCTGGGAGATCCCCCTGTACATTTACGATTTGGACTACGAGACGGTATCCCGTGAGATCCTTATTCATTTATGTTTGGGACTACAGGACGTTATCTTGGGAAATCCCCTGTTGCTATCTCTGTGTGTTGAGTTATTTCTTCCTGTGATTTCATATTTATTGAATGTTAGCATCTTTAATTACTGTCTCATTTCACATTATTTTTCCTTGTTATATATATAACTAGTAGGTCCCTGACCTGATCTCGTCACTACTCAGCCGAGGTTAGGCTTGGCACTTACTGGGTACCGTTGTGGTGTACTCATGCCCTTTCCTACACATGTTTTTCGTGTGTAGATCCAGGTTCTTCTGCTCAGCCATACTATCCGAGAGGCGAGGCTATTCATAGACTTTAAGGTATATCTGCCGCGTCTGCAGACCTAGAAATCCCTCTCTATTCTCCCTTCAGTCATAGGCTTTTCCTTGTATTTCCTTGTTATTAGACTTCTGGAGTTAGAAACCTTATGTATTCTTCTTTAGCTTGTGATTCATGAGATTCCGGGTTTTGGGACTGTAATTATTGGTCAAGAGTGCTATTATTGTATATGACGAGTGGCATTTTAAACGCTTTATCTATATTTACCTGTTAGATGGCTAGTTTGTACTTTTAAAATCCTTTTCCGCAATTTGTTAGGCTTACCTAGTGGTAGAGATTAGGTGCTTCAAGACAGTTCACGGAGGGAGAACTTGGGTCGTGACATATCTAAACAAAAATCACATCACAGCTCTAGGGCCCACATCAAAATCTCGGTAATCGAATCAAATTAATAACCAGCTCTCCCAGAGCTCACATCAACCAGAAATCCGTCGATTACTCATAATTCGCGTGTATACTATCAAGAGAGAAACATGAGAGGGTGACCCTAGGGGGATGGATTCGTATCCACACGATGCATGACCAATTTAACATGCTACATGAACAACTCACGTGCTAATAATATCAACCGCATAGACGACTCACATGCCATAATATCAGTATCTGGATCCGCATAGACAACTCACGTTCTACACGGACAACTCACGTGTCAATAATCACAATCTGCCCAGCGTGGTCATAAGCTCAATATCACAATCCGTCCAGCATAGTCATAGGCATAACAACACAATTCACCCGATGTAATCAGAGGCATAACAACACAATCCGTCCGATGTGGTCACATGCATAACAACACAATCTATCCGGCGTGGTCACAAGCATAACAACACAATTCACCCGACGTGGTCACAAGCTTACCAACATAATCTGCCTAGCATGGTCACAAGAGTTAGTCCAAATCATATCACACATAAGCAAATGTACAAGAACACATGTATATGATCAATGAATATAAAAATTTCATGTTCCTGGACTGATATAAGTGATATGCTAAAATATATGCATGTGCAAAGTGTGCTATCATATATAAATGATATGCTAAAGTATATGCATGTGCAAAGTGTGCTATCATAGCTCAAATCGGTAATTTCATCAGGAAAATTAGCCTCTATGTAAGCTCAAAATATGGATCAAATAGTTCACAACAGGGTTACAAATATAAAAAAATATCGCAGTTTAAAGCTTAATAATCAATTTAAGACATGTCATAGCCTAAACATTACCCCGAGCACGGATAACTACTCTGGTGCTTGCATATGGGCTCAGTCCCCACATATATGCACACCTATAACATGTAGCTATCACAAATAACTCAGGAAACTAATGCCTCAATCAAGTTTAGGTAAGATACTTACCTCAAGCAAGCCAAACAATACTCTAGAAACGCCATTCCGCATGAATCGACTTCCAAACGACTCGAAACTTGCCAAAAACAACTCAAAAATATCAAATAATGCCAAAGGAAACCAACCCAAACGATAAAGGTCAAATCTTTTATCAAATACTCAAAGTCAACCAAAAAGTCAACCCCAGGCCCACACCTCAAAACCCGACAAAACTCATAAATTCCGACAATCTAGACTATTATGAGTCATCCATACTAATTTAACTCAAATCCGACTTTGAATTGATGTTCAAAACTCAACTAATCACTTTAGAAAAGTTTAGACAAAAACCCCCATGTGGTGAAAATCCTCTCCAAAATCTCTCAAAACCAAGCTCCAAATCTAATAAATGAGATAAAATGAACAAACACTTTGAATAAATAGAAATTTGCCAGCCTATGCACATGTGTGAACAACAGGCCGCTCCTGTGACAAAATTCCCGCTTCTGCAGAGACCACTAAAATTCCGACCTCTCGCACTTGCGGACAACTTTTCTCTTCTATGATATCGCATATGCAATGTACCTTCCGCTTCTGCGAAGCACTCTCCTAGCATGCCTTCCCACTTTTGTGCAACTCTGCCTGCCTCTATGACATTATGCCCTAACTTAACCTTTTGCATCTGCGCCTCCTCACTTGCATTTGCGGCTCTGCACTTGCGCCCAAAAATTTTGCAGGTGCAATGACACTAGACCCCTGCCAAACCAGTCATCACCAATATGACTCAAAGTGGTGCGAAACCCATCCGAAACTCACCCGAGCCCTTGGGGACCCTGCCCGAGCATACCAACAAGTTCCAAAACATAATGCAGACCTACTCGAGGCCTCAAATCATACATAACAACATCAAACTACGAATCAAAGCTCAAATCAAACTTGATGAACTTTTGAACTTTCAACTTCCAAAACTCGTGCCGAACCATATCAAATCAAATCGGAATGACCTCAATTTTTGCAAACAAGTTTCAAATGACAAAACAAACTCGTTCCAACTCCCGAAACAACATTCCAATCCCAATATCATTAAGTCAACTCTCGATCAAACTTATGAACTATCCAAATCTTCAAATTACCAACTTTTGCCAATTAGCTCCAAAACCTTCTAGAAACATCCAAATGCAATTCGGGCATATTGCAAGTGTAAAATCACTATCCAGACCTAATAGAATCGTTAAAACTCCGATCCAAGGTCAAATACATAAAAGTCAAACTCGGTCAAATCTTCTAGCTTAAAGTCTTCTATTTGAGAATTATTCTTCCAAATCAATCCCAAACCACTCGAAAACTAGAACCGACGATACCCACAAGTGATAATTCACCATATGAAGCTAATCAAGACCTCAAACCAGTGAGCTGAATGCAAATGCTCAAAACGACCAATTAGATCGTTTTATTTTTACCATGTCGAATTTGTCAATGCTTGAAGTTTGTGGTACTTGACATTTTTGAAAAAAATTACCTATCATGGGTTCTTGATACTAATATTTACTTAGACACTAAAGGTCATGGTGACACTATTATTCAAGTTAATGAAGCATCAAGCTAGGACAAAAAAAGGCTATGATTTTTCTTTGTTATCATCAGGATGAAGATTTGGAGGTTGAGTATTTGGCAGTAAAAGATCCACTTGAATTGTGGACTGGCCTAAAGGAATTGTATGATCACCTTAAGGTTACAATATTTCCATGGCAAGATATAAGCGAATATATTTACGGTTGCAAGATTTAAGATAGTACTAAGTATAACTCTGTTGGTGTATTTCGAATAACTTCCTAATTAAAATTATAAAGAGATGTTATGAATGATGAGGATTTTTTGAAAAAGACTTTTACAATTTTTCATGCCTCAAATATGGTATTATAACAACAATACCGTGGAAGGGGTTTTAAAAAGTATTTTGAATTGATCTCATGCCTTCTGGTGGCAGAACAACATAACACTCTTTTGATGAGAAACCTATCTCACATAGTCAACTTCATTCCCCGAAGCAAATGTGATAGCGACACATGATAAGTCTGAAAAAAGATAAAATAATTATCGTGGCTATATAAATGTGTAACAACCCGATCGGCCGTTTTAAAAATTAATACCTCGATCCCCTATTAACTGCTTTTCCTATGTTTGTTTATGCTATTTTGATTTGCCGGGATGTTTGATTTTGAGTTTCGGAGAGTTTTAGGACACTTAGTCCCTAAATGAGAGTTTAAGTTTTAGAAATTGGACCGTAGTCGGAGCAGTGTGAAGACAACCTCAAAATGGAATTTTGTTGGTTCCATTAGCTCCGTTGGATAATTTTGGGCTTAGGGGCGTATTCGGATTGTGTTTTGGAAGTCCGTAGCTAATTTAGGCTTTAAATGCCGAAAGTTGAATTTTTGAAGTTTCCGGTTCGATAGTGAGATTTTGATATCGGGGTTGAAATAGAATTTCAGAGTTGGAGTAGATTTGTAGTGTTTAATTTGACGAGTGTGCAAAATTTCAGGTCATTCGGACGAGGTTTGATAGACTTTTTGATCGAAAGCGTGGTTTGAGAGTTTTTGAAATTCTTAGGCTTGAATCCGATGTAAAATTGGTGTTTTGATATTGTTTTGGACATTCTGAAGGTTGGAACAAGTTTGAATGATGTTTTAGGATTGGTTCACATATTTGGTTGAGGTCCCGGGGGCCTCGGGTGTGTTTCGGGTGGTTAACGGAGGGTTTTTGACCCTAAAAGAATTGTTGTTGCTGCTGTATTTCTTGGTTCTGGTTTCCTTATATGCGACCACAATAGTGGGGCTGTGATCGCATAGGTTTGTTGGTGAGGCGGCAAAATTTGTACTATGCGATCACCAAGATTGGGCCGCGATCACAAAGTGAGAGGAGTCAAAGCAGTGCGGTCGCATGAGGTTGTACGCGAACGCATAGTGTGGACGCGTGTGGCATGGGGTGATTGGTTACTCTGTGCGAACACGGTTGGGTGTATGAGATTGCGTGGAGGGAGGAGAGCCAGTGCTATACAAACACGTGTGATGGATCGCGAACGCACTGAAGAATTTTAATAAAAAGCTGGGCAGTGTTTTAATAGCCCAATCTGCAACCCTTCTCCATTTTTCTACCATTCTTGAACGAGATTAAAGCTTTTGAGAGAGATATTTGAGGAAACCAAAGGGGAATCATTTGGAGGTAATATTCTTGACTTCATAACTCATTTATATTGTCACACCTCCTTTTTACCTACCCCAGAAGGGATATAAGGGAGTCTTTTCCAATTTAAGTGACAATCGAAACATGAATATTTAAATTAAAATCAGAGTCGCCATTTGGAATAATTTATGGTGTCCCAAGTCACCAGTTTTAGAATCCCAAATCGAGGAAAGATTGACTCTGTTTTACAGTCCGCGAAACACAGAAATCCAGATAAGGAATTCTGTTAACCTGGAAGAAGGTGTTAGGCATTCCCGGGTTCCGTGGTTCTAGCACAGTCGCTGAACTATTATTATTAGATCAATTATCTGATGTAATTACACATTTTAAACCTACGTTCCCTTTTAACTTTTGGTCGCTTTTAATATTTCAGGAAATTTTAAGGTTATTTAAAACACATCGTAAGCCACGCTACATGAAACGCACCTGCGGTTCACGACGCGCTTTATTTAACCTTGTTGGAAATTAGAATCGGGTCACATGAAATGCACCCCGGATTTTAGTAATTACAAATCACAACTACATCACGAGAACCATACCCGTAGCCATGATAATTATTTAATTAACGTGCCTAAAGCAAACTACGAAATTTATTTTAGTATCTAAGTTATAAGATTAATAAGAGGGCCATAAAGGATTTAATTAGGATGTCACACCCCAATACAATTAAAAGGGCTATTCCTAATTATGCTTATAGAACTAATGTGTTAACCCTTTCAAATAACAATCACATTCTTAATTCTAACTTAACAGGCGCATTCAATTATCTTTTAAACAAATCTGACTTTTCACAGCATATTACAATACCTCAAACACTCCCCAAATTCCGAAGTTCTTTAACCAAATCACTGAAAAGCTCACAACAAATCACAACACAATTTTGTGCGAAGCAACTCTCGATAGAATTTTCCATTCTGTAGCATACTTGACATGTTAAAATCATAAAAAATTTCTAAACTGAATGGGCAAATACTCATAAATAGGGCAGTTTTTTATTCCCGAACTTTAATTCTTCAACAACACATATTGCTCATATTTTAAAATCAAAGAACACCACCAAGGAATCATACAAAACCCATAGTCAATTCATGATTTACTAATAGCTACAAGGCCAAGCAAATTGCAGACAACCACAGAGCAATACAACCCCAAACACTAGCTCAAATCATATTTAGCTCTAAAGTGAAATAAAAGAGATTAGAAGTAACCTGAAATTAGCTTTCCAATTAATATTATTTTTGGCAGTTACAAAAAGTGACTCGAGCCAAATTGAATGAATCGGCAACGAAGGTTTTCAAACGGAATCACCAAAGAGAAGATGGAAGCCTTGACCGGAAACTATGACGAATTCACACGGGAACTCAGACTCTAACCTCGAGCAGCAGTCATGCTACTCGAACTTGAACACCTCGAGCAATCTCCATCTTTTGCAACCAAAATAGAATTTGAAAAGAAGAGATGAAACTTATATTATTTTTGTATTTTTGGATTTGTGGCAGAGATGAAACAAGAAGGATCTGAGTTTGCTTTCATGTGTTTTTATGGACTTTAGATAGAATGAAATCCCAAACTAAGGAGGCAAACACAAAACTGAAAATCTCTGTCCGTTTCCCCCAAATTTCAGTTCGATTTTTCTCTGTTTCGTTCTTCTTCGGCTGTTTTCCTATATTTCATGTATATGACTGCTCTAAGTTAAAGACAGGAAGGTGAAGATGGGGTCTGGTTCGTGTCCGTTTGGTCACTGCTGTAGGTTGTGGGTGCGTGTATAGAGATAGAGATGAGGTCTTGGTTGCTTGGGGTGTGGAGGAGATGAGGAGTTCTATTGTTTTTGTCAATGGTGAAAGGAGTGGGTGTTTGGTTGAAGAAGAAAGCAAAACCGATGGAGGAGGGGGCTCTTCTATGTTCTCTGTGGCGGATGTCAAGTCTCTAGGTCTAGGTTAGTTTTTGTAGGTTTTTTTAGGTTAAGGGGTATGTGCATAGGAATTATGGGCTTGGGAATTATGGGCTAGGTCCGAAAATTAAGCTTAGAAATGGGTTGTTTGAGCCCAAGTTTTATTCTTTCTCCGAGAACAAGATTAAAAATATGACCTCATTTATCAATTAATCCTACTTAAGTAAAATAACTATTAAGATAAGACTATTCGTTAAAACAAACCTATTTTTTGGTATTTTTAAATATCATATTAAAATAAAAACAAGGTACTATTTTTTGTATTTTTTTAGTTTTACGGAAAGTAATAAACTAAAAGCAACTAAAAAGAAGAAATATTTTTGTAATTTTCATTTTTTTGATAAAATAAAGTAAAAGAATCGAGACTAATTGAAATATCGATATTAGGCCTAAACTAAATATTTTACGCTAAAATGGGTGAAATCCCGGGGAGGGTCAAAAATCACATGTCTACAGCTGCCCCTCTTTAACAAGAAATATGAAGTATTTTTAGACAAAGAACGACTAGACAGGTTTTTTGACCCGACCCTTATTTAGAGATACCAAAACCTAAGAGGAAGGAAAATGTGACCGGGCCATGGTATCTAAGCTGCCTACATATCCTTGGCTATAAAGGGATCAAGCCACGTGTAGTTCAGAAGTGAGTGAGATGATGGAGTATACCAAGGTGGAGAGCCGATTGAGGTGTCGTCGAGGTTCCGGTCCGCGGTCCTGTTATTACATCAAAATCAAAAAATAAAAATGACTAACTAAGCCTGTCAACTATAAGTTACAAGATTCCTATCTATAAGTCTTCTAAAGCTTGATCTTGAGTTTTGAATGGTTCTTCATGTAGACTTTAGATTTGAATCTTGACGCTTGCTAGTGCAGGTGCTAGTTCATTCTTCTTCAGCTTTTCGGATCAAAACCGGACACACTATGCTTGTGACCTCCGTCATGTCTTGAGCAATCCACCTCTTGTCTCAGCTTCTTCATTTTGGATTCACTTCCCTCCCATATTTTTGTTTTTTTTTTAAAATTCTGGATTGAGATTACTTCTGTTGACCATCTCCGACTGTTGACTCGCATTCTTGCCACGAGCTTCTGCTACTTCTAACTTGAATTGAATTCTGAAATGACTTCCCTTGTTCTCCAGGTGGGCGCCTAATTACCAAAACTTGAACTGTATTCCCTTGTTCTCCGGGTGGGCGCCTGAATGCCAAAACATGAACTGTATTCCCTTGTTCTCTAGGTGGGCGCCTGATTGCTAAAAAAAATTGAACAATATTCCCTTATTCTCCAGGTGGACGCCTGATTGCCGAAACTTGAACTGTACTCCCTTGTTCTCCAGGTGGACGCCAGATTACCAAAACTTGAATTGTATTCCCTTATTTTCTAGGTGGGCGCCTGATTGCCAAAACTTGAATTGTATTCCCTTGTTCTCCAGGTGGGCGCCTGATAGCAAAAAATTAAACTGTATTCCCTTGTTCTCCAGGTGGACGCCTGATTGCCGCAACTTGAACTATACTCCCTTGTTCTCCAGGTGGGCGCCTGATTACCAAAACTTAAACTATATTCCCTTGTTCTCCAGGTGGGTGCCTGATTGCCAAAACTTGAACCGTATTCCCTCGTTCTCCAAGTGGGCGCTTGATTGCAGAAACTTGAACTGTATTCCTTGTTCTCCAGGTGGGCGCCTGATTGCCGAAACTTGAACCGTATTCCCTTGTTCTCCAGGTGGGTGCCTGATTGCCAAAACATGAACTGTATTCCCTTGTTCTCCAGGTGGGTGCCTGATTGCCCAAATTTGAACTGTATTCCCTTGTTCTCCAGGTGGGCGCCTGATTGCCGAAACTTGAACCGTATTCCCTTGTTCTCCAGGTGGGTGCCTGATTGCCAAAACTTGAAATGTATTCCCTTATTCTCTAGGTGGGCACTTGATTGTCGAAACTTTTAACTATATTCCCTTGCTCTCCAAGTAGGCGCCTGATTGCCAAAACTTCAACTATATTCCCTTGCTCTCCAGGTGGGCGTCTGATTGCCAAAACTTGAACTGTATTCCCTTGCTCTCCAGGTGGGCGCCTGATTGCCAAACTTCAACTGTATTTCTTTGCTCTCCAGGTGGGCACGTGATTGCCAGAACTTGAACTGTATTCCCTTGCTCTCCAGGTGGGCGCCTGATTGCCAAAACTTGAATTGTATTCCCTTGCTCCCCATGTGGGCGCCTGATTGCCAAAACTTGAACTGTATTCCCTTGCTCTCCAGGTGAGCGCCTAATTGCCAAAACTTTAATTGTATTCCCCTTCTCTCCAGGTGGGTGCTTGATTGCCAAAACTTTAACTGCTTTTCCTCGGAACTTGATCGTTTTCCATTTTTCCCCGGGTGGGCTCCTGATTGCTGAATTTGACCCGTCTTCCTTTGAAAATTGCTGCTTTCCCCTTGTTCTCCAGGTGGGTGCCTGATTTCCAACACTTGCACATGTTTTTCCTTGAGACTTGAACTGCTTCTCTTTGGAACTATCTCCCCTTGTTTCTCCAGGTGGGTGCCTGATTGCTGAACCTGAGTTGTCCTCTTCTTGAAACTTCTTTTCTTTGAACTGTCTTCCCTTGTTTCTCCAGGTGGGTGCCTGATTTCAACAAAATAGATAAAACGAAAGAAATGTTTCTGCCCCAGTTTGATATTGGGAACATTTGTGAGTGTTAACCAATTCTTGTTATCAAAATAAGTTCTAAGCTAAATTCCCTTATCCTGAAAATTTCAAACCAAGTCTTATCTCAAAAGTGAAAAACTTTAAATGCTAGATTATACTTCTCCAAAGTGGAACTTACGCTAAATCTTGTTATCTACGAAGGTCTTAAAATTTAACTAGGTCCCATTATCCAGGAGGGTCTTGAGAACCCTTTTTTTATAAAGTCATTATCCAGGAGGGGTTTAAATTAAGTCCCATTATCCAGGAGGGTCCTGAGAAGCCGAGAATGAACTTACCTGAGCCGCGCTCTCTTCCTGGAGGATCTATGTGGAACGAACAAAATTCCTTGCCCCTGAATCATGCTTTTCCTCATGGAGGGTTCCCGTAGATCGAACAAATTTCTTTCCCCTTCTCAAACCGCCTTTGTGCTGACATAATTTGGGCATGAAATTTGAAAAATTCAAGTTTCCAAGCTTTGATTTGGGCATAGTCTTCACCCCTGTTTCAAACAAAGAAAAATTGTGAGTTTAAACATGGTGGTTGGTTTGTGGCCTTGACTTTGAGGGCGATTGCTCCTTCACTTCCCATGATAACTTTGATTTCAACTCGAAAGACCTTGCTTGTTTATTGACTAACCACTTTCTCTGTCACCCTTATCACAGAAAATACCTCTGATCCGTTCAAACCCAACATCTTCTATATATTGCATTTTGCTCATGAATTGACATTTACCGAACCTTTGTACTTCATATGAATCCCAAAACACGTTGATTTTTACCAACTTAGCACTCTCAAAGATTATATGGGAGTTCTTTTTGGACTGTAATGTGGCTTTTGGATAGGGTTAGAAAGGAAGGATATCACAAAGGCTCAAAACAACTAAGATAACAGGGCTAATTTATTTACAACTTTTGGAATCCATTTTAAAAACTTTGCCCCAATTCTGAAACAAGGGAATTTGACTCTTTTTTTTCTTTTCTTTTTAAGATGGAACTTCTAAGAAAGACTGCCCCACTCTCGACTTCGTGGAATTATGAAATATTTATTTGGTATGACCAAACCGTAAGGCTGCCTACGTATCTTGTGGTAACAAGAATCAGGTCAAACGTAGTTCACAAAGATACGTTTTGTTGTTGCTATTTTTTCTCTTTTCCCTTTTTTCTTTTTTTCTTTTTTTTTTCTTCTTTTTGTTTTTCCCCTTTTTTTCTCTATTTTTCTCTTTTTTTTTGAATTTTCTTTTGGAATGAACTTTCTAAAATAAACCTATGGGGCATGAACTTTTTTTTTTAATGGCTCTAACCTGATTCCAAAAGAGGGGAGGTTAAAGAAATCAGTACATGCTCAAAAGGGTATCGAACGGTATAAGTGTCTGGGTAGTTGAAAGAGGGCCTCCCAATCCCTAAAAATGCCAAGTACAACACATGCAACTGGAAAAAAAATACACACAATATTTCTTTTACATCTTCGACATTGATATCACTGATATGTCTTCTACTTTTCTTTAGCGCTTTGTCAAGTACAGAACTCTCGTTGGGTAATTTCTTCTTCATAATGGATACCCTCCGTCAGTTCAGAGCAAAACTTTCTTGACTTTATCTTGTAACTTGAGATGCAATTGAACTCAAAGTTGTTTGCTTCAAATTGTCCGGGATGCACTTTCCTTTAAAGAATTATTGTTATCCTACTAACTTCCCAAATTATCTGCCCCAGTTTCACATGGTTCGGGCTTCAAGTGATCTCAAAATGCCCAAATCTGTACTTATTTCCCTCAAGTGTCCCTATCATCCTTAAAATTGTTTCATTGCTTCATGACTAAACTAACTTTTATGATCAGGCCTAGAAGTATGTCATGTCGCTAAAGCCAGCATGAAAAGAACTATAAAAGGGAAAGAGAACTAACAAACACTGACTAGCAATAACAGAAAATAGGAAATTCCATTAGACAGACGGTGAGCGGGTTTGAACAACAAAACAAGCAAAATAAACTAGGGTACAACCCTGGAACAAACCTAGATAACACCAAATGAGTTACTACAACTAAAGGAACTATGTGAAATAAAAAGGATAGAAAAGGTTTGAGGCACAAGACAATATCCAGATTACAACCCTGAAATAACCGGGACAACAGAAATGACAACAAAATGAACCACCAAGACTCCTACCTGGCTAGCCAAGAAAGGAGCGTCTTTCCAATTACCAAGCTCACCATCTTAGCGACTTAGTTCCTCATCAATATTATCAAGACCATTACCAACTTCATTATCATTAACTTCAGCCAGCAAGTTCCCAAGGGGATTCGCATACCCCCCGTCACTGTCCTTGATCACAATTATCCCTTCTTGAATCATTCTTTCTATTTCCCTTTTCAAAGAGCGACAATATTCAATGCTATGACCTTGGACATTAGAGTGGTACATGCACCGTACAGTAGGATCAAAACCTTTTGTATGTGGGTCCGGAGTGTAGCCGAGGAGCGGCTCAATCAGGGCAGAGTGTTTTAACTTTTCAAATAGGCTTGTATAGGATTCTCCGATTGGCGTGAAACCATTTCTTTGCCTTTGTTTCCCTCCATGCCCCAGTTTTCTAGGGTTGTTGGATGCTCGCAAATGTTGTGAAGGCAAGAGTGCATTATACGGTGCTGGAGCTCGCCTTGAGGAATGACCAAGTGGTTGGACAGATGACCGGATGTTGTTCGGAGGATAATACAGGGGTGAATTATGTGGAGCTCGAGGATATTCATGAGTTCGGTATTGAGGCTGGAAGCGTTTAGCAGGAATGCCTACTGGATCCTGACATTGGCGGGGCTCAGCAACATCTTTTCTGTCAATGGGAGGACTGTCTCGAGCAACTTGTTCGTTCCATCTGAACCAAAATTCCCTAAAATTTTCCTCAGGTTTCTTTTCCATCTGAGATAGGGAGGAGTAGTCTGGGACAATGTCTATATTGTATTGAAAGTGTCGCACAAAATCTTGAGCCATGTCATCCCATGTATGCCACTTACCGATATCTTGACGAGTATGCCATTCCAAAGCTGCCCCAGTCAGGCTCTCACTGAAATACACAATCAGCAACTCATCTTTCCTGCCAACACTTCTCATTTCACTACAATAACACCTCAGATGGGCTACTAGATCTCCACGCCTATCATACAAATTAAACTTTGGCATCTTAAACCCTTTCAGCTTTCTAGATATCTCATCTTGCTCCACTGTCTTAGCAGGCTTTGCAGCTTCATCAGGAGGCTCAAAATGAGGAGCGTAAGAGTATGGACCCGAGACCTTGTAAATTCGTTCTGGAGCATAGTGTTGGGCCTCGGGAATTTTGAACACAGTCTTGCCAGAGGATCGAGGAAAGGTAGTAAGTGGATGAGCTACAAAAACGTGAGTGGTCAAAGGAGCGAGATATGAGGTGGTTCTGGGGAGTGGAGTGTGAAAAGGTTGTGAGGAGATATCATGGACTTGTGACAGTGGCAGAATGGTGACAAGGCTTTCAGTGTAGTTAGTGGGAACTGATGGTGGAGGATGCCCACTAATCCAGGCTTGGTATATTTCGGCCATATGTCCTTTCAACCTTAAGACCTCTTCTTTTAACTCAGATTCTGATTCAACAATTCCCTTAGATGGATCAATAACCCTTGTGCCCAAGTCTTTGCTAGCCATGGCTACCTTTCTCTTTGACATTGTGTTGTATGGATGAGTTACTTAAAAACCACAAACCAATCACCCTTCTGCTTAATGAAGATAACAAGAGGAACAAAACGGGGTCATCCTGTTAACATTAGGGCATTTAACATCTAAAAATATCACACTGTGTGCAGTGCACCCAACAACAATTAACGGTTCTAAAATGACTTCGAGGGTCACAAGGTCACTTGACATCATCCCAATTTTATTCATTTGAATCTTCTCTTTTCTTTTCTTTTCTAGTTTGGTTTTTTATTTCCTTTCTCCTCTTTTCTTTTGCTTATTGTTCTTTTCTTTCCTCTCATTTCTCACATCCCATAATTTCATATTTTTTTGGTTTCCTTCCTTTTTTCCTTTTTCTTTTAATAAAATAAAAAAATGACTCGATCGAACCCTACGTAGGTTGCTTACGTATCATGATGCCGCATGAATCAGATCTTTGCGCAGTTCGAAAAAATCGAGAATAGACTAAACAAACTAACATTCTCTTTTTTTTTCTTTTCTTTTTTTACCTTAATGAATACTCTGACGAGAAAAGGGAAATAAAAGAAACAAATCTTTTTTTGAGTTTTCTAGACTTAATGTTCTATAACCTATTCTAAACTCAAGCTTAACAGATTTTTTTTCCTTTTTTTTCTGTTTGAAACAAATACTCTATTAAGGAAAAATCCTAGAAGAGAAAAATATTTTTTGATTCTTTTTTTAGGAAGGAAATCTAAAGAATAAACCAAAGAAAAATATTTTGAATTTTCATTTGATATCCCTGAAAAACGATTTCGAAACGAGAAATGAACAAGATAAAAAATATTTTTGGATTTCAGTTTGTACCTAAGGAAGAAACTTTAAAGATAAATAAAAGATACATTATGTTTTTTTTCTTTTATGTACAATTTCCTAAAGTTCTAGTGAAAATAAAAGATTTTTTTTTCATTTTTCGTTAATTTCCCAAAGAAAAAACTCAAAAGAAAATCTTTTTAAATTTTTGGAATTAATATCTTAAAAGAAAACTTTTAAAGAGGTACTAAAAGAAAATTCTTTTTTTTTTTTGAATTTTTAGTCTTAATGTACTAAAGGAAATATAAAAGCACTTTTTATTTTGAGTTCTAGATATTAATTCAATAAAGGAAAATCACCTCAAATGAGTTTTTTTTTATTCCTATAATTAGTATTCTAAATAAAACTTCTAACGGATATATAAAATGCAACATCTTTTTTTTTTTTTTTGATTTGTAACACATTTTTTCTAAAACAAAATAAAAAATACAATAACGAAAGACTCGACATTACTGTACAAAAGTAGAAGGTAAAAGACGACGTAAAAAGAAAAACAGACTTAAAACATAAAAAGAAAAATCTTCTTAAGCAAATCCTGAATGAGCGATCCTGCATAGATGGTCCAGAGGTGTCTATCATGCTCAAACTCCCGGTAAGTAAACCCACAACTTCAATGACAACTGTGTTGAAGTGATGTGTTGAAGTGACGAAGGACGCAGTCGTTTGTCTCTAACTTCTTCCATAATTGCAAGTGAAAAGTGTGATACGGTTAAAGGAATTTTAGGTCTTCACACAAACTCTCATTTAACAATTGCATAATACCATAATCTGCCACATAAGTTTTGTTCGCATAGTCCCGTTTGTTGAAACACAAGGGTAGAGGACCTTCAATTCTCTGGCCAGAAAGCAAAGATCTGAATATCTTCATACTGCAAGATACAACTTTAAAGACTAGTCTAATAATAACTCGGCTCCAACAGCTTCAGAGGCTTTAACTCCAGTATTCTCGCCCTCGATATAAACCAAGTATACCGGATACCTGCTCTGTAATAACTCGTCTCCGTCAGTTTTAGAGTCATCAACTTCAGTACTTTTGCCCTCAATATAAAGCAGACAAGCTTATCCTTCTCACTGAATTGTATACCTGATACCTGCTCTGAGATTCATAGCTTCAAAATCTCTATGTTAGATACAAGAGCAACTAGGACATCCTCACTTAAGAGTTCCTGAATCACTGTTAGCAACTTTGATTTAGAACTAGGATACTCTCACATATGTTACTCAAAAAGTTCCTGAATAACAATTTTACTGGAAAGTCCCTCAATCATTGTTAGCAACTTTCCACATATATTGATCCGCTTAATCAATAACCAATAACCGGGCAATAAAGCAGTAGCCCAAAATACGAAGCACCAACCACGTGATAGCAATCTCTTGCTTAAGATATTCTAGAATTCCAGCCAAAGCCCAACTCCTTGGAAGGCTTTATTAAAACATCCAACATAGCTCTCACCATAGTGCTTTCTGATTTCCCAGGAAAAAGAAGAACAACCCAAACTATAATTTGCAAAATGGCTTATGTAGCCAAAAGGTGGCTAGAAGTGCAAAATTTAGCTAAGACCCCGCAAATTCAAGAACCTAAGATTCACTTGGAAAATCGGACCCTATGTGGGTTGCCTACGTATCACGCCCCGAAAGACGAGAATCAGGTATGCGTAGTTCGGGCAGATTGGATACGGTCGAGAAATAATAATAAAAAAACTAATTAAGAGAAAACATATTATTGTTTTTTTTTTTGAAAAATAAAGGGAAAATGCAAAATCTTTTTGGATTTTTTTTCATGTTCATTTTTTGTCTTTTTCTTAAAAAAATGTAAAAGAAAAACATAACTGGGCCCTACTTGTTTTATTTTCACACTTCACCCTCTTTTCTTTCTCATTTTTTTTCTTTTTTCATTTGCCCTCAACTATCATTGGTCCGCCAAATGACCCTTTTACCCTCGAAGAAATGCAACATGTAGCACATAGGATGCATCAAGATGGTCTGTTATTTTGGGTATACCTATCCTAGATAGACCCAACCCCTGTGTTGAGTCCCCAAAGTCAAATGCACGTGATGTAAACAAACGTTTCTACTAGGGATCCGGTATGAGGCTATGTTATACTATGTTTAAAAACCTGGGTTTATTTGTTCTAGACCTGGCTTACCCGAGCAGACAGCTTGGGCCGAGGGGGGCAGCGTACCGGAAATACAGAAGCTTTATCAGCTTTGCAACTTGTCTGAACCTCGTTCTAAAATTGGGATATGACTCTAACAGAAGAGAAGTCAAACGAAGTGCACACTTTCCAGATGATTTAGAAGACTCAGAGAGAAGATGGTTTCGTAACAGTTTTTATATGCAGCTCAATCAATATCAAAGCGGTAAAAACGTCATTTAGCACATTAGGCTCAAACACGTAAAAATCAGATAATCAATAAAAGCCAACTATAACAGTTATTCTAAGCTCGAATTCTTGAACCTGAACCAGAGATTCTGGGTTCTTATCCCCAACAAAGTCGCCAGAGCTGTCACACCTCCTTTTTACCTACCCTGGAAGAGGGTATAAGAGAGTTTTTTCCAATTTAAGTGGCAATCGAAACGGGATTATTCAAATTAAAATCAGATTCGCCACTTGAGATAATTTATGGTGTCCCAAGTCACTGGTTTTAAAATCCCGAATCGAGGAAAGATTGACTCTATTTTACAGTCCGCGAAACACAGAAATTCGGGTAAGGAATTCTATTAACCCGGAAGAAGGTGTTAGGCATTTCTGGGTTCCGTGGTTCTAGCACAGTCTCTCAACTATTATTATTGGCTCAATTATCTGATTTAATTACACATTTTAAACATACGTGCCCTTTTAACTTTTGGCCGCTTTTAATATTTCAGGAAATTTCAAGGTTATTTAAAACACATCGTAAGACACGCTACATGAAATGCACTTGTGGTTCACGACGCGCTTTATTTAACCTTGTTGAAAATTAGAATCGGGTCACATGAAATGCACCACCGAATTTTAGTAATTACAAATCAAAACTACGTCACAGGAACTATACCCGTAGCCATGATAATTATTTAATTAACGTGCCTAAAATAAACTACGAAATTCATTTTAGTATCTAAGTTATAAGATTAATACGAGGGCTATAAAGGTCTAATTAGTGGTGAGAATTTGGAGAAATCAGTGCAATAATGGGTAATAAGGGCTTCAGATTAAGAAACCTTAAAATGGGAATTTGAGGGGTCATTTGGACTCCGATTTCGGTGTTCTTGGTATATATAGATTCATGGGTGGATAAGAATCCTTATGATGTAAATTTTACCCAATTCCGAGACATAGGCCTGCGGGGCATTTTGGTCATTTTACCTAATATCGCGTATTAGCTTAGAATAGTTTTGTCGAATCAGTTACTTGAAGTATTATTTACATTATGCAATTGAATTGAATAGATTTGGGCCATTTGGATTCAAGTACTCGTGGCAAGAACGTGACTTTGAGTCGGTACGAAGTAAGTGGATTGCCTAACCTTGTGTGTGGGACTTCCCCTTAGGATTTGGTATTGTTGATATTTGAAATGCCTTGTACGTGAGGTGACAAGTGCGTACTTGTGCTAATTGTTGAAAATCCAGTTTTCACTAAGTAATTAAAATTGTGTTTCTCCTCCTGTTATTACTACTTGAAATTTCAGCCTGTTGTTAGCTTAGGGAAGCGTGTCTAAGTGATTTAATTGCTTTATTTGCTCAAACTGCTTTACCTGAATTCTGTGCAGCATGCTAGGCTAGAATTACCTGTCTGCCTTAATATGAAATTGACATTTGCTGAATATTTTTCATATTGCTGCTGTGTTTTTACATTTGGGACTACAGATGTGGGATTCCGGTAGATCCCCCTTGTTTGTTTATTTGGAACTACGGATGTGAGATTCTGGTAGATCCCCCTTGTCTGTTTATTTGGGACTACGGATGTGGAATTCCCGTAGATCCCCTTGCACAGTTATATTGAACTATGGGACTACACCTAGTAGATTCCCCCTGGTTATTTACATTTGGGACTATGGATCGGGATTCTGGTAGATCCCCGCACACTATGAGTTGGACTACAGGACGGTATCCCGGGAGATCCATTAGATATTTATATTTGGGACTACAAGATGGTATCTTGGGAGAATCCCCGGTTGTTATCTCTGAGTTGAACTGTACTCTTTTTCTGTGATTATTTGTCTCTATTATAGTTATTGTTGTTCCTTCTATTCTGTGTTATTTCTTACTATTGCATTTAGTTACACTGTCTCATTCTATACTGTTTTACCTTATATTTCATTTAATCTCAGTAGGGCCCTGACTTTCCTCGTCACTACCCGATCTAGGTTAGGCTTGGCACTTACTGAGTACCGCTGTGGTGTACTCATGCCCTTTCTGCGCATGTTTTTCATGTGCAGATCCAGGTACTTCGACTCAGACTTATCACGCTTGAGACGAGGCGCTTCTAGAGACTCCGAGGTATATCTGATGCCTCCGCAGACCGAAGAGTCCCTTTATACTCTCCTTTTTAAGTATTAGCCCTTCATTATTTCTTTCCTTTGTTAGATATTCTGAAGTTAGCCACTTGTAAACATTCAAAAGCTTGTATTTCATAAGACTCCGCGTTTTGGAAAATGTTATTAGTTTCGAGAGTTGTTATTGTATATGCCGAACGACATCTTAAACACTATTTTATTTTACTATTTCAGTTTTTAATTATTTATTCCACAATTTTTGTTTATTTTCCATATTGTTAGGCTTACCTAGTCGTAGAGACTAGGTGCCGTCACGATGGTTCACAGAGGGCAAACCGGGGTCGTGACAAGTTGGTATCAGAGCTCTAGGTTCATAGGAGTCATGAATCACAAGCCGGTTTATTAGAGTCTCGCGGATTGGTACGGAGACGTCTGTACTTATCTGCGAGAGGCTATATAACTGTTAGGAAAATTCCACTTCATTTGATTTCCTTATCGTGCGAGATTTTGATGTCACAATTCTAAACTTCTATCTTCTATTTCTCACAGATGGTAATGACACGTGCTACCCGAGATGATCAGGCACCCGCGCCCCATACTACAGCCGTCAGAGGCCGGGGCCTGGGTAGAGGTCGAGGATGCGTACGTGGTGCAGCCAGAGCACCCACACGAGTTGCCATCGAGGTACCGCCAGCAGTTCCAGCCGGAGTTCATGCACTTGATATGCCTACTGCTACTACTACTCTAGCTCTTCAAGAGACTCTTGCGTAGTTCATGAGCATGTACACCACTTTGGCTCAGGCAGGGTTGCTTCCCCTTACTGCAGCCACATCTCAGGCTGGGGGAGGAGCACAGACTCCCGCCACCCACATTCTTGAGCAACGAGTACATGTTGATCAGGTCCTATAGATTATTCCTATACCGCTCGCAGTCCCAGATCAACCCGAGGATAGGGCAGTGGCTTCAAAGGATGACCAGCGGAGGCTTGAGAGGTTCAAGAAGTATGATCTGCCTGTATTCAGTGGGTTAGCATTAGATGATGCCTTGGGATTTCTGGAGGAGTGCTACCGTATTCTCTGTACCATGGGTATATCAGGATCGAGTAGGGTTTCCCTTACTACTTTCCAGCTTCGAGGAGCTGCCTATGAGTAATGGCGCACCTATGAGTTAGACATTCCGGATGAGGCAGCTTCCCTGACATGGACTCAGTTTTCAGATATGTTCCTGAGAGAGTATATTCCTCAGAGCCTCAGGGACGCATGGCGTGCAAAGTTTGAGCATTTGCACCAGGGTACTATGACTGTCTCAGAGTATGCTATCCGTTTCACCAGCTTGGCTAGACATGCACCAGCCTTGGTTTCTACTGTTCGTGAGAGGGTTCGCCAGTTCATTGAGGGGCTTATTCCCAGTATTAGGTCTAGCATGGCATGCGAGTTGGAGATGGATAGTCATTATCAGCAGGTGGTAAGCATTGCTAGGAGGATTGAGGGTATGCATGTTAGGTATAGAGAGGAGAGGGAGGCCAAGAGGTCTCGAGAGTCGGGCCATTATTTTGGTGCCCGTGCTCCAGCTGCAGGTCGTCATGGTAGGGGCTATATGAGTCGCCCCTTTCATTCAACTCTTCCAGCCGCTAGTGGTATTCCAGATCCTCCTAGGCCCTAGAAGCCTTATTATGCACCTCCAGTATATAGTGCGCCTCCTACGCGGGGTGCTTTCAGTGGTCAGTCCAGCAGACCTGGCCTGAGACAGTCACAACCACCACGTCCTCCCAAAGCTTGTTTTGAGTTTGGTGATACACACCATATGGTGAGGGATTGCCCCAGACTTAGGAGGGGTGCACCTCCACAGACTTCTCAGCCACAGCGTGCCCCGCAAAGTTCTCAGGCTATGGTTACAGCTCCAGTTGCTACCCCACCTGCTCAGCCAGCTAGAGGTAGAGGTCGGGGAGGTGGAGGTTTCCCTAGAGGGGGAGGCCATGCCCAATACTTTTCACTTCCTGCCCGTACCAAGGCTGTTGCCTCTAATTCTGTCATCATAGGTATGATACTGGTTTGTCATAGAGATGCATCGGTTCTATTCGATCCAGGCTCCACTTATTCTTATGTGTCTTCCTATTTTGCTCCGCATTTGGGTGTACCTCAGGGTTCTTCGAGTTCCCCTGTTTACGTTTCTACTCTTGTGGGAGGTTCTCTTGTTATGGACCGCGTTTATCAGTCGTGTTTGGTTGCTCTTAGTGGTTTCGAGACCAGAGCCGATTTGTTATTGCTCAACATGGTAGATTTCGATGTTATCTTGGGCATGGACTGGTTGTCGCCCCATTATGCTATTCTTGATTGTCACGCCAAAACTGTGACGCTGACTATTCTAGGTGTTCCAAGAGTTGAGTGGAGGGGTACCTTAGATCACACTCCCAGTAGAGTTATTTCTTTCCATAAATCTCAGTGAATGGTTGAGAAGGGGTATGGTGCGTATCTATCTTATGTGAGAGATGTTAGTATTGATACCCCTACAATTGATTCAGTCCCAGTAGTACGGGATTTTCCTGATGTGTTTCCAGCTGATCTTCCGGGCATGCCGCCCGATAGAGATATTGATTTTGGCATTGATCTGTAGCCAGGTACTCAGCCCATTTCTATCCCTCTATACCGTATGGCCCCTCCTGAGTTGAAGGAGTTGAAGGATCAGTTACAGATATTGCTTGATAAGGGTTTTATTCGGCCTAGTGTATCACCTTGGGGTGCTTCTGTCATGTTTGTAAAGAAAAAGGATGGTTCTATGCGTATGTGTATTGATTATCTCTAGTTGAACAAAGTTACAGTGAAGAACCGTTATCCTTTGCCTCGTATTGATGATCTATTTGACCAGCTTCAGGGAGCACAAGTGTTTTCTAAGATTGACTCGTGCTCAAGTTACCATCAGTTGAAGATTCGGGAGCTAGATGTTCCGATGACTACTTTCAGGACTCGGTATGGACATTACGAGTTCCTTGTTATGTCATCTGGGCTGACCAATGCCCCATCCGCCTTTATGCATTTGATGCACATTGTGTTTCAGCCAGATCTTGACTCGTTCATCATTGTCTTTATTGATGATATTCTGGTGTATTCTCGGAGTCGGGAAGATCATGAGCAGCACCTGAGGACAGGGCCTCAGACTTTGAGGGAAAAGAAGTTATATGCTAAGTTCTCAAAATGTCAGTTTTGGTTGGATTCCATGGCTTTCTTGGGTCACGTGGTATCGAGTGAGGGTATACGGATGGATTCAAAGAAAGTAGAAGCAGTGCACAGTTGGCCCCGACCATCCTCAGCTATAGAGATCCGCAGTTTTCTTGGCTTGGCGGGTTACTACCGTCGTTTTGTGGAGGGATTTTCATCGATTGTAACCCCGATGACCAGGCTGACCCAGAAGGGTGCTCCATTCCAATGGACGGATGAGTGTGAGGCGAGCTTTCAGAAGCTCAAGACAGCTTTGACTACAGCCCCAATTTTGATATTGCCTACAGGTTCAGGGTCTTATACTGTCTACTGTGATGCCTCGAGGATTGGCCTTGGAGCGGTTTTGATGCAGGACGGTAGGATGATTTCCTATGCGTCTAGACAGTTGAAGGTTTACAAGAAGAATTATCATGTCCACGACCTTGAGTTAGCTGCCATTGTTCACGCCCTGAAGATCTGGCATTATTATTTTTACGGGGTTCATTGTGAGATTTATATTGATCATCAGAGCTTGCAGCACATGTTCAAGCAAAAGGATCTAATTTTGTGCTAGAGGAAGTGGTTAGAGTTGCTGAAGGACTATGATATCACTATTTTGTATCACCCAGGCAAGGCCAATATGGTGGCCGATGCTTTAAGTCACTGGGCAGAGAGTTTGGGGAGTTTGGCTTATTTACCAACATCGGAGAGGCCTATGGCGATGGATGTTCAGGCCTTAGCCAGCCAGTTTGTGAGATTGGATCTTTCGAAGCCCAGTTGGGTTCTAGCTTGCATGGTTTCTCGGTCTTCTTTATTTGATCGTATCAGGGAGCGTTAGTTTGATGACCCTCATTTGCTTGTCCTCAAGGACAAGGTTCAGCATGGTGATGCTAGAGATGTGACTATTGATGATGACGGGGTATTGAGGATGCAGGGTCAGATTTGTGTACCCAATGTTGATGGGCTTCGGGAGCTGATTTTAGAGGAGGCCAATAGCTCGCGATATTCCATTCATCCAAGTGTCATGAAGATGTATCAGGATTTGAGACAACACTATTCGTGGAGGCGGATGAAGAAAGACATGGTTGGGTTTGTATCTAGGTGCCTCAATTGTTAGCAGGTGAAGTATAAGCACCAGAGACCGGTTGGGTTGCTTCAACAGATAGAGATTTCGAAGCGAAAGTGGGAAAGGATCACCATGGACTTTGTAGTTGGGCTCCCACGAACTTTGAGGAAGTTCTATGCCATTTGGGTGATTGTGGATCGGCTGACCAAGTCTGCGTATTTCATTCAATGTGTATACTACCTATTTTTCGAAGCGTCTAGCGGAGATTTATATCCGGGAGATTGTTCGTTTGCTTGGTATTCCAGTTTCCATCATTTCAGATAGAGGTACTCAGTTCACATCACGGTTCTGGAGGGACGTACATCATGAGTTGGGTACTCGGGTGGAGTTGAGTACAACATTTCACCCTCAGACGGACGGACAGTCCGACCGCACTATTTAGATTCTTGAGGATATGCTTTGTGCGTGTGTGATTGAGTTTGGAGGGTCTTGGTATCAGTTCTTTCCACTGGCAGAGTTTGCTTAAAACAACAACTATCAGTCCAGCATTCATATGACACCGTTTGAGGCTTTGCATGGTAGGCGGTGTAGATCCCCGATGGGTTGGTTTGAGCCGGGTGAGGCTATTATTGGGCACAAACTTGGTTCATGATGCTTTGGATAAGGTTAATGTGATTCAGGATAGACTCCGTACAGCCCAATCCAGACAGAAGAGTTACGCGGATTGGAAGGCTCGTGATGTTTCCTATATGGTTGGAGAGTGGGTTCTGCTTCGGGTTTCTCCTATGAAGGGCGTTATGAGATTTTGGAAGAAAGGGAAGTTGAGTCTGAGATTTATTGGTCCTTTTGAGATATTGCGGTGTGTTGGGGAGGTTGCTTATGAGCTTGCCCTACCACCCACCTTGGCAGGAGTTCATCCGATATTTCATGTTTCGATGCTCTAGAGGTATCACGGTGATCCGTCGCATGTGTTGGATTTCAGTTCAGTCTAGTTTGACAAGGATCTATCTTACGTTGAGGATACATTGGCAATATTGGACAAGCATGTTAGAAAGCTGAGGTGAAAGAACATTGCATCAGTAAAGGTTCGTGGCAGGGTCAGTCGGCCGAGGAGGTGACCTAGGAGACCGAGCAGGATATGTGCAGCTGTTACCCTCATCTTTTCACTACTTCAGGTATGTCTCTATGCTCGTTCGAGGACGAACGAATGTTTAAGTGTGGGAGGATGTAACGACCCGGCCGGTCATTTTAAAAATTAACGCCCCAATCCCTTATTAACTGCTTATTCCGTGTTTGTTTCTCCTATTTTGATTTACCGGAATGTTTGGTTTTGAGTTTCGGAGAGTTTTGGGACACTTAGTCCCTAAATGAGAGTTTAAGTTTTAGAAATTGGACCATAGTCAAAGCAGTATGAATACAGCCTCAGAATGGAATTCCGTTGGTTCCTTTAGCTCCGTTGGGTGATTTCGGGCTTAGGGGCGTGTTCAGATTGTGTTTTGGAGGTCCGTAACTAATTTAGCCTTGAAATGTCGAAAGTTGAATTTTTGAAGTTTCCGGTCGATAGTGAGATTTTCATATCGGGGTCGGAATGGAATTCCAGAAGTTGGAGTAGCTCCGTAGTGTTGAATGTGATGTTTGTGCACAATTTCAGGTTATTCGGACGAGGTTTGATAGACTTTTTGATCGAAAGCATGATTTGAGAGTTTTTGAAATTCTTAGGCTTGAATCCGATATAAAATTGGTGTTTTGATATTGTTTTGGGAGTTCTGAAGGTTGGAACAAGTTTGAATGATGTTTTAGGATTGGTTGGCATGTTTGGTTGAGGTCCCGGGGGCCTCGGGTGTGTTTCGGGTGGATAACGGAGGGTGTTTGGCCTTAAAAGAACTGTTGTTGTTGTTGTATTTCTTGGTTCTGGTTTCCTGATATGTGATCGAAATAGTGGGGCTGTGATCGCATAGGTTTGTTGGTAAGGCGGCAGAGTTTGTGCTATGCAATCGCCAGTATTGATCCGCAATCGCGAAGTGAGAGGAGTCAAAGCAGTGCGGTCACATGAGGTTGTACGCAAACGCACAACGTGAACGCGTGTGGCAGGGGGTGATTGGTTACTCTGTGTGAATGCGGTTGGGTGTACGTGATCGTGTAGAGGGAGGAGAGCCAGTGCTATGAGAATGCGTGAGATGGATCGCGAATGCACTGAAGAAATTTTATAAAAAGTTGGGCAGTGTTTTAATAGCCCAATCCGCGATCCTTCTCCATTTTTCCACCATTCTTGAATGAGATTGAAGCTTTTGAGAGAGATATTTGAGGAAACCAAAGGGGAATCATTTGGAGGTAATATTCTTGATTTCATAACTCGTTTATATGTGATTAAAGATCTAATTAGTGGTGAGAATTTGGAGAAATCAGTGCAATAATGGGTAATTAAGGCTTGAGATTAAGAGACCTTAAAATAAAAAGTTGAGGAGTCATTTGAACTCTGATTTTGGTATTCTTAGTATGTATAGACTCGTGGGTGGATGAGGATCCTTATGATATAAATTTTACCCAATTCCGAGACGTGGGCCTGAGGAGCATTTTGGTCATTTTACCTAATTTTGCGTATTAGCTTAGAATTTCTTTGTAAAATCAGTTACTTGAAGTGCTATTTATATTATGCAATTGAATTAAATAGATTTGGGCCATTTGGAGTCAAGTATTCGTGGCAAGAACGTGGTTTCGGGTTGACTTTGAGCCGATTCGAGGTAAGTGGCTTGCCTAACCTTGTGTGGGGTACTTCCCCTTAGGATTTGGTATTGTTGATATTTGAAATGCCTTGTACGTGAGGTGACAAGTATGTACTTGTGCTAATTGTTGAAAATTCGATTTTCACTAAGTAACTAAAATTGTGTTTCTCCTCCTGTTATTACTACTTGAAATTTCAGTCTGGTGTTAGCTTAGGGAAGCACGTCTAAGTGATTTAATTGCTTTATTTGCTCAAACTACTTTACCTGAATTCTGTGCAACATGCTAGGCTAGAATTACCTGTTTGCCTTAATATGAAATTGACATTTGCTGAATATTTTTCATGTTGCTGCTGTGTAATTGACATTTGGGACCTCTGGACATTAGGGTTTAACCGCTGGTCAAAAGCTTTAACAGCCGATCTCTTCGTTGCTCAGGTAAAACTCAACACTGTTTTTACCTCTATTTCTTTCAATTTTACTCAATCGTGCTCACATCATCTACCATTAGTCACTTTTACTCACGATTTTGAATACATGAAACCCTAGAGCCTTAAATGGCACTATAAATAGGGATGTAATGTTATCACCTAATAACCATCGAACACCGAAGAAAAACACACTAAGAAAATTTGAAAAAGGAAGAAAATCAATATAGTAGTTGTAGAATTTCTTCAACTAAGGCTAAGTTCTTACTCGAATTCTTATTTTGCTCTGAGGTGCTCATTTGGTCGAAGTCTTCGAGTTCTTGGATCCTAACGACTAAATGAGTCCTAATTTTGGTATACTGCCCTAGAGAAGGTCAGTACACATTTATCCCCTCCTCTTCAATTGTTTTACTGTACTACTATGAACATGTTGTTGCTTTCTTTTAACCGTGCTCGCTTATGATGCTTATAATTAGTACATAAATGTTATTTTCAGCTTATGATACGATGTTGCTTACTTATGATCACTTTCCATGATTTAAGTCTTTAATTAATATTGATCAAGTTGTTATGTGACCTTAATAGCTACATTTCTGAGCTTAAACAACCTACATGATTAAGTTTCCTCCTTGTGTCCCTAATGATTTTCAGATAGCCAACATAATTAAATTTTCTTAATGTGCCTTAATGACTTTCATGCTTGTCTAAATCTCAGATTTTCTGTCAATAGTTTTATTGTGATCTTTATCTCTGTACACTATTTTCTTGCATCCTACTATCTCATGGTCGAGATCACTGCCTGATAATCTTCATTAGGACAAAACCTGAGAGTTTATAGTTTACACCCTTCATTATTTAATTGAAGCATGAAAGCCTAAGTGTTTAAGTGGTCTCCTTCTCTATATCAATGTCTGTTAACTCTGAGAATAACTTTTGAGTTGTCATTATGATAGTCTTGTATTCATGTCTAACTGATGGTTGTACCTATATGAAACAATGTTGTTAGGATGAACTCTTGTGAACTTCAGTGACCCTTTTGCCTATAATTTGTTGTTATTAAGTTGTCTTTCATAAAAAAAGCAGGGCATAGTCATTCTTGTTAGAATTCAGTGATAACTGTTTTCAACTGAATATGATCGCTTCATATTCAGATGCTAATTTTAGCCTATACACTTAGTTAAACCTGTTTAGTATAATCCTTCCCTTGTCTATAATTCCCTCCCTTGATTTCATTGATGATTTGATTCTATAATAGGTAAAGCTTACCCTGCCTTTGTAAGATCATTAAAGTATCTGTGCATAGTTAATTTTAAATGTTGTTTGTTCCCCTGTTTGACTTCTTGATCCCATGCTTTTGTTTTAAACTGTACTCAGTCCTCTCCTTACAGCCAATCTGAATTGAATTTGATCCTTAAACCTTATGAGAAGTTCTTATTTGATACTACCTAAGCATAATGATTTGTTTAAGGTTAATGCTATTATGAGAATGATTCCATTAAGCATCTTTATGAACTCCACATTGAATCTATAATCTATAATCTTACTAAGAATCCCGATCATGTTCTGGTACTTATGATAACACCTAAGAAACTATTTGATGTAATTGTTTGTTTAAATTCTTGTTGATGCTTCTAAGAAATCCAAGTAGTGTGGTCAGTCTATGCATGTGCTAGTGGCAAGACTTAAGTTAACCAACTCATAATTAGTGTGCCAGGGCAGGACTATTTGTATTTCTCGTGTTGCTGCATATTTGAACTCTATATTTTTTTACCTTCCCTTTGAATGTGTTTTCCCCGATGTTTAGACCTTTGATAATATATTATAGTATTTTTTGTTCCTCTCCCACATGTGTCTGAAGTTTGACCTTTAGACTTACTTGTTGTTCATTTGGTATTAGGGACGTAATCATAAGGATTGTTTGAGTGTCCTTATGTTATTCTGTTAGGAGAAAAGTATACTTTTGTGGTAGGGGATATTATAGCATTTAGTTCACATTGAAAGGGCCTAGTTGGCACTTAAACTCACAGAGAAAAATAAGTCATTAGTGGTTAGGGGTATTTGGGAGTGAAGTTTAATTGAGCTTCTCTCCTCGATACAAGCATTGCCCTGGGCCTTGAGTCCTTTGGGAAATTTGAAGTATCGGGAGATTTAAAGGGAGCATCGACTTTGAGTAAAACTCTCTCCGTATCCCTTAATTCATTGACACTTTTGGTTCTTTAGGGGTTTAGTGTTTAATGATAACGAAATATTTTCAGTGTGAATTTTTGTTCATGTATAACCACCACATTAGTATAATTTTCTCATAAGTACTTGAATATTGTTAGTTTGTTACATTTTTGCTCCAATTATATGTTTATATGTTTCATACATGGTTGAATGTATAGAACATGTATCTAATGACCTTCTCCTTCTTTAGGGCATGTACATTTATTTGGGGTCTGCCGAGTTCCTAAAGAACTCAGGCCCAAGCCCAGTCTTGTTGCATTTTAGAAGCCTGAAGTCAGCTATTGTCGTCCCTTTATTGTTGGGCCTGCGTTTTGAGGCCCAATTTTCAGAGTCCAGTCCTCTTTCCCTCAACTTCTTTATTATTGTTTACTGCCTCGTTAATTCAGTTTACTACTTTGCTAGTTTAGTCTATTGTTTGTTGCATTTTGTTACATCTTTTGTTGTTATCTATCCTACATGTATTTAACACTTATATATTGGATTACATGCTTTACTTTATACCTTAAGTCATATAAAACATAGGCAAGCCTTAAACAAAATAAGATTTTAAAAAAGATAGTTAGTAGTTAATCCCATTTCGCTAATTATATTTGCTTATATCATACTATGTTTTTGCTCACTTATTTTTCTTAAAAAGATTTTGAAGCCCATGACTTAGTAAAAGTCGCAGCTCCACTTTCAAAAGAAAAAATCAGATCCGAATCGCAAGGCTAACCTTCTAAAAGAAAATCAACTCTTTCAAAAACAAAAATGTTGCTGCCCAATGAAGATTTCATAACCTTTTCTCAAGTCTAATATTTAAGATTTTAGAAACCAAGGTATATCTTGAGCTCACTTTTACAAACATTTCTTAGAATTACATGAATATCAATTCTCTAGAACTAAGTGTTTTCATACCCCTTTTTCACATGTTTTATAAATATCAACCACTCATATACATATTTCAAAACCCTTTCAATCACATCCACCAACATATTTTTCAAGACTTCTTACAAATTTACACCCTTTTGAAGTCTCACATCCCTTTTATTAGTATTTATTTCTCCCTTAGATATACAGTAAGCCGTACTCTTTAACGCTGATTAAGGCATAATATAAATAATTGATTCCAAATCTAGTCTAAGTCCTATAGAGCTACCTCAGATAAATTTTAAGGGGTGCCTAACACCTTCCCCTTAGAAGAACAAGAACCCTTACCCATAATCTCACTGATAAGCAGACTAATAATAAATATGACTTAGTAATTAAATAGGTACCTTAGTATACCTTTAAATATTAGGTAGCTACTCTCTTTTATCTGAAAGTACAAGGGGAGGGGTGAATTATAGCCTTTTTAAATTTCTAGTCGACTACTCTTCAGACCTAGTCGACTTATGCAGAGACAGTCTGCACAGAACTATTAGTCCTTTCGATTTAAATAAGTGTTAATCACAATAAATAGTAAAGGAACAGAATATAATATAAGAGAGATAAAGTAAATGACACTAGGAATTTTATACTGGTTTGGAACCAATGTGGTATCCTAATCCAGTTCTCTTGGGTTGCAAGAGTATTATCTTTTAGAGCTCTTTGTAAATTGAATTAAGTACAGCCTTTATGATTTTCAGCGATCACTACTAACGCTGACAGGATTGGTTTTCACTCGCTCACCAACAACGACCCTTTGGTTTACTCGCTCACCAAAGAAATGAACAATGATACAACCTCTAGGACACACTGCCTCTCCAATATTTTTCTGTCTCTCTTCTCTCTTTTGGGTACACAGTAAATCTACTAAAGTTAATTACAATTAAGAGTAGAATAAAGAACATGTAGTTGGATAGACAATTGTATAGAAGGTTGCGTGAATCTTCTTCTCAGTTGCTCTTCAACTTATATTGTTGCCTCCAATATGACCGTTTGCTGATTTTTCTCATTAAATGCAGAATATAATAGTCAATGTGATATATGATGGCTTTCCTTCTTAAGGAAATCTTCTTTGTGCTCCTTTAACAGATTCTTCCTAATCTTGATTCTTTCCTACAAATAAATATTCTTTCCTTGTGTAGTAAATCCCAGGCAATCTTTTTATTCCATCCAAATTACTTCTTCATAATTGTAAATTTCCTTTTAGAGCTTTGCTCCTCTTCCTTTATGGTCAATCTTGGCTCGATGCTTGGCTTTTGACTTATGGAAATAAAATCTCGCTTTTTCTCCTTTTTTTTATATAATCTATTTCCATATCAAAATCTTGCAGTGACTTGGCAAATCTTTTCAATAGTCTTGCCTTGAGATAGTAGTAAAACCCAACACTTCTCTTTCAAACTCGTAGTATATATATCCAAAATTGAATAGAATATCTTCCTTCAAGAATATATAATATTTTTCCATTAATACTTGTGAACTCTTCTTCCGGCTGTGTAAGTATGAACTCTTATGTAGACAATCCAAGAGAATTTCAAGATCCTCTTCCTTTTGACTTTGGATCTTGAATATTATCTTCAATATGAAGATCTCAATATATTTTTGAACTCCTATTATATTGGAGATATTCCTTTCTTGATCTTGGGAAATAATCTCCTTCCATAATATAGATTGCACTACATCCATAATATATTTTCTTTCCATAGAAAATATATTCTTCTTGTATTGAAAATATTCCTTTTTTGATCTTGTAGTATCTTTTTCAAATAATATCTTTCCTTCATAAAATAATAGATCTTCTCCAGGATTTTAGCAACCTTCCTTTCAAGATATTTAAGAACTTTCCTTCCATAATTTCCATAGAGTCTTCTTCTCATATTGTAGTAAACTATTCAATATTTGAAATATGACTTTCAAATATTATTCATTCCATGACGCTTGGATATAAATCTCTGAAAATAATCTTCCTTGATAAAATCATCATATGATATTCTCTTTCTCATATTTGTTTGGGTCTTTACCAACATCTTCTTTCTCGAATAAACATGTGCAAGAATAAGACTACCACAAGTAAATATTCTTTAATTAATAATTATGTTGGTTTGTTATCATCAAAATTAATGCGTGAAAACTTGAAGCTAACATTATGAACAACAGAAAAACCACGAGTTGACTCTTGTTTTGACTAGTGCAAAATAGGGTGCAACAACATGTCGACTCTACTAGGGATTTCTCACTTAGGTTCTTTTAAAGCATGGCTTCAATTTTAATGCATATGGCTCCAATTTTTAATTTATACTTACTTTTAACCATGTCAAGCAACAGTGATGAAGATTATGTTAAGAAGGTGGATCAAGTATTGCCAACAAAATTTAGGTCAAAGAGGAAAACTGTTAGGGTTTGCCCCGATTTTTTTTGCATATTTAAAATTTACCTTTTCTTGAAGAGAGACAAAATTATTTATTATAATTATTTAATAAAAGGAAAGTATAGATTACAACCATATTTGACTAATCATTTTCTTGGAGATGTTTTGTACTTCTTAAATAGAGAATTCCTCCATTACACAATAACAATAGCATCCATAATATAGTTGTCACGACTCTAAAATCTCACCTTAGAAATCGTGATATCACCTAATCTCTAAGACTAGGTAAGCCTAGCACATATTGAGAATTTAACAAAAATAAACAACTAAGTTATTAATTCAAACAGGTAAATGACATAATAAAATATAAAACGGAATAACAGGCATACAATTCCAAAACTGGTAGTACATAGTCATAAGTTCTACCGAAATACACTAGGAATCTCTATTGATATACTGTTCAAAAATAAAAGAAAAAGTAGCATATGATCACTAGAGGGTGACTCCGAGGCCTGGGAGCATCAAGCAAGTATACCTTGAAGTCTCCGAAATATTTGAATCAACTCACTAGCATCTAGCACGCGAAGAGGAACCTGGATTTGCATAAAAATGTGCAGAAGCGTAGAATGAGTACACCATATTGGTACCCAGTAAGTATCCAGACTAACCTTGGTGGAGTAGTGACGAGGTAAGTCAAGACACTCACTAGACACAATACTTGTGCAAGATATTAATGTAAAGTTAGCAACGAGAAGTAAAAGCAATAAATGACAACAAGGTAGAATATTAAAATAAGGCTAACAACAGAAAATAAATACAGCAAATGACAACAAAGAGTAAACAAGTGATAGAAACAGTCAACAATCAAATACAATTAAAAATACAAGTGAAATAAATTAAAGGAGACAACAACCGTTCAAATAAACAAGTCGTTCCAACATAGAATGTACAATAAGAATTACCCCGAGGTACCACACCTTATAATCACATTTCACAAGTCACAAATCACAAATCTTCCTTATATCGCCGCGTTAGACTTACATTTAATTTTAAAAATATTTTTCTGAAATAGCTTCACGCGCTTTAGCACCCCTTATCTTGGCGCGTGTGGTTCAAATGAAGTAATTTTCCTTACTAGCAACACGTGCATATATCATCCTTATCTCACCGCATGCGCATTATTATCACCATCCTTATACCGCTGTATTTGCATCTCATCACAACACAATAATCAACTCACAACACACGTGCCCATATGCCATAATAATTCCACAACAGCAATACCAATATCACCACAAGACATAGCCCACGACTCAACCCTAATGTGTACAAGAATCGCAATAACAACAAAATGAAATAGAAAATAACTCAACAGTGAAAGATATTTCATAAACAACAACTTCAGTTAAAACATGTTAATAGCTCTTAGTAATTACAACTTCAACTATCTGCATAAAAGTAAACTCAACAATGAAAGACATGATATGTAATAACAACCTCAATTGAATGCATATAAGAGTAAACTCGACAATGAAACATAAAACATATAATAACAACTTCAATTAAAGCATATAAGAGTAAACTCGGCAAGGAAAGGTAGAACATGTAATATCAACTTCAATTAAAAGTATCTAAGAAGCCTAAGCGTCTAAATCAGTCGATTTTCACAGATAAGGTCGTGTACACACTTTTCACCTCATATACATGTCTTTCACGTAGTTCAAATACTGCAATTAAACCAAATACTATGTGGTAGTTTTTTCACACAATGTTAGGCAAGATACTTACCTCAACAAGGCCAAATCAACACTTAAATATTACTTTTCCTATGAAATTCGCCTCCGCACGACTCAAATCTTACAAAAAATGACTTAATATCATCAAACAATACAAGAGAAACTAATTCTTATAAGTAAATTAAGTTTTATACACAATTTCCCAAAAGTCAACAAAAGTTAAACCGGCGCCCGCCCAGTCAAAACTCGAGTCTAAGGGTAGATCTCGACTACCCATAACCCCGCAAGTCTATATATGTATTTTACTTTCAAATTCGAGTCCAATTCGACTCTTAAATCTCAAATTTTCAAAACATAGATAGAATCCCCACAAATTCTCTTTAAATTCCATGGATTAGAAGCTAAATCTCATAAATAATCATGTATTATAATTGAAAATGACTCAAAATCACTTACCCAATAGTTGTATGTGAAAATTCCTCCTCAAAATCACCTCCTACCAAGTCTAGGGTTCTAAAATGTGATAAATGGAGTTAAGTCCCATTTTCAAGCCTTTTTGTTTAGGTGCAGAAGTCGCAAATGCGATCTAGTGAACCCACAAAAATTCAGAGATCACCTTGCGTATGCGCACCTGACAACCCAGGGAAATGTTGCAAATACGACACTGACTTTGCATTTGCGAAGTCAACCCCTTTCGCAAATAAGCCCAGTTGGTCACAAATGCGAGATACCCAACGCAAGGCCAACCTTCGCAATTGCGAGTAAGGAATCGCATTTGCAATGCTTGAGCCTTCCCTTCCCACTTTACAATTGTGATACTGGTGCTCGTAATTGCGATTACTACAGCACCAACACACCAACAACCTGAAAAAGATAAATCCAATCCGAAATTCACCCAAGTCCTCGGGGTTCCACATCAAACATCTACAAAATCTGAATTTATCATATGAACTTGATTGCATAATCAAAACACTAAAATAACATTCAAAACCACGGATCAGACATCAAAACATATGAAATTCAAAAGGAAACTCAAAAATCGCTAGAGATACAACCAAGCTTCTGATTCCTCTCGAACCAACTTGGAATTATACCAAATTTGTAGACAAGTTCCAAATGACAAAACAGACCTAATACAAATCTCAAAATCAAAATACAAACCCGATAGCCATAAAGTCAACCTAAGGTCAAACCAAAGGAATTTCTAAACCTTCAAATTGACAACTTTTGGAAAAACAAGTCAAATCAACCTAAGAACCTCCGATTAACTTCCGTGTATATGCCTAAGTCCAAATTACAATACGAACCTATTTGAGCCATCAAAAAATTGTTTTGGGGTCATTTTTACGAAAGTCAAACCTTGATTAACCTTTCTAACTTAAACTTCTAAACTAAGAAGTAAGGGATCCAAATCATTCCAAAACTTTCCCGAAACAAAACTAACCATCCCTGCAAGTCATAAAATCACAAATACACAAATGAAAATCTTTAAAAGGGGAAACATGGCTTAAATACATAAAACGATCAGTCGAGCCATTATATTAGTCCTCAAAAGAATCTTTCTTAGAAGGAGAATTTGTTCTCTTGATAAGTTTATTTCTCTTTTATATTAGTATATTGTTGTAAGTCAATTGATCAGAATCATATAATACTATATTATGCTTGTAACAACCCCACCGGTCATTTGAGCTCTAGTGCATTATTCGGCGGTTTGAAGCCTTTAGTAGCTTCACTTCATATATTATAATTACTTGTATGTGTAGTCAGATTTGAATTTTTTTGAGAAGTTCAGAGTTGATTTGGAAGGAAAATTCTCAGTTCAGAAGATTAAAGTTGAAAGCGTTTACCAAGGTTTGACTTTTAAGTAAACGACCTTTAGATCGGGGTTTGAAAGTTTCAGTAGGTTTGTATAATAATTTTTCACTTGGGCATATGTTCGGGTTGAGTATCAGATGGTCTAGGAGCATTTCTACGCTTATTGTGGAAGCGGCATTTCAAAGATTTTAGAATTTCCTAAGCTTGATATAAAAGTTGACTTTGGTGTAATAGATGAGCGTTTGAGATTCTGAGCCTTGGAATAATTTCATACTATGATTTGTGACATGTACGTAAAATTTGGCGTCATTCTGGAATGTTTAAGTAAGATTCGGTAGCCTTCGATGAAGTTTGAATGTTTGAAGTTAAAGAAGGATTTTGATCGATGATTTGCGATTTTGATGTTATACGTGGTTTTTCGAGCCTTTGAATAAGATTGGATAAGGTATTTGGACTTGTTGATGTGATTGTAAGGGGACATGGGGGTCTCGGTGTGTTTCGGGATGGTTTCGAATCAAGTGTGGAAATTTGTTGTTGCTGATTTGCTGGTTCTAGTTTTGTTCTTCGCGAACGCAGAGGGGAGCTCACATTCAGGAAGAAGGATTGGAGTTAGAGGATTGTTGTTCGTTGCGTTTGCGATGTAGGACTCGCATTCGCGAAGGTGTGGGAATGAGGAGAATCGCGTTTGCGACAGGGAGTTAGCGTTCACATAGTTGAATATGGGCCCGGAAACTTAGATTTCACGTTCGCGATGGACTGGTCGCATCCACGATGAGGTAGCCTGGTGAAGCTTCGTATTCACGAGCCTTTTCTCACGTTCGTGAAAAGGAGGTTTGCAGATGGAGAAGGTTGTGTTTTGCGAACGCGAGGGTCAGGCCGCGTTCGCGAAGAAGGATAGGCTTGGGCAGACTTGTTTTTAATTCGGGACTTAACTCTTGTAGACATGTGATTTTTGACCCTCCCCAATATTTTTCATATTTTAGCGCGTAAATATTTAATTTAGGCATAATATAGATATTTTAAGTAATTTTGACTCTTTTACTCTATTTTATTAAAAAAAATAAAAATTTACAAAAATAGGTTCATTAATGTTTTGTAGTCATTTTTAATCTAAAAAATATACAAAAATAGTATCGTATTTTTATTTTAGTATGATATTTGAAAATACCAAAAATAGATTTGTTTTAATGGTTAGTTTTATTTTAATAATTAGTTGAATAATAGTAATAATTAATAAATGGGCCCGTATTTTTAATCTCGTTCGCAGCGAAAGAATAGAACTTGGGCTCGAGCAATCCATTTTTAGGCTTAATTTTGGACCTAGCTCACAATTATCAAGCCCATAATTCCTAGGACCATACCCCTTAACCTAAAAACCCTACCAAAAAACCTACAATATAAAAAGAAAAAAAAGAAAAAAGGAAAAAGGGAGAACGAAGAAGGCTGGACAGAAAAGAACGAGCAGCTGCGCAAAAACGAGACCCCCCCCCCCCACGCGTCATCTGCTTCAATCCCTCTCCACCTTTCTTCATTTTCCCAGCGAACCAGAACGACCCCCACCCCCTTCACGTTGTCATATTCGACGACCCCCCCTTTCCCCGAACGTTTTCCTCACAACGGACCCGCCAGCAGCCATGGCTTGAAACCACCATGAGACACCGAGAACACATAGCTGCCATGGCTTGAACCCTACCCTCTCGTTCATCATCTTCTTGAAGCAGCCATCCATGGCTTCTTGTTGAACGAAATAATAGATCCCCTTCCCCACGAGTTCATCTTCTCCAGTAAAGCTAACAGATGAAGACCTAGAAGACCTAAGACGATGGAGAAGCAGCCGCTGCCGTGAGCTTCATCGTCTTCATCCTTCATCTTCCGCCATAAACCCGCAAAACACACCCCCCGTCGTCTTCCACCTGACAAGAACCCAAAAGAGAACCAACAGCTCTGTGTCCTCTTCTTCTGGACAAAACGCAGACATTCACAAAGAAAAATGCACCTATAGGGAGACGAGAGGAACGAGGGTCTTTCTTTGTCATGGATACCGTTGGCTTTGTCGTTCTGGTTTAGTTCGAGTTTTCCGGCGTACTTCGAGTTCGTCGGAGGTCGTCGTTCAAGGAGTCCGTTCCAGTCGTACGTCGAGGTGATGATGGTTTTGAGGTCGAGTCGCAGTTCCGTCCAGGCTGTTCGAACTCCGTTCGACGGCCTATTCTCCTTCGAGTTGTAGCCGACACTTTCTTTCTGCAATTCAATATAGTGAAGAAAGGTTTTAGCCTCAAAAGTCCGCTTCTTTTCCATTTCAGCAAAGTTCATGCCATCTCTCTTTTAATCGCAGTTTTTTTGTTGATTTTATTTGGCTTGAATTTTTATCATTCTGTGCTTGGTTGTTTTCCATGATTAGTTTGTGTTTCATTTCTCATCATCAGTTGGTTCGATTGTGAGCGCTTTGGGTCAAAGGTATAATTTTGATTTATATGAATCTAAATTCAGGTGTAGTAGTAGGGAGGCACGTATACTTTGTTTAAATTTGAGATAGCATAATTCGTATTAGTCAGAGCATTTGGTACAGTTGGGTCATGAATGTTAATTAATTTTAAAAGGGGTGTTGGGTTTGTTTACTGAAAATGGCTAAGGGACAATGGAGTAGCTTGTGAACTAGTAAATGGGCCAACTTTAGTTGTTGTTTTTTTTTTTCAAAAAAGGGGCCAATTGTACTACAGTCATTTTTTAAAAAATTCATTTATGCTAGCCCTTGACTTTGCAAAGTTTTCAAACTCGTAAGGAAAAACGTAAAATGAATATTCAAAGCCTTTAAGCGCGTTTAATATACCATTGTGGACCCGTTCGCGTGACATGATTGTGATTTTTAAAAACAAAATCAGAGTATACGTTCGTGTAACTTCGGCTAAATTTTCTTAATAATAAACAAGCGTTATTAATTATGGACACGTTCGCGTGACATGATTTTTGATGCGCCAAAGGGAAAGAGTATACGTACGCGTAACTCAATTCTTTAACTACGAATAATCAAGTGATTTAAAAGCGGTTAGGGTAAATGCACATAGGATCTAAAATGAGTAATTAAAAAATTTAATAAACCAAGTATGATCAAAGTGACCGTGCTAGAACCACGAAACTCGGGAGTGCCTAACACCTTCTCCCAGGTTAACAGAATTTCTTACCTGAATTTCTGCGTTCACAAACCGTAAATAGAGTCAGTTTTCCTCGATTCGGGATTTAAACTTGTGACTTAGGACACCATAAATTATCCCAAGTGGCGACTCTGATTTTTAATAAATAAACAATCCCGTTTCGATTGTCCTTTAATTGGAAAAACTCCCTTGTATTTATACCCTTTACGGGGTGTAGATGAAAAGGGAGGTGTGACAACTCTCATTTCTCTCATTTTCCACTTGGGCGATCGAATTTGGAGAGCTAATTAGATGAGTTTTTAATCAAGCAACACAAGGTAAGTGATTCCCATTTGTTGTAAGTGAAATACATGGATGATATATGTATTTAAAAATGGAATTTCGTAGAAATTGTGAGATTATGGAAGAAAACCTAGAATTTGGTATTTTTTGGATTTTGATTATGAAATTGGACATATAATAAGAATAAATTATATATTTGAGTTCGTGATATTATGGGAATGTTTATCTTTAAAAAATTTCGAAATTCGGATATGCGGGTTCGGGATTAACTTTGTTGACTTTTCGAGTGGGAACTGAAATTGTTATAAATTGTTAAATTACGAATATGAGAGTACATTTTGATTGGTTTGCACTTTGTTTGATTAGTTTTAGATCATTTGCCATCGGTTTGAGGTATAAGAGAGGCGTTGGAGCCGATTGTCGGATTTCGGAGCAAGGTAAGTCTCCTGTCTAACTTTGTGAGGGAAAAATTACCTCATAGGTGATGCATTTGTTATGTGCTACTTGTTGTGGGAGCTATGTATACACAGGGTGACGAGAGGTGTATGTAGCTAGATTCATGTTTATGACCACGCATATCTAGGACTTTACCATTCAATAGTTGTAATACATGAATTTAATTTGTTAGTTTAATTATTTGAAACTTATAATTGAATTTTGATAGAGATCATGTTAAATCGAATCTCAATTCCTTGAGTTACTTGGAGGGATAATTGATTGATGGTAAATATCATCCTTACTTTATGTCTCTGACCTTGCATAGTAAATACGCGATCCGTAATTCGATAAGTTTCTTCTCTTCTTAGGGATTGGGCTGAACGCCTCAGCAATATATATAATGATATGCATCCGTGGATCTGGTCGTACGACCTCGACAGTGTATGCACACGACTATATAGATCGGGTTGAACGACCTCGATATAATTCGTGCGTAAAATCTCTAGGAGTCTGAATATCCGAGATTACCTTCTTGATTGAGACTTGGAAATTACAGTATATTCCCTTTATGACTGGAGATCGGATATCCACTTGATGCCTCTAATTTGTTGAGATGGCATGTGGTATTTGGGGATTTTTAAAATAATCATCTGTTAAAGGATTACGTTAGCTATTGTTTCTTATTCTATTGATATTGTTGTATTTCATGCCTACTTGTAATTTTTGTATTTTATATATGGGACCACTAGTAAATGTCGATGTTGACCCCTCATTACTACTTTTCGGGGTTAGGCTTGATACTTACTGGGTACGCATTGATTTACGTATTCATACTACACTTATGCACTTATTCTGCAGGTATATTTTCGATGGTCATTTGGGCATGTAGGTGTAGTTGCCGAGAGGACTTTATGGTGAGTTGTGCTCCATATTGTGATCCGCAGGACACAGAGTCTCCATTATATTTATTTACTTTATCTTGTCTATCTAATATTCCAAACAAATGTTATATTATTATTGTACTTTCTAGTAGATGCCCATGCACTTATGACACCGAATTTCGGGATGTTCTAGCAATTGATGTGGGAGCTTCGTCACATTTTTATTTTATATTTTACTAAATTGTAGTACCCATAATTTTTAATGCATTTATTTCATTATTTAACAAAAATTCATGATTTCAAAAGTAATAATGAATAATTAAGTTGATAGTTCACCGTTGGCTTGGCTAACAATGATGTTTGGCGCCATCACAATCTATAGTGAGAATTGGATCATGACAATGCCTCTTTTGGTATAATTCTTTTTTCATCTGAATTATTGTCGTCAATGTTTGATTTGTTAGCTTTCGCATAAAATCTTATACTTCCAATCCCTACAGGAATTAGGAAGAGGAAGGGGAAAGAGAACTAATAAGAATTCCGAAAAAGGCATAAATGAAAGAGCATAAATCTTTCGGTTAAAAAAAAAAAGATGTAGATACATATGAAAAAGAAATGTAGACTCTTAATGATCCATTTCCTTATATTTTCTTCTTCAAAACTGTATATTTTTTGTTCTTGAGAAATTACTACCTTGGGTGTAGACATTTTTCCCATTGCGTTATCAGGATCTCACGCATAATGTTATTCTTTTGTTTTTGTTTTCAATTCTTCGCTTCTGTCCCAAGAGATTCAAAATAGGACTTTGCGATAACAACTTCTCGGAAAACTTTCGTAGTTCTGACACATTTTTCGAACCATTTTACCTTAGGAAAAAAATTAAAGGAAAAGAAGAAGCAGTCAACATATAAATGAAAGGAAATAATTATCACGATCCAAAATTCTAACACGCCGTGATGGCGCCTAGTACATCAGCTAGGCAAGCCGAAACATAACAATAAAGAACCAGAACAACGAAATTTATAGAAATAGCATAAGTCTAAAACTTCAATATAGCAAAATATCGCTAATACATGATAAATCACCCAAAAACTCGTAAATACATAGTCTTGAGCTCTACAACGGAATATAAGTCTGAAAACTAAATAACAATATTGTCTGAACTAAAACAACAGTCTATAAGAAAAGACAAGTCAAGACTGCAAGGGAAATACAACTCTACCTCGTCTCTCGATACTCTACTCAACAAGAAACTCTGCTACTGATAGCCGGTACCAACACCTGGGTCTGCACAATTAAGTACAAAATGTAGTATGAGTACAACCAACCTAATGTACTCAATAAATATCGTAACTAACCTCGGAAAGGTAAAAAAAAAGCGGAAATTATAAATGATACTTGCTATAACATTGTACAGTTTCATCAATTTAACAAGTACAGAACAATAATGTAATCAAGTCATAAAGCACAAAAAGACCTCTGAGTGTGTGTGCAATTACTCAAGTTCTCTGCTCAGTCAATGATACAACATAAAAATATGATATGCAGATACATCAGATAATAAACCATGGAACTTGCGAGTAGAGCTGAAATGCAAATCCAAAACAATCACTAGCCAGATTTTCCTCAACTTTTCCATATCCGTACCAAATCACTGATCAATTTTCCTCAATATCTGCGGGTACGCCATCAAGAGAGAAACATGAAAGGATGACCTTAGGTGTATAATCCATATCCACATGCAATCACGGTCAATTCAACCTGCTACTAACCCGGCGTGGTCATAGGCTCAATATAATAATCGACCCCACGGGCTCACAGGAATAAAAGTACAATCTGTCATGCGTGTTCGCATGCATAACAAAACAATCCGCCGGGCATGGTCATAGGTATAACAACACAATCCGCCCGATGTGGTCACGTGCATCCAGTTCAAATTATATCACATAGGAGCGAATATACAAGAATACAAGAATAATAGATTTGATGCTCATGGTTTGGTATAAATGACAAGCTAAAGTGTAGGCATGTGCAAAGTGTGCAATCATGGCTAAAATCGACAATTTTATCATAGAATGAAAATTATTAGGATCATTCAGGGAATTAGTGTCACAACCCAAAAATCCAACTAGTCGTGATGGCACCTAATCCAACCCGCTAGGTAAGTCAATTTAATAAAATCCAATTTCAAATGAGATCTACTGAGAGAAATAATGATAATATAACTGAACTTTTATACAAAGAATCCTCAAGGACTGGTAGTACAAATCATAAGGTTCTAAGATCTAGAGTTTACAAAACTGGTATGAAATAAATACATAATCTGTTTGAAATGTACATAAACATATTATTATAAATTTAAAGCTACCATAAATAAGAGGCAGCTACAACTAAAATGCCGATACATTTTCAATGTCAGCTCCCTCCATACACAGCAACATCAGCTCCAAAATCTACACGCAAGGTATAGAAGTGTAGTATGAGTATCTCAATAAGAAACAAACCTAACCTTAGGTTGAAAGCAGTGACGAGCTTGGACAAAGGTCAAAATCCAACACCAACAGCCAACAACAACTCATAACAATATAATGAAACAGTACAAGTAATATTCAAAAATGTTCAGCTCAGCTCATTCATAGTTACGGAAAATAGACATGCTTTTTAGGTATAACAATAAAACCCAAATCTTTCACCGAAGTCACCAAAATGTGAGTATGTTAGAAAAATTATGATTTTTCCCAAAAACATTCAACAACAAATAAGATGCTTCATTATTAGATAGCATGAGAAAAGTACATCTCTATGTCTATATGTCAATGTGTATAAGAATTCATAAATGTTACATTACCGTATGACATGAGGAAATGCATCTCTATGCGTACATGCCAAGTATGCATGTCAAATATAATGCACCACAGTGATAAACACATGTGCTCATGATCTCAGAGTATTCAACCTCACTCAGCACGCTCAATCACTCAACACCTCCCAGTCACTCAACTCTCTGTTGGAGACTTCTACTTGACCACTTGCTTGTGTATGATAGGGAGTCGTGACTTTATGAGTGACACTATACTTGGTGAGTAAGGTGTCGAAAGCTTTGTTGCAAAAATGTGAGACCCCATCACTTATGATATCCTTGGCGTACCAAATCTTGTGAAAATGTTCTACTTCAAAAGCGCCACCACATTTCTCGCTTCATTGTTGGGTAAAGCAACAGCCTCAACCCATTCGGATACATAATCAACTGCGGCCAAAATGTAGGTGCTTCCACAATAACTCACAAAAGGACCCATGAAGTCAATACCCCACACATCAAAAATATCAATCTCCAAAATGGTGGTGAGGGGTATTTCCTTTTTCTTTGAGATTCCTCTGGCCCTTTAACATTCATCGCAACGCTTGACGAGATCACTTGCATCTTTGTAAGGAGTGGGCCAATAGAAAACGGAACTTAACACTTTGGTCGTCGTTCTTGCTCCACCATGGTGACCACCATATGGCGATGAATGACAAGCCCTAAGAATTTCAACTTGTTCCTCTTATGGTACACATATTCTAATCACTCCATCCATACAAATCCAAAAATGGTATTGTTCATCCTAATAATAGTCTTGACAATCTCGTTTGAGCTTCTTTCTTTGGTTTGAAGAGAACTCATTCGGGATGATACCACTCACAAGAAAATTTGCTAGATCTGTGAATCATGGCACCTCTTTCATTGAAATAGCCAAGAGTTGCTCATCGGGGAAAGAGTCATTGATTTCAAGGTCATCATGTGGCCTCCCCTCCTCCTCCAAACGAAACAAGTGGTTCGCCACTTAGTTTTCACTCCTTTTCCGATCTTGATGTCTATATCAAACTCTTGCAACAAAAGTACCCATCTCATCAACCGGGCTTTGGAATCTTTCTTGCTTATAAGATAACGAAGTGCCACATGATCCATATGGACAATTACTTTTGCACCCGTCAAGTACGGGCGAAACTTCTTAATAGAAAACACAATGGCAAAAAGTTCTTTCTCTGTAACAGTGTAGTTGACTTGGGCACTATTCATGGTCTTACTTGCATAATAAACCGGAAGAAAAATCTTGTTAATACGTTGCCCCAAAACACCCCACTGCTACATCACTTGCATCGCACATGAGCTCAAAAGGAACACTCCAATTTGGAGCGGTGATGATGAGAGTAGTAGTCAACTTGAGCTTTAGCAATTCAAAGGTTCTCATGCAATAATCATTGAAATGAAACTTGGCATATTACTCCAAAAGCTTGCACAATAGGTTCACCACTTTAGAGAAATCCTTGATGAAACGCTGATAAAATCCCATACAGCCTAAGAAACTCCGCACGCCTTTCACTGAAGTTGGAGGTGGAAGTTTAGAAATCACCTCAATCTTTACCTTGTCGACTTCAATGACATTCTTTGTGATCTTGCGTCCAAGTACAATGCCTTCCTCAACCATAAAATGACATTTCTCCCAATTGAGCACCAAGTTTGTTTCTTCACATCTTGCCAACACTTTATCCAAGTTTTCTAGACAATCATCAAAAGAATTCGCGACCACCGAAAAGTCATCCATGAAGACTTCAAGGTAATCCTCCACCATGTCCGTGAAGATTGCTATCATACACCTTTGAAAAGTTGTCAGTGCATTGCACAACTCAAATGGCATCCTCGAGAATGCGAAAGTACCATAAGGACATGTAAAAGTAGTTTTCTCTTGATCCTTCGGAGCAATTAGAATTTGATTGTAGCCTGAATACCCATCAAGGAAACAATAGAATGCACGGCTGGACAATCTATCAAGCATTTAATCCAGAAAGGGAAGTGGAAAATGGTCCTTCCTTGTGACTTTGTTAAGCTTACGGTAGTCCATACACACTCTCTACCCGGTCATCGTTCTTGTAAGAAACAACTCATTCTTATCATTGGTGACCACCACCATGACCCTTTCTTTGGGACTCATTGAACTGGAGAAGTCCACGAACTCTCGGAAATGGGGTATACAACCCAGCATCCGACCACTTTATGATCTCCTTTTTGACATACCTCTTGCATGGCTTCGTTGAGTCTCCTTTGATGTTCAATAGATGGTTTGGCACCTTCCTCCAAGTTAATCTTGTACATGCAAAATGCGGGGCTTATCCCTCGAATATCCGCCAATGTAGATCCAATAGCCTTCTTCCTCTTTTGTAGCACTACCAATGTAGAATCTACCTACAAGTTAGTCAAACAAGAGGAAAGAATAACCAGTAAAGTAGAATAAGTGCCAAGAAATTCATACCGAAGATGTGGAGGCAATAGCTTCAACTCCAATATGGGAGGCTCCTCAATTGAAGGCTTTGTTGGAGGAGTTGTTCTATTTTCAAGATCCAAGGACAATTTGCAGGGCTCATAAGTGTACGACCCTATCCCTTGCAAAGAGTTCACACATTCCACATAACCATCCATCTCTTCATCATCACAGTTGATCAAGACGGCCTCCAATGTATCATCAACATTCATCACAACACTTGTTTCATCCACAATCACATCGGTCACCAAGTCCACAAAAAAGCACACCTCATTGCTATTGGGTTGCCTCATAGACTTACACACATAGAAAACCACTTTTTTATCACCAACCTGGAAAATAAGTTCTCCGGCTTCAACATCAACTAGAGACTTACCCGTAGCAAGTAAAGGTCTACCAAGAATAATTGGCACCTCATAGTCAACCTCACAATCAAGAATGACAAATTTACTGGAAGAATGAATTTATCAACACGAACTAACACATCATCAATTACTCCCAACAGTCTCTTCATAGTACGATCGGCCATTTGTAATCTCATAGATATGGGTCTTGGTTGCCTAATTCCCAAATTCTTGAAAACCGAATAGGGCATCAAAGTTGATACTTGCCCCAAGATCACAAAGAGCTTTAGCAAATTCGGCACTTCCAATAGTACAAGGAATTGTGAAAGCATGGGGATCTTTCAATTTAGGAGCCATTGAATGCACAATTGCACTCACTTGATGAGTCCTCTTTAGTTTCACAATTTATTGACCTCTTCATTGTCACCAAATCCTTCATAAACTTTGCATAACTGGGCATTTACTCCAAAGCTTCAACCAATGGCACATTGATAGATAGACTCCACATCATGTCAATGAACTTTTTGAATTGATTCATGCCATTTTGCTTGGCAAGCCTTTGAGGATATGGAGGAGGAGGTCTTAGGCATTGGTGCCTTAGCCTTTTGCACTACCAGTTTCGGTATGTCAACAATATGCTCCCTAGATGGGTTCATTTCCTCTTAAGCTTCCTCCACATTGTCATGAATATAAATCCTGCACTTCATTATTTTCTTGCACCACATTTTTTGGGGTCTCATCTTCTTGTACTGCTTGCTCATCATCCATAAGTATCCTTCAACTTAAGCTGGGTGCATCCCCACCTTCTCCAGTCCTTGTAGTAACGGTCATGGCATGTCTCGTGTTGTTCCCATCCTTTGGTTTCACCACCATTTTACTTGGTAGTGCCCCCTTAGGACAAGTGTTTAGAGCTTGAGAGATTTGCCCCAATTGAACTTCCAAGTTGAGAATTGATGTGTTGTGTGAGGCTAGTTGAGTATCCGAGTCGGCATTCTTCTCCATCATTAGTTTGAACATATTCTCTAGTGGTCTCATCTCATTGTTGGAAGAACTTGGACCATGGAAAGGATAAGGAGGCGGGTTGCTCGATTGTTGATACATTGGGGGCCTTTGAAAGCCCGACCCCTGATTGCCTTGGTTATTATTCCATCCCCCTTGGTTGTTGCCACTCCAATTACCTTGGTTATTTCTACCACTTCAATTTCCTTGATCGTTGTTATTGTTCCAGTTCCCTTGATTGTTACCACCATTCCAATACCTTGGTTGTTAGAATTCCAATTACCTTGAGGTTGCCATTGTTGTTGATTCAGGCCTTGAGAGTTATTTCTTTGCCCTTAGAAGTTGTTCACGTATTGTACTTCCTCCTCTTGTTCATTGTAAGATTCATCTTGATCAAACCCATTATCTTCTTGCACATAATTCTCTACACGGTTTTGCACTTGTAGACCCTTGGGTCTTCTCTTATTCACCATCATACTAACTCCCTCTATGCCATTGACTTGCTTAGGATTTTGCAATTGCTAAAGTTAAGCCTTCACGAATTGATTCATTGTGGTGTTCAACACGACAATGGCTTTCCCATGATCATGAAATTCTTTATGTAGGTGAATCACATTTGGATCACCTTAAGGAACATTTTTTCACGACCCAAACTGAGGGGTCGCGACGGGTGCTCGAGTCCTACCTATCAAAAACCCCTAAGCATGCGTCTAAGATATAAACCTGAATAACATCTGCTGAATTACGAGAATAATATACATGAAGGAAACCTGCTCAAAAAGGCATACATACATATACATGCAATATACGTAGGGCGAGCCGACAAGGCTGCTATAGACAACTATATACCTCAAAACTAGAAGCCGGTAAGGCCACATACTATCCAACTAGACATACTATCTACAGATCTCTAATAGAAATATAACTGTACCAAGACAGGACTGAGCCACGTCATACCCATATATATATACAAACATATCGTACCAAAATCAAAAGCAGCTCCGGATCAAGTGGAGCACGCCAACTCTCGCTGATCAAGGATCCTAAGAAGGGGGACCGTCAGCTTGCCTACCTGCACATGTGGGCATGAAATGCAGGCCCCGTGAAATAGGGCGTCAGTACAAAAAATGTACTGAGTATGTAAATCATGAAAATCGGTACGTAAAAGACACAGATGAAACATGGAAAAAAGAAATCTATCTGTAAATCTGAATAACTTTGTAAATTCTGAAACATTTATGATGTCATGCATGTGTGTATTAATGTCATGTCATGCATAGGTATGGGTTTACATAATATCATCAAGCCACTGAGGGTATCTCATCATATCATCTCGGCCACTATGGGCAACATCATCAACATATACCAACTGATCAGGTGGTGCGTATATAATACCGTAATATGTTTCCCATATCCCATATACATAAATATATACATATAAATACGCGTATGTAATGCCGTCTGGTCATTGGTCAATGTACATGCATAAATGAATAAAACACATGGAAATATGTTAAAAATCTCAATATTCTTCTCGAATAAACTTTATCAACTGCGTATTATTTTGAGACCCATGAACAGAAGATATAACAATATGTCACATGGGGAATCAAGAACAAAGAGACCCCTAGTATTTCTATGAATAGAGTCATTTATGGAAATTGTGCATTTGCTCATTTCGTTTGTTACATATAGATCATGCCAAAAGAAATAAGGAATAGCCTTAACATACCTGAAGTAGGAAAACTCCATATAATATTCTTGGATAAGATTGTACCGTATTCTTTTAGAACCGCAAAATTTTATATTGCTACGATTCCAACAAATTCTCTTTGAAAGCTTTTGTGAATTGAATTTAGCTTCTGCTCCTAACGTATTTTGAACTGAGAAAGAATGATATATGAACAATGACTAATGGATGTTCTAATACTTTTGTCCAAATGAACAATGAGATCTGATCCTTTTGTCCAAATGAACTAAGACTTATAACAAGTCTTATTTTGGTTAAATTCCAATTTAACCTTAGGTAGCCACATGGCATAAATGACTAAGAGTAATTCTTAGTATTGTGGCTTTGTGCCACATTTTTGGGGGGTTAATTTATTAATTTTTATTCACTTATTAGTTAACTGGGTAATGTCCTGTTACCCGGTAATTAATCCATTACCCGCATAATTTAAAAATTATCTCAAATTACTTAAAATTCTACTTATTTTTTATATACTTTATATGTACTTTGTACATTATACTACCGTGGTCATATGGTACCTTGCATGGTACTAGTTCATAATTATCGGATATTATTGCTCGACCCGTATTTTATCCTAAATTGGCCACTTTCAACAAAACTCGTTTTCTTTAATTCGTGTACCCTTTATTCTTCATGACACTTATTTATCGCTTGTTATAAATAGCGTAAATACGTTAACGTCAAGATGATCTCATCCCTGAGTCTACGTCAATTAACTGAAGACGAAACTTTAACGTACGAAAATATGAGATGTAACATCCTTCCCCCCTTAGAAACATTCGTCCTCGAATGTTCAACTCCCCTAGATCTATATAACTTTTGGCAGGGTCGCCCTTGTAACAACACTACTACCAACTCTCCCTGTCTAAGCTTAATAATCCAACGCCACACAGGACCACAATCATCAATAACGACAATGACCTCACACGACCAATGACAATAACTGACACAAGAATCCGTACACGTACCTTGAGGTTATGACGTCTCAGTCGGATCCTTCCTTGGAGGAAGAAATAAGTAGGGATATCTAGACTTCATGTCTTCCTCGGCCTCCCAAGTCATTTCTTCCACATTGTTGTTTCTCCAGAGTACTTTCACGGAGGCTACCTCCTTATTCCATAGCTTGCGGATTTGTTGGTCTAGGATGGCAACCGGAATTTCCTCGTATGTCAAGTCCTCTGTAATATATACATCATCCATGGGCACCACTCGGGTAGGATAGCCAATGTACTTAACATAGATACGTGAAAAACTGGATGGAAAGACTCCAATTCCGAGGGCAATTCTAACTCATAAGCTACTTGGCCCACTCTACGAATGATCTTATAAGGCCCAATATATCGTGGGCTAAGTTTGACTTTATTGCCAAACCTCATCACACCCTTCATAGGTGAAACCTTTAAGAATACCCAGTCATTAACCCCGAACTCTAAATCTTCCGTAACATAGATACGTGAAAAACTGCATGGACAGACCCCAATTCCGAGGAAAATTCTAACTTATAAGCTACTTGGCCCACTCTACGAATGATCCTATAAGTCCCAATATATCGTGGGCTAAGTTTGCCTTTCTTACCAAACCTCATCACACCCTTCATAGGTGACACCTTTAAGAATACCCAGTCATTAACCCCGAACTCTAAATCTCGTCGTCGCACGTTAGAATATGACTTCTAGCGACTCTGAGCTGTCAACAGTCGATCCCGAATAAGCTTTACTTTTCCTATGGCTTGCTAAACCAGGTCTGGATCATGTAATCCAGATTCTCCAACACCAAACCACCCCATAGGCGACCTACACTTCCGTTCGTAAAGAGCTTCGTATAGAGCCATCTGAATACTGGAATAGTAGCTATTATTATATGCGAACTCAATAAGCGACAGATGATTATACCAAATACCTTTGAAGTCTATTACACAAGCTCGTAACATATCCTCCAGTGTCAGAATAGTACACTTAGCCTGTCTGTCTGTCTGGGATGAAATGTTGTACTAAGACTTACCTGAGTCCCCAATCCTTTTTGGAAGGACCTCCAAAAGTTAACTGTAAATTGAGCTCCTCTATCCGAGATAATAGAAACAGGGACACCATGCAGTCGTACTATCTTCCTAATATAAAGCCTTTCATAATCATCTACGGAATATGTAGTCCTAACGGGCAAAAAAATAGGCTTACAAACAATCACCCATATCGAGTCGAACTTACACTAGGTACGAGGTAAGTTTACGATGAAATCCATATTGATTACTTCCCATTTTCAAGTCGGAATCTCCATAGCCTATAATAACCCACTGGGTTTCTGATGCTCAATTTTAACCTGCTGACAGTTAGGACACTGAGCAACAAACTCTGTTATATCCTTTTTCATTCTGTCCCACCAATACACTTCCCTGATATTATGATACATCTTTGTCGCTCCTGGATGGACAAAATAACGAGAATAGTGAGTTTCTCCCATAACCTGCCGACGTAGCCCTACAACATTAGGGACACATAATCATCCTCGATATCTGAGGACCTCATCATCTATAGTTTCAAGCGGTGTCTTCACCTTCTGAGGGGTGGTATCCCTATAGTGAACTAGCACAGGATCCTCGTATTGGCATTCCTTTACTTCAGTTACTTAAGAGGATGTTGTCGTATACTGAATAGTAATTCCAATATCACCTGAGTCTAGTAACCGAACTCCGAGACTAGCTATTCCCCTCTTTTCTGGCTGTAAATGCGACAGGCTACCCATAGATTTACGTCTGAGGGCATAGGCTACTATATTTGCCTTCCTCGGATGGTATAAAATATCAACATCATAATCTTTAAGTAGCTCCAACCATCTCTTTTGACGTAAATTCAATTCCTTTTGCTTGAAGATATACTGGAGGCTCTTATGATCCGTATAGATATCAACATGAATGCCATACAAGTAGTGCCTCCACATCTTTAGTGAATGAATCACCACGGCTAACTCTAAATCATGGGTCGGGTAGTTCTTCTCGTGATTTATTAGTTGTCTAGAAGCATAAGCCACAAACTTACAATGTTGCATTAGCACACAACCCAATCCAACACCTAAAGCATCACAATAGATCACATAACCATCGGTCCCTTCTGGGAGCGTTAGAACCGATGTTGAAGTTACTCTGTCCTTCAATGCCTGGAAACTCCGTTCGAAAGCATCAGTCCATTGAAACTTTGCTCCCTTTTGAGTCAATTCTGTCAAAGGTGTTGAAAGGGAAGAAAATCCCACTACAAATCTCCTGTAATAACCTGCCAAACCGAGAAAGCTACGAACCTCCATCGGTGTTGTGGGTCTAGGCCAAGTCATTATCACCTCAATCTTTTGTGTATCCACCCAGATGCCTTCATCCGAAATGATATGCCCAAGGAAAGCTACAGAGTTCAACCAGAATCACATTTAGAGAATTTTGCATATAACTTCCCTTTGTATAGAGTTCTGAGCACAATACACAAATGATCTCTATGTTCAATCTCTGAACTAGAATACACTAATATATTGTCGATAAATACAATTACGAATAGATCTAAAAAGGGCCTGAACACATGGTTCATCAAATCCATAAATACTGTTGGGGCATTGGTCAAACCGAATGACATAACATGAAACTCAAAGTGCCCATATCTGGTCCTGAATGTTGTCTTTGGAATATCTTCATCCTTAACCCTTACCTGATGGTACCCGGACCTCAAGTCTATTTTTGAAAAACACGTGGCACCTTGCAACTGATCAAATAAATCATCAATCCTTGGGAGTGGGTACTTATTCTTGATCGTCACCTTATTCAGTTGTCTATAATCTATACACATCCGTAAGGAACCATCTTTCTTCCTCACAAATAACACAGGTGCTCCCCACGGGGATGTACTAGGTCTGATAAAGCCTTTTTCAAGCAAATCCTTTAGTTTCTCTTTCAACTCTTTCAGCTCTACGGGGGCCATTTTATAGGGAGGAATAGATATTGGATGAGTATCTAGTAGTAGGTCAATGGAAAACTCAATTTCTCACTCCGACGGAAGACCTGGAAGCTCATCGAGAAAAACATCGGGAAACTTATTAACCACAGGGATGGACTGAATGGTTGGTGACTCTACTTCCATATCCTGAACCCGTACTAAGTGATAAATACAGACCTTTCTGATCATCTTCCTTTCCTTGAGATAGGAAATAAATCTACCTCTTGATGGCTCTATATTACCTTTCCACTCCAAAACGGGCTCCCTTGGAAATTGAAATCGAACTATCTTTGATCTACAATCAACGTTGGCATGACAAGAAGCCAACCAATCCATACCCATTATAACATCAAATTCTACCATATCTAGCTCGATTATGTCCTCTACGGTAGATCGATTATGAACTACTATTATACAACCCCTATACACTCACTTAGTTATCATTGAGTCCCCAACGGTGTAGCCACCTCAAAAGGTTTAACCAATTCAGGTTTTATTCCAAACTTATTAGCAACCAACGGAGTCACATATGATAAGGTGGAACCTGGGTCAATCAGTGCATATACATCATATGAGGAGACGGATAATACACCTGTAACAACATCAGGTGATGACTCCTGATACTGTCGTCCTGCCAGCACATAAATACGGTTTTGAGGACTGCTAGAGCTAGATGTTTTGCCTCTGCCTCTACCACGACTCATTAGTGCCTGTGAACCTTGCCCAAGTGGCGTACTAATGATGACAAACCAGCTACAGATCCCGTTGGTTGATCTATGCTTGCATCACCTCTCGTCGGACAATCCCTTATAACATGGGCCGGATAACCACAAGTATAACAAACACCCAACCCCATACGACACTGTCGGCATGCTGCTTACCACACTGAGTACATCGTGGTAAGGGCGGCCTCATCTGACTTGACTCACCCCTATACTAAGAACCTGAGGCCCTGGAATTCTGACCTGACCCTGAATATATAGAACGATCAAATCTCTTACCACCAAATTAGGGGGGGTGCTCTAGCCGATGGCTGGACTGGATACCTCGGGTATTGTTGCCTCTGACCACCTCGAAACTCACCAGAAGGACCCGAAGACCTCGCTCTCTTATTCTAGGCCCTATCATGCTCACGATCGGCCCTCTATTTCTACTGAGCGTATGCCTGAATATGAGAAATATCCATGTCTGGATGAAGTGAGACCGACCTACAATCATTAAGAAAGTGAGGCTCCAATCCCATCACGAACCTGTGAACCCGATCCTCCATCTTAGATACAATATTGGGAGCATACCTAGCCAATGAATCAAACTAAAGATTATACTCTCGAACACTCATGTTACCTTGCCGAAGGGTTAAGAACCTATCATCTCTGGCATGTCTAAGCTCTGGTGGCAGATAATGACGAAGGAAAGCTTCTATAAACTCCTTCCATATTGCTGGAGGGGCATCCTCACCTTTGGACAATTTCCAAGACTCATACCAATTAACTACAACATCTCAGAGTCTATAGGAAACTAGCTCAACTGACTCAGTCGTAGTGGCCTTCATTACCCTTAACGTCCTCTACACTCTATCAATAAATACCTGAGGGTCCTCGTTTGGATCCGCTCCAATGAATACTGGAGGGTTTAAATTAATGAAGTCACGAACTCTCGCACTGATGGGCCTATCTACATGACCAATACTTACCTCCTAACGTCGAGCCTGCGCAACTACTAATCGAGTCAATAGTTGAATAACATCTCTCATCTCCTGACCCGGTATATCTAGATGAGGTGCTAAATGTGCAAGGGCGGGTGCTGGAGTTGGTGCCTCTCGGAGCTCTTCTAGAAAGGGCGGGGTATGCAAAGTCTGAGATGGAATCTCACTATGAGACTCTATTCAAGCGGCCGCGATGGGTGCTCGAGTCCTACCTGTCAAACACCCTTAAGCATGCGTCTAAGATATAAACCTGAATAACATCTGCTGAATTACGAGAGAATAATATACATGAAGGAAACCTGCCCAAAAAGGCATACGTACATATACGTGCAACATACGTAGGGCGAGCCGACAAGGCTACTATAGACAACTATATACCTCAAAACTGGAAGCTGGAAAGTCCACATACTATCCAACTAGACATATTGTCTACAGACCTATAATAGAAATATAACTGTACAAACACGTCATGCCCATATATATATACAAACATATCGTACCAAAATCAAAAGGAGCTCCGGATCAAGTGAAGAAAGCCAACTCTCGCTGATCAAGGATCCTAAGAAGGGGGGCCGTCAGCTTGCCTACCTGCACCTGCGGGCATGAAATGTAGGCCCTGTGAAATAGGGCGTCAGTACGAAAAATGTACTGAGTATGTAAATCATGAAAATCAGTACGTAAAAGACATAGATGAAACATTGAATAAAGAAATCCATCTGTAGATCTGAATAATTTTGTAAATTCTAAAACATTTATGATGTCATGCACATGCGTATAAATGTCGTGTCATGCATAGGTATGGGTTTACATAATATCATCAAGCTACTGAGGGCATCCTATCATATCGTCTCGGCCACTGTGGACAACATCATCAACATATACCAACTGATCAGGTGGTGATGTGTATATAACGTCGTAACCTTTTTCCCATATCCCATATACATAAATATATACATATAAATATGTGTATATAATGTCATCTGGTCATGGGTCAATGTACATGCATAAATGAATAAAATGCATGGAAATATGTTAAAAATCTCAATATTCTTTTTGGATAAACTTTATCAACTGAGACCCATGAACAGAAGATATAACAATATGTCACATGGGGAATTAAGAACAAAGAGACTCCTAGTATTTCTATGAATAGAGTCATTTATGGAAATTTTGCATTTGCTCATTTCGTTTGTAACATATAGATCATGCCAAAAGAAATAAAGAATAGCCTTAACATACCTGGAGTAGGAAAAACTCCGTATAATACTCTTGGAGAAGATTGTACCGTATTCTTTTAGAACCGCAAAATTTTATATTGCTACGATTCCAACAAATTCTCGTTGAAAGCTTTTGTGAATTGAATTTAGCTTCTGCTCCTAACATATTTTGAACTGAGAAAGAATGATATATGAACAATGACTAATGGATGTTCTAATACTTTTGTCCTAATGAACAATGAGATCTGATCCTTTTGTCCAAATGAACAATGAGATAAGACTTGTAACAAGTCTTATTTTGGTTAAATTCCAATTTAACCTTAGGTAGCCACATGGCATAAATGACTAAGAGCCATTATTAGTATTGTGTCTTTGTGCCACATTTTTGGGAGGTTAATTTATTTATTTTTATTCACTTATTAGTTAGCTGGGTAATGTCATGTTACCCGGCAATAAACCAATTACCCACATAATTTAAAAATTATCTCAAATTACATAAAATTCTATTTATTTTTAATATACTTTATACATTACACTACCGTGGTCATATGGTACCTTGCATGGTACTAGTTCATAATTATCGGGTATTATCGCTTGACCCGTATTTTATCCCAAATTGGCTACTTTCAACGAAACTCATTTTCTTTAATTTGTGTACCCTTTATCCTTCATGACAATTATTTATCGCTTGTTATAAATAGCATAAATACGTTAACGTCAAGATGATCTCATCTCCGAGTCAACGTCAATTAACTGAAGACGAAACTTTAACGTACGAAAATGCGAGATGTAACACATTTGCTCTACTTTCCATGCCGATGAAGTATACACTATTTCATCTAAAATCTCACAAGCTTCTACATACGGCGTTGTCATGAAATTTCTACTGGCAAGTTAGTTGACCATGCACTAATTGGTAGTATTGATCCCCTGATAGAAAATTTGTTGAATCATAGCCTCCGTCATCTCATTATTGGGGCACTCTGTGACCATTGTTCGGTACCTCTCCCATATTTCATGCAATGGCTCATTGGTCTCTTATTTGAATGCTAGAATCTCGTCTCTAAGAGTAGCCATGTGCGCGGGAGAAAAGAACTTGAAAACAAATTTCTCCACCAATTCATCTTATGTATAGATGGAGTGGTCTGGCAATCTCTCTATCCAATCCAAGGCTTTCCCCTGTAGAGAGAAAGGAAATAGCCTCAACCTTAAAGCATCCTCAGGGACGTTTGTTTGTTTACTCCCCCAACAAGTGTCCACAAACCCCTTCAAGTATTTGCAAAAATTTAGACTCGGAGCCCGTTGAAGAATCTCCGTTGCTATATTACATTAGTGATTTGAAAGTTTCCCGCTCTAATGCGGGGTGGGACTATGGCACTTGCATACCCTTCATTTGGCAACACCCGATGTGGAGCTGCTCTTGGTGGAGGTGGGGGTGGAACTGGGACGTTGTCTGGAGGCTGTTGACCTCTTCTATTTGCTTGAGGTTCAAGAGGAACCTCTTCAACTTGGTCATTGATAATAGGCTAAATTGTTTAATATAGCCTATGTTTTAGCTCAACTTAAGGATGGTTTAGTATTGTAAATGTTCAAATAATGCAAAAATTGGCTCTAATCATGACTTTAATGTCTCACAGGAGTTCAATAAACAAATGAGGATTTATGATGGTAATCAAGTGAAAAATGGAGTCAAATGACGAAAAGTTGAGCAGCAACATCTTAACAAGAGAAAACCCCACTAGCGCTGGTCATGCGCTGGCCATGCGCTCCCGTGCTAGTTCAGTGATTTGGACAGAAAGAAACCCCACTAGCACGGGTCATGCGCTGGTCATGCGCTCCCGCGCTAGTCCAGTCCGGGAAATCAATTATTTGGGTGCAAAATGGGAAATCTGAGAGGATCCACTCAACTTACATAAAGTAAAGCTCCATTATTGAGAAAAAAGATCAGATTTTGAGGGAGAAAAAGCCATAGAAGAAGGAGGAGCTTCATCTTGGAGCTAAGAAAGGAGAAGAAGAACAACATCTTGGAGCAAGGATTCAAAGAGTTTTTCTAAACTTTCTTCTATTTGTTTGTTTATATTATGTTTAAAACTTTTATTGTTGATTTTTGTATGATTATGAGTAGCTAAAAACTCTAGTATTCTTGGGTCATAGGTGTTAGATGATCTTGTTGTTTGAAGCTTAGATTGAAGATCTTGAATCTATCGTTATGGGTTGTTTATTTGATTCTGCTTTTAATTATTTTACTGCGTAGCTAACAGTAAAATATTATTTACGAATTTTGAATTAAACTTGACAAAGAAAATTCTTGGTTGCATATAGAACCAAATAGAACAAGTTTTGAATCTCGGGCATCGGGTGAAGAATTTGCAATTAAGATAGACATATACTTAATTGCCTTGTTTGGTTGAAAAATAGGAGTTGTAAATGCATTCTTGCTAATATTAATACCATAGACATATAGGTATTAGTTTAACTTGAATAGATGCATAAGAACTCGAAAGATTCTTATGAATATTATTAACCCTATAATCAATAACCCGGATAATTCAATAAATCAATCTTAAGCTAAAATAGTAGCATGATCTCTAGCAAGTCCATGACCCTGGAATATCTTTACCCAAATTGTTATCAAAATATTGTGTAATTGGTGTAGTAATTTTGTATTGAATTATTGTTTAATTACTAAGTAAATTGTAAATTGGTTCTTTATATATTTTGTGATAATTTAGCTTGAATTGATAATTGTTTGAGTCTACATCAGTCGATAAGTTGATCACAATTCCTCGTGGGAACGATACTTTACTTACTACTATATTACTTGTCGATCGCGTACACTTGCATGAGTGTTTTGGTCGCAACAAGTTTTTGGCGCCATTTTCGGGGAAATAGACATTAACTATTCTTCTGGGTTAGACTTTTATTATTATCTTACAAGTTTATTTTTTTTTCTTTTTGTAAATTTGTTATTTTTATAACTATTTGATTTTTCTCTTAGTATGTTTCTAGTTCTCTCAGGATGACATCTGAGGATGAAATATACAGAGGTAAGGTTAATGATGAAGACGCTTGGTTAATCAAAGATTTTTATGGCCCGTATTTTTTTCTAGTCATGACCTCACCTTTTGGACATCTGAATTTGAATATGGGAGTAAGGGTTGGTATTGGGACGGATATTCTCGATTAGTGGATTCTGCGAAACGACGTTGTTTACTAACAACGGTGATAAAAGATTGGTCTAAGGAGAGAGATGAGCTTGCACAAAAAAGTGATAATTTTGGCTTGGTTGTGCATAACTTGGATTCAGATTTGAGGGCAAAGGTTGATGCGTGTAACGCCCAATAATTTAATGATGAGTTGTATGAAGCTGAAAAAAATCTTCTAGACCAAATAGAGGAGCTAAAACAAGAATACCAATCATTAGATCATATTTTTCTTGAGGATGTCCATGTTAAGAAGAGTGCTCTAGAGTCATGTGAGGGAGTAGATAACATTACTTTAGAAGAATTGAGTGTTTGTATAAATGGGGATGTAAATAGTAGTAAAATTCATGAGTTATGGCGCATTAGACCTCATTCCAATCATTTTTCCACATTGTGTTTAGATAGTAAGATAGTAATCGAGCCACCTGACCCTATGGGGAAGTCAAAGAGTGAGGATGAAAGTGTCTATATTCTTGAATTTATTGTGCCAAAAAGCAAAAATTACATTCTCATCCAAAGGCCGAGAAGTGTCGAGTGAAAAATTTATTACTTGGCATGGTTATCTTTGTAGCCCCACCAAAGAAGCATAGCGACAGACTTGATGCCTTGTTAGGGGTACAATTCATAAGTTCAAGGTGGAAGCAAAAAGTAGTTCATATTGTATATTGTTTATGTAGGATTTGTATATACGCCTGTGTCGTATATTTTGTATAATAATTTTGACTTTTGTAAAATAGACTAATTTCTTTTTATGTTTATTGTTTATATTTTCAGCTTAGTTTGTAATTTTTATTTTTATGTACAATTGTAGTAAGTATCTCTAATATTAGGTAGACCGATAAACATTATATCATTCTAATTGAAGAACAGGGTAGTCTGAATCCCTGTTATACATACTAAGTGTCAACATGATATTAACAAAAGTGTGGGGTATTTACTCCACCTGCTCTTAAAATGATTTTTTTAGCTAATATATCATATTGTGCAGATAAAATGTCTAGGCGCCCAAGCAAAAGATCAAACATTGGACTACCTGAGGTTGCATCTAGTAGCCGACAAGGATGGGGATGGGGACAATGTTCCCTCAGAAGACGAGGAATATCTACGCACATTTGAAGAAGAAGATGCTTAGGCCAATGGCCTCAAGGAGTATTTTTTCTGATCTATTTTGTTTTTATTTTGCATTAGGGACAATGCAAGTTTTTAAGTGTGGGATGGTTTGCCCCTATTATAATGTATTTACTTTGTCAAATTGCTGTTTGTTTGATTGAGTTTAATTATTATTTTTTTTTATTTTATTTAGTGTGTTGAAGTTGCTTTTAGTTTGTTTTGTTAAATTACAGTATTGATAGATAGTAGTCCTAATTTCGAAATATTGCTACTAGATTTTCTTGATTTAGTCGGAAAAAAAATCAGAATTAATTCGAAAAAAAATAATAATATATTTTTGTTTATTTTATTTTTCAGTTTAATGTACGCTAGTTTTGGTTTAATTTAAATAATTCCCCTTAGTTTTTCTTTATGCTATGGTTCTTTTCCAAGGGTGTATTTGAACCGGGTATAGTAATTTTTTTCTCCTTTATGTCAATTGAATAAAAAGTTCCTAAATTAAAGAGTTAATTCTTCTCAAATGCACATGATTGAAAAGTGATATATGCCTTATTTGTGATGTTCAAATCTCAATTCTTGATTCTAAAGTAAGTGCCTTAAATTGTATAATTAAGACTATGCTTAACTGCTTTGACTAGAGAGTCGAGAAAGATCCAAGCTTGAGTGAATTGTGTGCCAATGTGTGAGTAAGGATTGCTGGAATATTCTGTGTATAATAGTTGATGTCTAGAACTTTCTCCCAAGTGTTTTGCAAAGTGAAATAGTAGCATTATTCAGTTTAGGAGATGATATAGGCATTTCTTTGTTGAACCAGTTTGATAATTATTTCCACCTAATTGTATATATCTTAGTCAAACCTTTTGAGCCGTTAATCCTATTTCTTTGGCACCCACGTTATAAACCTTACCAATTTATGTAATATATTAGTTGTTTGCACCTCTATCTCTCATGAGCACTTAATGTTGTTTTAATGTTGAAGAAGTTGAGAAGAGATTGGTTGGTTTATTTGGAAAAAAAATCAAAAAAAAAGTGAAGAATTATTCATATATGTATATATGTATATATATAGGGGATGAATTTTCAGTAGTAACATTCCCTAACCTAAGGTGCTTGAAGAGAATGGAATTTGTTGTTAGTATGTAAAATATCAAAAAGGTTGGAGATGGTTTAACATAGGAATGATGCTGAAATTTTGAAATATGTTGTATGTATGGAAGTGTTCAAAGAGGTGTAGTTACTACATTCTATATTTTTCACACCTTTTTTTTCTAGCCTGCATTACAACCAATAAAAGTCCTACTAGATCCTTGACTGAATAAGTTCAATTAGTAGAGTATTACACTAGGGGCAAGCATATGGTATGTCATTTGTTGCATATGAATTTCTATTTTGAGAGTGAGTTAATTCTTCCTATTTTGAGTTCCTGAATATTCTTGATTATTATTTTGAGAGGAACTAGTCTATATTATTTGTGGGAAGGCAAATGATTTTTAAAGGCAAGGAGAATTTTTGACCTTTGTGTTAGAGCAAGTAAGAAAGTTATGAAAATGCGTGGCACTTGTGAGTCATGTCTTGAGGTTGAATTATTATGAATTGGTACCTAAGTATCAACATGTGTTATTATAAGAAATTGTTTGATAAAAAGATCGTCCTTATGTGAAGTGTATGTTAATTGCTCGAGGACGAGCAATAGTTTAAGTGTGGGGTGTTGATAATAGGCTAAATTGTTTAATATAGCCTATGTTTTAGCTCAACTTAAGGATGGTTTAGTATTGTAAATGTTCAAATAATGCAAAAATTGGCTCTAATCATGACTTTAATGTCTCACAGGAGTTCAATAAACAAATGAGGATTTATGATGGTAATCAAGTGAAAAATGGAGTCAAATGACGAAAAGTTGAGCAGCAACATCTTAACAAGAGAAAACCCCACTAGCGCTGGTCATGCGATGGTCATGCGCTCCCGCTCTAGTTCAGTGATTTGGACATAAAGAAACCCCACTAGCACGGGTCATGCGCTGGTCATGCGCTCCCGCGCTAGTCCAGTCTGGGAAATCAATTATTTGGGGGCAAAATGGGAAATCTGAGAGGATCCACTCAACTTACATAAAGTAAAGCTCCATTATTGAGAAAAAAGATCAGATTTTGAGGGATAAAAAGCCATAGAAGAAGGAGGAGCTTCATCTTGGAGCTAAGAAAGGAGAAGAAGAATAACATCTTGGAACAAGGATTCAAAGAGTTCTTCTAAACTTTCTTCTATTTATTTGTTTATATTATGTTTAAAACTTTTATTGTTGATTTTTGTATGATTATGAGTAGCTAAAAACTCTAGTATTCTTGGGTCATGGGTGTTAGATGATCTTGTTGTTTGAAGCTTAGATTGAAGATCTTGAATCTATCGTTATGGGTTGTTTATTTGATTCTGCTTTTAATTATTTTACTGCGTAGCTAACAGTGAAAATATTATTTACGAATCTTGAATTAAACTTGACAAAGAAAATTCTTGGTTGCATATAGAATCAAATATATAAAGTTTTGAATCTCGGGCATCGGGTGAAGAATTTGCAATTAAGATAGACATATACTTAATTGCCTTGTTTGGTTGAAAAATAGGAGTTGTAAATGCATTCTTGCTAATATTAATACCATAGACATATAGGTATTAGTTTAACTTGAATAGATGCATAAGAACTCGAAAGATTCTTATGAATATTATTAACCCTATAATCAATAACCCGGATAATTCAATAAATCAATCTTAAGCTAAAATAGTAGCATGATCTCTAGCAAGTCCATGACCCTGGAATATCTTTACCCAAATTGTTATCAAAATATTGTGTAATTGGTGTAGTAATTTTGTATTGAATTATTGTTTAATTACTAAGTAAATTGTAAATTGGTTCTTTATATATTTTGTGATAATTTAGCTCGAATTGATAATTGTTTGAGTCTATATCAGTCGATAAGTTGATCACAATTCCTCGTGGGAACGATACTTTACTTACTACTATATTACTTGTCGATCGCGTACACTTGCGTGAGTGTTTTGGTCGCAACAGTCATCTTCCACGTCCACATCCCCCAAAGGCATATTTCCGAGTTGATCATTGTTGAGGGCCATTGTTGCACCTATAATTGATTCAAAAATCAGTAACACGGAAGGAAAAGAAGACAATTCACACATAAAACCAAATATATAGCTAAATGCATTTTTAGCTCCCCGGCAACGGCGCCAAAAATTGATTTCGTCCAAGTCACACCTCTATTTGAGGTTATGAAATGGTCGATGCAATGGTAATACCCAACAAGGAGTCGGGGTCGATTTTCCATAGGGACCTATGAATGAAACTTAGGAGTATATACTTTAGTGAATGAACTCGAATTATCTCAAATTGCACTTCCACAGAATTGGTTGTTTTTAAGTCTAAGTTAAACTAAGATTACCAACTAAGAATTAGAACTAGGAAATTATTTTTGTTGTTTTTCAAATGATATAAAAGGCCTAGGCCTATGACTTTCACCTAGGTGTTTGCCTAACGGGTTGCAAACTTTAAAGCTTGGTTTTGTTGGTCGGTGTGTATTATTGCTATCAACACTCAAGTACCCACTCAATATCTCTTGGTAAGAGAGTGATTTTGCCCAATTCGGCTTTCTCAAGTCCAAATTGGTAATGAACAACACGGTTGGTAAAAAGCCCAAGTCGGGTTTTACTATCTCTAGGTTCAACCATTAAATTGTGACTATCAATCTCTTGATTTACCCCAATTTCTTGTTAGCCAAGTTTTCCTAGACTAAGTCTCTCTTTCTCAAGTAGACACCAAGTCAAATAGGAATGAACTAATATTTGCAACCATTAATTCTACAATTAAAAATAAGAACAAGGCTAAATAATAAATACCCAACCATAAACAAGCAATAAATCAAACACCCATTAAATTTACACTTTAGGGTTGGGTCACAACCCTAGTAAAAACCTAGCTACTCATGCTTAAAACAAAAGAAATAGAAGAAGAAATGATAATTAAACTCATATTGTTGATTAAAATTATGAAACTTATGTTCACAAAGCTCAAAATGGCAAAAACTACTAAAGAAGGTAAAGAAAAAGTCTACTGTGGTTGCTAATATTCAAAATTTGACCTAAAGTGAAACTCTTCTATTTATACAGAGGTAGAATTTTCGGACAAAAATGCCTTCTCTGAGATTTTGTGGCCGCACAATTCCATGTGTAGTTCACACTTTGCTGCAACTTCAAAGGATTTGAATCTTGCGGCCGCAAAATTCTGAACCGCAACCGCATCTCTCATTTTTTTCGGTCCGCACATTTCTGAGTGCGGCCGCAGAAGCTTCTTCTGCAGACCATACAAATGGAAATGCGGCCACATAGCTGATATTCTGCAGCCTCACTTCCTTTGAACTGGATATGCAAACCCTCTGAACTTTTGCTCTTTCTTAGCTTCTGCGGCCGCACATGAAACCACACTTTGCACTTGTATCTGATAAGCTTGTCTTCACAATCTGCGGCCATAGATGATTTTCTGTGGTCCGCACTTTGAGCTTCTGTGCCTGTACTTGTCCTTGAGTTCATATCACTCCTTCTTGAGTTAGATTCAATCTTAGTGGATCATTTTCCAATACTCGTGCAATTAAGCATATTTCATCAGTTTTTGAGAACACAATTAAATACTTTTGGGCTAAAACGAAAGTAAAAGGCGCTAATAAGTAGTCAAAATCCCCATTATCAAACACCATACTTGCTAAGTAAAGTGTCAAAATCCTAGTTGCAAAAGTGTGACCCCCATCGCTTATGATTGCACATGGATTATCAAATATTATAAAAGTAATCTTGTTCAAGAAAGCCACTACACTTCTCGCCTCATCATTCAGTAAGGTGATGGCTCAACCTATATGGACACATAATCCACCGCGACCAAGATATTTGTGTTTTCACAAGAACTCACAAAAGGGCCCATAAATTCATGCCCCAAACATTGAATTTATCATATCTTTTCACTAAGTCACTTGCATCCTTGTAAATAGTAGGCCAATAAAAACCACAACTAAGCACTTTTGCCGCCGTTCATGCTCAGCCATGATGATCACTATATGGAGAAGATTGACAACCACCACGAATATCTCATCTTCTTGTACCGCTTGCTTATCATCCATAAGTTTCCTTTAACTTGCGGTGGGTGCATTCCTACCTTTTCCACTTCTTGTAGTAGCATCCATGGCATGTCCCGTGTTGTTCCCACCCTTTGGGTTCACCACCGTGTCACTTAGTAGTGCCCCCTTATGATGAGTGTTTAGAGCTTGAGAGATTTGCCCCAATTGAACATCCAAGTTGCGAATTGATGTGTTGTGTGAGGCTAGTTGAGCATCCGAGTCAGCATTCTTCTCTATCATTTGTTTGAACATATTATCTATTGGTCCCATCTCATTGTTGGAATAACTTGGACCATGGAAAGGATAAGGAGGCAGGCTGCTCCATTGTTGATACATCGGGGGCTTGTGAAAGCCCGACCCCGGATTGCCTTGATTATTTCTCCATCCCCCTTGGTTGTTGCCTCCCCATTATCCTTTGTTGTTGCCACTCCAATTGCCTTGGTTATTTACACCACTCCAATTTCCTTGATTGCTGTTATTATTCCAATTCCCTTGATTGTTACCACCATTCAAATACCTTGGTTGTTAGAATTACAATTATCTTGATTACCTTGAGGTCGCCATTGTCGTTGATTCGGGACTTGAGAGCTCTTTCTTTGCCCTTGGAAGCTGTTCACATATTGTACTTCCTCCTTTTATTCATTGTAAGATTCATCTTGATCAAACCCATTATCTTCTTGCACATAATTCTCTACACGATTTTGCACTTGTGGACCCTTAGTTCTTCTCTTGTTCACCATCATACTAACTCCCTCCATGGCATTGACTTGCATAGGATTTTGCACTTGTTAAAGTTGAGCCTTGGCTAATTGATTCTGCTTTGCCATGCCGATAAAATATCCACCATTTTATCTAAAATTTCAAGAGCATCCGCATACAGCGTTGTCATGAAATTTCCACCGGAAAATTGGTTGACCACGCACTGATTGGTAGTATTGATCCCCCGATAGAAAGTTTGTTGAATCATAGCCTCTTTCAGGTCACTATTGGAGCACTCTTTGACCATTGTTCGGTACCACTCCCATATTTCATGCAACGGCTCATTAGGCTCTTATTTGAATGCTAGAATCTCGAATCTAAGAGTAGCCATGTGCCTGGGAGAAAAGAACTTGGAAATAAATTTCTCCGCCAATTTATCCCATGTATGGATGAAATGGTTTGGCAATCTCTCTAACCAATCCAAGGCTTTTCCCCGTAGAGAGAAAGGAAATAGCCTCAACCTTAAAACTTTCTCGGAGATGTTTGTCTGTTTGCTTCCCCAACAAGTGTCCACAAACCCCTTTAAGTGTTTTTATTCATTTTGACTCGGAGCCCCGGTGAAGAATCCATGTTACTCTAGCAATGTGAGCATTACATTAGTAATTTAAAATTTGCCTACCTAATGCGGGGCGGGACTATGGCACTTGCATACCCTTCATTCGGCAACACCCGGTTTGGAGTCACTCTTGGTGGAGGCGGGGGTAGAACTAGGACATTGTCTTAAGGCTATCGGCCTTATCTATTTGCTTGAGGTTCTGGTGGAACCTCTTCAAATTGGTCATCTTCCACGTCCACATCCCCCAAAGGCATGTTTCCGAGTTGATCATAGTTGAGGGCCATTATTGCACCAACAATTGATTCACAAAAATCAGTAACACAAAAGGAAAAAAAGACAATTCACACCCAAAACCAAATATATAGCTAAATCTGTTTTTAGCTCTCCGGCAACAATGCCAAAAATTGATTTCATCCAAGTCACACCTTTATTTGAGGTTATGAAACGATCAATGCAATAGTAATACCCAACAAGGAGTGGGGGTCGATTTTCCACAGGGACCTATGAATGAGACTTAGGAGTATATACTTTAGTGAATGAGCTTAAATTATCTCAAATTGCACTTCCACAGAATTGGGTTTTTTTAAGTCTAAGTTAAACTAAAATTCTTTATGTAGGTGAATCAATGGCTTGCCCATGATCATGAAATTCTTTATGTAGGTGAATCGCGTTCGGATCACCTTGAGGAACATTTGTTGTACTTTTCCATGTCGATGAAGTATCCACCATTTCATCTAAAATCTCAAAAGCTTCTGCACATGGCATAGTTATGAAATTTCCACCGGCAAGTTGGTTGACCATTCACTGATTGATAGCATTGATCCCCCGATAGAAAGTTTGTTGAATTATAGCCTCTGTCATGTCATTATTAGGTCACTCTTTGACCATTGTTCGGTACCTCTCCCATATTTCATGCAACGACTCATTGGGATCTTGTTTGAATGCTAGAATCTCGTCTCTAAGAGTAGCCATTTGCCTGGGAGAAAAGAACATGGAAATAAATTTCTCCGCCAATTTATCCCATGTATGGATGGAATGGTTTAGAAATCTCTCTAACCAATCCAAGGCATTTCCTCGTGGAGAGAAATGAAATAGCCTCATCCTTAAAGCATCCTCGGAGACGTTTGTCTGTTTGCTTCCCCAACAAGTATCCACAAACCTCTTCAAGTATTTATATGCATTTTGACTCGGAGCCCCAATGAAGAATCCTCGTTGCTCTAGCAATGTGAGCATTACATTATTTATTTGAAAGTTTCCCGCCCTAATGCGGGGTGGGACTATGGCACTTGCATACCCTTTATTCGGTAACACCCGATGTGGAGCCGCTCTTGGTGGAGGTGGGGTGGAACTGGGACGTAGTCTTAGCTTCTGCGTATGCACATTTCATGTGTGGACCGCACTTTGCACTTGTCTCTGATAAGCTTGTCTTCACAATCTATGGTCGTAGATGATATTCTGCATTCCGCACTTTGAGCTTATGTGCTTGTTTTTGTCCTTGAGTTCATATCACTCCTTCTTGAGTTGGATTTCATCTTAGTAGCTCATTTTCCAATACACCTGCAATTAAGCATATTTCGTTAGTTTTCGGGAACACAATTAAATGCTTTTAGACAAAAAAGAAAGATAAAAGGCACTAATAAGTAGTCAAACTACCAACTTATCAAACATCATACTTGCTAGGTAAAGTGTCAAAAGCCTTATTGCAAAAGTGTGACCCCCACCTCTTATGATTTCACGTAGAGTACCAAATCTTATAAAAATATTCTTTTTCAAAAAAGCCACTACACTTCTTACCTCATTATTGGGTAAGGTGACGGCATCAACCTATTTAGACACATAATCCACCGCGACCAAGATGTAACTATTTCCACAAGAACTCACAAAATGGTCCATAAAGTCAATGCCCCAAACATTGAAAATATCAATCTCCAAGACATTTGTGAGAGGCATCTCATTTATCTTTGAAATTCCATAGGCTCGCTGGCATTCATCACATCTTTTCACTAAGTCACATGCATCCTTGTAAATAGTAGGCCAATAAAAACCACAACTAAGTGTTTTGGCTGTCGTTCATGCTCAGCCATGATGACCACTATATAGAGAAGATTGACAACCACCACGAATATGTCATCTTCTTGTACCCCTTGATCATCATCCACAAGTTTCCTTTTGCTTAAGGTGGTCACATCCCCACCTTTTCCACCCCTTGTAGTAACAGCCATGGCATGTCCCGTGTTGTTCCCACCCTTTGGGTTCACCACCGTGTCACTTGGTAGTGCCCCCTTAGGACGAGTGTTTAGAGCTTGAGAGATTTGCCTCATTTGAACTTCCAAGTTGCGAATTGATGTGTTGTGTGAGGCTAGTCGAGCATCGGAGTCGGCATTCTTCTCCATCATTTGTTTGAAAATATTCTCTATTTGTCCCATCTCATTGTTGGGAGAACTTGGACTATGGAAAGGATAAGGAGGCGGGTGCTCGGTTGTTGATACATCGGAGGCCTTTGAAAGCCCGACTCTTGATTGCCTTGATTATTATTCCATCCCCCTTGGTTGTTGCCTCCCCAGTATCCTTTGTTGTTGCCACTCCAATTGCCTTGGTTATTTCCACCACTCCAATTTCCTAGATTATTGTTATTATTCCAATTCCCTTGAGTGTTACCACCATTCCAATACCTTGGTTGTTAGAATTCCAATTACCTTGATTACCTTGAGGTCTCCATTATTGTTGATTCAGGCCTTGAGAGTTGTTTCTTTGCCCTTGGAAGTTGTTCACGTATTGTACTTCCTCTTTTTATTCATTGTAAGATTTATCTTGATCAAATCCATTATCTTCTTGCACATAATTCTCTGCACGGTGTTGCACTTGTATACCCTTGGGTTTTCTTTTGTTCACCATCATACTAACTCCCTCCATGGCATTGACTTGCATAGGATTTTGCACTTGTTAAAGTTGAGCCTTGGTGAATTAATTCATCGTGGCGGTCAACTCGGCAATGGCTTGCCCATGATCATGCAATCCTTTATGTAGGTGAATCACGTTCAGATCACCTTGAGGAACATTTTCTCTACTTTTCCATGCCAATGAAGTATCCTCCATTTCATCTAAAATCTCAAAAGCATCCGCATACAGCATTGTTATAAAATTTCTACCGTCAAATTGGTTGACCACGCACTGATTGGTAGTATTAATCCCCCGATAGAAAGTTTGTTTAATCATAGCCTCCGTCATATCATCATTTTGGCACTCTTTGACCATTGTTCGGTATCTCTCACATATTTCATGTAACGGCTCATTGGGCTCTTGTTTGAATACTAGAATCTTGTCTCTAAGAGTAGCCATGTACCTAGGAGAAAAGAACTTAGAAATAAATTTCTCTGCCAATTTATCCCATGTATGGATGGAATGGTTTGGCAATCTCTCTAACCAATCCAAGTTTTTCCTCCATGGAGAGAAAGGAAATAGACTCAACCTTAATGCATCCTCAGAGACGTTTTTCTGTTTGCTCCCCAACAAGTGTCCGCAAACCCTTTCAAGTGTTTGTATGCATTTTGACTCGGAAACCAAGTGAAAAATCCTTGTTGCTCTAGCAATGTGAGAATTACATTAGTAATTTTAATGTTGCCCACCCTAATGCGGGTCGGGACTATGGCACTTGCATACCCTTCATTCAGCAACACCCGGTGTGGAGCCGCTTTTGGTGGAGGTGGGGTGGAACTGGGACGTTGTCTTAAGGCTATCGGTCTCTTCTATTTGCTTGAGGTTCAGGTGGAACCTCTTCAAATTGGTCATCTTCCACGTCCACATCCCCCAAAGGCATATTTCTGAGTTAATCATTGTTGAGGGCCATAGTTGCACCTAGAATTGATTCACAAAAATCAGTAACACAGATGTAAAAAAAAGACAATTCACACCCAATACCAAATATATAGCTAATTCGGTTTTAGCTCCCCGCCAACAGCACCAAAAATTGGTCTCATCCAAGTCACACCTCTATTTGAGGTTATGAAACGGTCGATGCAATAGTAATACCTAACAAGGAGTCGGGGTCGATTTTCCACAGGGACCTATGAATGAGACTTAGGAGTATATACTTTAGTGAATGAGCTTGAATTATCTCAAATTGCACTTCCACAGAATTGGATTGTTTTTAAGTCTAAGTTAAACTAAGATTACCAACTAAGAATTAGAACTAGGAAATTATTTTTGTTGTTTTTCAAATGATATAAAAGGCCTAGGGATATGACCTTCACCTAGGTGTTTGCCTAATGGGTTATAAACTGTAAAGCTTGTTTTTTGTTGGTCGGTATGTATTATAGCTATGAACACTCAAGTACCCACTTAATATCTCTCGATAAGAGACTGATTTTTCCCAATTCGGCTTTCTCAAGTCCAAATGGGTATTGAACAAAACGGTTGATAAAGAGCTCAAATCGGGTTTTACTATCTCTAGGTTCAACCCTTTAATTGGGGCTATCAATCTCTTGATTTACCCCAATTTCTTGTTATCCAAGTTTTCCTAGACTAAGTTTCTCTTTCTCAAGTAGAGACCAAGTCAAATAGACATGAACTAATGTTTGCAACCATTAATTCTACAATTAAAAGCAAGAATAAGTCTAAATAAAAAACACCCAACCATAAACAAGCCATGAATCAAACACCCATTAAATTTACACTCTAGGATTGGGCCACAACCTTAGTAAAATTCTAGCTACTCATGCTTAAAATAGAAGAAATAGAAGAAGAAATAATAATTAAACCCATATTGATGATCAAAATAACAAAACTTATGTTCAAAAACCTCAAAATGGCAAAAACTACTAAAGAAGGTAAAGAAAAAGTCTATTGTGGTTGTTGATATTCAAAACTTGACCTAAAAAAGTAAAACTCTTCTATTTATACAAAGCTAGATTTTTTGGACAAAAATGCTCTTTCGGAGGTTTTGCCGCCGCACAATTCCATGTGTGGTCCGTACTTGGCTTCAGCTTCACAGGATTTGAATCTTGCAGCCATATATTTCTGAACCGCGGCCACATCTCTCATTTTTTGCGGTCCGCACATTTTTGAGTACGGCCGCAGAAGGCATAGTTGATCTTCTGTAGATGTACAGTAATTGTGCGGTCCGCACTTTCTTTTAACTGGATATGCAAACTCTCATGTGCGGACCGCACTTTGCACATGTCTCTGATAAGCTTGTCTTCATAATCTGCGGCCATAGATGATATTCTGCGGTCCGCACTTTGAGTTTCTGTACCTGTTTTTGTCCTTGAGTTCAGATCACTCCTTCTTGAGTTGGATTTCATTTTAGTGGCTCATTTTTCAATACTCCTGCAATTAAGCATATTTCATCAGTTTTCGGGAATACAATTAAATGCTTTTGGACTAAAACAAAAGCTAAAAGGCGCTAATAAATAGTCAAAATCCTCACTTATCAAACATCATACTTGCTAAGTAAAGTGTTAAAATCCTTGTTGCAAAAGTGTGACCCCCATCGCTTATGATTGCACGTCGAGTACCAAATCTTATAAAAATATTTTTCGTCAAGAAAGTCACTACACTTCTCGCCTCACTATTGGATAAGGCAACAGCTTCAACCTATTTGGACATATAATCCACCGCGACCAAGATGTAAGTGTTTCCAAAAGAACTCACAAAAGGGCTCATAAAGTCAATGCCCCAAACATTAAAAATATCAATCTCCAAGACAGTTGTGAGAGGCATCTCATTTTTCTTTGAAATTCCACCGTCCCGCTGGTACTCATCACATCTTTTTACTAAGTCAATTGCATCCTTGTAAATATTAGGCCAATATAAACCATAACTAAACACTTTTCTCGTCGTTCATGCTCAGCCATGATGACCACTATATGGAGAAAAATGACAAGCACCACGAATATCTCATCTTCTTGTACCACTTGCTCATCATCCACAAGTTTCCTTTAACTTGAGGTAGGTGCATCCCCACCTTTTCCACTCCTTGTAGTAACGGCCATGGCATGTCCCGTGTTGTTCTCACCCTTTGGGTTCACTACCATGTCACTTGGTAGTGCCCTCTTAGGACGAGTGTTTAGAGCTTGATAGATTTGCCCCAATTTAACTTCCAAGTTGCGAATTGATGTGTTGTGTGAGGCTAGTTGAGCACCAGAGTCAGCATTCTTCTCCATCATTTGTTTGAACATATTATCAATTCGTCCCATCTCATTGTTGGAAGAACTTGGACCATGGGAAGGATAAGGAGGCGAGTTGCTCGGTTGTTGATACATCGGGGGCCTTTGAAAGCCCGACTCCCGATTGCCTTGATTATTGTTCCATCCCCCTTGGTTGTTGCCTCCCCAATATCCTTGGTTATTGTCACTCCAATTGCCTTGGTTATTTCCACCACTCCAATTTCCTTGATTGTTGTTATTGTTCCAATTCCCTTGATTGTTACCACCATTCCAATACCTTGGTTGTTAGAATTCCAATAACCTTGATTACTTTGAGGTCGGCATTGTTGTTGATTCGAGCCTTGAGAGTTGTTTCTTTGCCATTGGAAGTTGTTCACGTATTGCACTTCCTCCTCTTGTTCATTGTAAGATTCATCTTGATCAAACCCATTATCTTCCTGCACATAATTCTCTATAAGGTTTTGCAGTTGTGGACCCTTGGGTCTTATCTTGTTCACCATCATGCTAACTCCCTCCATAGCATATACTTGCTTAGGATTTTGCACTTGTTAAAGTTGAGCCTTGGATAATTGATTCAGCGTGGTGGTCAACTCGGCTATGGCTTGCCCGTGATCATGCAATTCGTTATGTAGGTGAATCACATTCGGATCACCTTGAGGAACATTTTCTCTACTTTACTATGTCGATGAAGTATCCGCCATTTCATCTAAAACCTCACAAGCTTCCGCATACGGCGTAGTCATGAAATTTCCACTAGCATGTTGGTTGACCACACATTGATTGGTAGTATTGATCTCCTGATAGAAAGTTTTTGAATCATAGCATCCGTCATGTCATTATTTGGGCACTATTTGACCATTGTTTGGTACCTCTCCAATATTTCATTCAACTGCTCATTGGGCTCTTGTTTGAATACTAGAATCTCGTCTCTAAGAGTAGCCATGTGCCCGGGAGAAAAGAACTTGGAAATAAATTTCTCCGCCAATTCATCCCATGTATAGATGGAATGGTTTGGAAATCTCTCTAACCAATCCAAGGCTTTCTTCTCGTAGAGAGAAAGGAAATAGCCTCAACCTTAAAGCATCCTCGGAGACGTTTGTCTGTTTGCTCCCCCAACAAGTGTCCAGAAACTCCTTTAACTGTTTGTATGCATTTTGACTCGGAGCCCCAGTGAAAAATCCCCGTTGTTCTAGAAATGTGAGCATTACATTAGTGATTTGAAAGTTGCTCGCCCTAATGCGGGGCGGGAATATGGCACTTGCATACCCTTTATTCGGTATCACCTGGTGTGGAGCTGCTCTTGGTGGAGGTAGGGGTGGAACTGGGACGTAGTCTTAGCTTCTGCAGCCGTGCATTTCATGTGTAGACCGCACTTCGCACTTGTCTCTAATAAGCTTGTCTTCACAATATGCGGCCATAGATGATATTCTGCGGTCCGCACTTTGAGCTTCTGTGCCTGTTTTTATCCTTGAGTTCAGATCACTCCTTCTTGAGTTGGATTTCATCTTAGTGGCTCATTTTTCAATACTCCTGCAATTAAGCATATTTCATCAGTTTTCGGGACTAAAACGAAAGTTAAAAGCACTAATAAGTAGTCAAAATTCTCACTTATCAAACACCATACTTGCTAAGTAAAGTGTCAAAGTCTTGTTGCAAAAGTGTGACCCCCATCGCTTATGATTATACGTGGAGTACCAACTCTTATAAAAATATTCTTGTTCAAGAAAGCCACTACACTTATAACCTCATTATTAGGTAAGGCGATGGTTTCTACCTATTTGGACACCTAATCCACCACGACTAAGATGTAAGTGTTTCTATAAGAACTCACAAAGGGCCAATAAAATCAATGCCCTAAACACTAAAAATATCAATCTCCAAGACAGTTGTGAGAGGCATCTCATTTTTCTTTAAAATACCACCGGCCCACTGGAATTCATTACATCTTTTCACTAAGTCACGTGCATCCCTATAAATAGTAGGCCAATAGAAACCACAACTAAGGAATTTGGTTGTTGTTCATGATCAGCCAAGATGACCACTATATGGAGAAGAATGAAAAGCACCACGAATGTCGATTTGCTCTTCTTCCGGTACACGCCTTTTAATCACCCCATCCGTATAAATCCGGAAAAGGTATGGTTAATCCCAATAATAATCTTGACAATCTGTTTCGAGCTTCTTTCTTTGATTTGAAGAGAACTCATCCGGAATGATTCCACTCACAAGAAAATTTGCCAAGTCCACAAACTATGGCACCTCTTTCATTGAAATTGCCAAAAGTTGCTCATCGGGGAAGAAGGCATTAATTTCAAGGCCATCATGTGGCCTCCCCTCCTCCTCCAAATGAAACAAGTGGTCCACCACTTGGTTTTCACTACCTTTCCTATCTTAAATATTAATATCAAATTCTTTCAACAAGAATATCTATCTCATCAAGTGAGCTTTAGAATCCTATTTGCTCATAATATAGTGAAGCGCCGCATTATCCGTGTGGACAATAACCTTGGCACCTATCAAGTATAGGCGGAACTTCTCAATTGCAAACACAACAGCAAGGATCTATTTGTTAATTTACTTGGGCACTATTCATGGTCTTACTAGCATAGTAAACCGGATAAAAAACTTTGTTAATACGTTGTCCAAAATAACCTCAACCGCTACGTCATATGCATCACACGTGAGTTCAAAAGACAAACTCCAATTTGGAGTGGTAATGATAGGAGTAGTTGTCAACTTGAGCTTCAATAGTTCAAAAGCCCCCATAAATTATCATTGAAATGGAACTTGGAATCCTTATTAAGGATCTTGCACAGTGGGTTCACCATTTTAGAGAAATCTTTGATAAAATGCTGGTAGAAACCCGCATGGCCTAGTAAACTCTGCACACCTTTAATAGAAGTTAGGGGTGGAAGCTTAGAAATCACGTCAATCTTCACCTTGTCAGCTTCAATTCCATTCCTTAATATTTTATGGCTAAGGACAATGCCTTCCTCAACCATGAAATGGCATTTCTGCCATACCAAATTTTTCTCTTCGCATCTTGCTAACACTTTGTCCAAATTTACAAGACAATCATCAAAAGGCATTCTCTTGAAAGAAATTACCATAAGTACTTGTAAAGGTTGTCTTGATCTTCCAAAGCAATGGAAATTTGGTTGTAGCCCGAGTACCCGTCAAGAAAACAAAAGAAAGCCCGGCCAGCCAATCTATCTAGCATTTTGTCCAAGAAAAGAAGTGGAAAGTGATCCTTCCTTGTAACTTTGTTGAGCTTACGATAATCCATACAAACCCTCTAACTGGTCACCGTTCTTGTAGGAATTAACTCATTCTTATCATTGGTAACAACCGTCATGTCCCATTTCTTTGGGACACATTGAACCAGAGAGGTACATGAACTATCGCAGATGGGGTAAACAACTCCGGCATCCAACTAATTGATTGTCTCCTACTTGACAACTTCTTGTATAGCCTCATTGAGTCTTATTTGATGTTTAATGGACAGTTTAGCACCATCCTCTAACTTGATCTTATGCATGCAAAATACGGGGCTTATACTCCGAATATCAGCCAAAGTCCACCAATAGCATTCTTCCTCTTTTGAAGCACCGCTAATGTGGAATCAACCTGTACGTTAGTCAAGTAAGAGGAAAGAATAACTAGTAAAGTAGAACAAGTGCCAAGAAATTCATACCGAAGGTGTGGAGGCAATGGCTTCAACTCCAAAGTAGGTGGCTATTTAATAGAAGGCTTTGTAGGAGGAGTCTTCCTATTCTCAAGATCCAAAGATAATTTCCGGGGTACATAGTTGTACGAACCTATTCCTTGCAAAGAATTCACACATTCCATGAAACCATCTATCTCGTCATCATCAAAGTTGAGAAAAACGGCTTCCAACATGTCACCCATGTAAATTGTAGCACTTGTATCATTAACAATAACATCGTTCACCAAATCCACAAAACAACATACCTCATTGCTCTTTGGTTTCCGTATAGACTTACACACATGGAATACCACTTGTTCATCACCAACCCAAAAAGTGAGTTCTCTGTCTTATTATAAAAAGCCTTACTTGTAGCAAGGAAAGGTCTCCAAAGAATGATAGGTACTTTACAATCTAGAATAAAAAAAAGCCTGCCGGAAGAATGAACTTGTCAACTCGGGCCAAAACATCCTCAATCACACCCTACGACCTCTTCATGATACGATCAGGGCCTCTTCATGGTACAACCAGCATTTGTAACCTCATAGATGTGGGTCTTGGTTGCCCAATCCCCAAGGTTTTGAAAACCGAATAGGGCATCAAATTGATACTCAGCCAAGATCGCAAAGAGCTTTAGTAAACTCGGCGCTCTCAATTATACAAGGAATCGTGAAAGTATCGGGATCCTCTAACTTGGGAGCCATAGAATGAACAATTTCACTCACTTAAAGAGTGACCTTGATAGTTTCAAAATTCATTGACCTCTTCTTGGTCACAAGATCCTTAATAGACTTTGCATAACCGGGAATTTTTTCCAAAGCTTCTACCAATGCCACATTAATTGAAAGACTATTCATCATTTGAGTGAACCTCTTGAATTGATTCTCATCACTTTTCTTGGCAAGTCTTTGAGGGTAGGGAGGTGGAGACTAAGGCAATGGTGCCCTAGCCTTTTGCACTACCGGATCCGGTATGTCAATGATGTGCTCCCTAGACGGGTTCACCTCCTCTTGAGTCTCTTCAACACTATCATCAATGTCAATCCGAACTTCATCATTTACTTAAACAATATTGGTTGGGATCTCCTCCTCTTGTACCACTTGGTTATCATCTACAAGTCTCCATTAACTTGAGGTGGGTACATTCCCGCCTCTTCCACGTCTTGTGATAACCGCCATAGCATGTCCCGTATTATTACCACCCTTTGGGTTCTCCACCGTGTCACTTGGTAGTGCATCCTTAGGACGTGAATTTAGAGCTTTAAGAGATTTCTCTCATTTGAACTGCTAGATTACGGATTAATGTATTGTGTGAGGTAAGTTGGGCATCTGAATCAGCATTTTTTTTCTACCATTTGCTTAAAAATATTCTCAATATGGCCCATCTTATTATTTGAAGAACTTAACCATGGGAAGGATAAGGAGGTGGGTTGCTCGATTGTTAATACATTGGGGGCCTTTGAAAACCCGACCGCCGGTTACCTTGATTGTTGCCTCCCCAATTTCCTTGGTTATTTCTACTCCAATTTCCTTGATTGTTATTATGTCAATTTCCTTGATTGTTAGAACTCAAATTGCCTTGGTTATTTTGTGGTCGTCAGTGTTGTTGATTTGAGCCTTGGAAGTTGTTTTTTTGCTTTTGAAAATTGTTCACATATTAAACTTCCTCTTCTTGCTCATGATAGGAGTCATCTTGATCAAAACCATCAACATCTTGCCCATAATTCTCCACTCGAATTTGCATTTGTGGACCTTTGGTCCTCTTCTTGTTCACTAATACATTTACTCCCTCCAGAGCATGAACTTGCTTAGGATCTTGCACTTGATTAAGTTGGGCCTCTGGTAGTTGTGTCATGGGTGTTGTCAATTTAGTAATGGCTTGTCCATGATCTTGTAACTCTTTGTAGAGGTGTATCATGTTAGGATCAACTTATTGAATATTAGGCCGGGATTGCCAAGCCGATGACGTTTCTGCCATCTCATCAAGAATCTCACATGCCTTTGCATAAGGTGTTGTCATAAAGTTGCCACTGGCCAATTGATTGACCATACATTGGTTCGTAGTAATGATACCACAGTAGAAAGTTCGTTGGATCATATTTTTGGTCATATCATTGTTCAGGCGCTCCTTCACCATTTTCCGATACCTCTCCCAAATCTCATGCAAAGGTTCACTTAGTTCTTACTTGAAAGCCAATATTTCATTCCTAAGAGTAGCCATATGCCCAGGGGAGAAAAACATAGCAAGAAACTTGTTCGTTAGTTCATCCCAAGTATGTATCGAATGATTAGACAAATGTTCCAACCAATCTAAAGCTTTACCCCTTAGAGAGAAGGGAAAAGCCTTAGCCTCAAAGCATCCTCAAAAACATTAGTTTGCTTGCTCCCCCAACGCGTATCCACAAAGCCCTTCAAATGTTTATAGGTATTTTGACTTGGCGCAGTGGTAAAAAAGCCTCGTTGCTCTAGCAAAGTGAGCATCACATTGGTAATTTAAAAGTTGCATGCCCTAATGGGGGGGCTATTACACTAGTATAACCTTTGTTGGGCAATATCTAGTATTGTGCCGCTTGTGGTTGAGGTGGTTGAGGTGGGGTTGGTACAAGGACGTTGTTTTGTGGAACTCGGCCTTACCAATTCGGTTGTGGTAATTGAGGTACCTCATCGAGTTGTTCCTCCTCGCCGTCCATTGTTTGCCATGATTATACCTATGATTTATTTAACAAGTTATTAACATGGAAGGGAAATAATATATTTCAATAACACACTCAAATATATATCTAACATCGTTAAAACTCCCTAGCAGTGATGCAAAAAATTAATCCACGCCCAATCCATACTCAATATTGAGTGGAAACGGTCGTTGGAAGAATAGTACTCAAGAAGAGTCGGTTCGATTTCCACTGGAAGTTTAATATGGGTGTTAGGGTGTAATCTTGATGAGAGTAAATGAAATAGCTCAATTGCGCTTCCAAATAAGGGATTTTTTTCTACTTCTAAAATTAACACTAGCAATTATCAACTACGGAGAAGAGACTAGGAAACGAGTAATTATTTTTGTTGCTTTTATCAAATTGGTAAAAAGCCTAGGGATGTAACCTTCACCTAGGTGATAGCCTAATAGGTAAATCACGTTAATACTTGTTTTAGTGACCGGGGTATAGTATAACTCTCAACTCTAAATTGCCCACTCAATACCTCTCGGTTATAGAGTGATATTGCTCAAATTTGCTTTCTCAAGCCCAATTGGGTATCAATTCAAATAGTTGATATAAGCTGAAGTCGGGTTTTCCTTATATGTAGTTTAAACCATTTAATTAGACTAGCCGAAACCTTAACTAGACCGATTTCTTGTTAGCCAAGTTTTCCTAGACTAAGTCTCTCTTTCTCAAGTAAGAACCAAGTCAAATAGGCATGAATCAATGTTTGCAACCATTCATTCAAGAAATAGTGCATGAACAATGCTAAATAATAAACATCCAATCATAAACAAGCATTAAATTAATCACCCATAAGGTTTACACTAGGATTGGGTCAAAACCCTAGAGAAAATCTAGCTACTTATGGTAGAAAGTGGAAAAAAAAAAAGAACTAATTAAAGCCATAAAACAAAATTAAATTGATAAAACTAATGTTTCTTCACCCAAAATGGTCACTAATTACCCAAAGTAGTAAAGTATAATGGCTACAGCACTAAATATTACAAAACTTGCCCTAAAAAAGTATTTCCCGTCTATTTATAGTGGACCAAAATTCGCTAACAAAAATACTCTTCGAGAGATTCTGCGGCCGCACAGTTCCATGTGCGGTCCGCACTTTTCTTAGCTCCAGCAGGTGTAGATATTCTGCAGCCGCACAATTCCATTTGCGGCTACACTTCAGCTTCTGCAGCCGCACTTTTCCTTCTGCGTCTGCACTTTTGGCAAGGCTTCATACTTGGTTGTTTTACACATTTTCTCAAAATATTCTGAGCTTCAAGTACCAGATCTGTGGCCGCAGAAGTATTTCTGCGGACCGTACTTTCTTTTGTGGCCGCAAAATTCCTTATGTGGACCACACTTTGGCCTGTTGCATTCCTTCTTGCCTTTATGAGATGGAACACTCGTTTTTGAGTTGGATTTCTTCGTTGAGGTCCAATTCTCCAACATGCCTGCAATTTTCACAATTTCATTAGTTTTGGGAACAAGAATCAACACTTTCTAACTAAAAGTAAAGCAAGAAGGTACTAATAAGTGGCTAAAATCCACACTTATCGTGCACCGCCCCATGTGTGGGATGTTGATGGTAGGCTAGAGACAATTGTTTTATCAGACAACTTCCTTAACGCATCATGCCAAGAATATTTAAAGCATATTAAGCACCTATCATAATATCCTAGCCTCAACACTCGACTTACCCGTACTACGTATTTCAAAAACTACTCACTTACTCTAACTCAGAGGCCAAAAAATTACCTTTTCTTTGCAAATCATGTGCCCCCACACCAAAGATAGAGAGTAATTCCATACACAATAAAATTTAAGAATGAATAGGAACTCAAAATAGAAATAATTCACTCACTCTAAAAATTAAAATTTATGTGCCATGGAAGACGCACCATATGCTTTCTCGTAGTGTAATACTCAGCTAATTAAGATCATTTAATTAAAACTCAAGTAGGTTTTTATTTTGGTTGTAATATAGGTTGCGGGACCGATAGAATACATTTGGATATAGTGGCTACAACTCCCTAAGCACTTTAATACATAAAATTTCATATTTTAAAACCCCACATTTGTGTTGAACCAAACCCCAACCTTCACACATAATATCATCAAGCTCCCAATATCTTTAAGCACAAACAAGATGAGAACTATAACTAGCAAGGAAGCAATTTTTTTTCTTTTCTAATACATACACAACTTTTTTTCTTTTCTAAGTTCTGATTTTTTTTCAAGCAAACTCATTTTTTTTTAAATTCTCTACAAGCGGCTCTCAAAATATTTCAAATTGTGTACCTTTTTTCTTTTTCAATAGTTTCACTCAAAAACCCGACCATACCTCAACTTAGCTTTTAAAAATCTCATAACAAATTCAACTGCTCAAGTAAGATAAAAGGTTCAAACAAATAGTCAATTCAAACAAAATGGACCAGACTTGTAGTGTGGATGCCAAAGAAGTAGATTACATGCTCAAAGGGGCTAATTAAAATACACAACAATTAGGCGGGTCATAAACATATAATTGGCTTAACAAAGAAATGCCTATGTCACTTCCTAGACTGAACAAGACTACTATTTCACTTTGCAAACACAAGGGACAAGGTCTAGGATCGGATCTGTCTCGACTAATATGCACAGAATATCAATAAAAACTTACACACACATTGGCACATAACTCACCTAGGACCGGATCTATCCCGACTCTCTAGTCAAAGCAGTTAAGCAACGTCAAAATCAAATATTTTAATGCACTTATATGAGTCAAGAACTAAGCATAGGCATCACAACTAAGGCACTCACTACTCTCAAGGCATAACAAAGTCAATAAAAGTCATATACATTTAATACCATAACACAAGTCTTTAAATCTCCTAACAAAAGAAAAACTAACTACACCCGGTTAAAACCCTTGAAAAAGAACTACGACACAAATAAAAATCAAGGGGGAACTGTTACACTACCTAATAAAATCAAAATATTTTTTTCTTCGACTTTGATCCCTCAAGAAGACGGTCGAGGAAATCCATCATCGGGAAAAGTCAAAAAAAATTCAAACAAAACACAAGAAAACGAACACATGTACATATTTACATCCCTCATCCCATACTTTAAATTGTGGCATGTCTTCATGACACACAAATAAAAAGTAAGAGGTAAAGAAAGCACCCCTTTCTTCTTTGGGTACACCCCACACTTATCATGCTTACTCTCTCCAGCTTGCTCTTTTAGGGCCCCCATTTTTCCTTCCATCTTAAAAATCACCCTTTCTCCCCCCACTCTGAGCATGAGCTGCCTTTCTTGAATGTCCAGAATAGCTCTGCCAGTAGCCAAAAAAGGTCTTCCTAAAATCGGAGGGACCTCCCTATTCTATTCCATATTTACCACGATGAAGTCCACAAGGAACTCAAATTTATCCACCCGCACTAGAACATCCTCTACTATTCCTTTAGGTTTGATTTTGGTTTGATCTGCCAGCTGTAAGGACACATGTATCGATCTGATTTCTCTAGTCTCTCCTTCAATTTTCTGAAAATAGACAAAGGCATAAGATTAATAGAAGCACCTGAATCACACAAAGATTTTCAAACTTAGTACTTCCTAAAGAGCAAGGTATAGTAAAACTCCCCGGATCTCTACACTTTTGAGGGAGCTTATTTTTGCAAAATGGCACTACAATGCTCTATGAGCTTAACAACCGATGTCTCTTCCACTTTTCGTTTGTTGGACAATATCTCTTTCAGGAACATAGCATAGGTTGGCATCTGTGAAGGCATCTATATGAAAGGTATATTAACATGCACATGCTTGAGCGCTTCTAAAAATGTCTGCATTGTTTGTCCAACTTCTCTCTTCTTTGCTTCTGGGGGAAAGGTAGAGCATGCATGTATTTGCTCTCCTCAGTCTCCTCATTCATTGAATTCCCATTTGTCTTCTTCTTCTGAGCTCTAGTCTTCCCCTACTTCTTCGGACCATCATCTACCCTCACTTTACCTTCTTGAATGTTGCTATTTTTCTGCTCCTCCACATCTCTACATGTCCTTCAATCAACTCATCTTGTTGTTTTGCAATAGGGTCCTTCAATACATGCCCATTTCTCAAAGATACCGCATTTATTGTCTCTTTTGGGTTTCTTTCAGTATCAGTAGGGAGAGTTCATGGTATTCTCTTAAACAATAAATTAGCAAGTTTCCCACCTGTCTTTCCAAGTTTTGAATGGTTGTGCCCTATTCTCGGAGAGCTTTGCCATGAGTTTCAAGCCTCGCATTTGTCTTTATAATAAAGGCCTTAATCAAATCTTTCATACTAGACTGATTAGACTGTGGAGGCTGATATTGCTACCTCTACGGATTTGTAAGACCTGGAGCTCCCTGTCCCTGAGATATGGAGTTATTCTATTGCCATGCATTCGCACTACCACCTGGTGAACTCTAAGAAAAACCTGGGTGTCGTTACCCCATGGAGCTAAAATTATTGCAACTTTGGTAGTTGCCTCTGTCAAAGCTCTCCAGAGCATTTAGCACTTCATCCCTAGTCGAGGCCTGACACTCATGCATTGGATGACCTATTTCACAAAAATCACAAACTGAGGATGGTTGGAACTGGACCTTGGCTACGGTTAACTTTTTTATCTTTCTAGCCATGATGTCTAGTAGGGCTTGCACTGATGTGTTAGAATATACCTGGTGAACCCAAGCTAATTTTTTTCTAGCATTACTCTCAACAAGCCATTGGTTAGCATCTTTAGAGAGCTCATCAAGAATTACAACAATCTCCTCAGGAGTCTTCTTCATTAAAGGACCTCCAACTGTAGTGCTCAGAGTTCTTCGTGATGAAGGTGTTAGTCCATCCCAAAAGCCCTGGAGTTGCATCCACAATTCAATCCCATTACTCTGAGACTTCCTCACTATCTCCTTGAATCTTTCCCAAACTTCGAAGACTGTTTCAGTGTCCTTTTAGCAGAAGTTATGCATTCCCCTTCTGAATTTCACTATTTTTGCAGTTGAGAAGTATTTGTTAAGGAAACTTTTAGTCATATCTTCCCATGTCTTGATTGATCCAGTTGGTAAGCTTCAAAGCCAGTACTTCACGTCATCCTTCAGTGAAAAGGGAATGCCTTTAAGTAGACAGTATCTTTTGATACTCCATTATACTGGAAGGTGTTCATAATTTTCTCAAAGTCCATCAAGTGAGTGTTTAGATCTTCATTCACTTTCTCTCTAAAGACACATTTGTTCTGGATGGTTTGAAGCAAGTCTTGCTTCAACTCAAAATTATTTGCTCCTATGGGTGGCGGTCTGACACTGGATAGCCCCTGATTGTAGACTAGTCTGGAATAATCACCTAATGCTGTACCAGGTATGGGTGCCATATTTTCGAACCGGTCTTCAACTAGGGGTCGATTTAGATTAAATCTTTGACCCCCATCATCTTTTATAGTCTCCTCAGCAGCTCTAAGGGTTGCCTCAGCTGCTATCCGTGCAACTTCTTCTCTATGTTGTGCTGCCTCTCTTGTAGCTAAGTCTACTCCATCGATCTCTTTGTTTTTCATTTTATCTTGAGTTGAAGTATGTCCCTAGAAATTTTCTATGACTCCTCTTTCTTTTCTCAGTTGTCGCAGGTGTTTCTCCAACTCCGGTTGATAGAGCATCACTTCCTTTGAACAAGATCGAGTCATACACCAGAGAATTAGACATGTATCATGCACATGGAAGGGAAAAACTGTGAAGAATAAAATAAAATTGATTCTTGAATTAGCACCAAAAACTATTTTGAGCACTATTGATTGCCAATCCCCGGCGGCGGCGCCAAAATTTGACGAGCGCAAACTATAACAAGAAATTGATGCTTGCTAGTCAAAATAGTATAGTTTAATTATCGTCTTCACATTGATAGGATTTAAAAAATGTTCAAGTAATTTCTAGATTAACGCTATTCAGGATGATTAACACTTTTGTTGGGATGACTTATAACAAAAATTAACTATGAAAACTAAAACAAGTAACAATTGATCACAGAAACACAAGAGTTGAGCAACACCAAAATAATCAATGGGAGAAATAAGGGTCGTGACAGGATAGGTGTAAGATAGTTATTTGGGATTTAACTCTAGTTCAATTCACTCTAATATTCTAATGATTCTCACGAATTCATTCGATGATTAGTTCAAACGTGTATCCAAGACTCCTCTATCGATTAAATCTTAACTTTACAAGGTGATCTAATATAAGCACTATGAAAATATGCAAGTATGCGTTAATGGATTAGTCTTCAGGAAACGTCTATTGAATATTCTCCTGACTTGATTTAATCAATAGTTCAACAAGCTCTTCCGATTACTTAAAAGAATCATTGAATTAAACCAACAACAACAACAACCCAGTATAATCCCACAAGTGGAGTTTGGGGAGGGTAATATGTACGCAGACCTTACCCCTACCTCGAAGGGTAGAGAGGCTGTTTCCAGGAGACCCTCGGCTCAAAAAAAGCAACAGGAGCCGATATATTAGTACCATAAAAATGCATAATAAAATAACAGCAATATAAGAGATATGAAATACAGAATACGAAATACGAAATAGATGGCTGGTATAGTAAAACTAGCAGGTAAAGCCCTGCATCAATAGACGACCAATGACATTCTTAGTCTAACTCCTAACTGGCTAGTCTCACTCTATTGTGCTGTAGAAATATTCACAAGTTTCCCCTAACCTACAACCTTAATGCTCGACCTCCATAATTCCCTGTCAAGGGCCATGTCCTCAATAATCCTAAGTCGCACCATGTCCTGTCTGATCACCTCTCCCCAATACTTCTTAGGTCGCCCTCTACCTCTCCGCGTGCCCACTACAGCCAGTCGCTCACACCTCCTCACTGGTGCATCAGTGCTCCTCCTCTGAATGTGCCCGAACCATCTGAGTCTTACTTCCCGCATCTTGTCCTCCATGGGGGCCACGCCCACCTTCTCTCGAATATCTTCATTCCTAATCTTATCCATCCTTGTATGCCCGCACATCCACCTCAACATCCTCATCTCTGCTACTTTCATCTTCTGGATGTGTGAGTTCTTTACCGGCCAACATTCAGTTCCATATAACATGGCAGGCCTAACCACTGCTCTATAAAACTTACCTTTTAGTAACGGTGGCACTTTCTTGTCACACAAGACTCCCGACGCTAACCTCCACTTCATCCACCCCACCCCTATACGGTGTGTGACATCCTCGTCAATCTCCCCGATCCCCTGAATAACCGATCCAAGGTACTTGAAACTACCCCTCTTGGGAATGACTTGAGAGTCAAGCCTCACTTCAACTCCCGCTTCCGTCGGCTCAACTCCAAATTTGCACTCGAGGTATTCCGTCTTCGTCCTGCTCAACTTGAAACCTTTAGACTCAAGAGCATGTCTCCAAATCTCTAGCCTCTCGTTGACGCCGCCTCGTGTCTCGTCAATTAGAATAATGTCATCAGCAAATAGCATGCACCATGGCACCTCCCCTTGAATATGATGAGTCAGTGCATCCATCACCAGGGCAAATAGGAATGGGCTGAGCGCAGACCCTTGGTGCAACCCCGTAATAACTGGAAAGTGTTCAGAGTCGCCTCCTACTGTCCTAACCCGAGTCTTAGCTCCAGCATACATGTCTTTAATCACCCTAATATAGTCAACCGGGACCCCTTTATCCTCTAAGCAGCTCCATAAGACCTCCCTAGGAACCCTATCGTACGCTTTCTCCATATCAATAAACACCATGTGGAGATCCTTCTTCCTATCCCTATACTGTTCCACCATCCTCCTAATAAGGTGGATAGCTTCTATGGTAGATCGCCCCGGCATGAACCCGAACTGGTTGTCTGAAATAGACACCGTCCTTCGCACTCTCATTTCTACCACTCTCTCCCAAACTTTCATGGTATGATTTAGTAATTTGATGCCCCTATAATTGTTACAGCTCTGGACATCACCTTTGGTCTTATACAACGGGACCATTGTACTCCACCTCCACTCTTCAGACATCCTATTAGTCTTGAATATAACGCTAAACAATGTAGTAAGTCATTCCAAGCCTGCTCTACCCACACACCTCCACAGTTCAACCGGAATTTCGTCTGGTAATGCAAAGGTAATCACCAAAAAATTCCTCTTTGGATTAAATAAATCGGTGAATAAAATTGCAATAATTCAAAGCTCCATAAACGAATTCAAGTAAAGAACTAGAGTTAAAATTCACAAATATCAATCAAAGCACCATATACATCAAACTCAAAGAGAATCTACTCCATATTCATGAAGAAATCATTACAAATAAAGTTTAATAATAAAAAACATGAATACAATTGAAACTCGGGTGCTGAGTTGAGGAAAGAATGATGAATCCTTGTGCTTTGAGTTTCCAATGCTCTTCCAGTCATCTGTAGGTCAAAAGTCCCTTCAAAAATATCTTTTTGGTGTCTTTATACCATGTAGGAGTGGTACCGGACGAAACTACCCTTTCCAATACGAAATAGAAAAATACTCTGAGAAAATTGTACATGCGCGCCGCCCCATTCTTTGTGCCATGCGCAGTGGTAGTGGAAAAATTCAGAGAGCAATTTCTGTCAGACGCAGCAAAAACACACTGTCGCGTGTGTATATTTTACAGGGTATTTTGTTTTCGTTATTTTTTTATATCCAGACTTGGCTCCTGACCCGCGAACGTGATTCCGACTTAATGTTTTGGGATTTTACTTAGACTTCAAAGCTTCAGCTTGTTAAATTTAGCTCCAAATTATCTTAATAGCTCGGAATCATTTTCTGCAAGGCATAAAATACGTAATTAGCATAAATCACCATTATTTAAGCTCAACCATAAGTGAAATGCAGTAATTATAGTGCAAACTATGACAAAAATACGGGTCTCTAGCCTACCATCAGGGAGGCCGTGGGAGTCACCTCCTCATCTTGGGATTCATATATTTTGTTGATGGCAATCATAAGGTTGAGTGGGACGTTGTCCGTCGCCTTCGTTTCCCTTTTTTGGTAACCTACCATGGAGTTTTTTTATACATAGAGAAAAACAGATAATCCTTGCGGTTTGTTGGATTAACAAGTAACGTGAGTTGTATGTCTAATGAAAACTGAAAAATTGGCTGAGAAATCCTCATAGACGGCATCAAACTGTATGACCAAAAATTTAGATCTTGGTTTATACAATCAAATTTATAATAAAATAGGGTTAAATTTAACTAATATTAATGTCCAAAAGATAGACCAAGTGTATTTATTGAAGATTTTCCATGTGTACTGTTGATTAGCAATAAATGATAGCAATAATGGTGTAATGATCGATTCAAGAATATGGAGGATAACAATAAATAAAAAATGATATTTAAGTAAATAAATGGATAGAAGTCACCCGACAAAAGGTGAGAATCTCCAATAATTCTTCTGACAATGATGGATAATATAAGTCTTTCGATATTCGGATCCTTCTGGGATCGGGGAAGAAAAAGGTAGACCAAAATGTAAAAAGGTGAGCTTTGTATGTATATGATAAAGGGAAAATCTTTAGAGAATGGAAATGTGGTATTTTTAAAATGAACATCCAATCCTGTTTTATAACTACATATCTTTCTATTTATAAGTGTATATGAGCCACTAAACCCTAAATAGTACAATTGGGAGGAGTGTTCGTCCTCATCCTCGTCCTCTGTTGAGTCACTTTGACCTCGTCGACGATGCATTATCTTCTCATGACATCGACTTTTTGAGGCCAGGTCATTGTACCCTATTGACAACACGTGGCAGCCTTCGAAGGCTTCCTTGATGTCGACTTGGTCCACATATAATCATGGTAGTTTCTGTTCATACACCACCTACCTATGCTCGCACAAACCTCTCTTGTTTCTATGGCCCCGAGGTTGGAGAAACGCATGAAATATCAGGGGCCATAGAATTGCTAATTATAATTTCAGTTGAGCAAATTCACATTTAGAGTTTAAATTCTATGGATCCAACCTTTAATATTTTTAATATTGAACCCATAAAATATTCTTAATTTGAAATAAAACAATAAAACAAAAGAAAAATATCGAAAAGAAAAGAGAAAGAATTCTATTGATTTTTTAGATGAATTACAATGGGATAAAACCCCTATATTAATAAGGAAAAAAATAACTTAGTCACAAGTAAAAACTCTCTAAAATATAAACATTTATCTTAAATATAATTTTATTTATAACATAATATTAATTTTTGTAATTTCACTAGATTTTAATATTTTTGCGTCAAAGTACTGGGTTCACTTGAACCCGGTACTACCACTCTACATCCACCTCTGGTTCGTGGAGGCACTAAGACACCACCACGAGCAGAGGTAAATTAATATGGAGAATCTAATAATCGTGGACTTGAAACCTAAAATTACGCTGTAAGTTTAGGTTTGCCTATATTTCTATTGCGTGTTTTGGAAGTTTTGAAATTTAATTGTACAAACTTTTGGATTGTAAACCCAAAATGTAAGTTGTAACTTTTATAAAGGAAAAGCTGTTGGCATTGCTCTAAGCGAAGTTTTAAGATTCTTTTATTAACTTGTTTTCTTTCGAATATTCCTCACTTTATTTTATTTATGAGTTTGTGGTTGTTCCTTCTTCTTTTTTTTTTTGGGCCATAAGTGAATGACTCTTTGTGCATGTACGTACCTATGTCACTAAGTATATAATATTTTTAAAAATCGAAGAAAAATAATATGCTTTCATTATAAAATCATTTTTTTAATATGTAAGTTACTGAAAATAATAAATGGTGATCATATTTAGCTTGCTCAATAAATGAAAAATATCACTTTAATTTTTGGTGTTTCTACCAACTATCGAAGTTATTTAATTGACTTTTTTTTCTCCCTCTATATCTCCATCTCTTCTATATTTTTAATTATTTTTTGTTATTTGTTCTGATTATTGAGTGTTATTTTAAAATACTATACAAAAAATCCATGAAGAGGATAATTTTGTTTGAGTAAAAAATTAAAAGAGTTTAAAGTATATTAGATGGATTATAGTCATGCTATGAGGAAAAAAAAGAAATTATGGTCATTGTTATATTTTTCAAATAAGAAAATACTTCATATACGGTAAATCTTGAGTGTTTTTAAAATTTAAGATATCATGACTTCCAATATAGTTTAAAGAAGGAAGAATTCAAAATGTTAAAAATTGATGAGTATTTCACTTCTGAATCTTAATTATTTTTTCACTGGTCAAATAAAGGTTAGGTGGAATTGGGACTAATATAGGGATGAGACACTTGTATAACGGTTTTGGACATAGCTTTATGCACGAGCTTATCCTAAAGTTCTTGTGCATTCATGTGTAATTAGCTTTGTATGTAGATCATTAAACATTAATTAACGACCCTTTGAATCATCTAAAGTTCTCTTCATTAGTCACATTTTAAATATTAAAAACATTAATACCGTGTCATGAATGCAAATTTGATGGAACCTTTCATTCAAAAACATTTCATATTTTAACTTTTGTTTGTTTTTTATTATTCAACTCTTTATAATTTTCTTGTCAAATTTCTTCTTTACTTTATTTCGTTTGTGTATTGGGGAAAAACTGAGTTTATATTAAAGATGATGTGACATGACACGTGGATTAGTTAAATGGTCAAAACGCAACAATTGACTAAGAGGTACGGATGGAGACAGCCACGGGAAGAAGAATTTAAATAGGCACGAGACGACGTATAGATACGAGTCTCGTACCAATTTAAATTATTTACAGCCAACGGATTAGAAGGCATTGAAGACAAAGATCTGATGACAGAAAGGAGTCCAAATTCATTATTAAATACTTGATACGTTACAAAATTGGTATTTAATAGGAATGATTGTATAACGGCTTATTTAAATGTCATTTATTACTCATAATTATATCATTAAAGCTGAGGCTTCATTCCTTTACCTAGAATTATCTATAAAAGGAAAAAGTATCATTATTTGTAAGGACACGGAATACTATTGAGAATTCATTGAAATACACAACTATTTACTTTTTTACCATCATTCTCAAAAGTATTTTATTTTGTCTCTTGATTATCAGTAACCCGAATTTCTTTTTAGCTTTGACCAAAGACTCAGATTTTTAGTTAAACAAATTGGTTCCGTTGCCGGGAATCTGATAATCTTTCCTTTTAAGCTATATCTTATCTATTGTCGTCACCATGTCAAACAACAACGCCGACAACAATAGTAATAACACATTGGGAAACCATGAGAATCAAATACATCAAAATCAAGATGACGTGGTTCCCTCTCCTCTAAATTCACCACGTCAATCTCGTGAAGGCACTCCTGTTACTGAATCCCGTGCTGATCAACAAGAGCAATCTGAACATTTTGAAGGAGTTACAACTGAAGCTTTGCAAAAGCTAATTGATGCACAGGTCGGCAAAGCTCTTCAGGCACTTGTTAGTCGATTGCCTGCTGCGCCACCTACACCAACTCCTAATAATAATACATTGGAGAACCCCCGTTCTGGTCTTGATAATTCTGGAAACGGAGCAACCCCCAGTGAACCACAAGAAGGGGGACCAGGTAATTTAAATAATTCGTATTTGCAAAATTTAGTACTAACCTTGCAGAAACAGCTTAAGGAACAAAATGAGCGTATTGAACAAATCCCTGGAGTTCCGCCTGTAATAAAAGGAGTAGACATGGACAAATACTCACAACAACCATGGAAGCCTAGTGCTGCTCCCCTTCCAATTCCGAAGAAATTCAAAATGCCTGACATCCCGAAATATGATGGTACTACAGACCCACGTGACCACGTGACTGCATTTATAACAGGCGTAAAAGGCAACGACTTGACCAAACAAGAAATTGAATCAGTATTGGTCAAGAAATTTGGAGAAACACTCACCAAGGGTGCATTAACCTGGTATTCTCGTTTATATGAAAATTCTATTAATTCTTTTGCTGAGCTTGCAGATTCTTTTATTAAAGCACATTCGGGAGAACAAAAGGTTGAGAAAAGAATGGAAGATATTTTCAAAATTAAATAAGGGGATTCGGAGCTGCTTAGAAACTTTGTTGATAGATTCCAGCGTGAAAGAATGACTCTACCTCGTGTGCCTGACAATTGGGCTGCAATAGCCTTTGCAAGTAATTTAAATGACAAAAGTTCTGAAGCCACGAGACGACTCAAAGAAAGCCTTCGAGAATTTCCTGCAACCACGTGGAATGATGTTTACAACAGGTATAGTACGAAGCTGCGAATTGAAGAAGATACCGTACCTAAGTTTCATCATGAAGAAAGGGGCAGTACCCGAAGGTCAGAAACCGAAAAAAGATCAGGTAAAAACAGGTACGATCCGTATATGGGACCTGCAGGAAAAGACCCACGGTCGAAACAAGATAGCCAGCAATATGATCAAAAATCAAGGAACCGGGATTCTGGCTCTTCTTCAAAGTTCAGGAATGATCGGAACAGACAAGAATCACGAGATGATGACAGAAGTTTAAAGGCACGATTCAGCGGATATAATTTTAATGTCTCTACCTCCGAGCTCGTAGCTGTTTTAAGAAGCATGGGAGATAAGGTACGGTGGCCAAAAGAGATGCGGTCAAATCCAAATAGACGCAATCCAGATCATTGGTGCGAATTCCACAACGATCACGGGCACAAAACTTCAGAATGTAGATTCCTGCAGAGTGAAGTGGATAATCTATTGAAGCAAGGGTAACTCACTGAGTTATTTAGTGAGAAAGGAAAACAAGCTTATATGAAAAACAGGCAAGAGCCACCACAACCTCCTTCACCCAAGAGGATAGTGAATGTCATAAGCGGGGGAGAAGATATTCACGGCATAACCTACACAGCCTCCAACAAGGTTTCTAAGGTAACAATTACACACGGGAAATGGGTGCGGCAAGTCCTTGAAAATGAAAGTATTTCGTTCGATGACGCAGATACCGAAGGAGTGACAACTCCACATAATGACGCACTGGTAATATCTTTACTTGTACATGATACTAATGTAAAACGAGTTTTGATTGATCCAGGGAGTTCTGTAAATATTATATTACTAAGGGTACTACGGGAAATGCAAGCTGAAGACAAAATGATACCCAAGGCACACACCTTGTCAGGCTTCGACAATTCAAGTGTAGTAACAAAAGGTGAGGTAATTCTAACAACTTTTGCTATGGGTGTTGTGAAGGAAACTAAATTTCAGGTAGTTGATATGGAAATGGCCTACAATATGATCATGGGAAGACCATGGATACACGATATGGATGCTGTCCCATCAACCCTACATCAAGTTATTAAATTCCATCACCATGGGGAATTTGCCAAATTCGTGGGGATCAGCAGATGGCTAGAAGTGTCAATGCTGTAACAAGTACGAGCGCCGTAAATAAAGCAAAATAGAAATTATAGGAAACAGTTGAAGGTAAAAAAGATCAAACTTCAACTGAACAAGAGAAGACAGATTTGGGCTCAAGGCCTGACACAATTCAAGAACCTGAAGAAAATGAAAGCATCAAAACGACGATTGAAGAGCTTGAGGCAGTGATGTTATTTGATCAATGGCCTAAACGGAAGGTTTATATCGGGGCCAATTTAAGCACGAACATGCGAGGTATGATAATTGAATTTTTAAAAGCTAACTTAGATTGCTTTGCTTGGTCCCACGCTGATATGACAGGGATACCACTGAATGTGATGACTCACAAACTCAATGAGGACCCTTCTTTCACACCAATAAAGCAAAAGAAACGGAAACAAGGTGCTTTCAAGAACCAGGTGATTCAGGATGAAGTCCAAAAATTATTAAAAATCGGATCAATCCGTGAGGTAAAATATCCTACTTGGTTAGCTAACACGGTGGTTGTACCCAAGAAAAATGGTAAGTGGCGTGTTTGTGTAGATTATACCGATTTAAATAAAGCCTGTCCAAAAGATTCCTTTCCCTTACCGCATATAGACCAACTAATTGATGCAACCGCAGGTCATGAACTTTTAAGTTTTTTAGATGCATACTCGGGATATAATCAAATTAAAATGGATCCTGGTGATGAAGAAAAAACTTCTTTCATCACAGACAGGGGGACTTACTGTTATAAAGTAATGCCCTTTGGTCTCAAAAATGCTGGGGCAACCTATCAAAGGTTGGTCACCAAAATGTTCCAAGAACATTTAGGGAAAACAATGGAGGTATATATAGACGATATGCTCGTCAAAACCCAGCAATCTCATGATCATATTTCTCATCTATCTGTTACTTTTGAAATTTTGCGAAAATTTAATATGAAACTCAACCCAGAAAAATGTGCATTTGGAGTTGCATCAGGTAAGTTTTTGGGTTTTCTTGTTTCTAATCGTGGTATTGAAGTGAATCCTTCTCAGATCAAAGCAATAGAAGAAATCCCTGATATCCTTACTAATAAAAAGGAAGTACAAAGATTAACGGGAAGAATTGCAGCTTTGGGGAGATTTATTTCCAAATCCTCAGAAAGGTGTTTTAAGTTTTTCTCTGCACTTAAAAAGCAAGATCATTTTGAATGGAATGAAGATTGTCAACAAGCCCTTAGAAATTTGAAAGCTTATTTGTCAAAACCACCGTTGTTGGCAAAACCGAAGGTGGGGGAAAAACTTCTCATTTATCTGGCCGTATCTGAAGTCGCAGTAAGTGCTGTTTTAGTCCGCGAGGACCAAGGTAAACAATCTCCTATTTATTATGTAAATAAGTCCTTATTGGAAGCTGAAACACGATACCCACAGCTAGAAAAATTAGCATTAGCTTTGATCATGGCATCTAGAAAATTAAGACCTTATTTTCAATGTTATCCCATTGTTGTAGTTACTACTTTTCCGCTTCGAAATATTTTGCATAAACACGAACTTTCAGGAAGATTAGCAAAATGGGCTATAGAATTAAGTGAATATGAAGTTATTTATCAACCCAGGACCGCTATAAAGTCTCAAGTACTAGCTGATTTCGTGGCTGATTTTAGCCAGAGGATGCATTTAGAAGCAGAAAAAGAATTACTAGTTTTTAATGGTGCGAACCCGGGGACTTGGGTTTTATTCACTGACGGTTCATTTAATGTAAAAGGGGCAGGCCTAGGAATAGTCCTCGTACCACCTGCGGGTGAGACCATTAGACAGGCTATAAAATGTCATTCTATAACTAATAATGAAGCAGAGTATGAGGCTGTAATTGCAGGTTTAGAATTGGAACGAGAACTCGGCATAACACAGATTATAATCAAGAGTGATTCTCAACTCGTGGTTAATCAAATGCAGGGGACTTATACAGCCAGAGAGTCACGAATGCAAGAATACCTCGCAAAGGTACGGGAGTTAATAAAGCAATTCCAAACTTGGAAAGTAGTACAGGTCCCAAGAGATGAGAATGTAGAGGCAGATGCTTTAGCAAATCTCACATCCGCAGCAGACGTGGCAAACAATACAGATGCTTCAGTCATACATCTATTTCATTCCGTTCATGAATCTGATAAAAACGAGGTAAATTTTAATCATCTAACATGGGATTGGAGAAACGAAATTGTTGCCTTTTTACAGCACGATATCGTGCCTAATGACAAAGGAAAGGCTCACGCGCTTCGCAAAAAAAACTGTACGATATTGTTTATATCAAGGAAATCTTTATCGAAAGATGTTTGGCGGACCACTAGCAAGGTGTCTCGGACCCTCTCAAACCGAATATGTCATGAGGGAAGTACACGAAGGACATTGTGGGAATCACACAGGAGGACGGTCACTGGTAAGAACATTAATTCGCACAGGATATTATTGGCCTAAGATGGAAGAAGAGGCAACTAGTTTCGTGTCCAAATGTGATAAATGTCAAAGGTACGACAATAATATGCACAAACCAGCTGAGTTACTACATCATGTTATAGCCCCATGGCCCTTTATGAAATGGGGAATGGATATCGTAGGTCCCCTCCCACAAGCAAAAGGTCAGGTAAAATTTGTACTTGTACTTACAGATTATTTCACTAAATGGGTGGAAGCAGGGGCATTTAAACAGGTACAGGAGAAAGAAGTTAAAGACTTCATATGGCGAAATATAATATGCCGCTTTGGAGTACCAAAGGAGATCGTGTGTGACAATGGACCACAATCATTGGAGCTCAAATCACAGAATTTCTTCGAAGTTGGCAGATCAAAAGAATAACGTCTACGCCATATCATCCAGAAGGGAACGGACGTAGGAGCGATAGAAACTGGCAAAATAACGGAAGTCGTCAAAACTGGTGAAGAAATACTTACGGTTGGCAGAGGAATGGAGGAAATAGGAACAAATGAGGAAAGAGGAGCTTCATCAAAAACAGGGCCGAGCTCGCCACTCCCGAAACCACTATCAAAAAGATGCTGAATTGATTCATTATTATCTCTTGGTTCGGTGTCCTCGTCAGAATGAATCAAAACAGGCTCGGTGGTGGAGGTTCGAGCAGGAGTGTCTTCAATTTCATCATCAATGATTATTCGCCTCCTGACCCTTGGCCTAGTAATTAGGGAGGTACCCTCTTCTTCTTCTTCAGAACTTTCCTTTATAGCTTTCCTTTTTGGCAGCAAGGCTCGAGCCTTATCCAAATCAAGAGCAGCATTCGCAGACATGCGAATGGCCATAGCTACTTCAGTCGTCATTCCTCTAATGCCAAATCCTGATTAAAGGATGGATATACATGATCAAAGTTGAGGAAAAAATGCTTAACATGTAAAAAAACATATAAAAAGGGGAATACCATGTGTCTTGACCTTCCAGCTATGTAAGGAAGAAATTGATTTCCAAGTTCTCTGCTCCCTAGAAGCAATCTTCAAAAGTGAGTCTACCCAACCAAGGAAGTTGGTAATACGTTCCACATCTCCCATGGTTGCTACAAAAAACCAAGAAGAGACGAGGTTAAAAACAAAATTTCTTTTGAAATTCTCAAAAGTAGGTACGGTAAATAAAAAGTAACCTACGTTTAAAATTCCACTTCTCAGGGAAGGGAATATTTGTTTCGCCAATCAAGTCCACCGTACGAACTGCAACGTAACGGATATACCATCCACGATCTTTGTCATCTTCAGGATTCACCAGAACTTTTTTGCTCCTTGCAGTTAAGGTAAAAACCTCATGGCGTATTAAGTTAGGATGGTACAGATGAATGAGGTGAGAAAAGGTGAAATTGACATTGGCTTTGGAGGATAAGTATCTCAAACAAGCCACTGTTCTCCACACTAGTGGACCGATTTGGGCCAAACAAATTGTAAAGAAACGGCAAAAATCAAGAATAACTGGGTCAATTGGAGGATTAAAACCTAAAGTGAAGGGGTAAGTATAAACAGAAGAATACCCACTTCTAAAGAAGGAGATTCTTTGATTTGAGGAAGGAATTGACATTCGGAGACTATCCTTCCAGTTACAATCTTTTCTTATGGTGGGGATTGTAAGCTCGGTTACTATTGTGGGGTAAGTATCGGCTTTTTCTAAATTTGCAATTTGTTTTTGAAGAGACGTTTTGTCATTTTCAAAATACAAATCGCTGGGAACTATTTCATCAACTGAGGGTTCTTGAGAAGAATCAAGAATTTCCCTACTTTTAGAAGAGGGGACCTTTGGGATAGAACTCCTTGAAGAATAACCAGAGGAGCCGCCTCGAGTAGATTCTAACCCTGTTCGAAGCCTACCTCCCCCGCATCTTCTGTGTCTAACAGGGGCGTTGGGGAATTGATCTAGAATTGGAACTTTTTTATGGTTAGGGTTTGAAGAAGACATTGTTAAGAAGGAAGTGTGTGCTGAAGATTTGTGAAGAAGACAAAGGAAGAAAACGTTATGTGTAAAATGGGAACCGTCAACCTTAGAAGTGTAATGATGGAAAGCCTATAATAAAGGCAACTATCACTTCGTAAATAGTGAGAATGAAGAAGTCTCGAAAAAGGGTGTGAATAGCGGACTCAATTAGAAAATGACACATGGGCAGAACATTAAATGGAAAAGACTACTGAGGCGTTAATACTGTCATAAGCATTAATTGTGGCAAAAATTCCTTTTTCATGAAGATCTACTTCCCAATTATTTAATTGATAAATAAATGGAAAGTGGGGGACTATCTGTATTGGGGGAAAACTGAGTTTATATTAAAGATGATGTGACATGACACGTGGATTAGTTAAATGGTCAAAACGCAACAATTGACTAAGAGGCACGAATGGAGACAGCCACGGGAAGAAGAATTTAAATAGGCACGAGACGACGTATAGATACGAGTCTCGTACCAATTTAAATTATTTACAGCCAACGGATTAGAAGGCATTGAAGACAAAGATCTGATGACAGAAAGGAGTCCAAATTCATTATTAAATACTTGATACGTTACAAAATTGGTATTTAATAGGAATGATTGTATAACGGCTTATTTAATGTCATTTATTACTCATAATTATATCATTAAAGCTGAGGCTTCATTCCTTTACCTAGAATTATCTATAAAAGGAAGAAGTATCATCATTTGTAAGGACACAGAATACTATTGAGAATTCATTGAAATACACAACTATTTACTTTTTTACCATCATTCTCAAAAGTATTTTATTTTGTCTCTTGATTATCAGTAACCCGAATTTCTTTTTAGCTTTGACCAAAGACTCAGATTTTTGGTTAAACAGTTTGATAATAATATCTATGTATTGTGGGTTATGCAACTTATTATTTAATAGTTATTGTTCATCGATAACAACTTACAAATAACTATATTCATTAATATTCTTTTTAGTAATGAATTAGAGTATTCAATTAGTAGTTAATTTATTAAATAGCTTAGTGAAAGCACATACCTAAGTTGTGTTATGTGATTGTGATTTATTTCTCAAGACCATTTTCTAATTTATTTAATTTGTAACTTGGTTGGCTCTTAAAAGATATCAATAATGAAAACTACGGTTGTTCGAGAAAACAAAGATTGAATTACTATATTAAAAAATTATTTTTGTATTTATGTTTTAATAGAATAAATACAATTTTATTTTTATTACTATTTTATTATTACTACTATTGTTGTTGTTGCTGCTGCTCTTGTTGTGTTGTTGTTGTTGTTGTTCTTGTTGTTGCTGCTATTGCAACAGCTACAACACTACTATTGTTGTTGCTACTGTTGTTGCTATGCTACTACTACTAATACGGTTATTGCTACAGCTATTGCTGTTGCTGCTACTGCTAGCACTACTACTCCTATTCCTACTCCTACTGTTGTTGTTGTTGTTGTTGTTGTTGTTGCTCCTGCTGATGCTGCTACTACTAGGTGTCACACCCCAAACCTGGGGAGGCGTGGTTGGCACCCGGTGTCGTGCTGGCCCGAGCGAACCACTCTGTAACTCATTTATTTTTCTTCTTTAACTATCATGGGCCAAAATGGCCACAACTCATAATGTATAACTTATAAGTGGGCAAACATTGTATCAATGAACTATCGTTCTTAAAACAAGAGTATGTATGAGTTGTCAAGGCCTCTGACATACTGTACAAAATGAACCTCTATCTACAAAGCCTCTATGATTATTTGAGCAAATGGGACAGGGTACCGGCCTACCCATAAGTCTATAGGAAAATTCTTCTTACACTACAATCTTTCAATTAACCAACTACACATATAATTAATTCTAGCACTCAATTTGCTTAAATACTAATATACGTCATATACCTTACTATTATAATCACGTGGTATAGCACTAAGCCATAAATACGACGTATTACAGCTTGGGCCGCATTTCTTTCCAAAATGTCAAGCTTCGGCAATACTCAATTTCTTCGATTCGCTTACCCTCTAACCTTCATAACACTTACTTATCACTTGTTTGACATATCATAAATACTTATAACCTCAAAAATAGTCTTGTCCTTGAACTAATGTCAATTATCTTACGACAAATCCAATGTAGAAAAGTACGGGATGTAACATCCTTTCCCCCTTTAGAAACATTCGTCCTCGAATGTTAAAGCTTTGAGATTTACAAAATTTTCACCAGGGTCTCCTCTGTAAACTAAACTAAAACCCAAACTATATTTGAAGTCTCGACTATTCAAACCTTTTGTACCTGAGTATCTCGTATCTTCTTTACCTTTACCTTACTTACCTTTCAATATCGCATCGTATTTTCTACCAGTTTCATGACCTTTCTTCTACATAGGTGGAAATTACATCCACGCCTTAAAGTTTTACTGTGATACCTATACCCCTAGTTGATACAAAATCCGGTGGAAGCTTCATACTGACTTCTTATGACTCATCTCTATGGCACGATCTGGAAACAAAAGAAGGTTAATATTTTTTGAATGCATGTAGCCTCTCGATTATTAATGTGGCGCGCAACACACCCATAAGTGATACTCTACTAGGTACGGCTTTGTAGACTCCCTAGGACATGACCCACTCTAATACCACTTTTGTCACATCCCAAACCGGGGGAGGCGTGGTTGGCACCCGATGTCGTGCTGACCCAAGCGAACCACTCTGTAACACATTTGTTTTTCTTCTTTAATTATTATGGGACAACATGGCCACAACTCATAATGTATAACTTTTAAGCGGGCAAACATTGTATAAATGAACCATCGTTCTCAAAATATGAATACATATGGGCTGTCAAGGCCTCTGATATATGTATAATATGAACCTCTGTCTACAAAGTCTCTAAGATTATTTGACATCAAATAGGACTGAGTACCGTCCTACCCATATGTCTGTAGAAAAACTCTGACACGATGACTTATAGACTCAATTGCATTCTGAATGAGGTGGAGTCTTACCCATCCTTCGCTAAATGCTAACCTCGTCTACTATGAGGGCTCGTCAAACTGATTATCTATACCTGTAGACATGAATGCAGCGTCCCCAACAAAAGTACGTCAGTACGAATAATGTACCGAGTATGTAAGGCATGTAAATCAGTATATATAAGGACGTGGAAGAAACATAGAGTAAAGGACTTAACATGTAAGTCTGAATAACTCTGTGAATCATGAAATATTTATAATGGCATGTATATGCGTATGAATGTCGTATAATTCATAGGTCTATACGTACATAATATCATCAAGCCTCCTAAGGCATCCCATCATATCATCTCAGCCACTGTGAACAAAATTATCATCGTATACCAGCTGATCAGGTGGTGATGCGTATATAACGCTGTAACCCTTTCCCATAGCCCATATACATATAATATACGTGTATATAATGCCATATGGTCATACGTAAATGCATATGAAAAAATGAATGCAAGCATAATGAAGTAAGTTAATACGATCTCTTAGAATGTCATGAGACCCATGAATAGACAATATGGTAGTAGGACATATGGGGAATCAAGAACGCAGGCAACCTTAGTACTTCTAAGAAGAGAATCATTTGTGAAACTAGTGTGCTTGATCATTTCGTTGTATCATGTGGATCATGCTAAAAGGAAAGAAGGCATAGCCTTAACATACCTTAATTGCTCAAACTAGCTCGTAGAATGTCGTAGATGAAGAATCAAACTTGAATAAAGAATTATCCTCAAAGTGAGAATTTTGTTGCCAACGCTTCCTTATACCAAAGTACTTATTCTCAAGATCAAAGTATGAATTTTCCTAAATAAAAGTATGAACTCCTAGCTAAAAGTGTTGCTATATTTCGTTGATACAAAAGAAAAGATCGAGAAGGATATAAAGTTGCTTAGCATATATACACAAAATAAGAGAGAAGTGAGTTCTCAAATGATCCCACATGATTATGGACCATGGGGCCACCTAGCAAGCTAAGCTTCTTATCATTTCAAACATGCCACTTACTACCCATTATATGTTTAGTCACTTTGTTACTTTCCCTCATAGTGACATGTGGAGATGTTGTCCCCTCATCAATTATCCAAATATAGCTTTAATAATATATTGTGACATATATATCACTTTCTCCTCCTTACACGCGGAATCCTCCCCCATCCACTCTTCCTTTAATTGATGACACATGGTCATCTAATAAAATATACAATAACATATATAAGATGTAACCCCCTTTATATGCACCCAATTAAAGGTAAGAGTTCATATTCTGATAAGACCAAAAATACATGGAAGTAAGGCATACATAATAGTAATTACTATACCACTAACTTATTCCAAGTGTCCACCAATAGATCCTATAAAGGACATTAGTCATGAGTCCCCCTTATCCTCATGATTCCAAGTGGATTCATATAAATGACACTTATCTATTTCTAACTAGTTCCATATTTCATAACCTTATGCCAACATGATAATTTGTACTAGCCACTTGATGTTCCTTAATATGTAGCCACGTGGACATCATTGTCACCTTATACTTATTCACAAATCCTTATCCTAAAGTACTACTAACATTAGAGACCCCCTTTCTATTCTAGACGTGTAATCCTCTAGGTGCACACCTAATGACTCTTCACCAAACATTACACGTGTAAACCATGCACTTTAAGTACTATGACTCATATATGTACACTTAGTGCCACTCTTGGTCATATTAATGCCATGTGGCAGCCCATTAAAGTTCCTTCTTTACACGTGTCATCCCTTGGTCAACCTTTCATTACACGAAGACACCACATATTTTTGTATGTATGGATATATAACACTTACTACTACTTGTTCACATCCCACATGATTTATGTCCACGTACCACTTATTCAATAGTCCTAATAAATTTCTAGTCTTACACTACAACCTTCCAATTAAATAATTACACATATAATTAATCCTAGCACTCAATTTGCTTAAATACTAATATACGACATATACCTTACTATCATGGTCATGTGGTATAGTACTAATCCATAAATACGACGTATTATCGCTTGGACCATATATTCTTTCCAAAATATCAAACTTCGGCATTACTCAATTTCTTTGATACGCTTACCCTCTGGCCTTCATAACACTTACTTATCACTTGTTTGACATATCTTATATATATGTTATCCCCTCGTCAATTATCCAAATATAGCTTTAATAATATACTATGGCATATATATCACTTCCTCCTCCTTACACGTGGAATCCTCCCCTATCCACTCTTCCTTTAATTGATGACACATGGTCATCTAATAAAATATATAATAACATATATAAGATAATAACCCCCTTTATATGCACCCACTTAAAAGTAAGAGTTCATATTATAATAAGACCAAAAACACGTGGATGTATGGTATGCATAATATTAATTACTATACCACCAACTTATTCCAAGTGTTCACTCATAGATCCTATAAAGGACATTAGTCATGAGTCCCCCTTATCCTCATGATTCCAAGTGGATTCATATAAATGACACTTATCCATTTATAACTAGTTCCATATTTCATAACCTTATACCAACATGATAATTTGTACTATCACTTGATGCTCCTTAATATGTAGCCACGTGGACATCCTTGTCATCTTATACTTATCTACAAATCCTTATCCTAAAATATTACTAACATTAGAGACCCTCTTTCCATTCTACACGTGTAATCCTCTAAGTGCACACCTAATGACTCTTCACCAAACTTTGTGTAAACTATGCACATTAAGTGCTATGACTCATATATGTACACTTAGTGCCACCCTTGGTTAAATTAATGCCATGTGGCAACCCATTAAAGTTCATCTTTACATGTGTCATCCCTTAGTCAACCTTTCATTACATGAAGACACCACATATTTTTGCATGTATGGATATATAACACTTACTACCACTTGTCCACATCCCACATGGTTTATGTCCACGTACCATTTATTCAATAGTCGTAATAAATTTCTAGTCTTACACTACAACATTTCAATTAACCAACTATACATATAATTAATTCTAACGCTCAATTTGCTTAAATACTAATATATGTCATATACCTTACTATCATGATCATGTAGTATAACACTAATTCATAAATACGACGTATTATAGCTTGGATCGTATTTTCTTTCTAAAATGTCAAGCTTCGGCGATACTCAATTTCTTCGATTCGCTTACCCTCCAGCCTTCATAACACTTACTTTTCACTTATTTGACATATCATAAATACTTATAACCTCAAAAATAGTCTTGTCCTTAAACTAATGTCAATTTATCTTATGACAAATCCAATGTAGAAAAGTACGGGATATAACACTAGGGGTGGCATGTAGGCTAGTCCGGGCCATAAACGGACCAAGTGGGCCGGTCTAAACGGTTCCAGTCTCGGTCTTTAAATAAACGGGCCTACCGATCCCGGCCTAAACGGTTTTTTTGTAGGAACCGGCCTGGGACCGGGCCCACGACACATGATCTTGGGCTAAACAGGCCGGGCCCGCGAGCTAAGTCAGCTAAGTGGGCCCAACGGCTAAATATTAATTTTTTTTAAAAAGTTAAATAGAAATTAGAGACAAAAAGATGTTAAAAAAAATACTAAGGCAATGCCTTGTAAATTTATTATGAGTTGTGACCTAAATTTTTTAATTAAAATTTAACGACAAAAATATTGTAAAGAGATATTCAAAGCAATGCCTTATAATTTTATTATAACATTACAAAAATATGACAATATCATTCTTAATCTTCCTTCCCCCTATGGAATGAGCACAACAAGTGCTAATACCTCCATTGAGAAGACAAAGAAACTAATCAAGATGTGCCATAATACAAGTTACATAATACATACTAATTTTTGTTCATACAAGTTACATGGTATCTCTTACAAACTTCATAAATCCTTCAAGGTCCGGAGGAATTTTCGTTGGTGGTGGTGGAAAAGTAGATTGATATTGATTTTGTAAGAAAAATGAAAGATTGAGGAGGTATTTATAGTTGAAAATAGGGAAAAATTATAATTATAAAAAATTTGGAGTTAAAACAAAGTTGGGGGGGGGGGAAGTTAAATGGCTATTTTATAATAGCCAACAACTATTTTTTAAATAGCCAAATGGCTACTTTTTTTGAAAAAAATTAACCGTTGGGCCCGCCAAGGGACAAGTTCGATCCTAGTCCCTTGGTGGGCCAAACGATTCCTGTCCTAACAGTTCAAGGGCAAGAACTGGCCTACGAGACCGGTCCAAGCCCATCTCTAGCGGTCCTATCGGTCCCGACCTACTTACCCCATTTGGCCCACTTGGCCCGCAGTCCCGGGCCGGTCCCGGTCTCGGACCGGTACACTTGCCACCTTTAGCTGCTACTGCTGCTACTATTACTACTGTTGTTGTTGTTGTTGCTACTACTACTACTACTACTGCTACTACTAGTACTAGTGCTATTGCTACTACTACTAGTACTACTGCTATTGCTGATACTACTAGTACTACTGCTTGCTATTGCTATTACTATTGCTACTCCTACTATTGCTGCTACTGCTACTGCTACTACTAATTTTAAAGTTAATTTCAACATTTTATTTAACCTTCAAAATTTTATAATTTTAAAGTTTTGTCTTTTTATGTTAATTTTATTAATTATATGGCAGGGACTCAAATAAGCGCCTATATCAAGTGTACCATGCGAGGTTCTTTAATTATGTTTCCAAATATTACATAATTTTAGGATTTCCTATATATTTCAAATATGAAAAAAATAGTATTCCCTCTGTTCCAGTTTATGTGAACATATTTCATTTTTGGTCCGATCAAAAAAGAATGACCCATTTCTAAATTTGAAAATAATTTAGTTTAAACTTTTAATTCTACCCTTAATGAGAAGCTTTTATAACCACACAAATACTTGGCCTCTTTTTGACTTGTTTAAGACCACAAATTCCAAAAGTCTTCATTTTTCTTAAACTCTATGTCCAATCAAACGTGTTCACATAAATTGGAACGGGGGGAGTAATTACAATTTTAGTTATTTTTATTTTAATGTCCTAAATATTAGGAAAAATTATAAAATAATTATTTTGTCTGGTGTAAACTTTATCTTTAAAGGGTAAAAAAATGAATGACATTTTACTAAGTGCCTTTCACGTTTTTAATATAGTGTACCTAGATAGATAAGTGAATGACTCACCGAACGTTGTAAATTATAGACACTTTATTTGAAAATACGAGATTGTTTACATGTTGGACGACTTTCTAGTGGGTCTATAATAGAGGTTTAAGCAATTTGCTTGGAAAATTACTGAATTAATCCTTATATTTGTAACCGACTATCATAAGTTGTTTAATTTTTAAAACACATAAGGTGTAATCACAACTAAATCAGATTGTAGTGTACTTTACTCTATATTTAATTTAATTAATGTGATTAACGTTTCTTTTGCAATAGATTTTTCTTAGGACAATGTGAAAGGAAATCCGAATCTCTTCATGATGTAGATCAAAAATAGAATATATCTCTTTTTCCACATTGAAGTGGTTCTTCTTTATTCCTTATACTTTGTCTATTAGTGCTACTTGCCATATATTTCCATAGTACGCAAAAACCTTTTTTTATTTAATTTGCTTAAGGGTTTTTCATAATAAAATTGGGACAAATCTTTGACTACACCAAAAGTCGCGTTTGCGCCTTTTAAATTAACGCGGGGAATCTATTAAACCGGCGGAACTAAAATCCCTAAGTGAGGTGACTGGTGAGGCACACAAGATATTATACTCCTACCAAGTAGTAGTATTTATTGGGGGAGAATCTGAAGCGAGAAAAAATGGCGATGGCGGGTTTGTATCGGCGAGTTCTTCCGTCCCCTCCGGCTGTTGATTTCGCTTCTACTGAAGGAAAGGCAAGTTTTAGTGCTACTCTTCCTTTCTTCCCTTTGAACTGATGGTTGAAGACTAGGGTTTTAGCCGTCTTTGTTTGTTGTTCTGTTCTATTTTGTCACTGATGAATATGGATTATATCATAATGTTTTAACTCTTTGTTTACTAGCTGGTACCAATTTGTTAATTGGTTTGGACTTCAGAGGCGGATTCAGAATTTTAAATCTGTAGTTGTGCTTTAGTATTTTGCCACAATGGTTGCTAACTAGTATAAGTATATAGTTAATGAAATACGCGATATCTGCAATTCAAGCTGAACGTAATTGATTTAGTAGAGTCAGCAAGATCCAGGTGACCAAAGTGATCAGCAGCTTGATCTGCTACTCAGCCTTAGGGATTGGCCTATATGATACATGTTAGATAATTGTTTATCGTAAATTGACCAATTCGCTGTTTATCGTAATTGTTTGTCCAGACCCCATAGTGAGAACTGTGGCCATGGCAGACTTAAAAGAAAATGTGATAAAAGGAAATCAGGAATCTGTTCTGTTTTACGTGAACTTGTAAATTTCGCTGTTCTTAAGGGTTTGTAGCTATTTTTGTGCTTTCCACATGAAGCATCTGACTTTCATTTTGTACTGATTTTTATGTGTTTTTTTGGAGCTGCAGCAACTTTTCTTGGAGGCCATCCAGAATGGAACAATGGAAGGATTTTTCAAGTTGATCTCTTATTTTCAGACACAGTCTGAACCGGCCTATTGTGGTTTGGCTAGCCTTTCCATGGTCTTGAATGCCCTTGCTATTGATCCAGGAAGAAAATGGAAAGGTAATTCTACTATCATCAAGTGAATTTGTGTTCTAATCCTTCCCGACTATATCGATGATTTTGATCTTCACTTTTTCATGGCCTTGCCTTCTGAATTGTTAATAAGGTCTTGGTCTCTTTATATGTTTATTTTCTTGTTGAAGGTCGTAACATCTTTATTTTCCAATAATTTTGCCTATCCCTACCTGCCCATCTTAGTTATAGATGTGGCACGGAGATGTGTAGTTCACTTTGTTTTTTATTATTGCGATATCTATGTGATAGGGACATTAGTTGATGCCTTGTCCCTGAGCTTTGTAAGTTGATCTGATGCCTTGTGATGCATTGACATGAGTATGATATCATCTGTTCTCAACATGAATCCTAGCCACTGTTGTTGCTGGGCACGTTCCAAAGATCTTGTTAGATAGTTATGCATAAATATGTCCTAGTCCCATATGTAGTGGGAGTAGAATATGTCCTAGTCCTATATGTAGTAGAAGTAGAATATGGCCTAGTCCTATATGTAGTAGGAGTAGAATATGTATTATATATAGGGCTCATTGTATCATCATTAATAAATAGATCAATAATAAGATTTTTCTCCGGTGCATTCTCACATGGTATCGGAGTTTTAGTGAGAAAATTATCGTTGTGCGTCATTCAAGCGACATCCAGGAAGAAAGATCTCATCGCCGTGCAATTTTCCGGCAACTTCGTCTTGTTCCCAGGGCTCATCACTATTACAGTAGTACTATGCATGTACTAGTACCACCATCAGATTCGAAACCCTTGTGCGACCAGACCCCATAAATTCCAGTCCTATCGGAATAAAAAAGTCAGTCATCGTGCGTCTTTCCAGTTGACGACTCAAGATTGATTTGCGTTATCTCCTCATCGGTAAGTGTTGTGCGAAAACCAACACTATCATCTTGTTCGAAAATGTCAGGCGACAAAACTCCTGTTAATAGCTGCGGCAGAAAGTCCCTCACACGTCGCCAGAACTAGGGTTCCGACGAGCTACAATAACTTTCCCTGCGCGTGTGAGCCATTCTGGTCACTTTTTGACAAAACTTCTTCAGGACAACTTACTCGTCTAGTGATTCCGAGCCTACCCATATTAATTACATCAAATTCTGACAACTTTTATTTTTTCCGATATATACCGTGCACTTTTTCCGGCGTGAACAACAATTTCCAGAAACGTTTCTGTTTACTGGTGGTGTTTTAGAACCTTTTTGTAGTGTGAAATTTGGCTTAGTCTCATTATTTTCAAATTTTTCCGGCGACTTTTCGGCCAACTTCTGTTTATCAGCAACCACCTGGTTTTGTTGCTCAGGGGAAGTCTAGTGGCCTTGTATGTCGAATAATCAGCGCGCAGATATTTTCACCATGTCTTTCACTGGTCCTCGTATTAGTTACATACGTAACAAGCTCGGTACATATGATTTATATGCGAATATGTCCTAGTCTCATATGTAGTAGGAGTAGAGTATGTCCTAGTCCTATATGTAGTTGGAGTAGAATATGGAATTATATGTAGGGCTCATTGTATCATTGTTAATAAATAGATCAATAATAAGATTTTTCTCCAGTGCATTCTCACAGATCTAAACAGCTATATGTGCAACTTAATATTTTTTCTTACCTTATTTATTGAAGGTGTTTAGTCTCTGGATAAATGTCCATCAAAGTTCCCATTGTAAGTGCAGTTTTGCAAACTTAAATTATAGCAAGTTAACTGTGACTCCAGGAAAGCACCTGAACCAAAATGGTAGGCTTTAACGGAATAGCCCCGACAATATAATTCTGAGTAGTCCTTTTGAGTTAATCTTCGTGTCTGTATTTTGTTTCCATTTACATTTAATAGAAAAGGGTCATGCGTCTAGGAGTTGTTGCTCTGAGTTGCCTTGTGCATATTATTTGTTGATATCCATTTGTCCAAAATTCATGGCCACATGAGATCATTTTTATTGTCAGTTTCTGTTTCCAATTTACTTGAACTAGAAACATCTTAGATAAGATTTTGTTTCAATGGTTACCTTCCAAAGTATGGTTGCCAAGACCCAAATTGAGCATCTCTTTCTGAGGAGGTGTAATAAAGGTCTATGCACAAATTGCAAGGTTATATCGAGTGAGAACCTTGCGACCCAGCATAGGCTCTTGGTGATAGACCTAGACATTGTGATGAAGAGGAAGAAGAGGGTTGTATGGGGTCGATGGAAGATCAGGTGGTGAGTATTGACTAAGGATAAAGCTCAAGTGTTGCAGGAGAAGCTGTTGGCTATGGGCGTGGAGGAATAGTGGGGACGTAAGTGGTATGTGGATGATGATGGCGAACTGCATTAGGGAGGCTGCGAGAATGGCGTTAAGGGTCTCGAAGGGTTACTCTGGTGGCCACAGAAGGGATTGGTTGTGGAATGAAGAGGTTCAAAGGAAAGTGGAAGCCAAGAAAGTGACATATTTGAAACTAGTGGAGAACACAAACGAGGAAGAGAAGAGGACTAACAGAGAAGGGTATAAAAAGGCTAAAGAGGCGAAGTTAGCGGTCACGAAGGCTAAGACTGTAGGTTTGGTCGTAGGTATGAACAACTAGGGGACAAATACGGGGACACATAGTTGTTCCGGCTGGCTAAGGTGAGGGAAAGGAAGACTCGTGATCTGAACCAAGTGAGGTTCATCAAAGACGAGGAAGGCAGAGTTTTAATGGGAGAGGCATAGATCAAGCAGAGATGGCAGGCCTATTTCCGTAAACTCCTAAATGCAAAAGGGGACAGGAATATTGTGTTGGGTGATTTGGAGCACTCCGCGAGTTGTCGTGCTTTTAGGTATTGTAGGTGCATCAATATTGAGGTCGCGGGGGTTGTGCGTAAGATGAGCAGGGGCCCCGATGAGATCCCGGTAGATTTTTGGACGTATACGGGTAGGGCAGGCTTGGATTGACTAATTGGGCTGTTTAACGTCAATTTTAGGACGAAGAAGATGCCCGAAGAATAAAGGTGTAGTACGATGATTCCGCTGTACAAAAACAAAGGGGATATTCAAAATTGTAACTATAGAGGTATCAAGTTGCTCAGTCACGTTATGAAAGTTTGGGAGAGGGTGGTGGAAGAGAGAACAAGGAGGACTGTGTCTATATCCGAGAATCAATTCGGTTTCATCCCGGGTCGTTCGACTACAGAAGCCATTCATATTGTTAGGAGGTTGGTGGAACAATACATGGAAAGGAAGAAGGATTTGCATATGGTGTTTATTAACCTAGAGAAAGCATACGACAAGGTCCTTAGGGAGGTTCTTTGGAGGTGTTTGTAGGCTAAAGGTGTTCCGGTAGCATACACTAGGGTGATTAAGGATACGTATGATGGAGTTAAGACTCAGGCGAGGACAAGGGAAGGAGACTCAGACCATTTTTTCGGTTAGGATGGGGTTACTCCAAGGATCTGCATTCACCCCGTTTTTGTTTGCATTGTCGATGGACGCACTGATGCATCATATTCAAGGGGAAGTGTCATGGTGTATGTTATTCGCTGATGATATGGTACTAATTGATGAGATGCGAGACGGTGTCAACGAGAAGTTGGAAGTTTGGAGACAGACCCTACAGTCTAAAGGTTTCAAGTTGAGCAAGATTAAGATGGAATACTTGAAGTGCAAGTTCAGCGACGTACGTGGACGTGGACGTGAGGCTTGACGCACAGGCCATCCCCAAGAGAGGAAGTTTCAAGTATCTTGGTTCAGTTATACAAAGGAATGAGTAGATTGACAAGGATGTCACACACTGTATAGGGGCGAGGTGGATGAAATGGAGGTTAGCATCTGGCTTCTCGTGTGACAAGAATGTGCTGCCAAAATTTAAAGGTAAGTTCTACAAAACGGTTGTTAGATCGATTATGTTGTATAGGGCTAAGTGCTGGGTAGCAAGAACTCTCATATCCAGAAGATGAACGTGGCTAAAATGAGGATGTTGAGATGGAGGACAAGATACGAGAAACGAGGCTTAGATGGTTCGGGCATATGAAAAGGAGAAGTCTAGATGCCCCAGTTAGGAGGTGTGAACGGTTGGTTTTGGCGGGTATGAGAAGAGGTAGAGCACGATAAGAAGTATTGAGGAGAGGTGATCAGGCAAGACATGACGCTACTTCAGCTTATTGAGGACATGACCCTTGATAGGAGGGTGTGGAGGTCGAGAATTAGGGTAGAAGGGTAGTAGGTAGTTGGGTGTTTTTCTGATCCTTAGCGGGTTGTTTAGGGCTAGCCTGTTAGTATCTTGTTGTTTTTCTTTGATTGCTAGTATTATGGTTGTTTTCTTATTATCTTCCACTTCGGTTTTCTAGTATCTTGTCGTCGTTACTATTTGTTGCTATTGCTATCGACACTACTGCTAGTGCTATTGCTTTCTTCCATCTATATTGTTGTTATCATTTTTTGGCTATTGTTGTTCATATTTGATTGTTTTCTATTCATCCTCTTGGGCCGAGGGTCTTTTGAAACAACCTCTCTATCTCCCAAGGTTCGGGATAAGGTTTGGGTACACACTACCTTCCTCAGACCCCACTTATGACATTTCACTGGGATTGTTGTTGTTGTTCACATCTTAAAAACTTGAAAACCTTCATTTTCTACCAATTAACTTATATGCTAGGGTCATAGCTTTGTCACCAATTTCTACTGATATTAAATAGTCAATTTGGAAAAGAAAGGACCTTGGTGAGGACAGCTTTAACGTTCTTAGCTTTCATCACCTGAAACTTGTACGTTTTACTCTTTCAAACTTGGTTGTTCATATTCTTTTCATAGTCTGCTTGCGTCAATGAGCTTGGAGTTTATATATAGCGTGGTACAAAGTCACCACCTTTATCTTATCAGCTTCAACAAACTTTCAGGGCCTTGGAGATGGTTCGATGAATCTATGTTGGACTGTTGTGAGCCTTTGGAGAAGGTTAAAGCTAAAGGGATCTCCTTTGGGAAAGTTGTATGTTTGGCTCACTGTGCAGGAGCGAAGGTGGAAGCTTTTCGCTCTAATCATAGTACTATTGATGACTTCCGTAGACAAGTCATGGCCTGCACCACTAGTGATAATTGTCATCTGATCTCATCATATCATAGAGGCCTTTTTAAACAGGTAAATGTGAACATAGCTTCTCTATGCCAATGCTTATGATTGTGAAGAAGTATATTGCTGTATCGGGAGTTTGACCACACAGAATTTTTATTTGGTAATATTGCTAATTGTTTATTTATGAAGGTATATTGTACACCTTCCTGACTTATCCTGAAGGTTGGAACATCTCTTCTGAATCTTATGGCAGACAGGTTCGGGCCACTTTTCACCTATTGGTGGTTATCACGCGGGCAAGGATATGGCACTGATTCTAGATGTTGCGAGGTTTAAATATCCCCCTCACTGGGTTCCCCTCCCTCTCCTTTGGGAAGCCATGAATACAATTGATGAAGCTACAGGATTACATAGGGGGTACGCACTTCCACTTAGCTGTACTATGATATGATATTGATTTTCATAATGGCAATGAGCTGTTGCCTATTAGCATGCTCTTCCCCTCGAACAGATAATGGCTAAGCATTTAGCTTAAGGAATATAAATATGTAGAAGAAGTTTTACTATGTGTTTTGGTCTTCATCTTATAGTAAAGACTAAAATTGGAAATCAAATGCTGAACTCTTTCGGCACTGCTTCTGGTCTTTTTCAAACACAACTGTTTGTTCTCTTCATTTGTTTACTCTTCCTATTCTCCTTCTGCTCAAATTTAGCGGTCCGTCTAGATCCATGCCATCTCACACTTGACGTTTTTTTTATCATTCTGCAGCATGGATTTCAGTGACTTATGTGCAAAAACATAATTTTCAGGTTTATGCTAATTTCTAAGCTTCACAGAGCTCCTGCATTGCTATATACCCTGGTAAGGTTTAAGTAGCTGCTGTTATGTTATCTGCTTTAAATATAAACTCCTTCACAAGCAACTTCTATTGCTGCATGCTAGACCCTTTGCTAGTTGATCCTTTTCAGTACACCACCTAGGTCGGATAGTTGTTAACCACTTCTTTACCTACCTTTCACATGCTATAACATAATGATAACATCTTTGTCAAATGCTTGGGAATTGTTGTTTTATTGCCAGGTGATTAGCTTGGATTTTCGCTTCAAAACTACGACGTCGTTGCAATATTTATGGAGTTTAACAATGTTGGCCTTTAGAACTATTTAACATGTAATTTGTTATGTGAATTTTCTAATATAAAGAGGGAGGAATGTACTGTATTGAGTTATTCCTGGATTTTCTCCTTTCTGCGACTTAGTCATTTATTTTGAATGGTGAACTTTTACAGAGCTGTAAACATGAGAGTTGGGTCACTATCTCAAAGCATTTGATGGATGATCTTCCTGTCCTGTTAAGCTCTGAGAATGTGAAGGGCATAAAAGATGTTCTCTCTACTGTTCTTTCAAATCTACCTTCAAATTTTGTTGAATTCATAACGTGGATAGCAGAAGTTCGAAGGCAAGAGGAGAATGGTCAAAATTTGAGTGACGAGGAGAAAGGAAGGCTAGCTATCAAGGTAAGGTATCTGAAGAAATTTAGTAAGAAGAAACAAAAAAAGAAGGAAGACTCCTAGAAATGGTCATATATATTTGGTTGGGTAACCATTGCAGGATAGGTGATTATTTATGAGTTCAGTAACCACTCTTACCTTACTTTGCAGGAAGAGGTATTGAAACAAGTGCAGGACACTCCTCTTTATAAGCATGTCACAAGCATTTTATTTTCAGAAAATTCTATCTGCCAGTCAAAAGCAGCATCAGACAGCAGTTTGGCTAATGTTGCTGCTAGCATTTGCTGCCAAGGAGCAGGTCTTTTTGCAGGAAGATCTGGTTCATCAGATAGGTTTTGCTGTCTCCAAACATGTGTTAGATGCTACAGAGCTACCGGGGACAATTCTGCTACTGTTGTGTCTGGGACAGTTGTAAATGGGAATGGGGAGCAGGGTGTTGATGTTCTGGTCCCTACATCTCAAGCAAAGACTAGCTGTTGTCCTTCAGGGCAAGATGGTTGCTCGCCAATGCACCCTGCAAGCAACGATGTGCTGACAGCACTATTGCTGGCGTTACCTCCACATACATGGTCTCGAATAAAAGATACGAAGGTCTTGCAGGAAATAGAGAACCTTGTCTCAGCAGAGAACCTGCCTCCTTTGCTGCAAGAAGAGGTATCATTGTACATTTTGTCTCTTCTCACATTTGCTTTCTTTTTTTCAAATTCCTCGTAGTTGTTTGTGTTGGAATCCCAGAAGAGGAGGGTTGCAGTAGGTTAAGTGCCAGTAGAAAGCTAAGCAATTTTATGATTAATCTAACAATATTAAAATATTGGAAAGAAAGGAGTCCAAGTGGAGTTAAATGGATGTCGAGGATTTATATAGCGACCCCAACTAGCTTAGGATTGAGGCTTTTGTTTTTGTTGTCATTTTGTATTGGGAAATTCACATCAGCACTTAGAATGGCCTTCATAACAGTATCGGAGCTTTCTACCTCCTTTCTAATTGGTAGTTCTTATTATGGCCCAATAGAAGATTTTTCCTGCCTAAGATTAAGTATCTATTTCACGGCACTGCATATTTTATGAAAAATAGTCTAATCTTCTTGAAGCAGGTTATCATTTCGTTACAGGCTTAACTGATTTTTCATTTCTAGTCAAACTGAAGGAGCATATAACTAATAATCTCATGCATAATGAGACCTAAGGCGCATGACGTCTTCTGCATGTTATTCAGCCGTTTTATGAGTGTCTCTCATGTTATGCGTCTTTGACCAATTGACTTAGTTCAACGGCAAGAGATGAAATTCAGAGATGTGTAGTGGGTTGATGAACTAGTAGATACGCTCTGAGCACGCATTTTGTTCTAATGACTATTTTGATCTTTCACTTGGTTAACCATTAAACATGTTGTAATATACTTCTGAATATCCTTTTGGGCGACTGCAGATTTTGCACCTGCGAGGACAGTTCCTCCTCCTCAAGAAATGCAAGGATAACAAGGTAGAAGAAGATTTAGCTGCACCTCCCTTCTAGCTTTGCTTTCCTAGGTTATTACAAATACATTGTTCTAATGTGAGATTCCAACATTGTACTTTCTCATGACTTAAAATTCACAAAGCGCCGAAGCATCTTAAGCGGCAAAATGCAGTTGTCCTACTTCCTTTCATTTTTATAGGTTTAGTAAATCAAGAACCAAAAGGCGTCTCATGGAGCTCGAAATCTCTCTGTGGAGATTCATTTGGTTTTCAGAGATCAAGCGGCTCTTTAAAGAGAAGGCATGCAATGTCATGAAGGAGTGCTGATCTATCCAGGAAAGTTGAGTTCACTGGGTTAGCTGGGTGGGTTCAGATTTACATTTGACTTGCCGAGGACTTCATTTTATGTGCCATTTCTTCTACTTATGGTATTATTCTGAAAAGGGCTGAAGGAATAAATATGTTGACGTCCTCATCTCTTTGGAACAGTACAGCATTAGTTACAGTTCATTTTATTATTCTTCTATGTAAATTTAGCATTACTCCCCATGTATGTTGGAAATAAAGAACTAGGAGGGTGAAGTTCCCTTTTGACTGGGGATACACGGTCAAAGTCGCATATTTATGTACTAGTTGTTGAAAAGCCAATATCTCTACAGGGAGGTAAGGAAAGGGATCATTCCCTCACGTGTTAGAGACTTTCTGTAAGTCTAGAAATTAAACTTGCCAGTAATTGTATTCCTAAATCTGCTCCGGCCCATCTAGAAAACAAGAGGTCGGTTGGTTTGAAGACAAGTTATAAATGGATTAATATACAAAGATTAGTAATATAGAGATTAATAATACGGGGATTAATAGTACATGAATTATTATTTTTTTGGGTGTTTGGTTCATTGCATTAAAATTGAGTATATAAAGTATCATCTAATTTATATGTTTACTTTTTAAACTAAAAAAATAATAAATTTGCAATTATACATGCCCTTGGATATTTGGTCTTCATGGGCTTCTAGAAAAAAGACAAAAGTGTAGTTTTTTTGTAAAAGTAGCACGGACTAGCCAGTTTTCGGACTGATCATTTAAAAAAAGACAGCGTTTGCAAAGTCATTGAAAATTAGTCATTATTTTGCTGCAACACGGAAAGTTCTAGCATAATATACTGGAGATCGGTGCACCTATGTATGAACTTCCAGCATATTATGCTGGAACTCCAACACACGGAAAAATACTCAAGTATAATATACTGGAACTCCAGTAGGGCCGTCAATATGGGCTTGGCCCGTTGGGTCAGCCTAGCCCAGCCCGTGATTTAGTAGGGCTCGGCTAGAATTTTTGGAGCCCGTTTAAAAACGAGGCTTTTAAGCTTGACCCGAGTAAGTCCATGGCCCGTGAGGCTTGACTGAGGCTAGGCCGGGCTGGCCCATGGGCCTAATAAAATATTTATTTAAAATATATAAAAAATAAAAAAGTATACTACCTTTAGAGATGGAAAGTCAGAATTGGGTCTTTACTAAGATGAACCAAAACTTGATCTTGAGAAATTTCAAGAGATGATGTTGTCATGTAATGGGAGGACCATTCTAGAAAATATCCCGATCCTTCAATGATGGTGTGTGATGTACTTAGCATTCTTATTGCCATTGTACCATCATAATCAACATTTATCATTGGTGGCGTGTTCTTACAAAGTACAGAAGTTGCATTTATTATGAAAATGTCCAAACACTTGTTACTACTTGAAATTGGCTGCACAGGTTTTTCCGAACTCAAACTGGTAATATTTTTTTATGTGAATTTAAATATTATTAATTTTTAAAATTTAATTATTTTTAATATATAACTAATTAATATTGCATATGAATTGTAGATGAAAGTGAAGATGTTAAGACAATCTTGTCACAAGCGGATTCAAATGTATTTGATGAAAGATGATGTGTTGGATATCTCATAAGCATCATGAACGTTCTCTTGAATAGTATGTTTTAAGTTTTGACTTTTAGTGAATGAAATATAGTCATGTCTTTTACTTTTTTTAGTATTTATTGTGATATATTGGAACAATATAAAAAGTTATTAAGTTTTGCGAATTTTTTTCAATAAGATATTTTTTAACTTTTAAATAATTATCTTTTTTTAAATCAGAACTTAAAGAAAAAATATAAAATTATATTTTTAAAAATGATGGGCCGGCCCGTGGTGGCCCGCGGACCACATAGGGTTGGGGTGGGCTGACCATTATAAGGCCCATCAAAATGGTGGGCTAGCTCAGCCCAGCCCGTCAATTGCTAAAGTCCACGTGGGCTGGGCTAGCCCGACCCGACCCATATTGACAACTCTAAACTCCAGTATAATATACTGGAGTTCCAGTATATTATACTTGATTTTTTCGAATTTTAAACAGTGTTTTCGTTCAGATTTATCTTTACTTGGAAATTGGCTAAATTTCGATTACTTTTGAAATTGTGGCTATTTTTGAATGACCACCTATAAACCTGGCTATTTTTGAATTTCTCCCTTTTTTTTTTTTTTTTCCTTTGTTACTTTATCCATGTATAGGTTAAACATGGATTTGTTATTTCTTGTCGGTGCTGGGATAAGATAATACACCAATTGGTATATAAAATAATACATGGATTAATTATCCTAGATTTGAAATCATAACCAAAAAATGTATTAACTCTATTTAAAATACCATGATTCTTATACAACATATTAAACTACTGTACAAACGGAAGTTACCCAACTCTAGAAGAACGAAATTGTGTTTGGAATAAGTAATAAATGAATTTTTGATTACATCTATTACATAAATGTTTATGTGCGTGTTCTAAAAAATTAATAAGAGAGAAACAACAATTGATAAAATTGTGATCGAGAATGTAACTACTGTATTAAGCTGAAAAACCATTGACATTTTCTCTATAATTGTGAATCTTCTTTCTTTTCATATACAATTGTCAACTTTTGAGAAACTTTATGTGTCTTTTCTACTCATTGATTTTAGAATCTTCTTTTCTAAAATGCTGATTTAATTTACACATTTTATAGTTAGTTGTGGTGGGATGAAATAATAAAATTAATTATTTAAAAATTATAGTGACAAATTTAAATTTTTATAACCCAGTAAATTAGACTTGTAAAGTTATATAAACTAATGATATTGGTGGAATGGTGTCAAACATCATGATACCTGTCAAAATGTAAAGATTTGTTATATAAAATGGGAAGGAAGAAATACTATTTTGAAAGGGGAGAGTCATAAAAAATCATTACTTTTGTCTTCTTGGGAGGATTTTGCCTTTTTTCCTTCTTTCAAAAGATTATAATACGGCCTTGTAACCTGCATCATGTAAATTCCAAACGTGACATATATAGCCAATAGATGGTACTAATAACTACCAAGACGGCAAGACGTGAGACGTAGCAGTCTGAATATGCACTTTTTGTTCTAGAAATGACAGCAATATTGAGTGAAGGGAATGCAAATTCCAAATGTTAATTTTACAAAAGCGATATGTGGAGTTTCGTTTTTTTAGTTTCCCACCCGGTGTTCGGTATCCACATTGGAGCATGACTATATCCGGATTCGCTCCGCGTAGGGCCCCATTCGGGGGGAAGCACTCCCTACCAAGGATTTTTCCACACCTAGGGCTCGAACTCGAGACCTCTGGTTAAGAAAAGAGTAATCCAATACACTGCACCACATCCTTTGGTGGTGTGGAGTTTCGTTTAACACTGAACATCATTAGTTTTAGGATAGAACACAACAGACAGATTTGTCCTCTTTACTGCTTATTAGATTTAGACCAGAGGGGTTGCTCTGATGGTAAGCAATCTCCACTTTCAACCAAGAGGTTGTGAGTTCGAGTCTCCCCAAGAGCAAGGTGGGAAGTTCTTGGAGGGAAGGATGCTGGGGTCTATTTGGAAACAACCTCTTTATCCCAGGGTAGGAGTAAAGTCTACGTATACATTACCCTTCCCAGACCCCACTAAGTGGGATTATACTGGGTTGTTGTTGTTACTGTGTATTAGATTCAGCACAGTTGTAACATCAGAGCTAGTTATTGTTAACCGATATTGTGCCCAATCTTATATTGTCCGCCAACATGTGGGAAGTATCGAATTCCACATATGATGTGGATTACTCTTTTTTTAATTGAATAACTCACTATATTATTTACGAATTCAAATATTTGTTTGACATTGAGAAATAAAGTAAGGGGTCGACTGAAATCTTTAGCCGGCTCCAAGGTGAAACCGCTCTCAATCGCCATAAACATAAATGTTTGATTCCTTTATCGAATTGAATTAATAGTCGATTGAATGAGACTTGATTTCCAAGTTAATTTGTTGTACTTGAGTAGTTGAATCCAATAACCCAAAAGATGATCAAACTCGCATCCTAAAAGCTCATCGCTTTAATACTTTTATTTTGTATACATAGCTACATATGTTAGAATCGAAAGAAGCAGATATCATACGGAAAGCTGGTAAAGCAACCTTTAAATGATAACAAATCAGACAACAAAAGAGAAATATATCAAAAGAGACACAAATATTTAACGTGATTCGGATAATTGGCATACATCCACAGGCGGAAATGAGCAATTCACTATATAAAAGAGAGTGCAAAATATCAAGAGAACAACCACACAAACAGACAAACACAAGTGGCACACTAACACTTGTCCCGAAATTCTCTCCCTAAACAAGACTATCAAACCCCATACATACATACATACATACATACATACATACATACATACATACATACATACATACATACATACATACATACATATATATATGGCTATATTGTTGATACTACTGAATGAGAAAGAATGATCATCAATTTATAAAAGTCAAAACTACATTTTCCTCCAAAAAATGGGACTAACCAAATATGGGAGATTTATAATTTTTTTCTAAGAAAAAGTAAACTTAATTATGGTACATATGTTATCTTCTCCTTCAAAAGATAGAAAAATCAAATATGGTAAGAAAATCGATACAAACACCTAACAGTATAGGTACTGTTACGCGGCACCTTCTTGAGATTCCTTGGAAGGGCAACGTAAGGCTAAGCAACTGATGTCAGTACAATTACTATCCGCCAACTGAGATCCCCTCCATACGCAAGATGAGATTGTCAGTGCCGTACGGAAAAATCAATGTCAAGAGAAATTGAGAGAACAGAAATGAGAATTGAGAATGAAAGAAAACTTGATTGCATTAATGAAATCTATTACATAAAAGCAACACAGTACCAGTACAAAGAATTGTTTACTTGCTAGAAAGTTTGATTGCTTGATCCCCGCTAATAGTGCCTTAAAAAAAGTTACAAGACTAGACTTAACTAATCTAGAGAAACATAATGGAAGTACATGAAATAAAGCTACTCTATTACAATTAAAAGGACTTAGTTTTCTACAAGGTAGAAACAAGTCTGTTGTCAGCAACATTGTCTTTGGCATCATGGTCTGTACGCGCGACATTGTCTGCGCGTGGGCGCTGTTGGCATCTGCCTGCAGTTGGTCGCTGGCGAGGGATATTGGTGGGGCGACAGAGGCACATGTGCGCTTGTCACTTGGCGCAGCCAAGACCACGGGGCCGTTCGTGGCGCTAGGCGTTGGGAGGCTTGCTAGGACGCCACAGGGCGCGCCCAAAGGGTCATGAGGCATGGATGGAAAGCCGCCCATGATATTCTCACCCATCTGAGTTGGCGACGTCCTCGGTGCCTTACTTGCAAAATAATCATCAATTAGGCTCTTGTAGACTTTGAGGTTTGTTCTCCTCCCCCAAGTATTCAATAACACAAGCTCTCAGCATGTCCTCTAATATCTGAATTGTCTGCTCTGATTATCTATCGGTCTAAGGATAAAATGTTATGCTGAGCTCTACACGGGTCCCCAACTCACTCTGTACAGCTCTCCAGAAATGCAAAATAAACTGAGGGCCCCTATCTGATATGATGAAAATAGGCACGCCGTGCAATCGGACTATCTCCCGAATATAAATCTGGGCCAACCTCTCTGAAGTATAGGTAGTCGTAACTGGAATGAAGTGTGCCGACTTGGTCAATCTATCGACAATGACCCAAACTGCATCAAACTTTCGTAAAGTCCGTGGCAACGGCTTGGTCTCTCATGTTATGCGTCTTTGACCAATTGACTTAGTTCAACGGCAAGAGATGAAATTCAGAGATGTGTAGTGGGTTGATGAACTAGTAGATACGCTCTGAGCACGCATTTTGTTCTAATGACTATTTTGATCTTTCACTTGGTTAACCATTAAACATGTTGTAATATACTTCTGAATATCCTTTTGGGCGACTGCAGATTTTGCACCTGCGAGGACAGTTCCTCCTCCTCAAGAAATGCAAGGATAACAAGGTAGAAGAAGATTTAGCTGCACCTCCCTTCTAGCTTTGCTTTCCTAGGTTATTACAAATACATTGTTCTAATGTGAGATTCCAACATTGTACTTTCTCATGACTTAAAATTCACAAAGCGCCGAAGCATCTTAAGCGGCAAAATGCAGTTGTCCTACTTCCTTTCATTTTTATAGGTTTAGTAAATCAAGAACCAAAAGGCGTCTCATGGAGCTCGAAATCTCTCTGTGGAGATTCATTTGGTTTTCAGAGATCAAGCGGCTCTTTAAAGAGAAGGCATGCAATGTCATGAAGGAGTGCTGATCTATCCAGGAAAGTTGAGTTCACTGGGTTAGCTGGGTGGGTTCAGATTTACATTTGACTTGCCGAGGACTTCATTTTATGTGCCATTTCTTCTACTTATGGTATTATTCTGAAAAGGGCTGAAGGAATAAATATGTTGACGTCCTCATCTCTTTGGAACAGTACAGCATTAGTTACAGTTCATTTTATTATTCTTCTATGTAAATTTAGCATTACTCCCCATGTATGTTGGAAATAAAGAACTAGGAGGGTGAAGTTCCCTTTTGACTGGGGATACACGGTCAAAGTCGCATATTTATGTACTAGTTGTTGAAAAGCCAATATCTCTACAGGGAGGTAAGGAAAGGGATCATTCCCTCACGTGTTAGAGACTTTCTGTAAGTCTAGAAATTAAACTTGCCAGTAATTGTATTCCTAAATCTGCTCCGGCCCATCTAGAAAACAAGAGGTCGGTTGGTTTGAAGACAAGTTATAAATGGATTAATATACAAAGATTAGTAATATAGAGATTAATAATACGGGGATTAATAGTACATGAATTATTATTTTTTTGGGTGTTTGGTTCATTGCATTAAAATTGAGTATATAAAGTATCATCTAATTTATATGTTTACTTTTTAAACTAAAAAAATAATAAATTTGCAATTATACATGCCCTTGGATATTTGGTCTTCATGGGCTTCTAGAAAAAAGACAAAAGTGTAGTTTTTTTGTAAAAGTAGCACGGACTAGCCAGTTTTCGGACTGATCATTTAAAAAAAGACAGCGTTTGCAAAGTCATTGAAAATTAGTCATTATTTTGCTGCAACACGGAAAGTTCTAGCATAATATACTGGAGATCGGTGCACCTATGTATGAACTTCCAGCATATTATGCTGGAACTCCAACACACGGAAAAATACTCAAGTATAATATACTGGAACTCCAGTAGGGCCGTCAATATGGGCTTGGCCCGTTGGGTCAGCCTAGCCCAGCCCGTGATTTAGTAGGGCTCGGCTAGAATTTTTGGAGCCCGTTTAAAAACGAGGCTTTTAAGCTTGACCCGAGTAAGTCCATGGCCCGTGAGGCTTGACTGAGGCTAGGCCGGGCTGGCCCATGGGCCTAATAAAATATTTATTTAAAATATATAAAAAATAAAAAAGTATACTACCTTTAGAGATGGAAAGTCAGAATTGGGTCTTTACTAAGATGAACCAAAACTTGATCTTGAGAAATTTCAAGAGATGATGTTGTCATGTAATGGGAGGACCATTCTAGAAAATATCCCGATCCTTCAATGATGGTGTGTGATGTACTTAGCATTCTTATTGCCATTGTACCATCATAATCAACATTTATCATTGGTGGCGTGTTCTTACAAAGTACAGAAGTTGCATTTATTATGAAAATGTCCAAACACTTGTTACTACTTGAAATTGGCTGCACAGGTTTTTCCGAACTCAAACTGGTAATATTTTTTTATGTGAATTTAAATATTATTAATTTTTAAAATTTAATTATTTTTAATATATAACTAATTAATATTGCATATGAATTGTAGATGAAAGTGAAGATGTTAAGACAATCTTGTCACAAGCGGATTCAAATGTATTTGATGAAAGATGATGTGTTGGATATCTCATAAGCATCATGAACGTTCTCTTGAATAGTATGTTTTAAGTTTTGACTTTTAGTGAATGAAATATAGTCATGTCTTTTACTTTTTTTAGTATTTATTGTGATATATTGGAACAATATAAAAAGTTATTAAGTTTTGCGAATTTTTTTCAATAAGATATTTTTTAACTTTTAAATAATTATCTTTTTTTAAATCAGAACTTAAAGAAAAAATATAAAATTATATTTTTAAAAATGATGGGCCGGCCCGTGGTGGCCCGCGGACCACATAGGGTTGGGGTGGGCTGACCATTATAAGGCCCATCAAAATGGTGGGCTAGCTCAGCCCAGCCCGTCAATTGCTAAAGTCCACGTGGGCTGGGCTAGCCCGACCCGACCCATATTGACAACTCTAAACTCCAGTATAATATACTGGAGTTCCAGTATATTATACTTGATTTTTTCGAATTTTAAACAGTGTTTTCGTTCAGATTTATCTTTACTTGGAAATTGGCTAAATTTCGATTACTTTTGAAATTGTGGCTATTTTTGAATGACCACCTATAAACCTGGCTATTTTTGAATTTCTCCCTTTTTTTTTTTTTTTTCCTTTGTTACTTTATCCATGTATAGGTTAAACATGGATTTGTTATTTCTTGTCGGTGCTGGGATAAGATAATACACCAATTGGTATATAAAATAATACATGGATTAATTATCCTAGATTTGAAATCATAACCAAAAAATGTATTAACTCTATTTAAAATACCATGATTCTTATACAACATATTAAACTACTGTACAAACGGAAGTTACCCAACTCTAGAAGAACGAAATTGTGTTTGGAATAAGTAATAAATGAATTTTTGATTACATCTATTACATAAATGTTTATGTGCGTGTTCTAAAAAATTAATAAGAGAGAAACAACAATTGATAAAATTGTGATCGAGAATGTAACTACTGTATTAAGCTGAAAAACCATTGACATTTTCTCTATAATTGTGAATCTTCTTTCTTTTCATATACAATTGTCAACTTTTGAGAAACTTTATGTGTCTTTTCTACTCATTGATTTTAGAATCTTCTTTTCTAAAATGCTGATTTAATTTACACATTTTATAGTTAGTTGTGGTGGGATGAAATAATAAAATTAATTATTTAAAAATTATAGTGACAAATTTAAATTTTTATAACCCAGTAAATTAGACTTGTAAAGTTATATAAACTAATGATATTGGTGGAATGGTGTCAAACATCATGATACCTGTCAAAATGTAAAGATTTGTTATATAAAATGGGAAGGAAGAAATACTATTTTGAAAGGGGAGAGTCATAAAAAATCATTACTTTTGTCTTCTTGGGAGGATTTTGCCTTTTTTCCTTCTTTCAAAAGATTATAATACGGCCTTGTAACCTGCATCATGTAAATTCCAAACGTGACATATATAGCCAATAGATGGTACTAATAACTACCAAGACGGCAAGACGTGAGACGTAGCAGTCTGAATATGCACTTTTTGTTCTAGAAATGACAGCAATATTGAGTGAAGGGAATGCAAATTCCAAATGTTAATTTTACAAAAGCGATATGTGGAGTTTCGTTTTTTTAGTTTCCCACCCGGTGTTCGGTATCCACATTGGAGCATGACTATATCCGGATTCGCTCCGCGTAGGGCCCCATTCGGGGGGAAGCACTCCCTACCAAGGATTTTTCCACACCTAGGGCTCGAACTCGAGACCTCTGGTTAAGAAAAGAGTAATCCAATACACTGCACCACATCCTTTGGTGGTGTGGAGTTTCGTTTAACACTGAACATCATTAGTTTTAGGATAGAACACAACAGACAGATTTGTCCTCTTTACTGCTTATTAGATTTAGACCAGAGGGGTTGCTCTGATGGTAAGCAATCTCCACTTTCAACCAAGAGGTTGTGAGTTCGAGTCTCCCCAAGAGCAAGGTGGGAAGTTCTTGGAGGGAAGGATGCTGGGGTCTATTTGGAAACAACCTCTTTATCCCAGGGTAGGAGTAAAGTCTACATATACATTACCCTTCCCAGACCCCACTAAGTGGGATTATACTGGGTTGTTGTTGTTACTGTGTATTAGATTCAGCACAGTTGTAACATCAGAGCTAGTTATTGTTAACCGATATTGTGCCCAATCTTATATTGTCCGCCAACATGTGGGAAGTATCGAATTCCACATATGATGTGGATTACTCTTTTTTTAATTGAATAACTCACTATATTATTTACGAATTCAAATATTTGTTTGACATTGAGAAATAAAGTAAGGGGTCGACTGAAATCTTTAGCCGGCTCCAAGGTGAAACCGCTCTCAATCGCCATAAACATAAATGTTTGATTCCTTTATCGAATTGAATTAATAGTCGATTGAATGAGACTTGATTTCCAAGTTAATTTGTTGTACTTGAGTAGTTGAATCCAATAACCCAAAAGATGATCAAACTCGCATCCTAAAAGCTCATCGCTTTAATACTTTTATTTTGTATACATAGCTACATATGTTAGAATCGAAAGAAGCAGATATCATACGGAAAGCTGGTAAAGCAACCTTTAAATGATAACAAATCAGACAACAAAAGAGAAATATATCAAAAGAGACACAAATATTTAACGTGATTCGGATAATTGGCATACATCCACAGGCGGAAATGAGCAATTCACTATATAAAAGAGAGTGCAAAATATCAAGAGAACAACCACACAAACAGACAAACACAAGTGGCACACTAACACTTGTCCCGAAATTCTCTCCCTAAACAAGACTATCAAACCCCATACATACATACATACATACATACATACATACATACATACATACATACATACATACATACATACATACATACATACATACATATATATATGGCTATATTGTTGATACTACTGAATGAGAAAGAATGATCATCAATTTATAAAAGTCAAAACTACATTTTCCTCCAAAAAATGGGACTAACCAAATATGGGAGATTTATAATTTTTTTCTAAGAAAAAGTAAACTTAATTATGGTACATATGTTATCTTCTCCTTCAAAAGATAGAAAAATCAAATATGGTAAGAAAATCGATACAAACACCTAACAGTATAGGTACTGTTACGCGGCACCTTCTTGAGATTCCTTGGAAGGGCAACGTAAGGCTAAGCAACTGATGTCAGTACAATTACTATCCGCCAACTGAGATCCCCTCCATACGCAAGATGAGATTGTCAGTGCCGTACGGAAAAATCAATGTCAAGAGAAATTGAGAGAACAGAAATGAGAATTGAGAATGAAAGAAAACTTGATTGCATTAATGAAATCTATTACATAAAAGCAACACAGTACCAGTACAGAGAATTGTTTACTTGCTAGAAAGTTTGATTGCTTGATCCCCGCTAATAGTGCCTTAAAAAAAGTTACAAGACTAGACTTAACTAATCTAGAGAAACATAATGGAAGTACATGAAATAAAGCTACTCTATTACAATTAAAAGGACTTAGTTTTCTACAAGGTAGAAACAAGTCTGTTGTCAGCAACATTGTCTTTGGCATCATGGTCTGTACGCGCGACATTGTCTGCGCGTGGGCGCTGTTGGCATCTGCCTGCAGTTGGTCGCTGGCGAGGGATATTGGTGGGGCGACAGAGGCACATGTGCGCTTGTCACTTGGCGCAGCCAAGACCACGGGGCCGTTCGTGGCGCTAGGCGTTGGGAGGCTTGCTAGGACGCCACAGGGCGCGCCCAAAGGGTCATGAGGCATGGATGGAAAGCCGCCCATGATATTCTCACCCATCTGAGTTGGCGACGTCCTCGGTGCCTTACTTGCAAAATAATCATCAATTAGGCTCTTGTAGACTTTGAGGTTTGTTCTCCTCCCCCAAGTATTCAATAACACAAGCTCTCAGCATGTCCTCTAATATCTGAATTGTCTGCTCTGATTATCTATCGGTCTAAGGATAAAATGTTATGCTGAGCTCTACACGGGTCCCCAACTCACTCTGTACAGCTCTCCAGAAATGCAAAATAAACTGAGGGCCCCTATCTGATATGATGAAAATAGGCACGCCGTGCAATCGGACTATCTCCCGAATATAAATCTGGGCCAACCTCTCTGAAGTATAGGTAGTCGTAACTGGAATGAAGTGTGCCGACTTGGTCAATCTATCGACAATGACCCAAACTACATCAAACTTTCGTAAAGTCCGTGGCAACCCAACTACGAAGTCCATGGTTATGCGCTCCCATTTCCACTCAGGTATAGTCATCTGCTGAAGCAGACCACCTGGCCTCTAGTGATCATACTTGACCTGCTGGCAATTTAGGCATCTAGCTACATACTCCACTATGTCTTTCTTTATTCGCCGCCACCAATGATGCTGTCTCAGGTCACGATATATCTTCGTAGCACCTGGATGAATAAAATACCGTGAATTGTGTGCCTCCTCTAGAATCCTCTCCCTCAACCCGTAGACATTGGGAACACATAAGCGACCCTAGAGTCGCAGAACGCCATCCTTACCAATAGAAACCTCCTTGGCACTACCCTGTAGTACCGTGTATCTGAGACCTACCAAGTGCAGATCATCAAATTGCCGAGCCTTTATCTGCCCCAATAGTGAGGACTGGGCAGCAACACATGCAAGAACTCGGCTGGGTTCAGAAATATCCAACCTCAGAAGTCTGATATCCAAGGACTGAATGTCCAAAGCTAGTGGCCTCTCCTCTGCTGAAATGAATGACTAGCTACCCATACTCTCTGCCTTCCTCCTTAAGGCATCCGCGACCACATTTGCCTTGCCCGGATGATAAAGAATGGTGATGTCATAGTCCTTTAGTAACTCAAACCATCTACGCTGCCTCAAATTGAGATCCCTCTACTTGAACAAATGCTGTAAGATGCGATGATCAGCGTAAACCTTACATGACACCCCATACAAATAATGCTTCCATATCTTAAGAGCATGAACAATCGTTGCTCACTCTAAATCGTGCACATGGTAATTCATCTCATGAATCTTCAACTGACGCAAAGCATATGCAATAACTCGCCCCTCCTGCATCAATGCACAACCCAAATCAATGCATGAAACGTCGTAATACACAGTATGTATCCCTGAATCGGAGGGCAATACTAGAACCGATGCTATAGTTAAAACTGTCTTGAGCTTCTGAAAGCTCACCTCACAATCATCGGACCAACAGAAAAGAGCACCCTTCTGGGTCAATCTAGTCAAAGGTGCTGCAGTGGATGAAAAGCCCTGCACAAACCGGCGATAATAACCTGCTAGTCCCAGGAAACTCTTGATCTCAGTCACCGAAGTGGGACATGGCCAACTCTGAACTGCCTCAATCTTCTTGGGATCCACCTTAATACCCTCTGCTGACACAACATGCCCCAAAAATGCCACAGACTCCAGCCAAAACTCATATTTGGAGAACTTAGTATATAGTTTTTGTTCTCTCAATATCTGAAGTACCACTCTCAAATGCTACTCGTGCTCCCCCAGGCTGCGTGAGTAAATCAAAATGTCATCAATGAAGACGATAACAAAAGAATCAATATAAGGCCTGAACACCCGGTTCATCAAATCCATAAACGCTGCTGGGGCATTAGTCAAGCTGAAGGACATCACTAGAAACTTATAATGGTCATATCTAGTACGGAAGGCAGTCTTTGGAACATCTAAGTCCTGAGTTTTTAACTGATGTTACCCCGATTTCAAGTCGATCTTAGAAAATACCCTAACACCCTGCAACTGGTCAAACAAATCATCGATACGCGACAACGGGTACTTGTTCTTGATGGTAACTTTGTTCAATTGGCGGTAATCAATGCACATCCGCATAGTCCCATCCTTCTTCTTCTTCTTCTTCTTCACAAATAATACTGGTGCACCCCAAGGTGATATACTACGTCTCACAAACCCCTTTGCTAACAAATCCTCAAGTTGTTCCTTCAACTCTTTCAACTTTTTCTGAGCCATACGGTACAGTGGGATAAATATAGGCTCGGTACCTGGAGCCAAATTAATAGAAAAATTAATGTCACGATCCGGTGGAATGCCTGGAAGGTCAGAAGGAAACACATCGACAAACTCCCGGACTACTGGCACTAAATCAATTCTCGGAGACTCTTCGGTGGTGTCCCGAACATATGCTAGATACGCCAAACACCCCTTCTCAACTAGATGTCGAGCTTTCAAAAAAGAGATAACACGACTAGATGAACTAACGGAGGAACCCTTCCACTCCAATCTCGGCAACTCTGGCATCGCTAAAGTAACAGTCTTGGCATGAAAATTAAGGATGGCATGATATGGAGATAACCAATCCATGCATAAGATGGCCTCAAAGTCAATCATATCAAGTAACAGAAGGTCCACTGCAGCCTCATAACCACATAATATAACCACACAGGACTGGTAGATCCGATCCACAACCACAGAATCGCCCATAGGGGTGGACATATAAACAAGAGTACCCAAGGACTTACGAGGGATATCCAGGAAATGACCAAATAGAGATGACACATATGAATAGGTAGACCCTGGATAAAATAATACCGAAGCATACGTACCGCAGAAAGAAATAATACATGTGATCACGGCATCTGAGGCCACTGCATCTAGTCTGGCCGAAAAAGTATAGAATCTAGCTAGAGCGCCAGATGGCTAGCCTCCGCCTGGCTGAACAATAGCTGGATAACCTCCATCTCTAGGACGACCCCGCTAGCCTATTCTCCATCTCTGGGTGGTCGGGCGGCTAGTGCTGCAATCATGGGTTGATGACCTTACTGTACTGCCTTGCCCCGAAATCTGGGGAGGCCCTCTTTATGTGACATGGATCTCCACACTGGTAACAACCTCTCGGTACCATAGACTGCTGACCCGATGCCTGACCCTGATGGCCTGAATACCCATTAGAAGAACCCTGAATGACTGGTGGGCAGTACGAACTCTCTGGCATGGCACTGAAATAGGTACTAGAAAACCTTGATGAACCGGTGGGCAGTAAGAACTCTCTGGCATAACGCTGAATTAGGGTTGCACTGGAGCACCCCGAGGAGGTGGTGGTGGTGTCAAAAAATTTCGAAGGAAGTTGTTACCCATAACCAAAGGATCAAGAATATATGATTTTTACTTCATTCCATAACGAATTTCGTGATTAAATCTTATTTTTATCAAAAACCTACGTTTTACGCTAATCCCATGATTTTCACTAATCTTTACATGTTAATCTACCCAAAATCCAAGTATTTAACTTACATATAGTAGGAATTACTTACCTCCAAAAGCTTGGTGAAAAACCCTTCTCAAGAAGCTCAAAAATCACCCAACAATGGAGTGAAATGAGCCAAAAATGTCTAAGGACCGTATTAAATGAAGGCTAATGCCTTTAGTGATTTCCGTGCATGCGGTCTTGGAGCATCTACGAACAATGGTCCACTTCTGCGGAATTCCACTAGGCCGGCTAGGGCCACTTCTGCGGAAGGCCAACTGCTTTTGTGGAGAAAGGGCCGCAACTGCGATTTCTGGGCTGCCCACCCTTGGCTGCATCTACGAGTCAAGGCCCGCACCTGCGAGCTTGTATCTGCAGCTGACCAACCACTGGTGCGGTTATGACAGAAGTTGGGCATTCAGTTTTTGCTAAATTTTTCCAACTTAGTCCGAGCCTCGTCCAATTGACGCTTGGGGACCCCTGAGCCCCTCCTGAAGACACCCACAAGTTTGAAATGATAAAACAGACTCGGTCAAACCCTCTGAACACCCGAATCAACATTAAAACTAGGAATCACACCCTAAAACCAATTGATTCAAACTTATGAACTTCAAGTTCTTCAATTTACCTCCAATGTGCCGAAACAAACTTATACTACTCGGATTGACAACAAATATTTCGTGCAAGTCTTAAATGACATTACAGAACTATTCCCGATCTCGGAATCCCAATTGGACCTCGATATCAAAACCCGCTCTAAAACAAATTTAAAGAACTTCTAAAAACCTTCAAGAACCAACTTTCACTATTGTGCGCTAAAACGCTCCCCGGTCATCCAAAACCCAATCCAAACATACGCCCAAGTCCGAAATTATCATATGAACCTAGTGGAACCATGAAATCCTGATTCCGAGGTCATTTGCTAAAAATGTTGACCGAAATCAAATTTAGCCTTTCACGCCAACCTTAAGGAACCAAGTCTTCTGATTTTAACCCAATCTTTTTCAAATCCCGAACTAACCATCCCCACAAGTCATAAATCAGTAAAAGTAAGTATGAGAAGTCTTATTTAGGGGATCGGGGTTCTAGAACGCAAAACGACAAGTCGGGTCGTTACATTCTCCACCTCTTAAACAAACGTTCGTCCTAGAATGGGTTTAGATTCATACCTGAAGTGCTAAATAAGTGTGGATATCTTCTCAGCATGTCCTCCTCGAACTCCCAAGTCGCCTCTTTGACTAGCTGGCCCCTCTACTGAACCTTTACCGTAGAAATCCTCTTAGATGTCAACCGGCGATCCTGTCTATCAACAACGGCAACTGGCTCTTCCTCATGACCCAAGCTCTCATCTAGCTGGATAATACTGAAGTCTAACACATGAGACAAGTCAGTATGGTTCCTCCGGACAATGTCGGCTCAACGGGGAGGCGACTAAAGCAATTGCTTTAGGCCCCCTAAAGTTGAAGGCCCCAAAATTGGTTATTTTTATATATTATTTACATATTATAAATTTATTAATAAAGAAATTATATTTTATACTTTATTTTGTGAAATGTGATAGAGGTTATTCAGATAAATAACTGAATTTTATAAAAAAAATGCAATATATGAAAATGAATACCTTAATGATGACTTTGACAATTAAAGAAATAAAATATCTTTTGGAGATAATTATTTCTTATAAAGAGTAAATAAACACATTTTTTACTTCAAAATGAACTAGAATTATTTCAAATGTATGAAATTAATTTGATATCTACTTAGTGGTCCAAAATTTAGATTATTACATTATGAGAATTTATAAAAAATACTATCTTAATCGTCAATATATGTTTCTTATAAAATATAATATAAGCCTTAGTGAGGTTGAGTTATCAAGTATCTCCAATAATGGGAACTAGCAGGTAACCAAGTGAATGATCAAGATACATACAAACGAATCCGTATGCAAATCGTTACAAAATGAAAACAAGAAATTAAATTTAATGTCTCTTATTAAGATTTGGCTTTAGGGCACATCTTTTGTTGAGCCGCCTCTGCCTCCGGAGCATAGGCACGTTAAAAATTGGGTGAACCCCCTATAGGCTGGGAGGTAAGGCAAGCTCATAAGCAACCTCCCCAACTCGCCCCAACACCTTTAATGGGCCTATAAACCTGGGGCTCAACTTTCTCTTCTTCCTGAATCTCATAATACCCTTCACCAGTAAGACTTTCAAGAGAACCTTCTCGCCGACCATGAATGATACATCACGCGCCTTCTAATCTGCATAACTCTTTTGTCTGGACTGTGCTGTGCGAAGTCTCTGCTGAATAAACTATACCTTTTTCCAATGCATCTTTTACCAAGTCAGTATCATACAATGTAGCCTCACCAGGCTCAAACCACCCGATAGGAGAACGACATCGTCGACCATATAAAGCCTCAAATGGAGCCATCTCGATGCTGGACTGATAACTATTATTGTAAGAAAACTCGACCGTCCCATTGAAAACCTCCAAAGTCAATCACACAAGCTCTCAACATGTCCTCTAATATCTTAACTGTCCTTTCCAATTGCCCGTCTGTGTGAGGATGAAATGCTGTGTTGAGCTCTACACGGGTCCCTAACTCACTCTGTACAGCTCTGTAGAAATGCGAAGTGAATTGAGGGCCCCTATCTTATATGATGGAAACAGGCATACCGTGCAACCGGACTATCTTCCGAATATAAATCTGGGACAACACTCTAAAGTATTGGTAGTCGTAACTGGAATGAAGTATGTCGACTTGGTCAACCTGTCGACAATGACCCAAACTACATCAAACTTCCGTAAAGTCCGTTACAACCCAACTACGAAGTCCATGGTGATGCGCTCCCATTTCTACTCAGGTATAGTCATCTGTTGAAGTAGACCACCTGGCCTCTAATGCTCATACTTGACCTGCTGGCAATTTAGGCATCTTGCTACATACTCCACTATATCTTTCTTCATTCGCCGCCACCAATAATGCTGTCTCAGGTTACGATACATCTTCGTAGCACCTGGATGAATAGAATACCGTGAACTGCGTACCTCCTCTAGACTCCTTTCCCTCAACCCGTCGACATTGGGAACACATAGGTGACCCTGGAGTCGCAGAACACCATCCTCACCAATAGAAACCTCCTTGGCATTACCCTGTAGTAACGTCTCTCTAAGAGCTTCCAAGTGCGGATCATCAAATTGCCAAGCCTTGATCTACCTTGAATGTCCAAAGCTAGTGGCCTCTCATCTGCTGAAACGAATGCCAAGCTACCCATACTCTCTGCCTTACTACTTAAGGCATCCGCGACCACATTTGCCTTGCCTGGATAATAAAGAATGGTGATGCCATAGTCCTTCAGTAACTCAAGCCATCTACGCTGCCTCAAATTGAGATCCCTCTGCTTGAACAAATGCTTTAAGCACCGATAGTCACTGTAAACCTCGCATGACACCCCATACAGATAATGCCTCCATATCTTAAGAGCATGAACAATCACTACCACCTCTAAATCGTGCACAGGGTAATTCTTCTCATGATTCTTCAACTGACGCAAAACATATCCAATAACCCACCCTTTCTGCATCAATATACAACCTAAACTAACGCGTGAAGTGTCGCAATACACAGTATACATCCCCGAACCGAAGGGCCACACTAGAACCGGTATTGTAGTCAAAGCTGTCTTGAGCTTCTAAAAGCTCGCCTCACAATCATCGGACCAACGGAAAGAAGCACCCTTCTGCGTTAATATAGTCAAAGGCACTGTAATGGATGATAAGCCCTGCATAAACCACCAATAATAACATGCTAATCCCAGGAAACTCCTGATCTCAGTCACCGAAGTGGGACGTGGCCAACTCTGAACTGCCTCAATCTTCTTGGGATCCACATTAATACCCTCTCCTGACACAACATGCCCCAAGAATGCCATAGACTCCAGCCAAAACTCACACTTGGAGATCTTAACATATAGTTTCTGTTCTCTCAATGTCTGAAACACTACTATCAAATTCTTCTCGTGCTCCCCCAGGCTACGTGAGTAAATCAAGATCTCATCAATGAAGACGATAACAAAAGAATCAATATAAGGCCTGAATACCCAGTTTATCAAATCCATAAATGCCGCTAGGCATTAGTCAAGCCGAAAGACATCACTAGAAACTCATAATAGCCATATCTAGTAATGAAGGCAGTCTTCGGAACATCTGAGTCCTGAATCTTCAACTAATGGTACCCCAATCTCAAGTCGATCTTAGAAAACACCCTAGAACCCTACAACTGGTCAAATAAATCATCGATACGTGACAACAGGTACTTGTTCTTGATGGTAACATTGTTCAACTAGAGATAATCAATCCACATCCACATAGTCCCATCCTTCTTCTTTACAAATAATACTGGTGCACCCCAAGGTGATACACTGAGTCTCACAAACCCCTTTGCTAACGACTCTTCAAGATGCTCCTTCAACTCCTTCAAATCTTTCGGAGCCACACAGTACGGTGGGATAGATATAGGCTGGGTACCTAGATCTAAATCAATACAGAAATATATGTCACGATCTAGCGACATACCTAGAAGGTTAGAAGGAAACACATCCTCAAACTCCCGCACTACTGGCACTAAATCAATCGTCGGAGACTCTGCGGTGGTGTCCCAAACATATGCTAAATATGCCAACACCCCTTATCAACCAGATATCGAGCCTTTAGAAAAGAGATAACCCGACTAGATGAACTACGGAGGAACCTTTCCACTCCAATCTCGCCAACTCTGGCATTGCTAAAGTAACAGTCTTGGCATGACAATCAAGGATGGTGTGATATGGAGGTAACCAATACATGCCCAAGATGACCTCAAAGTCGATCATATCAACTAACAAAAGGTCCACTCTAGTCTCGTAACCACAAAATATAACCACACAGGATCGGTAGATCCAATCCACAACCACATAATCGCTCACAGGAGTGGATACATAAATAGGAGTACCCAAGGACTCACGAGGGATATCCAGGAAATGAGCAAACAGAGATGACATGAATGAATATGTAGACCCTGGATTAAATAATACCGAAGCATCCCTACCGCAGATAGAAATAATACATGTGATCACGTCATTTGAGGCCAATGCATCTGGTCTGGCTGGAAAAACATAGAATCTAGCTGGAGCGTCGGATGGCTGGCCTCCGCCTGACTGAACAATAGCTGGCTGACCTTCACCTCTAGGATGACCCCTGCCAGCCTGTCCCCCACCACTGGGTGGTCGGGCAGCTGGTGCTGCGATCATGGGCTGATTACCCTACTGTACTGCCTTGCCCCGAAGCCTGGGGAAAGTCCTCTTTATGTGACCCATATCTCCACGCTCATAACAACCTCTCGGTACCATAGATTGCTGACTTGATTCCTGACCTTGATGGCTTAAATACCCACTAGAAGAACCATGAATGGCTGGTGGGCGGTACCAACTATATAGCACGTCACTGTAATAGGCACCGGAAGAACCCTGATGAACTGGTGAGCGGTAAGAACTCTCTGGCATATGGCTGAAATAGGGTCGTGCTGGAGCACCCCGAGGAGGAGGTGGTGGTGCTGGATATGTAGGCCTACTGGGCTGATGTAATGACCCGACCGGTCGTTTCATGAGTTACAGTTTTGTTTCCCCCATTTCTTCTTCTTTATATATTGTTCAGTTGTATTTTATCGTATCGTATTGGTTGGTTCAGGTTCAGAATGGTCGTGGAATGGAATGAGACACTTAGTCTCTTATTTAGAATCTTTAGTTAAAAAAGTCAACCGGAAGTTGACTTGTGGGTAAATGATCTCGGAATTGGTTTTTATGGTTCAGATAGCTTTATTAGGTGATTTGAGACTTAGGAGTGGCTTCAGAATGTTATTTGGAGGTTCGTGGTAGATTTAAGCTTGAATTGGCAAAATTGGAAATTTGGTATTTTTCGGTTGGTAGCGGAAATCTCGATATCGGAGTTGGAATGGAATTTCAAAAATTGGAGTAGGTCCGTTGTGTTACTTTTGACGTGTGTGCAAAATTTCAGGTCATTCGGATGAGGTTTGATAAGTTTTGGCATCGTTTGCAGAATTCGGAAGTTTGGAAATCCTTAGGCTTGAATCCGAGGATGATTTGGTGTTTCGATATTATTTTGATGGTTTAGAAGGTTGGTATAGGTTTGAATGATGATATGTGACTTGTTGGTATGTTTGATTGAGATCCCGAGGGCCTCGGGATGGATTTGAGTGGTTGATGGGAATTTTGGCTTTGAGTTATTGCTGCAGATTTTGCTACTTCTGTCATTTCCGCACCTGCAGATTGGGGACCGCAGGTGTGAGGTCGCAGATGCGGTATGAAGATCGCAGGTGCATGTTTTGGTCATTAGGATAAGAACCGCAAATGCGATTATTTGGACGCATCTGCGGCACTGCAGGTGCGGTGACTGGGCGCAGATGCGGTCCTGGTCCTTCAAGTGATTTTTCCCAGGTGCGCACTTGGGACCGTAGGTGCGAGTCCGCAGGTGCAGAATCCCTGGGGCAGAAAGTATAAATTGACCCCTTCGCGAATTTTGGTCATTCTTTACAATTTCAACTCGAATGTTGGAGCTTTTGGAGAGTTTTGAAGAGGGATTCAAGGGGAAACTCGTTGAGGTAATGTTTATGAACCTAAAACTTGATTCTATGGTGATTTTCAGTTGATTAAGCATGAAATTTGTGGGATTTAAGGTTGAAAAATAGGGAATTAGGACTTGGAACTTGAGAGTTTAAATTGGGCAATTGAGGGGTCAAACGAAGTTGGATTTTGGTAGATTTGGTATGTATCGACTCGTGAGGGGATAAGGATTCTAGTGTTGTGACTTTTATCAGATTATGAGATGTGGGTCCGGGGGTCGGGTTTGCCAATTTCGGGACTTTTGATTTAATTTGATAATTTTCGCATGGGCTTTGTTCCTTTAGCATGTATTGATGATATGATTCTGATTTTGGATAGATTTGGGGCGATTTGAGGCCGAGTCGAGCGGCAAGGGCATCGCGGAGTAGATTTTCGTCCAGTTGAGGCAAGTAACAATTGTAAATCTAGATATGAGGGTATGAAATCCCAGAATTTCGTACTATTTTGATAAATGAGGTGACGCACATGCTAGGTGACGGGCGTGTGGGCGTGCACCAGTTGGGATTGTGACTTGGTCCGTCCCGTGGCAACTGTAGAGTTGCATATTTTTATAAACTCTATATGATATCTATGTGTTTTAGACATGATTTTGTTAACTTGGGCTGAACGCCATGTTTGGGGCATTGTGTCGTACTATTTAGACCCCTAGGGGTATTTTTACTATTATCCTCACATTGATTTGATAGAAAGCATTATCCTCAGTCATGGTTTATACCTGTTTATTGTTTAATCTTGTTCATCACTCGATTTTAAAATATGAATTTTTTTTGGGCTGAGTTCCCTGAATTTGTACTAAAATGCCGGAGTGACTTGTGAGGTTAATGAGTGAGTGAGGCCGAGGGCCGGATCGTGAGGATAGTTAGGGATCGGGTTGTACTCCAGAGCGTGTTATATATATATATATATATACGGGCTGCACGTCGTAGTGATATAACGCTTGGGCTGTAGGAGCCCCTCCAGAGTCTGCACACCCCCAGTGAGCGCAGTCGACTATATATTTGTGGATCGGGCTGCATGCCGCAACGGTTATTATAAGTGTGAGCACGTGATTTTTCCTTCACGAAAACTACTCCAAAAGAAAGCAAAAAATAAAACAAATTTCATCTGTGTACAATTTTGAGAATTTGCGTGACATTTTGGTAAGTATTTTGTCCGTAAATGTTTACCCTTGTGGCGATTAATTAAAAAATACATGTTGCATGCACATTTAAGATTTATTTGTACATTTTGAAATTAATTAAGCCATGTTTTATTTTAAAAAAGAAAGAAAATCACAGAAAATATGTATTTGTTGCGTTTCGTCATTTATGTGTGCCGTTGTGCAATTTTATTTTTTAAATGTTTGACCTTGTGCGTTAATTATTGTTAAGGTTTAACTGACATTTTGTAGGCTAATTTTGGGTTTATAGATTATTTTTAGAATTTTATTGACTGTTAATTAAAAGTAGAAAAAGAAAAACAAAAGAATTGGAAAAAATGAAAACTCGGAATGGGGCCAAAAATTCGAATAGAAATCAGGCCCAATCGATATTTAGGCCCAGTCCAAATGCTTTGTGCCCAGTCCATGACCCAGCCTCTCAGACGAAAGAAACGACGCCGTTTTAGGCAAGATGATCTAAGCCATTCACCTACATGGATCTAACGGTCCCTGGCTTCCCTCGTGACCCGACCCACTTCCTTCGTAAACCGACCCCCCCATTCAACCAAACGTCACCGTATGGATAAGCCCCCTTAATCCTGGCCATCGATCTTGATTGATCCAGCGGCCAGGATTACACCTTTCACCCCATATATAAGCCAACCTGTCACCCCATGCCCCAAACAGACCCCTCCCTTTCACGCACTGTTCACTCTTCGTCCCAGAACCCTCCCCTCTCAAACACTAGCCGCCTTAGTTTTCCCGCACCATAAACCCGCCCACCCAAACTGCGATGGCCACCAAAACAACACCCCTGATACACCTAACCACCCTGAACACAAATCCACCAACCGTTCACCTCGAATCACCCTGCAACTTCTCGAATCTTCAATCGAAGATTTGAGCAACAAGCAGATCTACACCCACCAACCCCAAACTCACACCACAACACCTCCTGACCTCCCTCACCCCCTGAATGACCTTGGTTCCGTTCGAATATGACCAGAACGGAACGAATCCCAAATCAGAACACCAAGAGCCCTAGAACTCAGATTTATGGGTGTCCGTCCAAATCAACAAAGGATCGGGGTCTAATAGACTTTAACCGAGGTGTTCTCAAGTGAGAACACTTCGATCAAAGTCCATTCGACCCCAAAATGGTCGAGTCTGAGTCCGAGTTTGAGTTAATTTTAACTTCAAGTCCCCGAGGTAATTTTCCCCTTTTTCTTTTGTTCTCCTATAGATTCTACCTGTTTTTCATGTTCAGTTTGTTTTGGTTCCGATTTTCTGTCAATACTGCGAACCCTGAGATAATGTTAAGTTTGTTTTGATGTTTTATTGGATTATCTGTTGTATATTATAGTTTGTATAGTCCTTTAAACAAGTGTCGTCAATTAATGTGTTTGAAATTAGATGAAAACATGACAGTAGTTTTTTAACACCCTCCATGTATGCTTGCTAGGACAATAGCTCATCTAAATCTGTATGTTAGCATATAATGAACCTTTGAAATATGTTTAGTTTTGTCTGTGAATTAGGCTACTCGTTCAGGCAGTAACCTCAGGATTTTCATAAAAAAAAAGGAGAAAAAGAAAAGGCTTGTTCAGTATTCATCGCTGCTTCAAGCTTAGCCAATGGGCTATTGTCTTGCATTGTTTGGCTATGAGTTGGGCAGGATTGGTTCCCAATATGACCAACTCATACCATTTTGATTGACACCCTTGTTGATGGTGTTTGAATCCTTGTTTGAACTTAGGCTGAGAATTGAGTATAGCTATAAGGCCAACCTGAAAATCAGTATTGAGTTTAAGTTGATACAGTCGTTTCAGTGATTAGCTAAATTCAGAAGGGTTTATATACTAACTGTCAAGAGTTAGGGTAATACAGTAATATGCAAGGGTTAAGGGGTAAATTTTGGGAGTTTAGTAGCATGTTAACAGGCTGTAAAGCTAAGGACTGCCTAGGGGTCATTTTTTTTAACTTAGTTAATTGTCAGTGGGGTACATAACATAAGGGCATGGGTTTATTTGAATACTATAACCCCTCCCATGATTCTTGATTAAAACAAATAGGACAAGCATGGGGAACAAGATAGTGGGGATCAATAAAAGACATTTAAGCATTGGGGGTTAAGGGGTATGGCCAGAAAAGCTAAAGGGATAAAGGCAGCCTGGTAGCTGGCCATTTCTGGCCTATAAATAGGCTGATTTTTAGAGTTAAAAGGGCTGGTCTTTCAACTTTTAGAGGGGAGTTTATTTTGAGAGCATAGGCTGGTTCTTCTGATCCTAAGAGACCAGTGGGAAAAATCAGAAATTAAGGGGTTAGGAAATCAGAAATCAGAGGCTGGATATTTAAAGGTTGAGAGTTAAAAGAGTGCTATTTTTTTCTGAATATAACAAGCAGAAGTCACTGTGTCTCTGCACTTGTTCACTTTCTATGCTTTGGTCCGGTTTGTTTGGGCGCACTGTGGGTTTTCAGTTAGTTTCCTTGGGTTCTTTACTTGCCAGAAACTGTTTCCGTTAAGTGTTTTGGTTCTCTGTTTGGACTGAAAGTCCACTGGTTTGTTGCTGTGGGGTTTTCTGAAATTTCTGCTGGGCTTTCACTTAAGTGGCTATTGAATTTTGGTCTATTGTTGGGCTGTCCCTGTGGCTGCTGTTGCTGTGTTGTTGTATACTGTTTCTGCTGATCATCCTCCTTCTTCTTTTGCTTTCCTATAACAGGTACACAACTGATAAACTATCAATGTAAGATGAAATTTAAGGCATGAATACAAAGAAAGTTGGAAGATGTTGAAGTTCCTTTGAATTAGTTTTAGAAATGTATTGAAAGAATAGGTTGCCTGCATGATAGTTTATTTTCCCTAACAGAGCCATATAATTAGTTATGATGTAACTGAACCTTTATGCGTAACATTTAGTTGAAAGACATTGTGTGTTGTTTATAAGTGAAAGTGATTAATGTTGTAGTAGCCATGTCCTATTAGTTCCTTACTGTTTTATCAAGAAGCATGTAGGTACCCAATAGTTCTTTCTTCAAAACAAATGATTTATTCTAAGTTTGTTAAGAATATGGTTTGATTAAGGTAAACAGTACATCGCATTTCAGTTTTTTTCTTTGTTTGTTTATAAATGTTAAACACCTATCAAATGAGTTGAATAGGCCCAAATTGGAATAAGAGTGGCCCAGGCCGAATTCAACTTCATTAGGCCTGGGCCCCCTAACTGCCAAACGGAATATCGTCCCTCTTTCAATAAGTCACGTTTGAAACTTAACTATAATGACTCATAAGTATGTAAATACAGTAGGGCCTTTCATTTTATTATAGACAAACAAAGATAGGAAATCATAGTTCGCTTTTAGGTTTGCCTTTAAATAAAAGGAGATGAGCCTCGTCCAAATAAAACGCATAAATTGCGGGGCCCTCGTTAGATGTTTATATTAAATAATTAGATTCTGGGACGGGCCGTTTAGCAAATTTCACGGCCCTTCCTCAAAAAATAATAACGCACTAGTTCTTTAGGATGCGTCTTAATTAACCTTATTTTCTTAAACTCGGGTGTGCATTTCATGCGACTCAAATACAAATCCTAAAACATTGGATAAAATATGATCCGGATTGCGGGTGCATTTTATGTGGCACAATCCAAAGTCATGTTTTAAATGATGTTCACATTCCTTCAAGAAATTTAATAAAAGCAGTAAAGAGTTAAAATCTGCACATAAATTCATATTTGTATAAAGTCAGATAAGTAAGCCGAATATGACAGTTGAGCGACTGTGCTAGAACCACGGAACTCGGGAATGCCTAACACCTTCTCCCGGGTTAACATAATTCCTTATCCGGATTTCTGGCTCGCAGACTGTAAAACAGAGTCATTCTTTTCCAAGATTCGGGATTAAATCGGTGACTTGGGGCACCCTAAATCTCCCAAGTGGCGACTCTGAAATAAATAATCAAATCTCGTTTCGATTGTCCTTTAATTGGAAAAACTCCTTCACCCCTCGCGGGGGGCGGAAAAAGGAGGTGTGAAAATAAGGTACCTATTGAGCATGAGTGCTAAGTGCAAGCGCTGATTGATGAGAGCTGAGTCACGAGTGACTAAGAGGCTTGTCCGAGGGGCTATATATATGAGTGATACTTTGCCCGAGGGGCTTGTTTTATGAAATTACTATTTTCACTCTTCTTTTATATTGAGCCTCTATTAAAAATGTTGAACAAATATTTTAAACAACTTTCATTGAAACTGGAGTTTTACGAGATGTTCGGAATTTAATTACTGATTTGACTTTGTTATTTCCACTGAGATTTTTATGTTATGAGATGTATATGATTTTAAATGCTCGTCACTACACTCAGCCTTTATTTATAATTGTTACTCACTGAGTTGGCGTACTCACATTACTCTCTGCACTTTGTGTGTAGATCTAGGTGCTAGGGCATCCGAGTGAGAGCTTATCTTTTCTTTCAGAGCATTTTCAGAGTTAGCAAGATAGCTGCACGACGTCCGCAGCCCTGCCTTTATCCTTCCTATCTTTTAGTATTTGTATTTATCATACTCATCTTGTATTGAGTAGACAGTATCATGTTGTATTTTAGTGGATCATGACTAGTGACACCGGCTTCGGGCAATGTTTGATATTTTGCATATTTATCTGCTTGTTTTTAAATGTGTAAATAAAAGATTTGTGATAATATCTAATTAGTAAATGAATTAAGAAAAAGACCTATTTATGTTATAAATGTCGAATCGGCTAGCCTAGTATTGCGATAGGCGCCTTCACGGCCGGGGTGTTTGGGGTCGTGACATTTGACCCCTCCCAAACTGACCTCTGCCTCTAGCTGGGACACCTTTAAACACTCCAAAGAATCGGGTCCTCTTATCCTGCTGCATCTGCTCTCTACCCCTCTGGCGATAGCCCTCAATCCTCTGAGTAATCTCCACCACTAGCTGATAATCAGTCCCCATCTTACCCTCTCGGGCCATGCTAGCCCGAATACCGGGGTGCAACCCTCCAACAAATCTCTTCACTCTCTCTGCGTCCGTAGGAACTATCATAAGTGCATGACAAGACAACTCAAAAAATCTCGCCACATAATCAGTCATGGACAACTGACCCTGCTCGAGCTGCTCAAGCTGACACCATAACTTTTCCCTCTGAGAGGGTGGAATATACCTGTCCAATAGAAGCCGTGTAAACTAATCCCAAGTCATGGGAGGAGAACCTACTAGTCTACCAATAAGGTAAGACTGCCACCATCTACGGGCCCTGCCCTCTAATTGGAAGGCGGTGAAATCTACTCTATGGGACTCCAATATCCTCATGTTTTATAGTATGTCCCTGCACCGATCAATAAAGTCCTGGGGTTCCTCATGCCACTCACCCCAGAAGATGAAAGGGTGTAGCCTAGTCCATCTGTCTAGTAGCTTCTGTGGATCACCGTCCGCAGCCGGTCTAGGCTCAGGTACTTCTGTGACAACTGGCTGGGCCCCGCCCGCGGGTAATGTACCCGGAGTCTGATATACAGCAGCTGCGTGCCCAAGAGCCTGAGCAGTAGCGGTCATTGCTCCCCCTCCTGCTTGAGATGTGGCTGGGTCTGCTGGAAATAAATCGGCCTAAGTCATAGAATCCATTAACCGCAACATACGACCCATAACCTCCTGAAAGTTGGGTGTTGTCATGAAATTCGCCGGGGCAGGCTCTACTGCGGTCACCTCGCCCTGCTCCTTAATAATGGGATCTTCGATCCGCCGGTGGTGCTACTGGGGCAACTCTGGGGTGCCCTCATCCTATACCTCGGGCCAATGCCCTCCTCCGGCCGCTGCCTCGGCCTCTAGCAATGGGGGAGAAGCTTCTCCCCGGTTTGGAACGTCCGTTGTACGCGTTCTCACCATCTGTGAGAGAATAAAAGAAGGAAATTTAGTATCCCATCAATTGCATGATAGAAAATGAATAAAATGTAGTTTCCTAACACCCTATAGCCTCTCAAAGATAAGTACAGACGTCTCCGTACCGATCCACAAGACTCTACCAGGTTTGCCCATAACTTGTGAGACCTACGTGAACCTAGTGCTCTAATACCATGTTGCAACGACCTAAATTCCATATTATGTTGTGATGGCGTCAAACACCGTTGTTAGGAAAGCCAACACTAATCAACTAGTAAATCTTTATTTAAATAATTAGTACGTGAAAACTTTTCCTTATTGATAAAGAAATTAGGAGTTTTAAACTTAAGCATAATTAGATGGAAGTAATAAATACGAACTTAAATCATGATAGTAACCCAAAAATCATAAGTCTACCAATGTGTGTGCCAAGACCTGGTGTCACAAGTATGTAGGAAATCTAGTAGAATATACAAAACCATACTATCCTACTGTCTGGAAAGGAAATAGACAAGAAAATAAAGACATAGAGAGACTACAGCTGCTGCAGAACGGCTCAAAAGGGTAGCTCACCAGAAAGTCTCAAGCTAAGGAGTCCAATCTACGCGTCGGACTGATGGCCAGATGCACCTGCCTCAAAGCCTGTATAATCAAGTACAGAAGTGTAGCGTGAGTACATAAAAATATGTACCCAGTAGGAATCTCGCCTAACCTTGCAGAAGTAGTAATGAGGGATCGACTCCGACACTTACTAGAGCCAACAATATAATAATATGAAGTTCCAATTCTTAAAGTATAATGTATGTAGATAACAGTCAAGCACAAACAAGAGTAATAATCGAGGAATACTTCCATCATATTTAAGAAGGCAAGACACTTTCTATATTTGAAATAAGTGGTATAGCAAGCAATGAAACATACAACTACAAAGAGTTTCCATTCTTTTATCACACACAAATACCACCGAGGATGTTCGGCCCGATCCAACATAAAAGTAAAATGTGCACCGCCGAGGATCGAACGATACGAAACATATATACATCTATTCACCTTGTTCGTGAATAATACATGCGACGTGGTAAAAACATAACCCCGCTCGCGAATCATATATGCGACGCGGTCAAACATAAATTTATCATTTAAGTCACAAACCTTCCTTGACTCTTTTTTAAAAAATGAAGACAATTCAATTTGAAGCCTTTAAATCCTTAGAATTTCTTCAACTTAATTCTTTTCATACAATTAGCACATATAATTAAATAGTAGTTGTCACACCTCCTTTTTCCGCGCCCGCGGGGCGCAGGGGAGTTTTTTCCCAATTAAAGGACAATCGAAACGGGATTGGTTTAATTATTTCAGAGTCGCCACTTGGGAGGTTTAGGGTGTCCCAAGTCACCAATTTTAATCCCGAATCGAGGAAATGAATGACTCCATATTACAGTCTGCGTACCAGAAATCCGGATAAGGAATTCTGTTAACCCGGGAGAAGGTGTTAGGCATTCCCGAGTTCCGTGGTTCTAGCACGGTCGCTCAACTGTTATATTTGGCTTATTTATCTGATTTTAAATACAATATGAACTTATGTGCAAATTTTATCTTTCAACCGCTTTTATCATTTACTGTTATTTTTAAGAATTGCAACGTTGTGAAAATGTATCTCGAACCGCGTTACAATCAATGTACCCGTGGTCGTCGACACACTTTGACTCTGTTGAGATTTGGATTTGGGTCACATCAATGTGCACCCGAGTTTAAGGAAATTAAATTATTAAAGGCGCGCCTAAAGCGACTAGCGTATTTATTTTGGGTAAGACCGTGGAATTTTACTAAACGGTCCATCCCGAAGTCCAAATAATTTTTAAAGCAAATATTTACTGAGGGCCCCGCAATTTGTATTTTATTTGGCGAGGCTCATCTCATTCTTATTTTTTTAAATGAATTTGCAACGTCATGGACACGCATCTCGAACCACGTCACAATCAATGTACCCGTGATTAGAAATACATTTCGAATCCGTCGAGATTTGGATTTGGGTCACATAAATGTGCACCCGAGTTTAAGAAGGTAAGGTTTATTAAAGCGTATCCTAAAGAGACTAACGTGTTGTTATTTTAGGAGGGTTGTGAGATTTGCTAAGCAACCCGTCCTGGAAACTAAATGCTTCAATAATATACATTTAACAAGGGCCCCGCATTTGCACGTTTTGTTTATTTTCATCGAGGCTCATCTCGTTCTTATTTTAAAAGGATATCCTATAGCAACTACGTTTCTTATCGCGTTTGTCCTTATCAATTGAAAACAGTAGATAGTCCTAATTAATTACATGCTTGCAAGTTGTTTGTAACAACATTCAGAAATGCCTAAAATCAGAAACGAGGCTGTCCGAACAAGTAATCACATGCCCAAATCCAGCCCAGTGTGATTGGCCAGACCTGGACCACTGCTTGTTCGAAGCAGGCTGGCTTGGCCTGTTTTGGCCTGAACTCGACCCTTGTGAGGTTGAGGCCCTGAATTTGTGTTCCTGATCTTAAGACATGGTTTTAAGAGTTATATATAGCAATTTACTGGAAAGGAAAGAACTCATTTAGTGTACGAATTTTAGGCTTGGCATGCATTACATGCTTATACTACACTATTGCACTAAATCTGAGATACAACCTGTTGCCTTAAGCATACTCTTATCACCATCCTATATACACAATCTAACATTCAACTAACATTCATTGATAGTTATCAGGCCTGAAGGCTATCTCCAACATCCAAAACAGGCATAAAATTTCCTACATTACATGATATTTAAAAGGGCAAACTATGTATATAAACAAAATTCTTCAGGTCTTTCATTTACATTCATGCTCAAATTTCCAGCTACATCTGACAGTGTATTGGGTGTGTACCTGGTATAGGAAGGAAAGGAAGAAAGAAAGTGATCAGTTGAGTAGTATGCACGAATACAGCAGCAGCAGACACACAGCAACAACACAGCAACAAAATCAACCAACAAAGATGAAGCTCCCGAGTAGTCGAGCAACAAACAACAAATCCCAGAAACAGAGTAGGAACCAACAGAGACAGCAGAGTATTCAATGTAAACACCCCAGCAATTCAATAACTACAAGTGGCTCAAACAGGCAAACAACAGTAATTGGCCAAGACAGCTAAACCAACATAAACTCTTATGTAATTTTCAGACAGTGTTTGGTTACAATATTCCGAGACTTTATGTTTCTTGTTTTTCTTTTCTGAAGACTAAAAAAATGTCCAGCCCTGTTTAAGTTATCAAATGGCCTATTTATAGGCCAAATGAAACAGTACAGCTGAGCTGCCTGCCTTGCCAATTGGCAGAATGCCCATACTCTTTAAGCCCATGCCTAAGCATCTTTGGTGCCAGCCCCTTTGTTCCCCACGCCTGGTCTTTGTTTAATCAAGAGTTATGGGCTCGTTTTATTTATTCATTTTAAGCCCCATACTCTTATGTCTTGTCCCCCCATTGGCATTAGTTTAATCCCAAATTAGTACCCTACTTGTCAGTTCATTTAAACTAATCATTTTTGTTCTTTGCAAACCCCAGACTACCCCTGTCAACCTTGATTATTACTGCCCCTGCCTATTGCAGCATCATGGCATTGTTGAACTGATGAAAGTTCAAATTCAAGACTGCCTCGACTGAACCCTTTTAGTCATTTTTACAATGCCAACAAACCATTTCAAACATTACTGGGGCATTCAGTCAGTGGCCGAGTTCAATTAGTTACGTGAAAATACTAGCTCATTCGATTCATTAGTTATAGCAAACTAATCGACGACATTTATCGAGTCGACTATACTAATTATAACAGGTAATAATCAGTCGCTCATATAAATAATACGTTCAGGGACCTAAAGGGTATCAGACAACTTTTGTTCAATTACTGGGGCCTATATGAATTATTTATGCGACGACTATACTAATCGGACATGCTTTTCACAGAGTGTATTCAGAACACAAACAGAAGACAATCGACCAAATAAAAGGTCTTTACAGAGATGAAAGAAATCCAAAAAATAACAAAATAACAACCAAACACAAAGAGATATGCTGACAACTTATTTAGAAATAAAACAAAAGAAAGGAAAACTTACCAAAATGTTTAAATCAAACAGACCCAAATCTGATTCAACTTCGAATTTTTGAGGCCGAACAAACTTTAATCAGGGTGTTCTCACATGAGAACACCTTGATTAAGGTCTATTAGACCTCAAACCCATGTCAAAACTGGCCGGGTTCCCCAGGTGCATGTGTTTCAAGTTCTGGATTTCCAGATCTGGATTTTTAGGAGTTGTGGGTAGATTCGGACCAAACCAAGCTTGGTTTGGTCACGAGGAAGGTCAGGGGAGTGTCTGGTATGAAGATGGGATGGTTTGGCATAGATCCGGGTTCGACTCAAATCTTCAAATGAAGATTCGAGACGAACGGAAGTGATTCGAGGCTCGTGGTTAGTGGATTTGTGTTCAGGACAGTGAGGTGGTCCTAGGGTGTTCAGGAGGCGGTCACCGGCGTTCGTGCCGCCGAGTTCTGGTGAAAGGGAAGCTAGGGCGGCTGCTAGGGTTTGGGGGGGGGCTTCAGTGTTTGGATGAAGACGATGAGTGGGGGGGGTTAGAATAGGGGGCGTGGGGTATGATAGGAGGCTTATATACGGGGAGGCTGATTCAATCCTGGCCGTTGGATTGAGTAAAATTGATGGCCAGGATTGGGGAGTCTAGACCATACGGTGCCGTTTGGTTAATCGAGGGGTCGGTCAAAAACGGGAATGGGTCGGGTCATGAGGGCTAATAAGGGCCATCGGATCAATGGAAATGAACGGCCCAGATTAACCGTCCCTGAAACGACGTCGTTTCAGGAGGTGCCTGGGCAGGCCTGGTCTGGACCGGACTTGTGCTGGTTTGGGCCCATCTTTTTGTTTTATTTCCTGGGCCTAACCCGATTTTCAATCCCTCTTTTTGTTTTCTATTTTATTTTTTCCTTTTAAAACAAAAATGAAATAACAAACCATAAAATAATGAAATTAAAACCAACAACAATGCAACATTTTAACACAATTATCACAAAAAATATTTCGGTAAGTTAACTAAAAGCCTAGAACGAACGATGCACATATATTTTTTGAATTTTCTTTTACTGACCGAATTATGGTTTAATCACCCTGACATGCATATTTTGTATTTTGTTTGTTAATGATTAAATGCAAAATGGACAGATCCACAAATGACTAACAACACATGTCACGAAAAACTCGAACAATTGTACAGCGAAATCATTTGTCACTATTTTTATTTTCTTTTGGAGCGATTGCTCGTAAAGCAAAAATCACGTGCTTACAGCTGCCCCTCTTTGCACGAAGACACGAAGGGTTTTCGCGCAAAGATAAGCGAGCGATTTTTGCCCGTCCGAATACTCCGTGTGAAGCATTTTTGAAAAAGATTTGACCGAACCTTTGCTTCAGAGGTTTCCTACATATCCTGGGCTGAAAACAGGAATCAGGTCAATGTAGTTCGGGAAATTTGGTAGCTGGGACTACCGTGTGACTGTAGTGCTTGTTGTTGTTGTGCGCTGTTGTATGCTGATGTAGGATGCTACTGCTCAACCGATCTCCCTGTTACATTGCTCTAAAAGGGAAAAACAAGAAGCTAATCTAGACTGAGGATCATGGGATCTTATCCATCTTCCCCTTGTTTTTGTTGCCTTGCTTTCTTGTCGGCTAACGCTTTCCTCTTATGGCTTTATCTTGTGACTTTGGGAGAGGATGTTGGTCCTTTGCTGACATTTGAATGCCAGTTTTCACCACTTCGCCTGGTCCGCTGGGAACATGGCCTTCTTCTTTAAATCTTCCACTGGTTTCTTCAGTGGCATGGCTCTTCATCAGTATTGTCATACTGGGCATGCTACAATGTTTCCGAACTGCTTCTTCTGAGACGCGTTCTTTCTTCCTTTTGAATGTGCGCTTGCTTTGGCAGACTTCTGCTTCTTGGCGCTGGGGATTTTATTGTTTTTCCTGCTTGGGGCTTTCTGTTGTAACCTTCCGTCTTCAGGTGGGGCTACTGATTCCAAACTCTAGAGCTAAAATATATTCCCGCATTATACTGGTGGGCGACCTAGAACTTAAAATGTATTCCCGCATTATACTGGTGGGCGACCTAGAACTTAAATGTATTCCCGCATTATACTGGTGGGCGACCTAGAACTTAAAGGTATTCCCGCATTATACTGGTGGGCGACCTAGAACTTAAAAGTATTCCCGCATTATACTGGTGGGCGACCTAGAACTTAAAGGTATTCCCGCATTATACTGGTGGGCGACCTAGAACTTAAAAGTATTCCCGCATTATACTGGTGGGCGACCTAGAACTTAAATGTATTCCCGCATTATACTGGTGGGCGACCTAGAACTTAAATGTATTCCCGCATTATACTGGTGGGCGACCTAGAACTTAAATGTATTCCCGCATTATACTGGTGGGCGACCTAGAACTTAAATGTATTCCCGCATTATACTGGTGGGCGACCTAGAACTTAAAAGTATTCCCGCATTATACTGGTGGGCGACCTAGAACTTAAATGTATTCCCGCATTATACTGGTGGGCGACCTAGAACTTAAATGTATTCCCGCATTATACTGGTGGGCGACCTAGAACTTAAATGTATTCCCGCATTATACTGGTGGGCGACCTAGAACTTAAATGTATTCCCGCATTATATTGGTGGGCGACCTAGAACTTAAATGTATTCCCGCATTATACTGGTGGGCGACCTAGAACTTAAAAGTATTCCCGCATTATACTGGTGGGCGACCTAGAACTTAAATGTATTCCCGCATTATACTGGTGGGCGACCTAGAACTTAAATGTATTCCCGCATTATACTGGTGGGCGACCTAGAACTTAAATGTATTCCCGCATTATACTGGTGGGCGACCTAGAACTTAAAAGTATTCCCGCATTATACTGGTGGGCGACCTAGAACTTAAATGTATTCCCGCATTATACTGGTGGGCGACCTAGAACTTAAATGTATTCCCGCATTATACTGGTGGGCGACCTAGAACTTAAATGTATTCCCGCATTATACTGGTGGGCGACCTAGAACTTAAATGTATTCTCGCATTATACTGGTGGGCGACCTAGAACTTAAAATTATTCCCGCATTATACTGGTGGGCGACCTAGAACTTAAAAGGTATTGAAATTGTTTCCCCGTTCTTCCGAGAAAATTTTCGACAATCGGCAGAAAATTTTCTGCCCCGGTTTTTGGTGACTTCCATGGCATTGCATCTTGCTGCCCTCATCAATCCTCTGTTCCCCTGCAACAGACAAAAGGATTTAATTAGTTTTTATCGTGGTGGTAGAGGGTGCCTTTCTGGCGAGCAATTTTTCTCTCTTCCTCTTTTCTTGCTCTTTGTCCCCATAATTGGTTGGCGGGCAAAGTTGCCTGTTGGGGGTCTCTAGCCTGCTGGGGATTGGTTTTCAGTTTATCCCCTACTCTGCTTTCTCTTTAAACACATGATGTGGGAGTCTGCTTCTAACTCCTGAAACCACTCCCTTTTGGAGCTTACTTCTTCCAACATTTTCGGGCACAATCACTGCATTGCCCGGGACCGGCCTTTAAGACTGTTTGTATTATCCTGCACTGGATGAATTCCCCTTTGGTTCCTGGTAGTAAGCTTTGAAAAATCCTTTAAAGACACTTTTTTAGGAAAAGAAATAAAGATATGGAAAAGAGAAAAACTTTCTGAACCAATATTTTGTGGGAGGAGACAATCCACAGAACTTATCTGGAGGACAAAACTGGTCCCCGTGATCATGGCGTGCACCATAGATTCCGACCCAGTCTATTTGTATCGATTGATCTGCTCGATGGTTTGACTTGCTGGGGATGATAAAGGAGTGTTCACTTCGTTTCGAATGTGGTAGCTTTGCTGATCTGTCTTGTCGCCTCATAGTGCCCTTCGAGGGGTTTTCACTAATGAGACTCTCTCTTTTCTCTCATCTCCCGGCGCCTTATGGTGCCTGTGAAGGTTTTCACCAATAAGACTCTCTCATTTCATAGCCCTCATCTTACATCGCCTCTCGGTGCCTGTGAAGGTTTTCACCGATAAGGCTCTCTCATTTTATTTCTTTCGAGGATCCGGGGTGTTGTAGATACGACCCTCTCTTCCGGGGATTCCTTTGACTATCAACTCATTCCTAGTCTTACGATCCTCTTCTTTGCTGGGGATCAGTGTATTACTCTTGGCCTTATTTGCCGGATTTGGCATCTCTCGAACATTGATCGGGAGGTCTTTTGGATGTTGATGTTGGTTCTGGTGTGGAGTTAAAGAAAGGCTATGAAAAATGAAAATAATTTGATGGGTGATGTGCTACAACTTTTGGAATCAAACCTTTGTTGGAATTTTTAAAACATAACTTCTGCCCCAGTTTTCTTGCTTGGGGAATTTATTTATTTTTTACTCTTATGTTGTGCTACGTGCGTTACGCACGCTGTGTCTATTATGCACACTATGTACATTATGCATCCTATATTTATTATGATGCATACTATGACCGAGCCGTGAGGCGCCTACGTATCCTCTTTGAGGAATCAGGTCAAACGTAGTTCCCACGGTTTTGTATTTCTTATGATTTTATCTTCTTCTTTTTTTTTTTTTTTTCATGTCCTTTCCATTAGTGATTCCAAAAGAGGGGTATGAAAGAATTACTTAAGGCTCAAAGGGGGAAGCAAGGGTTAAACAGTGTTTGGATAGAAGAAAGAATTGCCTCCGTCATCTCATTATCCAACAAATGCCAAATACAAACAAATAAACCAAAAATTGCCATAATTAAAGAAATTACGCATAATATCTCTTGACTGCATCTGAATTGATAGCCATGTCGACACATCTACCCTCGATATCTGTCAAACACAGAGCGCCGTTGGACAATACTCTGGTCACGATATAAGGCCCTTGCCAATTTGGGGCGAATTTGCCTTTTGCTTCGACCTGATGTGGGAGGATCTTCTTTAACACCTGCTGCCCTACCTCAAACTTCCTGGGGCGCACCTTCTTGTTATATGCTCTTGCCATTCTCTTCTGATACAGTTGACCATGGCACACTGCTGCCAATCTTTTCTCATCTATCAGGCTCAACTGTTCCAATCGAGCTTTTACCCATTCATCATCATCAATCCCGGCTTCAGTGACAATTCGGAGGGACGGAATTTCGACCTCCGCTGGTATCACGGCCTCAGTTCCGTATACCAACAAGTAAGGAGTTGTGCCTATGGAGGTCCGGACGGTAGTGCGGTACCCCAATAAAGCAAAGGGTAATTTCTCGTGCCACTGTCTGGACCCTTCCACCATTTTTCGCAGTATCTTCTTGATATTCTTATTGGCTGCTTCAACTGCTCCATTTGCCTTAGGACGATATGGGGTGGAATTGCGGTGTGTAATCTTGAATTGTTGGCATACCTCTCTCATCAAGCTGCTATTAAGATTCGCACCGTTATCCGTGATGATCACTTTTGGGATCCCAAATCTGCAGATGATATGGGAGTGAACAAAGTCCACCACTGCCTTCTTAGTTACTGATTTGAAGGTTTTAGCCTCAACCCATTTGGTGAAGTAATCAATGGTCACTAGAATGAACCTATGACCGTTGGACGCTGCTGGCTCGATGGGCCCAATGACATCCATGCCCCATGCTACAAACGGCCAGGGTGCTGACATCGTATGTAACTCTGTTGGCGGAGAATGAATCAAATCTCCATGTATCTGGCACTGATGGCATTTCCTTACGAAAGTGATACAGTCGTGTTCCATGGTTAGCCAATAACACCCTGTTCGAAGGATCTTTCTTGCCAATATATATCCGCTCATGTGTGGCCCACAAACTCCGGCATGTACTTCCGCCATAACCGTCGTTGCCTGCCCGGCATCTATGCATCTCAACAATCCCAAATCCGGGGTTCTTTTGTACAATACTCCTCCACTGAGGAAGAAACCATTCGACAAACGCCGAAGGGCTCTTTTTTGGTCCCCAGAAGCATGTTCTGGATATATCCCCATCCTGAGGTATTCCTTGATATCATGAAACCAGGGTTCGCCATCTGCTTCTTCTTCTACGGCATTGCAGTAGGCGTGCTGATCACGGACCTGGATGTGTAGAGGATCAACATACATTTTGTCAGGGTGGTGCAACATTGATGCTAAGGTGGCTAAGGCATCCGCAACCTCATTGTGAACTCTCGGGATGTGTTTGAACTTTACCGATCGAAATTTCTTGCTCAGATCATGCAAGCATTGTCGGTATGGTATGAGCTTTAGATCTCGTGTTTCCCATTCACCCTGAATTTGATGTACCAAGAGGTCCGAGTCTCCCAAGACCAAGACGTCTTGGACACCCATGTCAGCAGCCAAGCGCAGACCCAGAATGCAAGCTTCATATTCGGCCATATTGTTGGTGCAATAGAAGCGTAGTTGAGCCGTAACAGGATAATGCCGTCCTGTTTCAGAAATGAGTACTGCTCCTATTCCAACCCCTTTTGCGTTTGCAGCTCCATCGAAGAAAAGCTTCCAACCCGGTTCCTCGGGTAATTCCAACTCATTCGTATGCATCACCTCTTCGTCAGGAAAATACGTTCTTAAGGGCTCGTATTTCTCATCAACGGGATTCTCTGCCAAATGGTCTGCCAGTGCCTGGGCTTTCATGGCCGTCCTTGTCACGTAGATGATATCAAATTCTGTGAGCAGAATTTGCCATTTTGCCAACCTTCCCGTGGGCATAGGTTTCTGAAAGATATACTTCAACGGGTCCAAACGGGATATGAGATAAGTAGTGTATGAAGACAGGTAGTGCTTCAACTTCTGAGCTACCCAAGTTAGGGCGCAGCATGTTTTCTCGAGTTGAGTGTACTTGACCTCATGCACTGTGAATTTCTTGCTAAGATAGTAGATGGCCTGCTCCTTCCTCCCTGTGTCATCATGTTGCCCCAGTACACAACCAAATGAATTTTCCAAGACCGTCAGGTAAAGGATTAGGGGTTTCCCGGGCTTAGGCGGGACCAATACGGGTGGATTAGACAGATACCCTTTGATTTGGTCGAAGGCCTCCTGACACTCTGCTGTCCAACCTACTGCAGCATCCTTTCTCAGTAGCCGAAATATGGGCTCACAAGTTGCTGTGAGTTGAGCGATGAACCTGCTGATGTAATTGAGTCTACCCAGCAAACTCATTACCTCTGTTTTGTTCCTTGGCGGTGGCAAGTCTCGGATGGATTCAATTTTGGATGGGTCTAACTCAATCCCCCGTCGACTGACGATGAATCCTAGCAACTTTCCTGATGGAACCCCGAATGCGCATTTGGCCGGGTTAAGCTTGATATCATACCTCCGGAGTCTTTGGAAAAATCTCCTTAGGTCTGCCACATGGTCCTCCTGACGCCAAGATTTGATGATCACATCATCGACGTACACCTCTATTTCTTTGTGTATCATGTCATGAAACACAGCAGTCATTGCTCGCATGTACGTTGCCCCAGCGTTCTTTAAACCGAACGGCATTACCCGATAGCAGTAGGTTCCCCATGGCGTAATAAATGCTGTCTTCTCAGCATCCTCCTCATCCATTAGGATCTGATGATAACCTGCATAGCAATCTACAAAGGATCCGATCTCGCGCCCAGCGCAATTATCGATCAGGATATGAATATTGGGTAACGGGAAATTGTCCTTGGGACTTGCTTTGTTGAGGTTGCGGTAGTCGACGCACACCCTGATTTTTCCATCCTTCTTTGGGACTGGTACCACATTGGCCAACCACTCGGGATACCGAGTGACCCGAATGACCTTCGATTGTAATTGCTTAATCACTTCTTCTTTGATCTTTACACTCATTTCTGTTTTAAATTTCCTTAGTTTTTGCTTGACCGGAGGGTATGCCGGGTCAGTGGGCAATTTGTGAACCACTAAATCGGTGCTCAATCCAGGCATATCATCATATGACCATGCAAAAACATCTTTGAATTCCCTGAGAGTTTCGATCAATTCTGCTTTGACATTCGGCTCAATGTGGATGCTAATTTTGGTCTCTTGGATGTTATCAGCGTCTCCTAGGTTCACAGCCTCAGTGTCATTTAGGTTAGGCTTGGGTTTCTCTTCAAATTGGCACAGTTCTCGATTTATTTCTTCGAAGGCTTCCCCTTCGTCACATTCGGATTCATTATCACAAACGACCTCTTGCATCATTGAGTCAGATTCAGATTGATTTATTAGACTAGGTCGAAGATCCGCTGTGCATGCCATGTCATTAGGACCAGTAAAAAGAGAACTGTTCAGAAAGAAAAAGGAACAAAACAAGAAATTAAAACGGGACAAAAGAAAAGAACTTTATTAAATTTGCAGGATAAAAAGGGTTCACACTTTTACAAAACGAAAGTAAAATTGGGATTACACCCTTGAATAATCCGATCAAACAAACAAACAAACAAAACATTAATCAAAGCCTACTACCAAGACTCCCCTCGGACAGGAAGAGGAGTAACCGTCCAATTGTTGGTCTTGGCCTCAGGCCCCACAAATTGTATCTCTGCTCGGCTAGAACCTTCTCCAGCTTCCACCATACTGACATCCGCAAATAGCCTCTCAAAACTCTGATTCAGGTCTTCATTTATACCGATCAAAGGTCCTCAAATCTTTGGGATCGCTGACCCCTTGGCACTTGCTTTAACAAAAGACCTTGAGAGGCGTGGCACTGGTTTAGGCAGGGACCAGACTATCTTCTTCATTTTTCGCGCTTGCTTCCTGTCTGCTGCGGTTGGTTTGAACCCCAACCCGAAAGTTTCCAGATTCTTAGGAAGGGAGACAGGTTGGACTATCCCTTGAAGTTCAACTCCCAGGCCTTTTCCCGGCACAAACCCATTACCCAGCATTTCTGATACCATCATTACTGTTGCGGCAGTCACCCTAGGGTGCGGGATGATTTCTCCTTCAGAAATTTTGTTGGCCGACCCTGTATCGAGAATCTGGTAGACCCAGGGACCCTTGTCATCAGTGGTCTCTATGAAAGGCACAATGGTTCCGCCCATGGTGCATGTCGTATCCTCGCCGTGCAACACGACCTCTTGTCTTTCCCACTCGAACTTCACTGTCTGATGTAGGGTGGAAGGCACCGCTTTAGCTGCATGAATCCAAGGTCGTCCTAACAGCAAGTTGTAAGATACCGTGGCGTCCAACACCTGGAATTCCATGGTAAATAGGACCGGACCAATGGTTAATTCAAGTACAACATCCCCCACAGTGGCGGTTCCGTTTCCGTCAAACCCCCGGACACAGATGCTATTCTCCCGGATTCTTCCACGGTCAATCTTTAACTGGTCCAGGGTGGATAATGGACAAATATTGGCGCTTGAGCCGTTATCCACCAATACTCGGGTTACCACCGAGTCTTCACATTTGACAGCTAGGTATAGAGCTTTGTTATGCTCCGTACCTTCCACCGGCAGGTCATCATCTGAGAATGTCACTCTGTTCACCTCGAAAATCTTGCTAGCAATGGTTTCCAGGTGGTTTACAGAAATCTCACTGGGTACATGGGCCTCGTTCAATATCTTTAACAGGGCCCGACGATGTTCCTCGGAATGGAGGAGTAATGACAATAGTGAGATCTGGGCAGGTGTTTTTCTCAGCTGCTCAACCACAGAATAGTCTTGTACTTTCATCTTCCTCAGGAAGTCTTCAGCCTCTTCTTCTGACACTGGCTTCTTGGTTGCCACTGGGTTGGTTTTTCTTAACTCCACCGGAGCAAAGCATCGACCTGATCGAGTCAGCCCTTGCGCTTCACAACTGACTTCTTCCACCTGTTTTCCTTGGTATGTCACCACTGCTTTTTCATATTTCCAGGGCACAGCCCTGCTGTCAAGCATTGGCAGTTGGACCACCGGCTTTATGGTCACCCGTTCTCTACATACCCCTTTCAACATGACTGCCGGTGTGGGCAGGATCCCTGGTATTACCAACTTGCTTGGCTCGGGTTTGCTTGCTATGACGGACGGGCTCTTCCCCCATATTACTACCGGCTTGACGCCTTCTCCCTGCGACTGTACATTTGTTTCTCCACTGGTTAAGACTTCTTTTGGGGCAGCTTGGATCATCATCACTATTTGTGAGGGTTTTCTTAATTCTCCTCCCTCACACACCAACTCAATCATGTGAGTTTCGTGGTGCGCTGGCAGTGGGTTTTGGTTGATGTTAGGAGCCTCTGGTGTCTGGACCTCGATCTTATTGGTGTCAATAAGATCCTGTATGGCATGCCTTAACTTCCAGCACTTCTCGGTATCGTGCCCGAGCATCCCTGAACAGTATTCACAACTGATTGAACGATCCAAATTCTGAGGCGGGGGATTTGGTTCCCGAGTATGGACAGGACTAACCAAACCCAATTGCCGCAGCTTGTGGAACACAGCGGTGTAGGTTTCTCCCAATTCGGTGAAGGTTCTTTGCTTCCGCAACCTGTCATTCCTAGCATCTGGATTTCCCCGGAAACCTGCCCCTGAAGGATTTCTATATGCCCTTGGTGGAGGGTAAGTGTTTTGTGGTGGTGCACATATGTTCTGGGGAGCCGGTGCGCGCCATTGTGGGCGAACCGGAGGCTGAGTGTATACCTGGGCTTGGTGTACGGAACAATGTGGTTCTCGAGGTGGGTAGAAATTTTGTGGTGGGTTGTATGGGTAGTTTGACCTGTGAGGCCTGGGTTGGTTGTAGTGTGGCCTGCCAGCCCTGGACCAACTGCCTGCCTCGATCGTGGCAACCTCTTCTTTCTTTCTTCTTAACGCACCTCCCGTGCCGCTTTGAATAGCCTGGGTTGTGGCCTTAAGTGCCGAATAGTTTAAGATCTTGTCCGACCTCAAACCTTCTTCTATCATGACCCCTATTTTGACCACCTCGTTGAAAGATTTTCCAACCGTTGTCACCAAGTGACCAAAGTAGGTTGGATCCAATGTCTGCAAAAAGTAGTCTACCATCTCTCCCTCTCTCATGGGAGGATCGACCCTAGCTGCTTGTTCTCTCCAGCGGAACCCGAACTCGCGAAAACTTTCCCCGGGTTTCTTCCCAGTTCTCAGTAACGTGAGACGGTCAGGAACTATCTCCAGATTGTACTGGAAATGACCTGCAAAAGCCTGCGCCAGGTCATCCCACGTGTACCACCTGCTGAAATCCTGCCTGGTATACCATTCCAGTGCAGATCCGCTCAGACTTTGGCCGAAATAAGCTATCAAAAGCTCATCCTTGCCTCCTGCCCCTCTCATTTTGCTACAGAATCCCCGCAAATGTGCCATGGGATCACCGTGCCCTTCATATAAATCAAACTTGGGCATCTTGAACCCAGCCGGGAGTTGGACATCTGGGAAAGGGCACAGATCTTTGTATGCCACGCTGACTTGATTGCCCAACCCGTGCAAGTTCCTGAAGGACTGCTCCAGGCTTTTGAACTTTCTCAACACTTCATCCTGTTCAGGGGCCTTAACCAGCTTCTCAACCTCTGCCGGTACTTCCAACTGTGGATTGTAAGCCTGTGGTTCGGGTGCATGGAATGTAGGCTCAGGGGGATAGTATTGGGTGTCGTGAGCCTGCAACAACGGCTCACTAGTCGTTCGCTGTAAAGGGGATGATGTAGGTCCCACAAAAATGGGAATATTGGGTGTTGGGAGAGGTTGATGGGGTGGTGGAGCTTGGGAGTCATGAGGGCTTCTTTCTTGATGATAGAGGGGATTTGGGCGGCTTGTGGAAGGGCCAGAGTGAGGGTACTCCGGCATGTGTCCCAGTGTCTCAGGGCTCTTTTGTGTTTTGGCCAAGGCTAGCTGCATTGCATGCATCTCTAGTCCCATCCTTTCAATCTTTTCCATTGCCTCTTTTAGCAACTGGCTCATCGGCCTTTCTTCCTCATTACTATTCTCTGAAGTAGTCATGCTTGTTGCTACCGGTCCTTTGGATCTGGTTTGGTATGAATGTGTTGCCAGAATTCTTTAACAACTAACTGTCTGGTATCAGACAACAACAAACTTTGTTAGTGTTAGAGCTTAACAGATTTGATCATAACACATAGAGGATGCAATGCACCTAGGCAGTTAACCGTTTCTACATGCTTTGCTTCAAACCACATGCGTCATCCCGGTTTGTTCATTCGTCTCTTTTTAAAGTATTTTGCGAAACCCCGCGTTTTATTTTATTTATTTATTTATTAAAAGCGGTCGAATCTTATGGGGATTGCCTACGTATCACGTCCCCGCGTGAATCAGACCAGGCGTAGTTCTGCCCCAAAGTAAAGACACATAGAAATTCTTCCGGAGTCACTTAATTTCATTATCAAAATTTGCTATTACACATTGCTTCAAACAACATAGCAACAGTACAGACTCCACGGTTCTTTGACCCTATTTGATTGAAGGAAAAATGGAAAACAACATATGGGAAAACATCAAAGCTTAACTAAAACAAGACTCGACCAGAGGTTAATTTTCCAACTTAGGGACCCGCGAGGCATCGTTCGGCCTTTTCGCGGTTCTAGGTGCGAGATCCCTTTCGAGCTGCTCCAACTCGTGCATGGTCTGTTTGACATAACCCATCACTACTGGGAGAACGGTAACGCAGGTCATGTTTTCACACCGTCGACACCTTCTGATGATGGCATGGGCAATGGCCCTGATCTTGTCTCTGGTTTTTTTCTTCTCTATGAGTAGGTGTCTTATCTGATCACTGCACGTCTTGAATACCTGTGAGTCCTGTATATGCTGATCCCTCAGCTGCCGCACTTCTTCCTTCATTTGGGCCAACAAGTCGTAACAGTATCTACTCTCCGATTGGAAATCCCCGGCCTGCTTAACTGCTTTAAACTCAAGTGTAGCCATCTCCCTCTTTATTTTGGCCACAGTCTTCTCGTGGTCACGTTTCAATTGGTTCAAACACCGGCGATGCTTATCTACTCTTGTTCCCCACCGTGCCTTGAACTCTGTCATGACCTTTTCGGATTCTTCTAACCTGTCTCGCCATTCCGCGATCTCTCTTTTCAAACCCTTTATCAACCGCTGGTCTGATCGACTTCTGGGCTGCTCATCGAGAGACAATCTCAATTTTTGGACTTGGGCCTTAAGCTCTTCATTCTCTTGGATCAATCTGTTCTTTTCGCTTCGATCCGCCGCGATTTGTACGCTGTTATCGAATTTCAGACTGTCCATTTGTAGCTTCAAATCGCCAATCTCTGCCCGATAACCCTTCTCTTTTGCTAACCAGTTCCATTGCCCTTGGGATGATTCTACGAAATCTTTGAGATGCGGCCTCTTAGCCGGTCTTTCGTAGGACAGGCTACCTCTAAACCAAGCGTGATATTCTGGGGCGACTTCCCCTTTTGCCGTATTAATCACACAAGTGTTTGCTGTCAGATGTTGGCATTCACTCCAGATTTGGCGAACTTCTTCTTCAGGGAAATGACCGTTCGGACTGATTTCAATCACTTGGGTACTCAAATCTTCATCTTTCGGTACCACTTGGTACCTCCCAAGTTGCCTCAAAACCCGATACGGTGCATAGGGTTGGATACTTTTCAGTCCCATCAACAGAAAGTGAGGCCGGGTTGCCGGCATGTATATGATTTCCTCGATAGGTGACCATCCGAGCGTCCACTGGACTTGGCTGGCAGTGAGAGTTCGGAGAAATGCGGTCCATGATGTGACTCCCTCAGGTAAATTGAACCCTTTGATTCTCGTGTAGAATTCTCCAATACAAGTTTTCTCTGGCGAACCATAACCCAAAAGTGAGGAGCGATGGCATAAATGATCGGTCATCCACATTTGCAACAGTAGGTTACATCCTTCGAAAAAGTCGCCCCTGGCTCGACAAGCAGTGAGAGCCCGGAAAATGTCAGCCATAATCATAGGCGCCAGAGTACTTTTATCTTGGGTAAGCAAAGTATTGACGACCCCGGTTATCTTTAGATCAATGTTTCCATCTTTCCTAGGGAACACTATAAGACCCAGAAAGGCTGTCATAAAAGCCACTAGCCTGTGTTCGTCCCACTTTTGTCGGTTGCCTTTACTGCATAGTTTGAAATCCGGCTTATTGAACCCGCCCACGTGACCGTATCTAGCATATATGAGGTGGAGACTGCAGAATCCTTTGGCAAGATCTGGATGGTGGAATGTCCGAGGTATTTTTAGGAAATCCAGAAACCTGTGTACCGTGACAGCTCTAGGTGCAATCAAGTATTTGAACCTAAAAGGGGCTTCATCAATCCCGATGTACCCTGCTATTTCTTCCAACGTCGGGGTGAGCTCGAAGTCCGAAAAATGGAACACGTTGTGTGCGGAATCCCAACAAGTGACCAATGATCTGATGATATCACCCCGAGGCTGAACGTTTAGTAGGTCCGGGAGACCTTTCAGATATTTCCTTACTTTGTCTTGCCCTTCTTTGCCTAAGTCGTTCCACCATAACCGCAATTCAAACGGGATCTTGGTCATTACTGAAAAGGGTTCGTTTTGTACCGTGCTCATCCTGCACATTTATTGGGGTGATTATGCCAAGTGAATAAAAAATAAAACTTTATTTAGACGTATACTTTTTATAAAACTTTATGAAAAACCCTGCACATTTATTACTTTCATGACTTTTGGCAAAACAAGTAATTTTGCCACAAATAAAGACATATATTTATATTTATATATATATATGTAGAGATATATATATATCAAAAATAAGACTCTTTTCCATCTTCATTTTTGTGACAGGACAAACTATATATATATATATATATATATTTTTATAAAAAGTATATAAAAGCAGAACGACAACCCCTTTTTTTCTTCTTTTCTATTTTTCCTTTGCAATTAATAAAACAATACCAATAAGACATTTTCCTTTCATTTTCTCAAAATTTCGGCAGAGTTTTGACGGTATTTTGGCATTGGCTTTTTTTCAAAAATAAACAATTAACTCCTTAACCGCTATTCCTTCCTTTTTTTTTCCAATTTCCATTATTCAAACACTGGTCAGCATGCGGGCTCGAGACAAATAGATGCACGGAAAACAAATGGGGATGCATTAGGATGGTCCTTTCATACCAGGTTGCTAGTCCTAGACGGACCCAACCCCTGTGTTGAGTCCCCTAAGTCATATGCAACATGATGCAAATAAGCGTTCCTACTAGGGTTCCGGCATGAAGTCACGTTATTCTATGTTCAAAACCTGGGTCAGTGTTCTAGACAGTGTACCCGAGCGGACAACTCGAGCCGAGGAGGGGCAACTTACCGGGAACCAAAAGGCCGTCCGGCTTCGTAACTTATCCGTCCTCTTTCTTATTTCGGGTATTGACACTAACAGAATAGGGAGTCTCGACCAGCGAGCTTCTCCCCGGAGGTAAGAAGAGAAGGGTTTCGGCACAGTTTATATACAGTTCAAATAATATCAAAGCGGTAAAAGCAGCATTTAGCACATTAGGCTCAAAACATGTAATAATCAGATAATAAATAAAGCCAAATAATAACAATTATTCTAAGCTCGAATTCTTAACCCTGAACCAGTGGTTCTGGGTTCAACAATCCCCAGTGGAGTCGCCAGAGCTGTCACACCTCCTTTTTCCGCGCCCGCGGGGCGCAGGGGAGTTTTTTCCCAATTAAAGGACAATCGAAACGGGATTGGTTTAATTATTTCAGAGTCGCCACTTGGGAGGTTTAGGGTGTCCCAAGTCACCAATTTTAATCCCGAATCGAGGAAATGAATGACTCCATATTACAGTCTGCGTACCAGAAATCCGGATAAGGAATTCTGTTAACCCGGGAGAAGGTGTTAGGCATTCCCGAGTTCCGTGGTTCTAGCACGGTCGCTCAACTGTTATATTTGGCTTATTTATCTGATTTTAAATACAATATGAACTTATGTGCAAATTTTATCTTTCAACCGCTTTTATCATTTACTGTTATTTTTAAGAATTGCAACGTTGTGAAAATGTATCTCGAACCGCGTTACAATCAATGTACCCGTGGTCGTCGACACACTTTGACTCTGTTGAGATTTGGATTTGGGTCACATCAATGTGCACCCGAGTTTAAGGAAATTAAATTATTAAAGGCGAGCCTAAAGCGACTAGCGTATTTATTTTGGGTAAGACCGTGGAATTTTACTAAACGGTCCATCCCGAAGTCCAAATAATTTTTAAAGAAAATATTTACTGAGGGCCCCGCAATTTGTATTTTATTTGGCGAGGCTCATCTCATTCTTATTTTTTTAAAATGAATTTGCAACGTCATGGACACGCATCTCGAACCACGTCACAATCAATGTACCCGTGATTAGAAATACATTTCGAATCCGTCGAGATTTGGATTTGGGTCACATAAATGTGCACCCGAGTTTAAGAAGGTAAGGTTTATTAAAGCGTATCCTAAAGAGACTAACGTGTTGTTATTTTAGGAGGGTTGTGAGATTTGCTAAGCAACCCGTCCTGGAAACTAAATGCTTCAATAATATACATTTAACAAGGGCCCCGCATTTGCACGTTTTGTTTATTTTCATCGAGGCTCATCTCGTTCTTATTTTAAAAGGATATCCTATAGCAACTACGTTTCTTATCGCGTTTGTCCTTATCAATTGAAAACAGTAGATAGTCCTAATTAATTACATGCTTGCAAGTTGTTTGTAACAACATTCAGAAATGCCTAAAATCAGAAACGAGGCTGTCCGAACAAGTAATCACAGGCCCAAATCCAGCCCAGTGTGATTGGCCAGACCTGGACCACTGCTTGTTCGAAGCAGGCTGGCTTGGCCTGTTTTGGCCTGAACTCGACCCTTGTGAGGTTGAGGCCCTGAATTTGTGTTCCTGATCTTAAGACATGGTTTTAAGAGTTATATATAGCAATTTACTGGAAAGGAAAGAACTCATTTAGTGTACGAATTTTAGGCTTGGCATGCATTACATGCTTATACTACACTATTGCACTAAATCTGAGATACAACCTGTTGCCTTAAGCATACTCTTATCACCATCCTATATACACAATCTAACATTCAACTAACATTCATTGATAGTTATCAGGCCTGAAGGCTATCTCCAACATCCAAAACAGGCATAAAATTTCCTACATTACATGATATTTAAAAGGGCAAACTATGTATATAAACAAAATTCTTCAGGTCTTTCATTTACATTCATGCTCAAATTTCCAGCTACATCTGACAGTGTATTGGGTGTGTACCTGGTATAGGAAGGAAAGGAAGAAAGAAAGTGATCAGTTGAGTAGTATGCACGAATACAGCAGCAGCAGACACACAGCAACAACACAGCAACAAAATCAACCAACAAAGATGAAGCTCCCGAGTAGTCGAGCAACAAACAACAAATCCCAGAAACAGAGTAGGAACCAACAGAGACAGCAGAGTATTCAATGTAAACACCCCAGCAATTCAATAACTACAAGTGGCTCAAACAGGCAAACAACAGTAATTGGCCAAGACAGCTAAACCAACATAAACTCTTATGTAATTTTCAGACAGTGTTTGGTTACAATATTCCGAGACTTTATGTTTCTTGTTTTTCTTTTCTGAAGACTAAAAAAATGTCCAGCCCTGTTTAAGTTATCAAATGGCCTATTTATAGGCCAAATGAAACAGTACAGCTGAGCTGCCTGCCTTGCCAATTGGCAGAATGCCCATACTCTTTAAGCCCATGCCTAAGCATCTTTGGTGCCAGCCCCTTTGTTCCCCACGCCTGGTCTTTGTTTAATCAAGAGTTATGGGCTCGTTTTATTTATTCATTTTAAGCCCCATACTCTTATGTCTTGTCCCCCCATTGGCATTAGTTTAATCCCAAATTAGTACCCTACTTGTCAGTTCATTTAAACTAATCATTTTTGTTCTTTGCAAACCCCAGACTACCCCTGTCAACCTTGATTATTACTGCCCCTGCCTATTGCAGCATCATGGCATTGTTGAACTGATGAAAGTTCAAATTCAAGACTGCCTCGACTGAACCCTTTTAGTCATTTTTACAATGCCAACAAACCATTTCAAACATTACTGGGGCATTCAGTCAGTGGCCGAGTTCAATTAGTTACGTGAAAATACTAGCTCATTCGATTCATTAGTTATAGCAAACTAATCGACGACATTTATCGAGTCGACTATACTAATTATAACAGGTAATAATCAGTCGCTCATATAAATAATACGTTCAGGGACCTAAAGGGTATCAGACAACTTTTGTTCAATTACTGGGGCCTATATGAATTATTTATGCGACGACTATACTAATCGGACATGCTTTTCACAGAGTGTATTCAGAACACAAACAGAAGACAATCGACCAAATAAAAGGTCTTTACAGAGATGAAAGAAATCCAAAAAATAACAAAATAACAACCAAACACAAAGAGATATGCTGACAACTTATTTAGAAATAAAACAAAAGAAAGGAAAACTTACCAAAATGTTTAAATCAAACAGACCCAAATCTGATTCAACTTCGAATTTTTGAGGCCGAACAAACTTTAATCAGGGTGTTCTCACATGAGAACACCTTGATTAAGGTCTATTAGACCTCAAACCCATGTCAAAACTGGCCGGGTTCCCCAGGTGCATGTGTTTCAAGTTCTGGATTTCCAGATCTGGATTTTTAGGAGTTGTGGGTAGATTCGGACCAAACCAAGCTTGGTTTGGTCACGAGGAAGGTCAGGGGAGTGTCTGGTATGAAGATGGGATGGTTTGGCATAGATCCGGGTTCGACTCAAATCTTCAAATGAAGATTCGAGACGAACGGAAGTGATTCGAGGCTCGTGGTTAGTGGATTTGTGTTCAGGACAGTGAGGTGGTCCTAGGGTGTTCAGGAGGCGGTCACCGGCGTTCGTGCCGCCGGGTTCTGGTGAAAGGGAAGCTAGGGCGGCTGCTAGGGTTTGGGGGGGGGGGGGCTTTAGTGCTTTGGTGAAGACGATGAGTGGGGGGGTTAGAATAGGGGGCGTGGGGTATGATAGGAGGCTTATATACGGGGAGGCTGATTCAATCCTGGCCGTTGGATTGATTAAAATTGATGGCCAGGATTGGGGAGGCTAGACCATACGGTGCCGTTTGGTTAATCGAGGGGTCGGTCAAAAACGGGAATGGGTCGGGTCATGAGGGCTAATAAGGGCCATCGGATCAATGGAAATGAACGGCCCAGATTAACCGTCCCTGAAACGACGTCGTTTCAGGAGGTGCCTGGGCAGGCCTGGTCTGGACCGGACTTGTGCTGGTTTGGGCCCATCTTTTTGTTTTATTTCCTGGGCCTAACCCGATTTTCAATCCCTCTTTTTGTTTTCTATTTTATTTTTTCCTTTTAAAACAAAAATGAAATAACAAACCATAAAATAATGAAATTAAAACCAACAACAATGCAACATTTTAACACAATTATCACAAAAAATATTTCGGTAAGTTAACTAAAAGCCTAGAACGAACGATGCACATATATTTTTTGAATTTTCTTTTACTGACCGAATTATGGTTTAATCACCCTGACATGCATATTTTGTATTTTGTTTGTTAATGATTAAATGCAAAATGGACAGATCCACAAATGACTAACAACACATGTCACGAAAAACTCGAACAATTGTACAGCGAAATCATTTGTCACTATTTTTATTTTCTTTTGGAGCGATTGCTCGTAAAGCAAAAATCACGTGCTTACAGTAGTGTCCACAAAGTATGGTGTAAACCTAGAACTACCCGTACATTACAGATTAGTAGCTACATATGGACTCTCGTCATTTCGTAGGTACGTAGCCCACACAATTAAACACATATTAATTAAGTTCACATATGGGGAAATTTCCCTCTTGCAATGTTAGAAAAGAGACTCACCTCATTTCGAGCCTACTTCCAACTCAAGAATGCGCTCAAATCCTCAAATCGGAGCCGCACAATCCGAAACTATTCAAATAGTGTAAAAACCAATCATTATAGGTTTATAAGTTCATATTCTAGCTATTAAAGTGATTATCCAACCCCAAAGGTAAGATTCCTAAATTCACCCCCGGACCAACGTGCCTGGATTCCAGAAATTTTTGAAGGAAGTTGTTACTCATAACCTAAGGATCAAGAATATATGATTAACGAATTTCGTGATTAAATCTTGTTTTTATCAAAAACCGAGGTTTTATTCTAATCCTATAATTTTTACTAATCTTTACATGTTAATCTACCCCAAATCCAAGTATTTAACTCACAAATAGTAGGAATTACTTACCTCTAAAAGCTTGGTGAAAAACCCCTCTCAAGAAGCTCAAAACTCACCCAACAATGGAGTGAAATGAGCCAAAAACGTCTAAGGCCCATATTAAATGAATGCTACTGCCTTCAGTGATTTCCGCACATGCGGTCCTGGGACGCACCTGCACCCCCGCATCTGCAAACAATGGTCCGCTTCTGCGGAACTCTACTGGGCCGGCTGGGGCCGCTTCTACAGAAGGCCCACCGCTTCTGCGTAGAAAGGGCCTTCTGTATATGCGAGCTCGCATATGCGGCTGACCAACCGCAGATGCGGTTATGACAGAAGCCGGGCATTCAGTTTTTGCTCAATTTTTCCAACTTAGTCTGAGCCTCGCCCGATTGATGCTCGGGGCTACCAAGGCCCCACCCAAACACACCCACAAGTTTGAAATGATAAAACGGACTCGCTCAAACCCTCGAAACGCTTGAAACAACACTAAAACTAGGAATCACACCCTAAAACCAATTGATTCAAACTTATGAACTTCAAGTTCTTCAATTTACCTCCAATGTGCCGAAATATACTTATACTACTCGGGTTGACAACAAATTTTGTGTGCAAATCTTAAATGATATTGCTGAACTATTTCCGATTTTGAAATCCCATTCAGACCTCGATATTATCATAACCCGCTCTAAACCAAATTTAAAGAACTTCTAAAAACCTTCAAGAACCAACTTTCACTATTATGCGCTAAAACGCTCCCAGGTCATCTAAAACCCAATCCGAACATATGCCCAAGTCCGAAATCATCATACGAACTTATTGGAACCGTCAAATCCTAATTCCGAGGTTGTTTGTTAAAAATGATGACCAAGTCAAACTTGGTCTTTCAGGCCAACCTTAAAGAACCAAGTGTTCCGATTTCTACTCAAACTCTTTCAAATCCCGAACTAACCATCCCCGCAAGTCATAAATCAGTAAAAGCAAGTACGAGAATTCTTATTTAGGAAAACAGGATTCTAGAAAGCAAAATGACTAGAAGGGTCGTTACAACTCTATATTTACAATGAAAAGGACTTAGTTTTCTACAAGGCAGAAACATGTCCGTTGTCAGCAACATTGTCTTTGACATCACGGTCTGCGCATGCGGCGTTGTCTGTGCGCGGCGTTGTTGGCATCTACCTACAGCTGGGCGCTGGCGAGGGATATCGTTGGGGCGACAGAAGCACATGCGCAATTGTCACTTAGCGCAGCCAAGACCACGGGGTCGTTCGTGGCGCTAGGCGTTGGGATGCTTGTTAGGACGCCACGGGGCGCGCCCAAGGGGTCATGGGGCATGGCTGGAAAGCCGCCCATGACAGTACACATAAAGAGTTCCTTGCAACACATAGTGGTAGCTCAATTTTTGACTGACGTGGTAAGATTATTGGGCCCTCTATTATTTTCGGATGCTTTGATATATTGGTGATGTTATAAGAGTTATATATTTTTGTTAATCGAAATTGTGATTTTGGATTAGCAGACGTTGTTTTACTCCCAGACCTTCAAACATTATGTTGCTTTTACAATAATTCATAAGTGATAATTACAGCCAACAGGTACATGTGGACATATTAAGAGCGATTTGATGGATTAGCTTTTATTACTGTTCATTTTAGCTTTTAGTTATCTCCAAATCTTGATTCATAGATACTTTAATCCAAATCTTGATTATTTCCCGAAAAACAATGGATTACGGGAAATATAATTGAAGATTGCTTACCCAGCTCGTAAAGACATGAGTGGATAATTGTCATTTAGAATAAGTTATTCGTAAAATCTTGATTATCTTTATTAAGGAAATGTTATGTCGGATCCTCAAAAATTAATAAGAGGGAAGCAACCATTGACCAAATTTAAGATCTAGAATATCATAAGAAGAAAATGGGATGAAGCAAACTCCATGTTATGGCGGCGTTGCAACTGTGGAAAAATCCTATATTCGCATGACACTTTTTTCTTTCTTTCTTTCATATACAATTGTCAACTTTTGGAAATTTCAGGTATCTTTTTCTCCTCGTTAATTTCACGTCATCTCTAACCACCTGCTTTTCATTTAGTATGACGATGTGTGATTGAATATGAAATTTAAAATATTAATTTAACTTGTACGTTGTATTAGTTGTAGTGAAATTGAATAACTTATGGTGTCAAATATTTTGATACTTCTCAAAATCTAAAGATTTTATAAATTGGGAAGGAATTATTTATTTATATCTATCTATAGATGCATACAGTGTACTTTTTGATACTTCTCAAAATCCAACATTTTGATACTTCTCAAAACCTTTATATCTATATATAGATGCATTCGGGGAAAGGGTGGTAAATGAGCGAGTTAGGTTGAATTTGGGCAAGTCAAAATGGGTTAGGTCAATAAATGGGTCATTGCCCAACCCAGTCAAAAGAGTACTTAAGTTAAGATGGGCTGAGTCAAGATGGGCTAAACAATGGGTCATAGTCTAACCCGCCCAACTTAATCCATATTTTAGAACCATGCTCATCTTGCATAAAAAAGTCTTTTACCTTAAAATGTGTAAGTTAGAAAATATTTTACGGGTGGGATTGGGGTAGGTGGATGGTGCAGAAAAACGAAAAAACAGAAAATAGAAAATACAAAAAAAAAAGTTTTGAGGGGGTTATGTTCTTCCACGTTGAAGTATATCTTAACGGGGGAGGAGAGCAGGTAGGGGGTAGGGTGGGTGGGTGATGCAGAAAAACAAAAAAACACAAAATTAAAAAATTAAAAAGAAAAGTAAAAAAATAAATTTGAGGGGGTTAGGCCGGGCGGGGTATGGGGGTATGGGTAGGGTGGGTGGGTGGTGCAGAAAAATAAAAAATACAAAAAAGAAAAAGTAAAATTGGGGCAACTAAGTAAATTTCTAAATAAGTTGGATTAAGATCTCTTTATTTTGGGTGAGTTTGATGGGTTGCATTTGGGCTGTGCTTAAATGGATCAGAATGGGCTATAAAAAATAATGGGTTAACTTGGGCTAAGCCCAAATAGACCCATGAGCTAAAATATTTGTAGCCCAACCCATTAATCTTTGGACCACTTGGGCGGGTTGGATGGTAAAAATTGCACGGGGCGCCCTATTTGGTCGCCCTCATTTAACCTATACCCATTTTTTAAAAAACTTTTAATTTGTACCCACTTTTTAAACAACTTCAGCCCTCTTTCTCCTCCCCCTTCTCCTCCTTCGTTTTCTTCTTTCTTCTTCTACAACAATGACTTCAACATTGCTCTCTTTGATTAATGAAGCTAAATCAAATATACTGAGGACTTCCACTTGAATTATTATAATATTAAAAATTCCAAATCAAGAGACAATAAAAGTTCTTTGAAATTTTACTGCCTCTCACTTGGGTTGCTTTTAAATGATTCTTCTTCTCTCCATTTTGAGTATCTCTTTTCTGTCAATTTTAATTTCCTATAGCTGATTTTATTTGATTACAAGCTCGATTAGCCAGTGTTGAACTTTCAAAAACCATAGCAGAGCTTCAAAATATCACTGGTAAACCACAAACAGAGAAGAAAAAACATAACAAAATTGACTACTTCTCCATCCTTTGTATCGTTCCAACCGATCAAAAGGAGGTAATGAATCCAAGGTTGAGAAGAGCAAGGCTGCAGAGACTAATAAGCCGAAGAGGCCTACAACATGCTGAAGTTAATCAAATATAGAACAAAAACTTCAGCTCTAGAGCTGAAGTTCCCCAGTTACAAAACAAAAACTTCAGCTCTAGAAGTTCGCCAGTTACAAAACAAAAACTTCAGCTCTAGAAGTTCGCCAGTTACAAACAAAAACTTCAGCTCTAGAGCTGAAGTTCGCCAGTTACAAAACAAAAACACAAAAACAAAAGCTTCAGCTCTAGAGCTCAAGTTCGCGAGTTACAAAACAAAAATTTCAGCTCTAGGGCTGAAGTTCGCTAGTTACAAAATAAAAACTTCAGCTCTAGAGCTGAACTTCAGGCCCGGCTACTAGAATGCTGAAGTTTTGCGTGATTGCCTTTGCTACTTCAGCCACGTATGCTGAAGTTATGCGAAAAAGCGGGTACACTTGCAATTTTTTTGCAAAGCGGACACAAGTTTAAACGTGACACAAAAAACGGGTATAGATGCAAATGCCCCGGTTAGATGTGTTTGATCTCAAATTGCCACCCCTAATTCAGTGTACTTTCGATTGCCTTGTATTTTTCTTTTCTTCTTTCATAAGATTAAGGGCGGAGCTAGAGTATCTGTTATGAATTCGAATGTATCTAATAGTTTTTACTTAGATTTTATTTTTGTATTAGAAAATTTATTTTATATATTTGATATTTAATTATAAATTTAATAATTAAGATGAGTTATGAGTATAATAAGTCAAATACCTTTTACATATTTTGAATTGTTAATTATTGTGACTTATAATGCTCCATTTTATGTTGTTTCTAGATGTGTAAATTTTATTTCAAAAAATTTCAAGACTTTATACCCAAATTTACTGTCAAAATTAAGAAGTTTGACAATTAAAATCTGAAAAATATTATTGTTTTTGGAGGAAGGGAGTACAAGATTTCAACAACTTTCTTTTATTTGGTTGGCCTCTTTTAATTTAACTTTATTTGTAGTGGTTTTTAAGAAGAAAATAGAAACAACACAAGTGCATGCGGATGTTGTTTTGTGAAAAAACCAAAGGTGAAGTTAATAAACTATCAATAAAATGGATTTCAAACCCTCGTCAACCAACTTACAAAAACATAGTTTAAGTAGGGTCCCCCTTTGCCGCTGAACCAACAACCATTTTTAGTATTAGTTCCCAGCTAAAATTACTTATATATTTAATGTATTATTCAATACAAATATAGAATTCAGACAAAAGTTACTAAATTTCTAAGAACCTATACCCAGTACTTTAGATCCGCCGTGTCTATAAACATAGCTAGACCCCAAACGTGACATAGCTAGACGCCTTAATAAAAACCAAGAAGAGAGACGTAGCCATCCCTAATTCGGATGTGACAGCTTTTTTCTTGAAATGGCAGCAGTAAGAGAAGTGATGGAACTGCAAATTACAAATGTCAATAATTTTGAGCATAATATGTGGGGATTCGTTTAACACGTTGGTTGGAATAACTCATAAATTAATCTCCATATAAAAATCAATATAATCTTAAACAATTTATGATAACTTAATTAACATTATTCATTACAATGTTTGGTTTCATTTTTTTTTTCATAACAAATACATGCATATGTTATGTAAAAATTAATGAATTATTTTATGCAAATATATGGTGGAATAAGAATATGAAAATTAATAATAGGTAGATTAAAGCAACTAAATGAAAAATAAGCTTTCATGTTAATAACGAACCAATAATTGTTACTATTTGGAAAATTAATTAATTTCGTACTTGGACAAGAGAGGATGATTGGAATAGGCTAACATCATGTAAAAATACTCAAATTTGTTATGATAAATATCACATTATGGTGGATGTCTACTCTTCTTCCATGATCTTCATCTCAAATGCTTAATGACATATTCAATAACATATTTTGTATGTTCAATGACATATTCCATCACATATTTTCTTCACTTTTATGCCTATATAAAGGTCTTGTAATAGATAGGAAAATACACACAATTAAAGAAGAAAATCTCTTCCTTCTCTCTATCTCCATTTCTTGTTCATGTTTTACTAAATTGCTTTTATTTTCTTGTTCCATATTGTTACTTTGAGTTACATTTCATAACACGTTATCAGCACGAGGCTCTACCATCACAAGAAGATCTTTGAGAAAATTAAGGTATATTTTTTCTCAAATTTATATTTTTTTAATTATGTCAGATATTATGAAAAGAAAGTTCGTTGCCCTTGAAATTTCGGGCAAGAACTATATGACATGGGTATTGGATGCTAAAATCCATTTAGATGCAATGAGTCTTGGAGACGCCATTAAAGATAAAGATAAAGCATTTACCCAAGACTGTGCTAAGGCTTTGATTTTCTTGCGCCATCAACTTGATGAATGGTTGAAAATTGAATATCTCACAGTGAAAGATCCACTTGTTTTGTGGAATGGTTTAAAGGAAAGATATGACAACTTAAAGTTGGTCACTCTTCTACAAGCACGATATGATTGGGCTCATCTTAGGCTCCAAGACTTTAAGTCTGTTTCTGAATATAATTCTGCTATGTTTAGAATTACTTCTATATTGAAACTCTGTGGAGATAATATCAGTGACTATGATATGTTTGAAAAAACGTTTACAACATTTCATGCCTCCAATATGGTCTTGCAACAGCAGTACCGAGAGAAAGGCTTCACAAAGTACTCTCAATTGATTTCTCTTCTACTTGTAGCTGAACGAAATAATGAATTGCTTATGAGAAATCACGAAAATCGACCCACTGGGTCTACACCATTTCCTAAAGAGGATGAGGTGTATTCTCATTATGCTAATCGTGGAAAAGGTCGTGGTCATATTCATGGTCGTGGTCGTGGCCATATCCAAGGAAGAAAATTTCGTGGTGTTAATCATCCTCCACCGAAAAATAACTTCTAAAAATGGAAAGGGAAAGATGAGAAGCGAAACACAGAGGGTTCAGAAACAAAATGCTATCATTGCGGTGGAAAAGGGCATTGGGCAAAAATTTGTTGCATACCAAAACATTTGGTTGAGCTTTATCAAGCATCTCTAAAGAATAAAGGCCCTGAAGCCAATCTTGTCTATGACAATGAATTTGACATCACCCACTTAGATGTGGCAGATTTTTTTGAGCACCTTGATAAAAAAATAAACCACTTGATCGGTGATGGATCTGTGGTTAGAGATGATTGAGCAATTTAATTTTTATGTTTTCCTACTCGTAGTATGTAATGAATAAACATCTCGTAATTTTTATTGCACTTTATAATTTTCCTTATGTAGTTCTTAAGAATATTTTATTTTTGAAATTTTATAAATTTCACAAAGAAGGAGTAATATCATATTAATTAGTATTATAGTCTCAGTGATCTTTTAAAAATTTTAACTTTCCTTTACGTTGCTTTAATTCTCTTTAAGAAAAGGTTTACAAGCACCCTGGAATAACTTTTGTTACTTCACCCTCAATTTGTTTTATGAGTGTGTTCTTTTCTTACACGAATCAATTATTTTTCATATAATGTGTAGGAAAATGCAAATAATTTATACATATAAATAAATTTGTTGTAGTTGTATTACTCATATGTGTACTTGTATTATTTTTTGCGTAATTATTTGTATAATAATTAGAATTTGCCAGAAAATGCATTAAAGGTTGATATTGAATTATTGGTTTAACTTTATTTCTTTTCTATTTTTCTCTAAAAATACTAATATTTATTCATATACTTATTTTATATGTCAAACTACGGGAAGCAAATATGGATATCTTTCAAAGCAAACTTGGATCAAAGTTCAATTGTAAAAATATTTGCTTAATTGATTCATGTACGACACATACAATATTCAAAGAGAAGAAATATTTCTCTCATTTAAGTATGTGTAAGGCAGATATCACTATAATTTCTGGTAGTAGTAATCTAATTGAAGGCTCTGGAAGAGCTACTATAACTCTACCTATGAGAACAATAATTATCATAGAGAATGCAATGTTCTCCTCCAAGTCCAAGAGGATCTTTTTGAGTTTTAAAGATATCCGCAGAAATGGATTTCATATTGAGACAATAGATGAGAATAATATGGAATATCTCATCGTTACCAAGAGTATCTCTGGCCAGAAAAGAATTATTGAGAAGTTCTCATCTTTATCCTGTGGCCTATATTGGACAAAAATTAGTGCAATTGAGGCACATTCTACCTTAAACCAAAAGGTTACTGCTTCCAATACTTTTGTACTTTGGCATGATCGATTGGGCCATCCTGGATCAATTATGATAAGACGAATCATAGAAAACTCAAATGGGCGTCCATTAAAGAATTTGAAAATTCTTTTAAATAATGAATTTTCTTGCACTTCTTGTTATCAAGGCAAGTTAATTATAAGACCATCACCAACAAAGGTTGGGATTGAGTCCCCTGCGTTTTTAGAACGTATACAAGGGGATATTTGTGGACCTATTCACCCAGCTACTGAGTCGTTTAGATATTTTATGGTCTTAATAGATGCATCTTCTAGATGGTCTCATGTATGCCTATTGTCATCTTGCAACCTCGCGTTTGCAAAATTAATGGCACAAATAATACGATTACGGGCACAATTTCTCGATAATCCAATTAAGTCTATTAGACTTGGTAATGCTGCTGAGTTTTCATCCCAAGCATTTAATGATTATTGCTTATCAATTGGGATAAAAGTGGAACATCCTGCAGCTCATGTTCACACTCAAAATGGCCTTGCAGAGTCTTTAATTAAACGTCTGTAATTGATAGCAAGACCATTACTCATGAAAACGAAGTTGTCCACTTCTGTTTGGGGTCACGCCATTTTGCATGCAGCAATGCTAATTCGTCTCAGATCAACAAATTATCACAAAATATTTCCCGTTGCAATTAGTTTTGGGTCATGAACCTAATATATCTCATCTAAGAATTTTTGGATGCGCTGTATATGTACCTGTAGCACCCCCATATCGCACCAAGATGGGTCCCCAAAGAAGTTTAGGAATATATGTTGGGTTTGAATTGCCCTCCATTATTCGCTACCTTGAAACATTAACGGGAGATTTGTTCACTGCTCGTTTTGCAGATTGTCGATTCGATGAGGCATTCTTCCCAAAATTAGGGGGAGAAATTAGTGAAACCAAACGTAAAATTTTGTGGAAAAATACATCATTGTCTCATCTTGATCCATGTGCCTCTATTTGTAACACAGAGGTGCAAAAGATTATCCATTTGCAGAAAATAGCAAATCAAATGCCAGATGCATTTACGGATCTGAAAAGGATAACAAAATCACATATCCCTGCAGAGAATATTCCAATCCGTATTGATGTCCCTATTGTACAATCTTCTAGTGTCATAGCTAATGAGTCAAAAACACGCCTAAAACGTGGCAAACCATTAGGTTCTAAGGATCGAAATCCTAGAAAAAGGAAAACAAATGATCAAGATGACACTACGAAAGAGTCTCATAATGAAATTCACGATTTAACCAATCCTGAGATTCATGAGAAAATCAATGAGCCTGAGACTCAAGAAAATAAGGAACTATCAATAAATCCAATCGATATTGAGATAAATTTGAATCGAATGGATATAGTGGTGGATTACATCTTTGCATATAATGTTGCATCTAGCATTATGCAAGAAAGTGAGGATCTTGAACCTCAATCTGTTGGAGAATGTCGACAAAGACTTGATTGGCCAAAATGGCAAGAAGCAATCCAATTAGAGTTAAGTTCACTTGCAAAACGTGAAGTTTTTGGGCCTGCAGTCCAAACACCTAATGGTGTTAAGCCTGTGGGCTATAAATGGGTCTTTGTACGCAAAAGGAATAAGAAAAATGAGGTACAAAGATATAAAGCACGCCTTGTTGCACAAGGATTTTCACAAAGGTCTAGTGTCCATTATGAAGAGACATATTCTCCTGTTATGGATGCTATAACATTCCGTTATCTCATTAGTTTTGTTGTCCATGAAAAGCTTGACATGCATTTAATGGATGTAGTTACAGCTTACCTTTATGGCTCACTTAATAATGAGATATACATGAAAATTCCCGAGGGATTTAAAATGCCTAACGCATAGAATTCAAAGTCTCGGGAAATATTTTCAATCAAATTGCAAAGATCTTTGTATGGTCTAAAGCAATCAGGAAGAATGTGGTATAACCGTCTTAGTGAGTATTTATTAAAGGAGGGTTATATAAATGATGTCATTTGTCCATGTGTTTTTATAAAGAAAAGAACATCGAATTTTTTTTTTACATGTCGTATATGTCGATGACATAAACCTTATTGGAACTCCTACAGAACTGGCAATTGATTATTTAAAGAAGGAATTCGAGATGAAAGATCTCGGAAAGACCAAATTATGTCTCGGTTTGCAAATTGAACATTTGACAAATGGGATTTTTGTTCATCAATCTGCCTACATTAAAAATGTATTGAAACAGTTTTACATGGATGGAGCACATCCATTAAGTGCTCCGACGATTGTTCGATCACTTGATGTGAATAAGGACCCGTTTCGGCATCAAGAAAAGAATGAAGAGCTTCTTGGTCCTGAAGTACCATATCTTAGTGCAATTGGTGCACTAATGTATCTTGCTAACACTACAAGGCCTGACATAACTTTTTCGGTTAATGTCTTAGCAAGATATAGCTCTGCTCCTACAAGGAGACACTGGAATGGGATCAAACACATATTGCGATATCTAAAAGGGACTACCGATATGGGCTTATTTTATGGCAATGATTGCAATCCCGATCTTGTTGGTTATGCCGATGCTGGGTATTTATCTGACCCGCATAAGGCTCGATCTCAAACAGGTTATGTGTTTACATGTGGCGGTACTGCCATATCTTGGCGATCGACTAAGCAATCAATCGTGGCTTCTTCTTCTAATCATGCTGAGATAATTGCTATTCATGAAGCAAGTCGAGAATGTATTTGGTTGAGGTCTATAATACATCTTATCTGAGACAAATGTGGTTTGAAGTGTGAAAAATTACCCACAATTTTGTATGAAGACAATGCAGCATGCATAGCCCAATTGAAGGGAGGATTCATAAAAGGAGATAGGACAAAGCACATTTCACCAAAGTTATTTTTTACATATGATCTTCAAAAGAATGGTGATATCAATGTGTAACAGATTCGTTCAAGTGATAATATGGCTGATTTGTTCACCAAATCTCTACCAACATCAACCTTCAAGAAACTGGTGTACAAAATTGGGATGCGAAGGCTTAAGGATGTGAGTTGATACTCTCATCAGGGGGAGTTAATACACGTTGTACTCTTTTTCCCTTACAAGGTTTTGTCCCACTGAGTTTTCCTTGCAAGGTTTTTAACGAGGCAATAAAAGGGCGTATTTCTAATCATGTGTACTCTTTTTCCTTCACTAGGATTTTTTTTCCCATAGGATTTTTTCCTAGTAAGGTTTTAACGAGGCACATTATCTTTGGACATCCAAGGGGGAGTGTTATGATAAATATCACATTATGGTGGATGTCTACTTTTCTTCCATGATCTTCATCTCAAATGCTTAATGATATATTCAATGACATATTTTGTATGTTCAATGACATATTCCATGACATATTTTCTTCACTTTTTATGCTTATATAAAGGCCTTGTAATAGATAGGAAAATACACACAATTGAAGAAGAAAATCTCTTCCTTCCCTCTATCTCCATTTCTTGTTCATGTTTTACTAAATTGCTTTTATTTTCTTGTTCCATATTGTTACTTTGAGTTATATTTCATAACAAAATTAATATTGTAACGGCCAACTTGTTTTCTTTTAAATCAAAACAAGCCACCTTTATTATGTGTTTTCATGTGGTTTTTTTTTTTTGGTTTCTCATATTCATATTTGGACCATGACTAATTCGAATTCTTCGAAATGACGCTGGATGGACCGTAAACTATTATTTATATTTTAACCCCTTTAAGAAAAAATTTGAAAAAATAACTCCACATCAGAATTTTATAACACGCTGGTCAAAAGTTTGAAGCATCAGAAGTCCTAAAGATCACCAAAATTTTTAGCCACAGTGCGAATTTTTTTAGCGATTGGTTAATATTTTTGGTCAATTGCTCAAATATATAGAAACACTCAAAAATCTGACAGTTGTCATAATCTCAATGCACAAAAATATTGCAACCATTAGATTTTTGTGACGTTCTCCATAACTTGAAAAATTATGTCAGCCGTCAGAAATCTGACAAATCACCATAAGCCTTATCCAAGAATCTCCGACCACTATGCTTCTAACCCGAGACTACTTTCTCCAGACTTTCCCTAGATGATGGTACTAATATATCGTCTTTTGTTGTTTTCTTGAGCCGAGAGTTTTCTGAAAATAATTTTTTTGCCCCTCGAAATAGGGATAAGGTCATCATATATATTACCCTCTTTAGACCCCAATTATGAGATTATACTAGTCGTTGTTATTTCCCTGCCGGATCAAATTTTAACGATGGCACCAAATAATTCTATTCGTGTCATTCTCCCTTAAAATTTGTGCCACCGCCACCAGTAAAAAGAAAAACACTCCCCACCAAAACTTTCTTTATTTTATTGTCACAACTAGTTAAAAATAGTGGGATATTACCTATCCACCAAAACTCTATGATAGTTTTTTTCATGTGAAGTTATGTCTTCGAAATATTCCCTACTCCCATGGAAAGTTGAAACATAGCAACAGTTGGTTTCTGAAATGGCAATAATATTACGTAAGAGGAATGTGCAAATTTCAAGTTTCACATTATTGTTGAGTTTCGTTTGAAACTAAAACCGACGATTATATTAATTGCGTATTTCACATTCTTCTTTCAAGTCAAGTTTGTTTTCCTTTCCTTAAAAATCACTTAATAAGGTTTTTTTTATGGAATCTGAAATATTTCTTCAAATCTTGACACAAATTTGTGAAGAAGAAATTTGCTAGAAATTCTTGTCTTGGGATCGATACATTTATTACTAGAAATCTGGGAAAAATCGTCCAAAAAATTGACCAACTTTGGTCGGTAATGGCCAATAACCGTCCAAAACGCGATCATTTATGTGTGGACGGTATTTTGAAGGTTAGGAGGGCATACCGACCAAAGTTGGTCGGTATGTTCTACACGACCATCTGACAATGTAATAGGATTACCGACCAAAATTGGTCGGATTATTATTTTACTAATTTAATTTTACCAACCAAGCTTGGTCGTTGTATTAAATTTATTAATTTTTCATACCGACCAAAGTTGGTCGGTATTGGAAAATATTTTTTTTAAATTATTAAAATTTAAAGAAACCGGCCAACTTTGGTCGGTAAACTGGACTGGGTAGGCAGTAAACCGACCAAAGTTGGTCGGTAATGTTGAATTCTGGGAATCCATTGTACATTAACCGACCAACATTGGTAAGTAAACTGCAATTTAATTTTTTTTATTAGTAACCGACCAAGGTTTGTCGGTTTTCTAAATTTTAATTTTGACAAAAAATGCATGTTTTGGTAGCTACACCACCTGCTAAATAAAAACAGCATACCAATACCCCCAATTCAAATCTAATAACCACCAAATCACCATAAATCCAACCAAAAATCCAACAACGACATTAACAACCAAACATCCAATTAATACTTTAAAACTGATAAATTAAAGTTCAATTGAACATAACAATCCAAAACCAAGTTAAAACTAATTACAAAAAGTTCAAAATTGTTCAATCTAATTCAAAATTGGCTTTATTAGTCTAGTTCAAAGTATATAAAAGTATTGGTCAAGGGGTATTTTCTACAACATCATCATCACTGTCTGATGAATTTTTATCTACAAGACGGTATAAAGAATGGTCTTGTGGAGGACGGGAAGAACGATCGCGGGGAGGACGGGAAGAATGATCATGAGGAGGATGGGAGGAACGATCACGTGGAGGTCGAGCCTATGGCGATGACTCACGAAACTGGGGCAACGGAAAAGCTCCAATAGATAGGAGAGTTCTGATTTGAGCTTGCATACCAAGGAATTGAGCATCTCTAAGCTTTTCTCTTTCCTTGGCCGCTTCTAGCTCGGATGTAAGCTTTGTCACTGTCTCCCGCATAGCCTAAAGGCTCTCCCTATTAAGTTCGTCGCCTTGAGAGGAAGTCCTTATTCTTTGCAATCCACACCTATAGTGATGGGATTTTTTCGTAGGAAGACCGTACACCTTCCCCCATTTTGGACCGCCAACAGCTTCCAACCATATTTTTTCAGCATCCTCGTCAGAAGGTTGGCTTGGCTCCCCGATTCACCAGATGGATGACTACGAATGAATTCCTTCACCTTACTTTGGTAGCGACCCTACATTATTTTAAAATAAATTAGTGTTTAAAAATTCTTATAAAAGTAAATTATCACACTTAAAGAAAATTGATAGCTTACATATGCAGTCTCTGCCCAGTCCTCGACCCACCTATCTCCATCCCTCTCTTTCTTCTTCTTTACCATATGCATCTCCTTGAATAGCTCATCATGGCTCATTGGACTCACACACACTTCTTTTCCGGAAAATAAATTAATTTAGTTAATAAGTAGAATTCATATACTTAGAAAAGTAAAATAAAAGAAAAGTAAAATAAATTAAGCAATTATCAATCTTCTTTTTATTGTCCCCAGGCTGATGGCACCTCCAGTGTGCAAGGAGTCTCCCTTCTTGGATGAGCGAGCTTTCTTGCCTTTTTTGCTCCTCTCTAAGAAATCTGCGGTCTTCCATTGCCTTAACAAATCATTCCATAAATCCTCAAAACACCAGTCAGGCCTCTTGTTCTTCTTTCTAGCATCCGAGAAATGATCCGCCAATCTTTTGCGAGCTTTTTGATGAAAATTTACAACCACTTTCATGATATAGCGGTCTTCCCATACACATTTGCTCTGTATTTCAAAAGTTAAATATTAGATGGAAACATCATAAATATAAATTATTAAACTGCTTGAAAGAATATTTATACCTTAAATTGATTGAAAATGTGTTCCTTCAGCGAGAATGAGAAATCAGTCCAAGTAGCATAAGGGCCATCATAAAGCTTTTTATTGGCATTGGTGATTATCTTCGTAGTCTGCTTACCCGGCCTGAACCTGCAATTTAACAATAAAAATACATAAATATATTGGTAAAAATATTACAAATCAATTGACGCAAATATAACAAATAACTCTTACCTGTCACCCCCAGGGACTATGATGATCCTGTCATAGCAATCATAATGCACTACCTCTGGATCATTGATCGGGTCCAACCCTACACCACTACAGAGTGGTAAGAGCGGTCGATGCAGCTTTTACACGAGAAGGTCGGAATCGAATCCTTAGGGAGCTAATACAATGTTTGGAGTTGGATTTCTATCTAATCTAGCAGTGTGTAGTGCTATTGATTACACTTTCAATCATGTTTGTTTGTTTGTTACTTCTAATTTTATACTAATGATGTGCGAAATTAAGCTAAGTATATATGGTTGTAGAGTTTTCTAAATGGGTAAAGAGGCACTAGGGAAGTGACTTACTCCTAGGTAAGTATCTAACGGAATCTAGAACTTAAGGATAGTTTGGATCATGCTATAGCCAATGCACGAAGCTACTCACTCTACACCCCTTGGTAGTAAGAGTGACTTTGTCGTAATTGGCTTTATCAAGCCCAATTTGGTGTTCAATTTGTGCAAGTAATGTTGGCTCAAGTCGGGTATTACTATCTCTAGGTTTAACCCTTTAATTTGGGCTATCAATCTCTTGAATACACCCCAATTCCTTGTTTACCTGAAATTCCTAAACTTAGTCTCTCTTTCTCAAGAAGATCCTAAGTCAAAAAGGCACAAATTAGTGTTTGCAACCACTAATTCAACATAGAAAGCATAAATTAGGCCAAATAGCAATCACTCATAAACATCTAAGCCCTAAAATAAAAGACCCATTAAATATCCACACTAGGGTTGAGGCTCAACCCTAGCTAATGGGGTTTAGCTACTCATAATTAAAGGAGAAATCATAGATTGAGATGAATAATAATCCATAAATTGTAATTACAAGATAAGATACTATGATTAATTGCTAAGTAAGCTACAAAATTACTCAAAATGGGAAAAAGTCGTCGTTCACATGCTCACTGCTGATAAGATGACCTAAAAATCTAAAAAGAAAGTATTTATACACAACTAAATTTTTCGGACAAAAATGCCCCTGACGGAGGTACCACTGGTAGTAGAAAATGGATCGCTGCAGAGGTGAGGCTACTGCGGCCGCGTTAAATCGACCGCGGACCACGGTTTTCAGCTTTTGCTCAAACTCCAGGCTCTCTGAGCTCCTCTACCGCGGACCGCAGTAAACTGACCGTTGTCGCGGTGGAGGCACCACGGTCGCATAAAATCTCCGCGGACCGCGGTAGCTTGAATTCCAAAAATGCTAACTCTCTAAATCCTTGCCACCGCGGACCATGATAAAAGGACCGCGGTCGCGATGAGTCTTCTGCAGCTGCGGTGTATTTTATGCTGTAGCGTTGCTTGATGAGTGGTGATTTTACCACTCATTCTAGTCTCTTTTCTTTAGTTTTTATGTCCTTTAACTATAATATGAGGTCGTTTATGGTGTGTATTATTAGATTTTCAGGTAAATGATGTCATGAAATGATTTGAGTTGAATTGAAGTGAAATTGAGCAAAAATTGGTTGAAAGGATACAAAATTCTCCAGGAATTCCGCATCTGCGAAACATAGATCGCAGAAGCGATCTCGCACCTGCGGGGAGAAGTCCGCATCTGCGGAACTGAACATTTTTGCCTGGGATCGCACCTGCGAGTCAAGAACCGCAGAAGTGGTTATGCATATGTGCTGGGAAGACCGCATCTGCGTATCCAACACTCAGCTTCACTTTCTGCTTCTGCGATGGGCTATCCGCATCTGTGGGGCCGCACTTGCGAGTATTCTTTCGCAGGTGTGGTCAACGGGCATCCGACCTGGGCATTTTAGGCATTTCACATGTTCTCAACCACAAACATTTTAATACACAAACCAGCTTATTTGTAGATATCTTTGGCTTATTTTTAGTATAAAATACTAGAGAGAACAAGGTGGGAAGCTAGGGTTTTGCACACACACTTTGGGCTTGAAGATTTGAATCTTGTGGTTGAGAATTTCTTGCCCATTTATATTTATTTCTTCATTTCCTTGCTTTCTATTGTATATCTAAGTGTGTAGTATTTTATCCAACACTTGAATCTTGTTTATGGGAATATTCATATTTAAAGTGTGGATTAAATACCTTGTTGTGCTTATATATTGAATGATTTTTATCCTTTTATGAAGTGAGTTATTGTTTCTTTAATGTTTCCAAAGGGATTAGCTAACCCTAGGACTTGCTCATTAAATCCGAATTAATTTTGGGAAATATTATTTGGGGTTGGAAATATTAATTAACAATAACTTGAGGCTTTAACCCTCATTTTATAGATTCTACCTAGGGATAGGATTGAACTATTTGTAGCCATATCCGGGTGTGCTTAATCTCTTAATTGTTTTAGGGATAATTCAATTAGGAAGTCTTGTTAGTCTTTGGAAGAAGCTAATATAGAATTATTACCCGTGGCTAATTAACATAAACTCGCTCATACTTATAAAATCATGAAATACATTGGATCTTTACTTGAATGTAATTCTCGATGCATCCATACTTGTAGCCATTGATCATTTTACTTGCTTTCTAGGTTAGTTTACATTTCCGCATTTAGGTATAAATATTTTCTCAAATCTATTCTTAGTGTTTGGCATTACATAACAAGTGATAATTCTCTTACATTCCTCATCGCCTACATATTGTTCTCTGTGGTATTCGACCCCGACTCATAGTTGGGTATATTATATTGCATGCGACCGTGTCCATCTGAAGATCTCACCATTTTTGTTTTTCAAATCTAGAGCACCAAACGGAGTCACAAGCACCACCTCAAAAGGTCCACTCCATTTTGATTTAAGCTTACCCAGAAACAGTCGTAACCAGGAATTGAACAAGAGAACCAAATCACCCACTTTGAACTCTTTGCCACGAGCATACTTGTCATGAAGGTACTTCATTTTGTCCTTATACAAGGACGAGCTGGAGTAGGTATGAAACCGAAACTCATCAAGCTCATTAAGATGCTCCACTCGAAGATTTGCCGCCACATCCCATTCAAGATTTAACTTCCTCAAAGCCTGCATCGCCTTGTGCTCTAACTCGACCGGTATATGGCAAGATTTACCAAACACCAACCGGTACATAGACATACCAATCGGAGTCTTGTAAGCAGTCCTATAAGCCCAAAGAGCATCATCCAATTTCTTTGACCAATCGGTCATATTTGCATTGACCGTCTTTGACAATATACTCTTGATCTCCTGGTTGGAGACTTCAATGTGCCCACTAGCTTGAAGATGGTAAGGGGTAGAGACCTTGTGATTGACACCATACTTTGCAAGCAAAGTGTCAAATGTCTTATTGCAAAAATGATAACCTCCATCACTAATGATTTCTCTATGAGTGCCAAACCGAGTAAAGATACTCTTCTTGAGAAAGGCCACAAACGCTGGGCCTCGTTGTTCGGTAAAGCCACGACCTCACCCACTTTTAAACATAATAAACGGCCACAAGAATATACGTCTTGCCATAAGAGCTTACAAACTGACCCATGAAATCAATGCCCCACATATCAAATATGTCAATCTCGAGAATAGTGGTGAGATGCATCTCATCCTTCTTCTAAATTCCACCTGCCCTTTGACATTTATCACAACTTTTCACTAGTTTACTTGCATCCTTGTATAATGTGGGCCAATAAAAACCATAACTCAATACCTTTGAAGCTGTTCTCGCCCCACCATGATGACCACCATAGAGAGAGGAACGACAAGCATCCAGAATACTCAATTGCTCCTCATTCGGAACACATCTCCGAATCACACCATCATTACAAATTTTGAATAAATATGGCTCATCCCAGTAGTAGTCCAAGCTATCCCATTTAAGCTTCTTCATTTGGTTAGAAGAGAGCTCATATGGCACAATACCGGTTACAAGAAAATTGGCAATATTTGAAAACCAAGGCATACTATTCACAAACACAGAGAGGAGTTGCTCATTAGGAAATGAATCATTAATCTCGAGGCCATCACGGGGTTTCCCCTCCTCCTCCAAGCGGGACAAGTGGTCCGCCACTTGGTTTTCACACCCTTTCCGGTCCACAATCTCCAAATCAAACTCTTGAAGCAATAAGACCCATCTCATCAACCGAGATTTGGAATCCTTCTTCATCATCAAGTAGCAGAGTGTAACATGGTCGGTATGAACTATTACCTTGGCCCCTATGAGATAAGGCCTAAACTTCTCCATTGTGAATACAATAGCCAACAACTCTTTTTTCGTCACCGTATAATTCACTTGAGCATCATTCATTATTTTTCTTGCATAATACACTGGATGAAACATCTTATTCACTCTTTGACCCAAGACCGCTCCTACAGCAATATCGCTTGCATCATACATGAGCTCAAAAAGTAAGCTCCAATTTGGTGCGGTGATAATAGGAGTGGTTGTCAATTTGTACTTAAGAAGTTCAAAATCTTTTATACATTCTTCATTGAACACGAACTTGGCATCTTTTTCCAACAACTTGAACAAGGGATTCACTACCTTATAAAAGTCTTTAATGAATCTTCGGTAGAACCCCGTATGCCCAAGAAAACTTCTAACCCCCTTGACTGAGGTAGGATGAGGAAGCTTTGAGATCACTTCAATTTTAGCCTTGTCCACCTCTATGACGTGCTTTGAGATCTTATGGCCGAGGACAATGCCTGCCTCGACCATAAAGTGGCATTTCTCACGGTTAAGCACAAGATTAGTCTCTTCACACCGGGCCAATACCTTGTCAAGGTTCTTCAAACATTCATCAAACTAGTTACCCACAATATTGAAGTCGTCCATGAACACATCCAAATGTCTTCCACCATGTCGGTAAGTATGGCCATCATACACTGTTGGAATGTAGCGGGTGCATTACACAACCCAAATGGCATCCTAGAAAAGGAAAAGGTACCATACACACACGTGAAGGTAGTTTTCTCCTAATCTTCCGGAGCAATCAAAACCTGGTTGTACCCAGAATACCCATCCAAGAAACAGTAGAAGGCACGCCCAGCAAGTCTATCTAGCATCTGGTCAAGAAAAGGCAATGGAATGTGATCCTTGTGGGTCACTTTATTCAGCTTGCGGTAGTCCATGCACACCCTCCATCCGGTGACAGTCATGGTAGGAATCAACTCATTTTGCGCATTGGTAACCATGGTCATACCACCCTTCTTCAGCACACATTGCACCGGTGTAAGCACGTGATTTTTGACCCTCCCCGGGAATTTTTACATTCTTAGCTTAAATATTTAATTTAGGACTAATATAGCTATTTTGACTATTTTTACTTTATTTCGTTGCAAAAAGAAAATTTCAAAAAATATATATATAAATTTTAGTTTATGTATCTCTCATAAACTTGAAAAAATTGTACTTTATTTTGGTACTTTATATAAATTCGAAAATTACAAAAAAAATGTAGTTCTATTAATGTTTGCAGTCATTATAATTTTGAAAAATACAAAAATATTACTTCACATTTTTGTCTTTATTAAAAAAAACGAAATTACAAAAATAGTTTTATTAATATAGTCATTTTAATTTGGAAAAAATACAAAAATATTACCCCATATTTTATCTTAATATTTAAAAACGAAAATTACAAAAATAGTTTTATTAATATTTTGTAGCTATTTTTTAAATCCTTAAAAAATATTTAAAAAGATATAGTTTTGTTAAATACTAGTCTTATTTTGGTAGTTATTTTGCTTATATAGGACTAGTTAAGCAACGTCGTTTTCTATTTCTCGGGTCCGAGCAAAAGAATAATATTCGGGTTCAAACTACCCGGTTTTAGGCCTAATTTTCGGACCTAGCCCATAATAAACCGTATCCAGGACACGCGGGGAACCCCACCACGCGTGGGGGACATATGCCTCGAACCCCACCACGCGTGGGGCTCATTTTCATGGGCATTGTATTACAAAAACACGGACAAACACGTTTGAGGGAGGGGGACTTTGGAATTTTTTTGAAGAAAGAAAACTACTGTTCATCGTCTTCTTCTTCTTAAAAAGAGGAAGAAGAAGCCCTAGCAGCTCCCTCCGTCAACAACCACACAGCCCTCCGTTCATCTCCCCGTCACCACCAAACAGACCCCAAACCATCGTCAACCTCCCAGCTGCCCAAACGACCCCATAACCCTCGCTGCTTCACTCGTCAAAAACCAGTCACGACCCAACGACGCCGGAACCACCACGTCCGAACCCACCTTAAGACCACCACCGGACGAACACCCCTACTGCCCAAAACCTCCGTCAACGACGCCCAGCTCCATCACACCCGTTGCAACCCAAAAACCAGTCGCGACGCCATTCCCTCACGTCCGAACGACCATCGCTTCCATCCTCCATTAAATCCGACGAGTACTGCTGCTTCGCCTTCGTCGTCACTGCCCCCAGCTTCACCAGCCTCACGTCCGAAAACCACCAATCTGTCACCTCCCCTATCGCCTAAAAACCACCTGAGGAACCAACAAAAACCACCACCAAACAGGCCCGTCAACCACTGCCCGCAACCCCACCGTCCAAACGCGACCACCACTACTTCAGCTGATGTTATCGTTGTTCTTTCATCGTTGTCGTGCAGTCCGTTGAGGTCGTCTTTGTTCGTCGAGGTCCGGCGCGTCGAGTCCGTCCGTTGAAGTCGATGTTGAGGTTTGGTCCATGGCTCTATGCGTTTCTGTTTATTCAGGTTAGTAAGCCTCGATGTATTGAATTAAAGAAATTTTAAGTTCAATGTTTGAAGTTGCAATATATCAATTGATATGATAATTTTCTGCTTATGTTTCACCGTATGCATTTTAGTTCATTTTTGTGTTATGTTATTATTGTTTACTTGATGTCATTTGATTTAGTTGTATTAGTAGTCCCAAGATTAGTATTGTTATTATTTACGTTCAATGTGTTATGTTATTATGTCTTAGTTTATTTGGACAAAATTAGTATTAGTACCCGTTGTTGCTACGCCCGAAACACTCATTCGCTTAACTTCTTTTATCAAATCTTGACAAGTTATGAGATTGTAGTTGTGAAAAAGCCGTAAGGTTTAGCATTGTTAAAGGCGTAAAAATGGCATCCTTTTAAAAATATAAAAAAATAAAAATAATAATAAAATAAAAAAAAACGGGACAAGCTTCGCCAAAAATAAAAAATGTATAGATTGTGGAGCCCTCGCAAAATATATGTATTAAATACTTAGATTCCGGGACGGGCCGTTTAGTAAATTTCACGGCCCCACCCAAAATAATAATGCGCTAGTTGCTTTAGGCGCGCCTTTAATAATGTTAACTCCCTAAACTCGGGTGCACATTTATGTGACCCAAATCCAAATCTCAACGAAATCGAAATGTGTCTTTAATCACGGGTACATTGACTGTGACGTGGTATGAGATGCATTTCCATGACGTTGCAAATTCCTTTTAAAAAATAAGAATGAGATGAGCCTCGCCGAATAACAACACAAATTGCGGGGCCCTCAGTAAATACTTGTTTAAAATTACTTAGAATTCAGGAGGGTCGTTTAGCGAATTTCACGGCCTCCGCAAAATAATAACGCGATAGTCTCTTTAGGCGCGTGTTTAATAATTTACTTTCTTAAGCTCGGGTGTGCATTTCATGCGACCCAAATCCAAATCTCAAAACATCAAATAAAATGCGTTCCGGATTGTGGGTGCATTTCATGTGACGCAGTCCAAAGACGTGTTTTAAGCGATGTTCACATTCTTGTAAAAACAATAATAATAAAGCGGTTAAAAGTTAAAATTTGCACATAAGTTCATACTTGTATAAAATCAGATAATCAAGCCAAATATAACAGTTGAGCGACCGTGCTAGAACCACGGAACTCGGGAATGCCTAACACCTTCTCCCGGGTTAACAGAATTCCTTATCCGGATTTCTGGTACGCAGACTGTAATATAGAGTCATTATTTTCCTCGATTCGGGATTAAAATTGGTGACTTGGGACACCCTAAATCTCCCAAGTGGCGACTCTGAAATAATTAAACCAATCCCGTTTCGATTGTCCTTTAATTGGAAAAAACTCCCCTGCGCCCCTCGGGTGCGGAAAAAGGAGGTGTGACAGCTCTGGCGACTCTGCTGGGGACTATACCCAGAACCACTGGTTCAGGGTTAAGAATTCGAGCTTAAAATAATTGTTATTATTTGGCTTTATCTATTATCTGATTTTTACATGTTTGAGCCTAATGTGTTAAATGCTGCTTTTACCGCTTTAATATTATTTGAACTGTATATAAACTGTGCCGAAACCCATATCCTTTCTGAGTCTTCTAAATCATGAAGAAGGGTGTACTTCGTACGACTTCTTTTCTGTATAGTGTCAAATCCCAATTTAGAACGAGGTTCGGACAAGTTGCTAAGCCGGTGAAGCTTCTGTATTCCCGGTACGCTGCCCCCCCTCGGCTCGAGCTGTCCGCTCGGGTAAGCCAGGTCTAGAACAAACACCCAGGTCTGAACCTAGTATAACAAAGCCACATGCCGGATCCCTAGTAGGAACGTTTATTTGCATCATGTGCATTTGACTTAGGGGACTCAACACAGGGGTTGGGTCCGTCTAGGACAAGCAACCTGAAAATAATAGACCAGCTTTTGGCATCCTATGTGCTACATGTTGTATTTAGTCAAGGGCGAATGGGTCATTTGGTCATTTCCAGCATGGTGTTATTTTAATCAAAGCATGGGGAACATTTGTGGAATCCAAGGAGCCTTGGAATTCCCTATGTCCCCCACGCTTCATTTTTGGGAAAAGCACCTAGGGAACATTTGTGGAATCCAAGAAGTCTTGGAATTCCCATATGTCCCCCATGCTTCATATGTTGGGAAAAGCGCATGGGGAGCATTTGCGGAATCCAAGAAGTCTTGGAAATCATTATGTCTCCCATGCCACATTTTTGAAAGAAATAATAAATATAAAAAAATAAAAATACAAATAAAAACAAAGCATGAAAATTCAAAAAAGATTTTGTATGTTGTCATCATTTTCCACATATAAGAAAATCGTTAAAAAGGAGAAAATAACAGCATAGAAGTCCGAGTAGAGTCGAAACTCTGCCGAAATTTTGAAAATGAAAAAATGTCTTGTTAGTTTGTTATATTAAAAGCAAAGGAAAAATAAAAAAGGTCATCATCGTTCTGTCTGGTTTTTTTAAAATATTAAAGAAAATAGTTTGTTTTGCCATTAAATGAAAATGAAAAAGAGTTTGTTTTTTTTAAAAAAATGTTTTATTTTATTTTATTTTGTTTGTCTATGAAAATGCCAGAAATAAAAATAAAAAGAGTCCGGCGTTGAATGTGATTTTATTATTTGTTCCAAAAATAAGTATATATATAATCCAAAAAAAATTCAAAAGAAAGTTCAAAATTCAAAAAGATAAAATAGATAAATAAAAATCCGAAAATATTTTGATTCTTCTTTAGGAAATTCAGAAAAAAAACATTTTAGAAGCATTTCTTTTATTAAAGGTAAAATTCCAAAAAATATTTTCTTCTTCTTCTTTAGAAAAAAAAAAGCAAACGAAAATTCAAATATATATATATCTTAGAAGTCTTTTCTTTAAAAAAGAAAATCAATCAAAAAAAATAATACTTCCTTTCTTCTTTTAAAGTAATTCCTTCGCACATTCAAAAAAAAAAGAAGTTAGTTCATCTATTTATTCCTGATTGCCCGAACTACGCGGGTTTGATTCTCACCGGATGTGAGATACGTAGGCAACCCTCATCGGGTCCAACCCCACCTTCTCAAAAAAAAAAGAAGAAGGAATGTTTTATGTTTTTCGTTAATTTGTTTGTTTGTTATGAATGAAAAATAATAGTCTATTTGATTGTTGTGGGAAAAATAATAAAAACAAAAAATAATATAGAAAATGGAAAAGGGTCCTCTCAAAAATAGTTTATTCGACCGAACTACGCGGGTTTGATTCTCACCGGATGTGAGATACGTAGGCAACCCTCATCGGGTCCAACCCCACCTTCTCAAAAAAGAAGGAATGTTTTATGTTTTTCGTTAATTTGTTTGTTTGTTATGAATGAAAAATAATAGTCTATTTGATTGTTGTGAAAAAAGAATAATAATAAAAAAAAATAGAAATGGAAAAGGGTCTTCTCAACAATAGCTTATTTGCCCGAACTACGCGGGTTTGATTCTCACCGGATGTGAGATACGTAGGCAACCCTCATCGGGTCCAACCCCCATTTTGCTAAAAAAGCCAAAAATAAATAAATAACAAAAATATATGTCAAATTTTAATTTTTGGTGATGTTGTTTTGTCATAAATAGCCGAATGTTCCCGAAAGGGACGCCGGAAGGCTGACTTTGCATAAACAGCCACCTTTGGGTCATTTTTTAAGACTTGGTCCAGTTGACCCCCACAGCCTAAAAATCTTCGTCCCTGAGACGTTGAAAGGCCGTGTTTGCAATATTGACTTTTCTAATTTGAAGAACGATAAAAAAGAGTTATAAATAAGTCAGGTGATGTTGTTTTGTCATAAATAGCCTAATGTTCCCGAAAGGGACGCCGGAAGGCTGACTTGGCATAAATAGACACCTTTGGGTCATTTTGAGATATGGACCCACACAGCCTTAAAAATCTTCGTCCCCGAGGCGCTGAAGGGCCGTGTTTGCAACACCAGGTTTTTTGTAATTTTGAAAAGAAAAAAAAAACAAAGAGTCAGCGGTCAGGTGAATACCGTTTGATTTTTGTCATCATAAGCCGAGCCAGCTTCGGCCGCGTCTTAAACCGTTCTTGCCGAAATAGCCTTAGAGTATCTTTCAGTTGTCGAAAGGTTATTTTCGTAAAAGAACGAACAAGTTTGTAAAGTGTCATAAAATAATCCTCCCCGGTCTCAAAATTTATATGAAATTTGAAGTGGCCACATTTGCAAAAAATAACCGTCCGGTTGCATTTGGCAAACGGGGAAAGGAATTATCCGTTCGTTTTTTAGTTTGTAATTGTTGATTAGAGTATGCGAATTATTTTGATTTTCGGGTCCGTTTGTTGTCTCTTGTCAAAAGTCTGTTTTTGCAATCAAGTTTGTTTTAATTTGAAAATTGGAAATTCCAAAAAAAAATATGTGTGTTTATTATTGTTTATCTTTTATTGGTCCGAACTACGCAAGGTCTGATTCATGCGGGGTCATGATACGTAGGCAATCTCCATAAGATTCGACCACACACAAAAAAAATGATAAAAAAGAGAAAAAAAGAAAAAGAAAAACAAAGGTAAAATAAATATATATATATATATATATATATATATATATATTGATAATAATAAGGACCGACTGAGTCCATTCTAACATATTTGGTTTTGAATTGTGAAGAAAGTTGAGGTGGTTGGTTTGTGCCTCAAAGAAAATGACAACTAACGTCGAAGCTGTTACAAGTGCTCCAGAGACTCAGAGTGGGAAGGTTCCTCGTCATGAGTCACAATTTGCGACACAACAAGAGCAGTACCACTCTCCTGAGTACCACTCGTACTCGTTTGATCTTGCTGCAAAAACTGAGAAGCCTGCCCGAAAGATGGTACAGGAAGAAATGACCCGAAGAGTGAAAAGCTTAGAACAATGGTTGGAGAACATGCAAGGGTTGGCAGGCCAAAAGAGTGTTGCCTTCAAAGATCTATGTATATTCCCCGATGTCCACTTGCCGCCTGGTTTCAAGACTCCAAAATTTGAAAAGTACGATGGACATGGAGATCCCATAGCCCACCTGAAAAGGTATTGCAATCAACTGAGAGGGGCAGGAAGAAATGAAAAATTGTTGATGGCTTATTTTGTGGAAAGCCTTACGGGAGTAGCCTCCGAATGGTTTATGGATCAAGACACGTCTCGCTGGTATGTCTGGGATGACATGGCACAGGCCTTTGTCAGACAGTTCCAATACAACATCGACATTCCCCCAGACCGCATTTCCCTTTCAAACCTGAAGAAGAAACCAAGTGAAAGTTTCAGGGAATATGCCATAAAATGGAGAGAGCAAGCAGCTCGAGTTAAGCCACCCATGGATGACCACGAGCTAATTACTGTCTTCCTTCAAGCGCAAGAGCCAGATTACTTTCAAAACATGGTGTCCGCAGTTGGCAAAACCTTCTCGGAAGCAATCAAAATTGGAGAAATGGTAGAGAATGGTCTTAAGACAGGCAAAATTATAAGTCAAGCTGTTCTTAAGGCCGCAACTCAGGCTGTCCGGGTTGAGTCAGATAATCTTAGCGACACAAATGAGGAGATTGAAGAAATCATGATGACATCAGGGTCTAGAAGAGGTCCCAGGAGAACATCTCGAAGGTATGAGCAGCCTCCTCAGGTTTTCTATGGCTCCCCTGAGCAGTACTGTCCACCTCAGGACGCTCAATACTCTGTCGCTCCACCTCAGTATGTTGTCCAGCCACCAAAACACCCCAGGAGGCGAGCACGAGTATCACAAAATCTCCAGAAGTCTCCACAAAATTTTCAGGTGCCCTATAACCCACAACCAAGCCAGTGGTATAAAGGGGAACAAAGGTTGAAAGATAATTTTACACCAATAGGAGAGTCCTATGAAAGCTTATTTGAGAAATTAAAGAATCATGACATGATTGCACCTATTCCTCCAAATCGTGTGGACCCACGTGCAAGAAGCTTTGACCCTTCTAAAAGGTGTGAATACCATTCCAATGTCCAGGGGCACAATGTTGAAAGCTGTCGGGATTTGAAAAGAGAAATAGAAAGAATGATCCAAGAAGGGCGGATTGTGATCAATAACAGTGACATGGAGCACTCGAACCCTATCGAGAACTTGTTGACAGAGGGTGACGATGTTGAAGCGGGTAATGGTCTTGGCAGTATTGATGCAAAGCTCAGTGGCTAAGATGCCAATTTTTTGGGGAGGACGCTTCGTTCCTTGGTCAGCAAGAGAGAAGCTTGTGGTGGCTTATTTTGTGGTCATTTCTGTTGTTCGGATTATTAAGGTCGTAATTGGGATTTTGTCATGTGTCAAACCTTCTTATCTTTCCATTTTGTCATAGCAGTTTGTTTAAATTTTGTCCAGTTTGTGTTAGGATTTTATTCTGGTTGTTTTGTTTGTTTTATTATTCAAACCATTTCGCCGGTAGTCTAATACAAAGTCGGTCTTTTGTTAGTTCCAGTCGTCTTTTGTTTAGTCCTTTTATCATTTCATTCAATGTCGATTCTAGGGACATGACATGCGCACACACTTTGGGGCTAGTCTTTAAAGTTAATCATAAAACCCTGGAAAGGCGATCAGACCATTTAAAGAAAATAAGGACGGTTTGAGATTATTCAGAGCCCGAGTCATGTGGAACTGGGGCAAGTTAAGCACAAAGAAAACCGTTAAAAGCAAGATTCGCCAATTTGGCATGAGGGTCGGTCATGATAATGAGAGTGTCGCCCAACGGTGCTTAGAAATGACAAAGGAAAAATAAAATGTTTAACATAATTGTCAAGTCCAGCACCATCAGAAGAGACTACAAATTTAAAGTGTGTTGTTTGCACTTGGCATGTTTTGAAGACTGAAATGACGAAGGCATTTTGTTCTGCTACCTAAACACTTTATCCTTCGTTACCCCCTTTGACCCTTATTTATTTTTCTTTCATACCCCTTGTTCGGAATCAGTAACAACGAAAAAAAAGAGAGAAATAAAGAAAACAACAACGAAAAAAAAAGAAAAAAAAAAGAAAAGAAAAGAAAAGAAAATTGATAACAAAGAAAAAAAAAGAGAATCAAATGAAAAAGAGGAATTGGGAACTACGTTTGACCTGATTCCTCAAAGAGGATACGTAGGCGCTTCACGGCTCGGTCATAGTTTTGAAAAATAAAAAAAAACAATTAAAATATCCCCAAGCAAGAAACTGGGGCAGATGTTGCGTTTGTTGTAAATAGATCTAATTCCGAAGGTTGTAACTAATAACCCAAATTAATGTATTTTTGAGCCTTTCATACCCTTTTTCTAGCCTATCCAAAACCCACATTACGGTCCAAAGAAAGACCTTCCGATCAGTCTTCAAAAGATGCCAAGTCAGACAAATAAGAGTCTTACCAGCGAACATAACATTCTGTTCCACAGCAGAAAGGACTCTGATCCCCAACGGAAAGAGTCATACCGGCGACACTCCAAACCCCCATCTGGAGAGAGATATAAAACGAGAGAGTCTTATTGGTGAAAACCTTCACAGGCACCATAAGGCGATGAAAGCTGAGAGAAAAGCCAAAAATGAGAGAGACTTGATAGTGAAAACCCTTCGGGCACTGCAAGTCGAATAAGATTAAGATGGGGAATCACCAATTGAGGATCTTGAAAGATGATTGACGGCAGAGGATAGGCCACATACGCATGTCATGGCCATTAGAGTCGGTATCTGCGTTTGATAGGTTTTTATTTATAGTTTCTTTTGTAAAAGAGTCATCGTTTCCTTTGTCTTTTATTTTGTTTCTGTTATCTTTCTCCTTTCATAAAAAATTTCCCCAATAGAGTCTGTCCGGTCAGAACAAGTATGAAATGACTTCAAAATATGCCATCAGCTTTCCAAGATGAGATCTGACTAGTATATCCGAATGGTATAGTCAGCAAGGAACAAACGCGAGGTCAGTGTCAAAAAAGATATCCCCAGCAAAGGGAATTGACAAAAGGATTGACGAGCATCAAGAGGGATATCCTTGCCAAAACCAAGGTTATAAACCTCAAAGACAAGGCCCGTGAACAAAGCAAGGAGAGCAGTGAGCATGATTTGGCGAAATCCATACTAGACTAAAAGGTCGGGGAAATGCCAGTTTCCAAGCTATGCCACAAAAGAAGAGGGATATCCCCCAGCAGGAAGGGATTATCCCCAGCACATAATATCATCCCCAACAAGTTGTGCAACGCAAAGCAAGGAAGGAAAAAAAGGGGAAAGCAATCCCAATAGGAGTATCACAGCCAACCACCATGTTTTAAACTAACAAATTTTGTTTGATTTGAAACAGGTAAAGGAAATGGCATTGATGCAGAAACGCATGCCACAAGGGATATTATCAAACTGGGGCAGAAAATTTTCCTTTCATTTAGAAAATTTTCTGGAAGTCAGGTACCCTCAGCTGATAACATTTTACCCCCAACAGGTAAGTAAATCAAGGGAGGTAGTCTTCGAAGGAAGAAGCTATGCAAAAACAAAAAAAGAAAAAAAGAGAATAAAATAAAAAAAGAAAAAAAGAAAAAAAAAAGAAGAATAAAAAAAGAATAATAATAAAAAATGGGGAAGGTAGAAAATGAAAATTCATCCCAATCCCCAGCAAGTATTCGAGGTAAGACATTTTCAAGTCTTAAAGATATTTTGGGTTCATCCGCCCTCAAATAGGATATGTTGGGTTCATCCTCCCTCAAATAGGATCTGTTGGGTTCATCCGCCCTCAAATAGGATCTGTCGGGTTCATCCGCCCTCAAATAGGATATGTCGGGTTCATCCGCCCTCAAATAGGATCTGTTGGGTTCATCCGCCCTCAAATAGGATATTGTCGGGTTCATCCGCCCTCAAATAGGATATGTTGGGTTCATCCGCCCTCAAATAGGATATGTTGGGTTCATCCGCCCTCAAATAGGATATGTTGGGTTCATCCGCCCTCAAATAGGATCTGTTGGGTTCATCCGCCCTCAAATAGGATATGTTGGGTTCATCCGCCCTCAAATAGGATATGTTGGGTTCATCCGCCCTCAAATAGGATATGTTGGGTTCATCCGCCCTCAAATAGGATCTGTCGGGTTCATCCGCCCTCAAATAGGATATGTCGGGTTCATCCGCCCTCAAATAGGATATGTCGGGTTCATCCGCCCTCAAATAGGATATGTTGGGTTAATCCGCCCTCAAATAGGATCTGTTGGGTTAATCCGCCCTCAAATAGGATCTGTCGGGTTCATCCGCCCTCAAATAGGATCTGTTGGGTTCATCCGCCCTCAAATAGGATATGTTGGGTTAATCCGCCCTCAAATAGGATATGTCGGGTTCATCCGCCCTCAAATAGGATCTGTCGGGTTCATCCGCCCTCAAATAGGATCTGTTGGGTTAATCCGCCCTCAAATAGGATCTGTTGGGTTCATCCGCCCTCAAATAGGATCTGTTGGGTTCATCCGCCCTCAAATAGGATATGTCGGGTTCATCCGCCCTCAAATAGGATATGTCGGGTTAATCCGCCCTCAAATAGGATCTGTCGGGTTAATCCGCCCTCAAATAGGATTTGTCGGGTTCATCCGCCCTCAAATAGGATATGTCGGGTTCATCCGCCCTCAAATAGGATATGTTGGGTTCATCCGCCCTCAAATAGGATTTGTCGGGTTCATCCGCCCTCAAATAGGATCTGTCGGGTTAATCCGCCCTCAAATAGGATCTGTTGGGTTCATCCGCCCTCAAATAGGATATGTCGGGTTCATCCGCCCTCAAATAGGATCTGTTGGGTTCATCCGCCCTCAAATAGGATATGTCGGGTTAATCCGCCCTCAAATAGGATCTGTCGGGTTAATCCGCCCTCAAATAGGATCTGTCGGGTTCATCCGCCCTCAAATAGGATCTGTTGGGTTCATCCGCCCTCAAATAGGATATGTCGGGTTCATCCGCCCTCAAATAGGATATGTTGGGTTCATCCGCCCTCAAATAGGATATGTTGGTTTCAGTCTTTACTTTTAAGTGTTGAAGTTGGGAGCCCGCCCAGATAACAGAGGCATACATTCAGTCTTTTATTTTAAGTGTTGAAATTGGGAGCCCGCCCAGATAACAGAGGCATACATTCAGTCTTTTTATTTCAAGTGTTGAAATTGGGAGCCCGCCCAGATAATAGAGGCATACATTCCACGTCTTTACCCATAGGAGATGCATTTCCTCCTAAGTTTTAGTTTTACTCATAGGAGATGCATTTCCTCCTAGGTTTATTTAGTTTCACCCATAGGAGACGCATTTCCTCCTAGGTTTGTTTCAAGTTTCACCCATAGGAGATGCATTTCCTCCTAAGTTCAGTTTTACCATAGGAGACGCACTTCCTAAGTTCAGTTCTACCAATAGGAGACGCACTTCCTAAGTTCAGTTCTACCAATAGGAGACGCACTTCCTAAAGTTTATATGTTTCACCATAGGAGACGCACTTCCTAAGTTTTAGTTTCACCAATAGGAGACGCACTTCCTAAGATATGTTTCACCATAGGAGACGCACTTCCTAAAGTTCAGTTTCACCATAGGAGACGCACTTCCTAAGTCAGTTTCACCATAGGAGACGCACTTCCTAAAGTTCAGTTTCACCATAGGAGACGCACTTCCTAAAGCAGGTTTCACCAATAGGAGGCGCACTTCCTAAGTGAGTTTCACCATAGGAGACGCACTTCCTAAGTTCATTTCACCCATAGGAGACGCACTTCCTAAGTTCAGTTCTACCAATAGGAGACGCACTTCCTAAGTTTATTGTACCCATAGGAGACGCACTTCCTAAGTTTATTGTACCCACAGGAAACGCACTTCCTCAAAGTTAAGTTTTACCCATAGGAGATGCATTTCCTCCTAAGTTGTTTTTGAAGAAAAATAAAAAATGACCTAGTCTGATGAACCTTCTCATAGGATCAAAATCTTAGTCTGATGAATTTTTCTCCTAAGGTAGAGACCTAGTCTGACGAACCTTCTCCTAGGATCAAAATCTTAGTCTGACGAATCTTTCTCCTAAGATAACAAAAAGAAAAGACCTAGTCTGATGAACCTTCTCCTAGGATCAAAATCTTAGTCTGATGAATTTTTCTCCTAAGATAACAAAAAGAAAAGACCTAGTCTGATGAACCTTCTCCTAGGATCAAAATCTTAGTCTGACGAATCTTTCTCCTAAGATAACAAAAAGAAAAGACCTAGTCTGATGAACCTTCTCCTAGGATCAAAATCTTAGTCTGATGAATTTTTCTCCTAAGATAACAAAAAGAAAAGACCTAGTCTGATGAACCTTCTCCTAGGATCAAAATCTTAGTCTGATGAATCTTTCTCCTAAGATAACCAAAAAAACAAAATGACCTAGTCTGATGAACCTTCTCCTAGGATCAAAATCTTAGTCCGATGAATTTTTCTCCTGAGATAGAGACCTAGTCTGACGAACCTTCTCCTAGGATCAAAATCTTAGTCTGATGAATCTTTCTCCTAAGATAACCAAAAAACAAAAATGACCTAGTCTGACGAACCTTCTCCTAGGATCAAAATCTTAGTCTGATGAATCTTTCTCCTAAGATAACCAAAAAAACAAAATGACCTAGTCTGATGAACCTTCTCCTAGGATCAAAATCTTAGTCCGATGAATTTTTCTCCTGAGATAGAGACCTAGTCTGACGAACCTTCTCCTAGGATCAAAATCTTAGTCCGATGAATCTTTCTCCTAAGATGCTAAAAAAAAACATTTTGAAAAAAAAAGAGTCATTTTCCTAAAGCCAGGCGCCCACCTGTCTAACGAGAGGAATACATTTCAGTCCTTACATTTCAAGCATTGAAGTTAGGCGCCCACCTGCATAACAAGGGAATACATCCTAATCTAGTGTTTAGTTCACTCTCAGCACTGCACCAGTAGTATCAGTGGGCTACGATTTTGCTAACGACTCACAAACCTTCCCAGTGCAAACTGGGTTAGGAAATTTTGTTTGTTTTGTTTGTTTTGATTGTCAGGGGCCTGCCTGTAGAGCAGAAGATTGTTATATGTCAAAGATTGAAGAAGTTAGGGGTCCGCCTGTAGAACAGCGGGATCGTTCAAAGTCAAGCCGTAACCCATTGGAAGGCAGAAAGCCACAACAAAAATCCCCAGCACTCAATCCAAGATAGAAGCAACAAGAATCTCGCCCCAAGAATGCGAGTCAACAGTCTGAGAGGGTCAACAAAAGCTAGTCACAAAAACAAAAAGAAAAACAAGAAGAAAAGAAAAAGAGAAAAATGAATGAATCCGAAGCACGGATGTGGAGAACAAATGTGATCTGCTCAAGAACTAGCGCCTACAACTAGCAAGTATCAAGGTTCAAATCCAAAGTCTGTATGAAGCACCATTCAAGACTCAAGACCAAGTTTCAGAAGACTTAAAGATAGGAATCCTTGTAACTAGTAGCTGATAGGCTTAGTTAGTCTTTTTCAGTTTTCATTTTTGTTGTAATGACAGGACCGCGGACCGGAACCTCAACGGAACGGCACCTCGATCGGCTCTTCACCTCGGTACACTCTATCATCTCTCTCATTCCCGAACTACACGTGGCCTGATTCCTGTATAACCAAGGATATGTAGGCAGCTCAGATACCAGGGCTCGGTCACATTCACTTCCTTTCCTTAAGTGTAGTCCGTCCAAGTAATGGTCGGGTCAAAAACACGGCTAGTCGTTCTTTGTCGGAAAACTCTTCGTGTTTCCAGTCAAAGAGGGGCAGCTGTAAGCACGTGATTTTTGACCCTCCCCGGGAATTTTTACGTTCTTAGCTTAAATATTTAATTTAGGACTAATATAGCTATTTTGACTATTTTTACTTTATTTCGTGGCAAAAAGAAAATTTCAAAAAATATATATATAAATTTTAGTTTATGTATCTCTCATAAACTTGAAAAAATTGTACTTTATTTTGGTACTTTATATAAATTCGAAAATTACACAAAAAATATAGTTCTATTAATGTTTGCAGTCATTATAATTTTGAAAAATACAAAAATATTACTTCACATTTTTGTCTTTATTAAAAAAAACGAAATTACAAAAATAGTTTTATTAATATAGTCATTTTAATTTGGAAAAAATACAAAAATATTACCCCATATTTTATCTTAATATTTAAAAACGAAAATTACAAAAATAGTTTTATTAATATTTTGTAGCTATTTTTTAAATCCTTAAAAAATATTTAAAAAGATATAGTTTTGTTAAATACTAGTCTTATTTTGGTAGTTATTTTGCTTATATAGGACTAGTTAAGCAACGTCGTTTTCTATTTCTCGGGTCCGAGCAAAAGAATAATATTCGGGTTCAAACTACCCGGTTTTAGGCCTAATTTTCGGACCTAGCCCATAATAAACCGTGTCCAGGACACGTGGGGAACCCCACCACGCGTGGGGGACATATGCCTCGAACCCCACCACGCGTGGGGCTCATTTTCATGGGCATTGTATTACAAAAACACGGACAAACACGTTTGAGGGAGGGGGACTTTGGAATTTTTTTGAAGAAAGAAGACTACTGTTCATCGTCTTCTTCTTCTTAAAAAGAGGAAGAAGAAGCCCTAGCAGCTCCCTCCGTCAACAACCACACAGCCCTCCGTTCATCTCCCCGTCAGCACCAAACAGACCCCAAACCATCGTCAACCTTCCAGCTGCCCAAACGACCCCATAACCCTCGCTGCTTCACTCGTCAAAAACCAGTCACGACCCAACGACGCCGGAACCACCACGTCCGAACCCACCTTAAGACCACCACCGGACCAACACCCCTACTGCCCAAAACCTCCGTCAACGACGCCCAGCTCCATCACACCCGTTGCAACCCAAAAACCAGTCGCGACGCCATTCCCTCACGTCCGAACGACCATCGCTTCCATCCTCCATTAAATCCGGCGAGTACTGCTGCTTCGCCTTCGTCGTCACTGCCCCCAGCTTCACCAGCCTCACGTCCGAAAACCACCAGTCTGTCACCTCCCCCATCGCCTAAAAACCACCTGAGGAACCAACAAAAACCACCACCAAACAGGCCCGTCAACCACTGCCCGCAACCCCACCGTCCAAACGCGACCACCACTGCTTCAGCTGATGTTATCGTTGTTCTTTCACTGTTGTCGTGCAGTCCGTTGAGGTCGTCTTTGTTCGTCGAGGTCCGGCGCGTCGAGTCCGTCCGTTGAAGTCGATGTTGAGGTTTGGTCCATGGCTCTATGCGTTTCTGTTTATTCAAGTTAGTAAGCCTCGATGTATTGGATTAAAGAAATTTTAAGTTCAATGTTTGAAGTTGCAATATATCAATTGATATGATAATTTTCTGCTTATGTTTCACCGTATGCATTTTAGTTCATTTTTGTGTTATGTTATTATTGTTTACTTGATGTCATTTGATTTAGTTGTATTAGTAGTCCCAAGATTAGTATTGTTATTATTTACGTTCAATGTGTTATGTTATTATTGTCTTAAGTTTATTTGGACAAAATTAGTATTAGTACCTGTTGTTGCTACGCCCGAAACACTCATTCGCTTAACTTCTTTTATCAAATCTTGACAAGTTATGAGATTGTAGTTGTGAAAAAGCCGTAAGGTTTAGCATTGTTAAAGGCGTAAAAATGGCATCCTTTTAAAAATATAAAAAAATAAAAATAATAATAAAATAAAAAAAACGGGACAAGCTTCGCCAAAAATAAAAAATGTATAGATTGTGGAGCCCTCGCAAAATATATTAAATACTTAGATTCCGGGACGGGCCGTTTAGTAAATTTCACGGCCCCACCCAAAATAATAATGCGCTAGTTGCTTTAGGCGCGCCTTTAATAATGTTATCTCCTTAAACTCGGGTGCACATTTATGTGACCCAAATCCAAATCTCAACGAAATCGAAATGTGTCTTTAATCACGGGTACATTGACTGTGACGTGGTATGAGATGCATTTCCATGACGTTGCAAATTCCTTTTAAAAAATAAGAATGAGATGAGCCTCGCCGAATAACAACACAAATTGCGGGGCCCTCAGTAAATACTTGTTTAAAATTACTTAGAATTCAGGAGGGTCGTTTAGCGAATTTCACGGCCTCCGCAAAATAATAACGCGATAGTCTCTTTAGGCGCGTGTTTAATAATTTACTTTCTTAAGCTCGGGTGTGCATTTCATGCGACCCAAATCCAAATCTCAAAACATCAAATAAAATGCGTTCCGGATTGTGGGTGCATTTCATGTGACGCAGTCCAAAGACGTGTTTTAAGCGATGTTCACATTCTTGTAAAAACAATAATAATAAAGCGGTTAAAAGTTAAAATTTGCACATAAGTTCATACTTGTATAAAATCAGATAATCAAGCCGAATATAACAATTGAGCGACCGTGCTAGAACCACGGAACTCGGGAATGCCTAACACCTTCTCCCGGGTTAACAGAATTCCTTATCCGGATTTCTGGTACGCAGACTGTAATATAGAGTCATTCTTTTCCTCGATTCGGGATTAAAATTGGTGACTTGGGACACCCTAAATCTCCCAAGTGGCGACTCTGAAATAATTAAACCAATCCCGTTTCAGTTGTCCTTTAATTGGAAAAAACTCCCCTGCGCCCCTCGGGTGCGGAAAAAGGAGGTGTGACAGCTCTGGCGACTCTGCTGGGGACTATACCCAGAACCACTGGTTCAGGGTTAAGAATTCGAGCTTAAAATAATTGTTATTATTTGGCTTTATCTATTATCTGATTTTTACATGTTTGAGCCTAATGTGTTAAATGCTGCTTTTACCGCTTTAATATTATTTGAACTGTATATAAACTGTGCCGAAACCCATATCCTTTCTGAGTCTTCTAAATCATGAAGAAGGGTGTACTTCGTACGACTTCTTTTCTGTATAGTGTCAAATCCCAATTTAGAACGAGGTTCGGACAAGTTGCTAAGCCGGTGAAGCTTCTGTATTCCCGGTACGCTGCCCCCCTCGGCTTGAGTTGTCCGCTCGGGTAAGCCAGGTCTAGAACAAACACCCAGGTCTGAACCTAGTATAACAAAGCCACATGCCGGATCCCTAGTAGGAACGTTTATTTGCATCATGTGCATTTGACTTAGGGGACTCAACACAGGGGTTGGGTCCGTCTAGGACAAGCAACCTGAAAATAATAGACCAGCTTTTGGCATCCTATGTGCTACATGTTGTATTTAGTCAAGGGCGAATGGGTCATTTGGTCATTTCCAGCATGATGTTATTTTAATCAAAGCATGGGGAACATTTGTGGAATCCAAGAAGCCTTGGAATTCCCTATGTCCCCCACGCTTGCTTTTTGGGAAAGCACATGGGGAACATTTGTGGAATCCAAGAAGTCTTGGAATTCCCATATGTCCCCCACGCTTCATATGTTGGGAAAAGCGCATGGGGAGCATTTGCGGAATCCAAGAAGTCTTGGAAATCATTATGTCTCCCATGCCACATTTTTGAAAGAAATAATAAATATAAAAAAATAAAAATACAAATAAAAACAAAGCATGAAAATTCAAAAAAGATTTTGTATGTTGTCATCATTTTCCACATATAAGAAAATCGTGAAAAAAGGAGAAAATAACAGCATAGAAGTCCGAGTAGAGTCGAAACTCTGCCGAAATTTTGAAAATGAAAAAATGTCTTGTTAGTTTGTTATATTAAAAGCAAAGGAAAAATAAAAAAGGTCATCATCGTTCTGTCTGGTTTTTTTTAAAATATTAAAGAAAATAGTTTGTTTTGCCATTAAATGAAAATGAAAAAGAGTTTGTTTTTTTAAAAAAAATGTTTTATTTTATTTTATTTTGTTTGTCTATGAAAATGCCAGAAATAAAAATAAAAAGAGTCCGGCGTTGAATGTGATTTTATTATTTGTTCCAAAAATAAGTATATATATAATCCAAAAAAAATTCAAAAGAAAGTTCAAAATTCAAAAAGATAAAATAGATAAATAAAAATCCGAAAATATTTTAATTCTTCTTTAGGAAATTCAGAAAAAAAAACATTTTAGAAGCATTTCTTTTATTAAAGGTAAAATTCCAAAAAATATTTTCTTCTTCTTCTTTAGAAAAAAAAAAAGCAAACGAAAATTCAAAAATATATATCTTAGAAGTCTTTTCTTTAAAAAAGAAAATCAATCAAAAAAAATAATACTTCCTTTCTTCTTTTAAAGTAATTCCTTCGCACATTCAAAAAAAAAGAAGTTAGTTCATCTATTTATTCCTGATTGCCCGAACTACGCGGGTTTGATTCTCACCGGATGTGAGATACGTAAGCAACTCTCATCGGGTCCAACCCCACCTTCTCAAAAAAAAAAAAAAGAAGAAGGAATGTTTTATGTTTTTCGTTAATTTGTTTGTTTGTTATGAATGAAAAATAATAGTCTATTTGATTGTTGTGGGAAAAATAATAAAAACAAAAAAAAATATAGAAAATGGAAAAGGGTCCTCTCAAAAATAGTTTATTCGACCGAACTACGCGGGTTTGATTCTCACCGGATGTGAGATACGTAGGCAACCCTCATCGGGTCCAACCCCACCTTCTCAAAAAAGAAGGAATGTTTTATGTTTTTCGTTAATTTGTTTGTTTGTTATGAATGAAAAATAATAGTCTATTTGATTGTTGTGAAAAAAGAATAATAATAAAAAAAATAGAAATGGAAAAGGGTCTTCTCAACAATAGCTTATTTGCCCGAACTACGCGGGTTTGATTATCACAGGATGTGAGATACGTAGGCAACCCTCATCGGGTCCAACCCCCATTTTGCTAAAAAAGCCAAAAATAAATAAATAACAAAAATATATGTCAAATTTTAATTTTTGGTGATGTTGTTTTGTCATAAATAGCCGAATGTTCCCGAAAGGGACGCCGGAAGGCTGACTTTGCATAAACAGCCACCTTTGGGTCATTTTTTAAGACTTGGTCCAGTTGACCCCCACAGCCTAAAAATCTTCGTCCCTGAGACGTTGAAAGGCCGTGTTTGCAATATTGACTTTTCTAATTTGAAGAACGATAAAAAAGAGTTATAAATAAGTCAGGTGATGTTGTTTTGTCATAAATAGCCTAATGTTCCCGAAAGGGACGCCGGAAGGCTGACTTGGCATAAATAGCCACCTTTGGGTCATTTTGAGATATGGACCCACACAGCCTTAAAAATCTTCGTTCCCGAGGCGCTGAAGGGCCGTGTTTGCAACACCAGGTTTTTTGTAATTTTGAAAAGAAAAAAAAACAAAGAGTCAGCGGTCAGGTGAATACCGTTTGATTTTTGTCATCATAAGCCGAGCCAGCTTCGGCCGCGTCTTAAAACCGTTCTTGCCGAAATAGCCTTAGAGTATCTTTCAGTTGTCGAAAGGTTATTTTCGTAAAAGAACGAACAAGTTTGTAAAGTGTCATAAAATAATCCTCCCCGGCCTCAAAATTTATATGAAATTTGGAAGGGGCCACATTTGCAAAAAATAACCGTCCGGTTGCATTTGGCAAACGGGGAAAGGAATTATCCGTTCGTTTTTGAGTTTGTAATTGTTGATTAGAGTATGCGAATTATTTTGATTTTCGGGTCCGTTTGTTGTCTCTTGTCAAAAGTCTGTTTTTGCAATCAAGTTTGTTTTAATTTGAAAATTGGAAATTCCAAAAAAAAATGTGTGTGTTTATTATTGTTTATCTTTTATTGGTCCGAACTACGCAAGGTCTGATTCATGCGGGGTCATGATACGTAGGCAATCTCCATAAGATTCGACCACACACACAAAAAAAATGATAAAAAAGAGAAAAAAAAGAAAAAGAAAAACAAAGGTAAAAAATAAAAATAAATAAATATATATATATTGATAATAATAAGGACCGACTGAGTCCATTCTAACATATTTGGTTTTGAATTGTGAAGAAAGTTGAGGTGGTTGGTTTGTGCCTCAAAGAAAATGACAACTAACGTCGAAGCTGTTACAAGTGCTCCAGAGACTCAGAGTGGGAAGGTTCCTCGTCATGAGTCACAATTTGCGACACAACAAGAGCAGTACCACTCTCCTGAGTACCACTCGTACTCGTTTGATCTTGCTGCAAAAACTGAGAAGCCTGCCCGAAAGATGGTACAGGAAGAAATGACCCGAAGAGTGAAAAGCTTAGAACAATGGTTGGAGAACATGCAAGGGTTGGCAGGCCAAAAGAGTGTTGCCTTCAAAGATCTATGTATATTCCCCGATGTCCACTTGCCGCCTGGTTTCAAGACTCCAAAATTTGAAAAGTACGATGGACATGGAGATCCCATAGCCCACCTGAAAAGGTATTGCAATCAACTGAGAGGGGCAGGAAGAAATGAAAAATTGTTGATGGCTTATTTTGTGGAAAGCCTTACGGGAGTAGCCTCCGAATGGTTTATGGATCAAGACACGTCTCGCTGGTATGTCTGGGATGACATGGCACAGGCCTTTGTCAGACAGTTCCAATACAACATCGACATTCCCCCAGACCGCATTTCCCTTTCAAACCTGAAGAAGAAACCAAGTGAAAGTTTCAGGGAATATGCCATAAAATGGAGAGAGCAAGCAGCTCGAGTTAAGCCACCCATGGATGACCACGAGCTAATTACTGTCTTCCTTCAAGCGCAAGAGCCAGATTACTTTCAAAACATGGTGTCCGCAGTTGGCAAAACCTTCTCGGAAGCAATCAAAATTGGAGAAATGGTAGAGAATGGTCTTAAGACAGGCAAAATTATAAGTCAAGCTGTTCTTAAAGCCGCAACTCAGGCTGTCCGGGTTGAGTCAGATAATCTTAGCGACACAAATGAGGAGATTGAAGAAATCATGATGACATCAGGGTCTAGAAGAGGTCCCAGGAGAACATCTCGAAGGTATGAGCAGCCTCCTCAGGTTTTCTATGGCTCCCCTGAGCAGTACTGTCCACCTCAGGACGCTCAATACTCTGTCGCTCCACCTCAGTATGTTGTCCAGCCACCAAAACACCCCAGGAGGCGAGCACGAGTATCACAAAATCTCCAGAAGTCTCCACAAAATTTTCAGGTGCCCTATAACCCACAGCCAAGCCAGTGGTATAAAGGGGAACAAAGGTTGAAAGATAATTTTACACCAATAGGAGAGTCCTATGAAAGCTTATTTGAGAAATTAAAGAATCATGACATGATTGCACCTATTCCTCCAAATCGTGTGGACCCACGTGCAAGAAGCTTTGACCCTTCTAAAAGGTGTGAATACCATTCCAATGTCCAGGGGCACAATGTTGAAAGCTGTCGGGATTTGAAAAGAGAAATAGAAAGAATGATCCAAGAAGGGCGGATTGTGATCAATAACAGTGACATGGAGCACTCGAACCCTATCGAGAACTTGTTGACAGAGGGTGACGATGTTGAAGCGGGTAATGGTCTTGGCAGTATTGATGCAAAGCTCAGTGGCTAAGATGCCAATTTTTTGGGGAGGACGCTTCGTTCCTTGGTCAGCAAGAGAGAAGCTTGTGGTGGCTTATTTTGTGGTCATTTCTGTTGTTCGGATTATTAAGGTCGTAATTGGGATTTTGTCATGTGTCAAACCTTCTTATCTTTCCATTTTGTCATAGCAGTTTGTTTAGATTTTGTCCAGTTTGTGTTAGGATTTTATTCTGGTTGTTTTGTTTGTTTTATTATTCAAACCATTTCGCCGGTAGTCTAATACAAAGTCGGTCTTTTGTTAGTTCCAATCGTCTTTTGTTTAGTCCTTTTATCATTTCATTCAATGCCGATTCTAGGGACATGACATGCGCACACACTTTGGGCCTAGTCTTTAAAGTTAATCATAAAACCCTGGAAAGGCGATCAGACCATTTAAAGAAAATAAGGACGGTTTGAGATTATTCAGAGCCCGAGTCATGTGGAACTGGGGCAAGTTAAGCACAAAGAAAACCGTTAAAAGCAAGATTCGCCAATTTGGCATGAGGGCCGGTCATGATAATGAGAGTGTCGCCCAACGGTGCTTAGAAATGACAAAGGAAAAATAAAATGTTTAACACAATTGTCAAGTCCAGCACCATCAGAAGAGACTACAAATTTAAAGTGTGTTGTTTGCACTTGGCATGTTTTGAAGACTGAAATGACGAAGGCATTTTGTTCTACTACCTAAACACTTTATCCTTCGTTACCCCCTTTGACCCTTATTTATCTTTCTTTCATACCCCTTGTTCGGAATCAGTAACAACGAAAAAAAGAGAGAAAGAAAGAAAACAACAACGAAAAAAAAGAGAAAAAAAAAGAAAAGAAAAGAAAAGAAAATTGATAACAAAGAAAAAAAAAGAGAATCAAATGAAAAAGAGGAATTGGGAACTACGTTTGACCTGATTCCTCAAAGAGGATACGTAGGCGCTTCATGGCTCGGTCATAGTTTTGAAAAATGAAAAAAAAACAATTAAAATATCCCCAAGCAAGAAACTGGGGCAGATGTTGCGTTTGTTGTAAATAAATCTAATTCTGAAGGTTGTAACTAATAACCCAAATTAATGTATTTTTGAGCCTTTCATACCCTTTTTCTAGCCTATCCAAAACCCACATTACGGTCCAAAGAAAGACCTTCCGATCAGTCTTCAAAAGATGCCAAGTCAGACAAATAAGAGTCTTACCGGCGAACATAACATTCTGTTCCACAGCAGAAAGGACTCTGATCCCCAGCGGAAAGAGTCATACCGGCGACACTCCAAACCCCCATCTGGAGAGAGATATAAAACGAGAGAGTCTTATTGGTGAAAACCTTCACAGGCACCATAAGGCGATGAAAGCTGAGAGAAAAGCCAAAAATGAGAGAGACTTGATAGTGAAAACCCTTCGGGCACTGCAAGTCGAATAAGATTAAGATGGGGAATCACCAATTGAGGATCTTGAAAGATGATTGACGGCAGAGGATAGGCCACATACGCATGTCATGGCCATTAGAGTCGGTATCTGCGTTTGATAGGTTTTTATTTATAGTTTCTTTTGTAAAAGAGTCATCGTTTCCTTTGTCTTTTATTTTGTTTCTGTTATCTTTCTCCTTTCATAAAAAATTTCCCCAATAGAGTCTGTCCGGTCAGAACAAGTATGAAATGACTTCAAAATATGCCATCAGCTTTCCAAGATGAGATCTGACTAGTATATCCGAATGGTATAGTCAGCAAGGAACAAGCGCGAGGTCAGTGTCAAAAAAGATATCCCCAGCAAAGGGAATTGACAAAAGGATTGACGAGCATCAAGAGGGATATCCTTGCCAAAACCAAGGTTATAAACCTCAAAGACAAGGCCCGTGAACAAAGCAAGGAGAGCAGTGAGCATGATTTGGCGAAATCCATACTAGACTAAAAGGTCGGGGAAATGCCAGTTTCCAAGCTATGCCACAAAAGAAGAGGGATATCCCCCAGCAGGAAGGGATTATCCCCAGCACATAATATCATCCCCAACAAGTTGTGCAACGCAAAGCAAGGAAGGAAAAAAAAGGGGAAAGCCATCCCAATAGGAGTATCACAGCCAACCACCATGTTTTAAACTAACAAATTTTGTTTGATTTGAAACAGGTAAAGGAAATGGCATTGATGCAGAAACGCATGCCACAAGGGATATTATCAAACTGGGGCAGAAAATTTTCCTTTCATTTAGAAAATTTTCTGGAAGTCAGGTACCCTCAGCTGATAACATTTTACCCCCAACAGGTAAGTAAATCAAGGGAGGTAGTCTTCGAAGGAAGAAGCTATGCAAAAACAAAAAAAGAAAAAAAGAGAATAAAAAAAAAAAAAAGAAAAAAAAAAGAAGAATAAAAAAAGAATAATAATAAAAAATGGGGAAGGTAGAAAATGAAAATTCATCCCAATCCCCAGCAAGTATTCGAGGTAAGACATTTTCAAGTCTTAAAGATATTTTGGGTTCATCCGCCCTCAAATAGGATATGTTGGGTTCATCCTCCCTCAAATAGGATCTGTTGGGTTCATCCGCCCTCAAATAGGATCTGTCGGGTTCATCCGCCCTCAAATAGGATATGTCGGGTTCATCCGCCCTCAAATAGGATCTGTTGGGTTCATCCGCCCTCAAATAGGATATGTCGGGTTCATCCGCCCTCAAATAGGATATGTTGGGTTCATCCGCCCTCAAATAGGATATGTTGGGTTCATCCGCCCTCAAATAGGATATGTTGGGTTCATCCGCCCTCAAATAGGATCTGTTGGGTTCATCCGCCCTCAAATAGGATATGTTGGGTTCATCCGCCCTCAAATAGGATATGTCGGGTTCATCCGCCCTCAAATAGGATATGTTGGGTTCATCCGCCCTCAAATAGGATCTGTCGGGTTCATCCGCCCTCAAATAGGATATGTCGGGTTCATCCGCCCTCAAATAGGATATGTCGGGTTCATCCGCCCTCAAATAGGATATGTTGGGTTAATCCGCCCTCAAATAGGATCTGTTGGGTTAATCCGCCCTCAAATAGGATCTGTCGGGTTCATCCGCCCTCAAATAGGATCTGTTGGGTTCATCCGCCCTCAAATAGGATATGTTGGGTTAATCTGCCCTCAAATAGGATATGTCGGGTTCATCCGCCCTCAAATAGGATCTGTCGGGTTCATCCGCCCTCAAATAGGATCTGTTGGGTTAATCCGCCCTCAAATAGGATATGTTGGGTTCATCCGCCCTCAAATAGGATCTGTTGGGTTCATCCGCCCTCAAATAGGATATGTCGGGTTCATCCGCCCTCAAATAGGATATGTCGGGTTAATCCGCCCTCAAATAGGATCTGTCGGGTTAATCCGCCCTCAAATAGGATATGTCGGGTTCATCCGCCCTCAAATAGGATATGTCGGGTTCATCCGCCCTCAAATAGGATATGTTGGGTTCATCCGCCCTCAAATAGGATATGTTGGGTTCATCCGCCCTCAAATAGGATATGTCGGGTTCATCCGCCCTCAAATAGGATCTGTCGGGTTAATCCGCCCTCAAATAGGATCTGTTGGGTTCATCCGCCCTCAAATAGGATATGTCGGGTTCATCCGCCCTCAAATAGGATCTGTTGGGTTCATCCGCCCTCAAATAGGATATGTCGGGTTAATCCGCCCTCAAATAGGATCTGTCGGGTTAATCCGCCCTCAAATAGGATCTGTCGGGTTAATCCGCCCTCAAATAGGATCTGTCGGGTTCATCCGCCCTCAAATAGGATCTGTTGGGTTAATCCGCCCTCAAAAAGGATATGTCGGGTTAATCCGCCCTCAAATAGGATATGTCGGGTTAATCCGCCCTCAAATAGGATATGTCGGGTTAATCCGCCCTCAAATAGGATCTGTCGGGTTCATCCGCCCTCAAATAGGATATGTCGGGTTCATCCGCCCTCAAATAGGATATGTTGGGTTCATCCGCCCTCAAATAGGATATGTTGGGTTCATCCGCCCTCAAATAGGATCTGTCGGGTTCATCCGCCCTCAAATAGGATCTGTCGGGTTAATCCGCCCTCAAATAGGATCTGTTGGGTTCATCCGCCTTCAAATAGGATATGTCGGGTTCATCCGCCCTCAAATAGGATCTGTTGGGTTCATCCGCCCTAAAATAGGATATGTCGGGTTAATCCGCCCTCAAATAGGATCTGTCGGGTTAATCCGCCCTCAAATAGGATCTGTCGGGTTCATCCGCCCTCAAATAGGATCTGTTGGGTTCATCCGCCCTCAAATAGGATATGTCGGGTTCATCCGCCCTCAAATAGGATATGTTGGGTTCATCCGCCCTCAAATAGGATATGTTGGTTTCAGTCTTTACTTTTAAGTGTTGAAGTTGGGAGCCCGCCCAGATAACAGAGGCATACATTCAGTCTTTTATTTTAAGTGTTGAAATTGGGAGCCCGCCCAGATAACAGAGGCATACATTCAGTCTTTTTATTTCAAGTGTTGAAATTGGGAGCCCGCCCAGATAATAGAGGCATACATTCCACGTCTTTACCCATAGGAGATGCATTTCCTCCTAAGTTTTAGTTTTACCCATAGGAGATGCATTTCCTCCTAGGTTTGTTTAGTTTCACCCATAGGAGACGCATTTCCTCCTAGGTTTGTTTCAGTTTCACCCATAGGAGATGCATTTCCTCCTAAGTTCAGTTTTACCATAGGAGACGCACTTCCTAAGTTCAGTTCTACCAATAGGAGACGCACTTCCTAAGTTCAGTTCTACCAATAGGAGACGCACTTCCTAAAGTTTATATGTTTCACCATAGGAGACGCACTTCCTAAGTTTCAGTTTCACCAATAGGAGACGCACTTCCTAAGATATGTTTCACCATAGGAGACGCACTTCCTAAAGTTCAGTTTCACCATAGGAGACGCACTTCCTAAGTTCATTTCACCCATAGGAGACGCACTTCCTAAGATATGTTTCACCATAGGAGACGCACTTCCTAAAGTAGGTTTCACCAATAGGAGGCGCACTTCCTATGTGAGTTTCACCATAGGAGACGCACTTCCTAAGTTCATTTCACCCATAGGAGACGCACTTCCTAAGTTCAGTTCTACCAATAGGAGACGCACTTCCTAAGTTTATTGTACCCATAGGAGACGCACTTCCTAAGTTTATTGTACCCACAGGAAACGCACTTCCTCAAAGTTAAGTTTTACCCATAGGAGATGCATTTCCTCCTAAGTTGTTTTTGAAGAAAAATAAAAAATGACCTAGTCTGATGAACCTTCTCCTAGGATCAAAATCTTAGTCTGATGAATTTTTCTCCTAAGGTAGAGACCTAGTCTGACGAACCTTCTCCTAGGATCAAAATCTTAGTCTGACGAATCTTTCTCCTAAGATAACAAAAAGAAAAGACCTAGTCTGATGAACCTTCTCCTAGGATCAAAATCTTAGTCTGATGAATTTTTCTCCTAAGATAACAAAAAGAAAAGACCTAGTCTGATGAACCTTCTCCTAGGATCAAAATCTTAGTCTGATGAATCTTTCTCCTAAGATAACCAAAAAAACAAAATGACCTAGTCTGATGAACCTTCTCCTAGGATCAAAATCTTAGTCCGATGAATTTTTCTCCTGAGATAGAGACCTAGTCTGACGAACCTTCTCCTAGGATCAAAATCTTAGTCTGATGAATCTTTCTCCTAAGATAACCAAAAAACAAAAATGACCTAGTCTGATGAACCTTCTCCTAGGATCAAAATCTTAGTCTGATGAATCTTTCTCCTAAGATAACCAAAAAAACAAAATGACCTAGTCTGATGAACCTTCTCCTAGGATCAAAATCTTAGTCCGATGAATTTTTCTCCTGAGATAGAGACCTAGTCTGACGAACCTTCTCCTAGGATCAAAATCTTAGTCCGATGAATCTTTCTCCTAAGATGCTAAAAAAAAACATTTTGAAAAAAAAGAGTCATTTTCCTAAAGCCAGGCGCCCACCTGTATAACGAGAGGAATACATTTCAGTCCTTACATTTCAAGCATTGAAGTTAGGCGCCCACCTGCATAACAAGGGAATACATCCTAATCTAGTGTTTAGTTCACTCTCAGCACTGCACCAGTAGTATCAGTGGGCTACGATTTTGCTAACGACTCACAAACCTTCCCAGTGCAAACTGGGTTAGGAAATTTTGTTTGTTTTGTTTGTTTTGATTGTCAGGGGCCTGCCTGTAGAGCAGAAGATTGTTATATGTCAAAGATTGAAGAAGTTAGGGGTCCGCCTGTAGAACAGCGGGATCGTTCAAAGTCAAGCCGTAACCCATTGGAAGGCAGAAAGCCACAACAAAAATCCCCAGCACTCAATCCAAGATAGAAGCAACAAGAATCTCGCCCCAAGAATGCGAGTCAACAGTCTGAGAGGGTCAACAAAAGCTAGTCACAAAAACAAAAAGAAAAACAAGAAGAAAAGAAAAAGAGAAAAATGAATGAATCCGAAGCACGGATGTGGAGAACAAATGTGATCTGCTCAAGAACTAGCGCCTACAACTAGCAAGTATCAAGGTTCAAATCCAAAGTCTGTATGAAGCACCATTCAAGACTCAAGACCAAGTTTCAGAAGACTTAAAGATAGGAATCCTTGTAACTAGTAGCTGATAGGCTTAGTTAGTCTTTTTCAGTTTTCATTTTTGTTGTAATGACAGGACCGCGGACCGGAACCTCAACGGAACGGCACCTCGATCGGCTCTTCACCTCGGTACACTTCACTATCTCTCTCATTCCCGAACTACACGTGGCCTGATTCCTGTATAACCAAGGATATGTAGGCAGCTCAGATACCAGGGCTCGGTCACATTCCCTCCCTTTCCTTAAGTGTAGTCCGTCCAAGTAATGGTCGGGTCAAAAACACGTCTAGTCGTTCTTTGTCGGAAAACTCTTCGTGTTTCCAGTCAAAGAGGGGCAGCTGTAAGCACGTGATTTTTGACCCTCCCCGAGAATTTTCACATTTTTAGCGTGAATATGTGAAATTGGGTCTAGTATAGCTATTTTAACTATTTTACCTTATTTTGTTGCAAAAAGAAAAAATCACAAAATATATATATAAATTTTAGTTTATGTATTTCTCATAAACTTGAAAAATACAAAAAAATTGTACTTTATTTTGGTACTTTATATAAAATTCGAAAATTACAAAAAAAATATAGTTCTATTAATGTTTGCAGTCATTATAATTTTGAAAAATACAAAAATATTACTTCACATTTTTGTCTTTATTAAAAAAAACGAAATTACAAAAATAGTTTTATTAATATAGTCATTTTAATTTGGAAAAAATACAAAAATATTACCCCATATTTTATCTTAATATTTAAAAACGAAAATTACAAAAATAGTTTTATTAATATTTTGTAGCTATTTTTTAAATCCTTAAAAAATATTTAAAAAGATATAGTTTTGTTAAATACTAGTCTTATTTTTGTAGTTATTTTGCTTATATAGGACTAGTTAAGCAACGTCGTTTTCTATTTCTCGGGTCCGAGCAAAAGAATAATATTCGGGTTCAAACTACCCGATTTTAGGCCTAATTTTCGGACCTAGCCCATAATAAACCGTGTCCAGGACACGTGGGGAACCCCACCACGCGTGGGGGACATATGCCTCGAACCCCACCACGCGTGGGGCTCATTTTCATGGGCATTGTATTACAAAAACACGGACAAACACGTTTGAGGGAGGGGGACTTTGGAATTTTTTTGAAGAAAGAAGACTACTGTTCATCGTCTTCTTCTTCTTAAAAAGAGGAAGAAGAAGCCCTAGCAGCTCCCTCCGTCAACAACCACACAGCCCTCCGTTCATCTCCCCGTCACCACCAAACAGACCCCAAACCATCGTCAACCTCCCAGCTGCCCAAACGACCCCATAACCCTCGCTGCTTCACTTGTCAAAAACCAGTCACGACCCAACGACGCCGGAACCACCACGTCCGAACCCACCTTGAGACCACCACCGGACCAACACCCCTACTGCCCAAAACCTCCGTCAACGACGCCCAGCTCCATCACACCCGTTGCAACCCAAAAACCAGTCGCGACGCCATTCCCTCACGTCCAAACGACCATCGCTTCCATCCTCCATTAAATCCGGCGAGTACTGCTGCTTCGCCTTCGTCGTCACTGCCCCCAGCTTCACCAGCCTCACGTCCGAAAACCACCAGTCTGTCACCTCCCCCATCGCCTAAAAACCACCTGAGGAACCAACAAAAACCACCACCAAACAGGACCGTCAACCACTGCCCGCAACCCCACCGTCCAAACGCGACCACCACTGCTTCAGCTGATGTTATCGTTGTTCTTTCACTGTTGTCGTGCAGTCCGTTGAGGTCGTCTTTGTTCGTCGAGGTCCGGCGCGTCGAGTCCGTCCGTTGAAGTCGATGTTGAGGTTTGGTCCATGGCTCTATACATTTCTGTTTATTCAGGTTAGTAAGCCTCGATGTATTGGATTAAAGAAATTTTACGTTCAATGTTTGAAGTTGCAATATATCAATTGATATGATAATTTTCTGCTTATGTTTCACCGTATGCATTTTAGTTCATTTTTGTGTTATGTTATTATTGTTTACTTGATGTCATTTGATTTAGTTGTATTAGTAGTCCCAAGACAACTATTGTTATTATTTACGTTCAATGTGTTATGTTATTATTGTCTTAGTTTATTTGGACAAAATTAGTATTAGTACCTGTTGTTGCTACGCCCGAAACACTCATTCGCTTAACTTCTTTTATCAAATCTTGACAAGTTATGAGATTGTAGTTGTGAAAAAGCCGTAAGGTTTAGCATTGTTAAAGGCGTAAAAATGGCATCCTTTTAAAAATATAAAAAAATAAAAATAATAATAAAATAAAAAAAAACGGGACAAGCTTCGCCAAAAATAAAAAATGTATAGATTGTGGAGCCCTCACAAAATATATGTATTAAATACTTAGATTCCGGGACGGGCCGTTTAGTAAATTTCACGGCCCCACCCAAAATAATAATGCGCTAGTTGCTTTAGGCGCGCCTTTAATAATGTTATCTCCTTAAACTCGGGTGCACATTTATGTGACCCAAATCCAAATCTCAACGAAATCGAAATGTGTCTTTAATCACGGGTACATTGACTGTGACGTGGTATGAGATGCATTTCCATGACGTTGCAAATTCCTTTTAAAAAATAAGAATGAGATGAGCCTCGCCGAATAACAACACAAATTGCGGGGCCCTCAGTAAATACTTGTTTAAAATTACTTAGAATTCAGGAGGGTCGTTTAGCGAATTTCACGGCCTCCGCAAAATAATAACGCGATAGTCGGTGCATTTCATGTGACGCAGTCCAAAGACGTGTTTTAAGCGATGTTCACATTCTTGTAAAAACAATAATAATAAAGCGGTTAAAAGTTAGAATTTGCACATAAGTTCATACTTGTATAAAATCAGATAATCAAGCCAAATATAACAGTTGAGCGACCGTGCTAGAACCACGGAACTCGGGAATGCCTAACACCTTCTCCCGGGTTAACAGAATTCCTTATCCGGATTTCTGGTACGCAGACTGTAATATAGAGTCATTATTTTCCTCGATTCGGGATTAAAATTGGTGACTTGGGACATCCTAAATCTCCCAAGTGGCGACTCTGAAATAATTAAACCAATCCCGTTTCGGTTGTCCTTTAATTGGAAAAAAACTCCCCTGCGTCCCTCGGGTGCGGAAAAAGGAGGTGTGACAACCGGCAAAGTCCAAGAACTATCCGAGATGGGGTACACAACCCCTGCATCCAACCACTTGATAATCTCATTTTCACAACTTCTTGGATAGCCTCATTCAACCTCCTCTGTTGTTCTACGGAGGGCTTGGCATCTTCCTCAAGAATAATCTTGTGCATGCAAAAGGTGGGGCTTATCCCTCGAATATCAGTTAAAGTCCATCCTATTGCCTTCTTCTATTTTTGGAGCACCGCCAATATGGCATCTACCTGAATGTTACTAAGACAAGAGGAAAGAATAACTAGCAAAGTTGAACTAGGGCCTAAGAATTCATACCTAAAGTGTGGAGGCAATGGCTTCAACTCCAACACGGGAGGTTCCTTGATTGAGGGCTTTGTCGGTGGAGTCTTCCTTTTCTCAAGATCCAAAGAGAGCTTTTGAGGCTCATAAGAGTAAGAGCCCATTCCATGTAAAGCATTGACACACTCCACCCGACATTCATCCTCATTTACATCAAGATTCAATAATACCGCCTCTAGAGGGTCCTCCACATTGATCATTGCACTAATATCATCAACTATCACTACTGTGACAAGATCCAAGAAAGAGCACGCTTCAGTACTGTTGGGTTGCTTCATTGACTTGCATACATGAAAGACCACTTTTTCATTACCCACCCGGAATGTAAGTTCCCATGCTTCCACATCAACTAAGGCCTTCCCAGTTGTAAGGAAAGGTCCTCCCAATATGATCGGAACCTCGTAAGCTACCTCATAATCCAAGATCACAAAATCAACAGGAAAAATGAACTTACCTACCCGAACAAGAACATCATCTACAATACCAAGCAGCCTCTTCATAGTTCTATCTGCCATTTTCAACCTCACTGAAGTAGCCCTAGGTTTCCCAGTACCCAATATTTTGAACATAGAGTAAGGCATCAAATTGATACTTGCACCCAAATCGCACAATACCTTTGCAAAATTAGCGCTCCCAATGGTACACGGGATGGTGAAAGTGCCAGGATCTTCAAGCTTTAGAGCCATCGAGTGTACAATTGCACTTACTTGGTGAGTCATCTTGATGGTCTCACGGTCCATAGATCTCTTCTTAGTCACCAAGTCTTTCATGAACTTGGCGTAACCCGGCATTTTCTCAAGAGCTTCCACCAAAGGAACATTGATTGATAAGCACTTCATCATGTCAATAAATTTTCTAAATTGGTTCTCATTCTTTTGTTTCGCAAGACTTTAAAGGTAAGGTTGAGGAGGCCTTGTCAAGGGAGTCTTAGCCTTGGGCACTACCATTTTCGATATGTCTATCACATGTTCCCTAGACGGGTTCACATCTTCTTGGGTCTCCACCTTATCATCATGAACATCAATCCTCACTACCATATTTATATTCTTTTCTCTTACTTGCTCATCAACTAAAGTAACATCATCATTTTGCACTTGAATCTCATCACTCACAATTTCCTTTTGTTTGGAGGTATTCACATCACTACCTCGTCCGCTTCTAGTAATCACTGCCATAGCATGCCTGGTGTTGTTCCCACCCTTTGGGTTTACTACCATATCACTAGGTAGAGCCCCCTTAGGGCGAGTATTCAAAGACTGTGAAATCTGGCCAAGTTGAACTTCCAAATTCCGGATTGAAGTATTGTGGGATGTCAACTGGGCATTGGAGTCGGCGTTCTTCTTCATCATTTGTTCAAACATCACCTCGATCCTTCCCATCTCATTATTTGACGAGCTAGGACCTTGGGACGGAAATGGAGGTGGGTTGTTTGGTTGTTGATATATCGGAGGCCTTTGAAAGCCTTGCCCCCGATTCCCTTGATTGCCATTGTTCCAACCCCCTTGGTTGTTGTTTCCTCCCCAATTGTTGTTGTTGCCACTCCAGTTACCCTGATTGTTCTAGTTGCCCCAATTTTGATTGTTGTTCCCCTAGTTGCTATTGCCTTGTTGGTTTTGATTCCCCCAATTTACTTGGGATCTCCATTGTTGTTGTTGATTAGGAGCATTTCCCCTTTGTCCTTGATAATTGTTCACATATTGCACTTCTTCATTTTGCTTACCATAGCCCTCATCTTGATTGAATTCACCACTACCTTGGTCATATTGATCCGGACTACCTTGACCTCTTTGTCGCCTCTTATTGACCAACATGTTGACACCTTCCACAACATTTACTTGTCTAGAAGCTTGAACCTGTTATAATTGAGCTTTCGCTAATTGGTTCATTGTGGTAGTTAACTCTGCTATTGCTTGACCATGATCATGGAGCTCTTTGTGCAAGTAAATGACAGTGGGGTCACCCTGTGGGACATTGGCTCGACTTTGCCAAGCTGAGGAAGTATCTGTCATCTCATCCAATATCTCACACGTTTGATCATAAGGTGTGTTCATAAAATTTCCCCCTGCTAGGTGGTTCACTACACACTGATTAGTTGTGTTAATGCCACGGTAGAATGTCTGTTGAATCATTGCTTCGGTCATGTCATTGTTCGGACATTCTTTCACCATTGTCCGATATCTCTCCCAGATCTCATGAAGTGGTTCATTAGGCTCCTATTTGAAGGCCAAGATCTCATCTCTCAAAGTTTCCACATGCCCTGGCGAGAAAAACTTTGCTATAAACTTGTCCGCCAACTCATCCCAAGTAGTGATAGAATGGTTGGGAAGCCTTTCAAGTGAGTCCAAAGCTTTCCCTCTAAGTGAAAAAGGGAACAATCTCAACCGAAGTGCATCCTCTGACACATTTGTTTGCTTGCTTCCCTAACAGGTATCCACGAAGCCTTTAAGATGTTTGTAAGCATTCTGATAGGGAGCACCTGTGAAATACCCTCGCTGATCCAACAAAGTCAACATCACATTTGTAACAAAGTAAACCATATTTGGTTTGGAAGCACCCAAGGAGCCACTCTTGGAGGTGGCAGGGGAGGGTTTGGAACATTATCATTGGCCTAGCGACCTCTTCTTTGAGCTTGAGGCACTATAGGTACCTCATCATCAATATTGTCATCTACCTCCTCCCACGGAATAGCATTTCCAAGAGGGTAATGTTTGCCATTTTGTACCTGAAGTGTCAACTCGCACAAATTAGTACCACAGAAGGAAAGAAAAACAAGACACAAAACTATTTAGATAGATAGCCAAAAACGTTATCTCCCCGGCAATGGCGCCAAAAAGTGATCGGGTCCAACCCTACACCACTATAGAGTGGCAAAAGCGGTCGATGCAGCTTTTACCCAAGAAGGTCGGGATCGAATCCACAGGGGGCTAATACAATATTTGGAGTTGGATTTCTATCTAATCTAGTAGTGTGTAGTGCCCTTAGTTACACTTCCAATCATGTTTGTTTGTTTGTTACTTCAAATTTTATACTAATAATGTGCGAAATTAAGCTAAGTATATATGGTTGTAGAGTTTTCTAACTGGGTAAAGAGGCACTAGGGAAGTGACTTACTCCTAGATGAGTATCTAACATAATCTAGAACTTAAGGCAATAATGTTATAGTTGGGATCATGCTATAGCCAATGCACGAAGATACCCACTCTACACCTCTCGGTAGTAAGAGTGACTTTGCCCTAATTGGTTTTCTCAAGCCCAATTAGGTATTCAATTTGTGCAAGCAATGTTGGCTCAAGTCGGGTACTACTATCTCTAGGTTTAACCCTTTAATTAGGGCTATCAATCTCTTGAATACACCACAATTCCTTGTTGGCCTGAAATTCCTAGACTTAGTCTCTCTTTCTCAAGAAGAGCCTAAGTCAAAAAGGCACAAATTAGTGTTTGCAACCACTAATTCAACATAGAAAGCATAAATCAGGCCAAATAACAATCACACATAAACATCTAAGCCCTAAAATAAAAAATCCATTAAATACCCACACTAGGATTGAGTCACAACCCTATCTAATGGGTTTAGATACTCATAATTGAAGAAGAAATCATAGATTGAGATGAAGAATAATCCATAAATTATAATTACAAGATAAGATACTACGATTAATTGCTAAGTAAGCTACGAAATTACTCAAAATGGGAAAAAGTCGTCGTTCACATGCTCACTGCTGATAAGATGACCTAAAAATCTGAAAAGAAATTATTTATACACAGCTAAATGTTTTGGACAAAAATGCCCCTGACGGAGGTACCACTAATAGCACAAAATGGACCGCTGCAGCGGTGAGGCTACCGCGGACCGCAGTCTTCAACTTTTTCTCAAACTCAAGGCTCTCTGAACTCTTCCACCGCGGACCGCAGTAAACTAACCGCTATCGCGATGGAGGTACTGCGGTCGCATAAAATTACCTCGGACCGCGGTAGCTTGAAATTCCAAAAATGCTAACTCTCTGAATCCTTACCACTGCGGACCGCGGTCGCGGTGTGTCTTTTGCGGCTGCGGTGTATTTTATGTTGTATCACTACTTTGACTTGGTTTTGAACTTGTGTAGGTTTCAATCCTTTTTTGAGCTGGTTATGACATCTTTGTCCATTTTTGACCAAATACTGCAAGCAAGCACAACAAGTTAGATTTTGGGGAATACTTGTACACATTTTAGTCCAAAACTCAAGCAAAAAGAAGCATAAACTAGACTAGAATCCTTAGTTATCAATCATCATCCTCAGCATGTGTATTAGAGGCATGTGTAGATGGGGTAGGGGGCTCAGAGCTACTGCCTCACAGGCGAAGGTCTGAAATAGATGGAGTCGATGATGAAGATGGTTGCGATCCCTGTGACTGCGACATAGCTGGATGCGACCCATGTGGTTGTGATACTGATGGTCGTGACCCGAGTGGTTGTGACATGAATGGATGTGATCCATGTGGCTATGATATGTAGGGATATGATCCACGTGGATGTGATGCAGATGGTTGTGATCCACGTGGCTGTGAGGCAGCTGGCCTATATGTTGGACGTATAGTCCTATGGCCCTGTGATGGAAGACCTGGTGTCTTGATAAAGGTGTAGGCCTCGTGATGCTATAGCAGCTCAGTATAGACAAGTGGTGGAGGATAAGACATAGGCATCTCTGAAGAGGGTGGAAAAAAGGGAGTATTATTATCTACCCTCCTCTTTCCATTCCTAGAACTAGTAGGGTCATTGTTACCTTGACCCTGTCTGCCATCTGCATAATATAATACATATTTAGATTGAAACATATAAGAAACTAGTTATAAAATGAGAGTTCTTTTAAAAAACCAACTTTTTAATCCTCGCCGACGTATTGTTCCTCGTCCAAGAATTCTTCATCCTCAATTATTTGAATTTCATCAGTTGATTCTTCGTCCTCATTTTCTATAATTGTTACTTCATTTATATTAACTTCTTCCAATATGCGTTCAGGATGTTACAAATTATTTTCTAACTAATCGTCCATTATTTGGTGAACACTCGAGATATCGTTTTGATATGCAACATCTAACACATTCTCGACTTCCATACTACCTACATGCTTAGTATTTATTACAACCCACCAATTGGACTTATTCTACCACAATGGATAGGGAGCATAATACACTTGCCTAATGTTATGTGCAATTATGAAAGGATCATAGCGATCATATTCCTTCGTATGATTAACCTCAATTATATTGTATTGGTGGTATACTCTTGTATCTCTTATTGGATTTGGGTCAAACCACTTGCATCTATAGAGTATCAAGTTTTTATATGGCCAACCGGTATATTCTAGTTATAATATTTCTTTGACCACACCATAATAATCAATTTCTCCAACTTGGTTGCCATCATCACCTTGAACCCACACCCCGTTGTTGTTGCTATTTTTATTTTTGGAGCAATCATCTGTATGAAACTTATAATCATTCATTACGTACTTAGAAATTGTTGTGACCTGAAGCCTAGGTCCCCAAGATATATCTTTCAAAAATAGATTTACGACATTCTTGTTATGTTTTAATATAAATTAGCTTTCAGATTTCTCTACTTGTATAACTACATACTTATTTTAGTGATTAAATGACCATCGATTGATTGTGCTTATTTATTATGTATTAAGTCTATTGAGCTGGCGAAGAACCTTTAGAAGAGGAAGGTCAATATAGCGTGTTTAGGAGACAAGGTGGGTATGGTCGAGGGCGAAGGATGCGGACGTGTATAAACTTTGGTACTCATGAGTCCAAAAAGATAAGAATGGAGTAGGTATCTTGGTGGATAGGGAACTTAGAGAGTCTGTGGTTGAGGTTAGATGAGTGAATGATAGATTGATGACTATTAAGTTGGTGGTTGGAGAGTGCACTTTAAACGTCGTTAGCGCTTATATGCAACATACAGGCCTAGATAAGGAGGTTAAATAGTGCTTCTGGGAGGGGTTAGATGAGATTGTGTGCCAAGTTTTGCCTGCTGAGGAGCTATTCATAGGAGAGGATTTCAATGGTCATATTGGGTCGACCTCAAGTGGTTATAGCGAGGTGCATGGAGGCTTCGATTTTGGGGAGATAAATGAAAAGGTACCTTGTTCTTGGACTTTGCTAAGGCTTTTGGGTTGGTGATTGCGAACTCTAGCATTTCGAAGAGGGAGGAACATTTGGTTACTTTTCAAAATACGGTGGCGAAGACTCAGATTGACTATCTCCTCCTCATGAGGTATAACAGAGGGTTGTGCAAGGATTGCAAGGTGATTCAGGGTGAGATACTCGCGACGCAGCATAGGCTCATCGTGATGGACGTTGGTATTATGTTAAGAAGGAGGAAAAGGTCTGCTCGAGAAAGACCAAGAATCGGGTGGGAAGCCTTAACTAAGGATAAAGCCCAAGAGTTGGAGGGATGGTTGTCGGCTTTGGGAGCTTGGAGGAACAGTGGTAACACGAGCACTATGTCGTTAGTGACAGCAGACTATATAAGGGAGGTTGGGAGAGAGGTGTTCGGGGTCTCGTCGGGCGTCTCTGGTGGGCACAAAGGAGACTGGTGGTGGAATGAAGTGGTCCAAGGTAAAGTGGAAGCGAAGAAGGCGGCGTACCTGTAGTTAGTGGGGATTATAAATGAGGAGGGTAGGCAAGCGTGCATGGAGAGGTATAACGTAGCTAGGAAGGAAGCTAATTGGCAGTCACGGAGACTAACACTGCAGATTATGGTCGTATGTACGAGGAACTGGGGAGAAAAAGGCGGGGAGAAGAAGTTATTCATGATGGACAAGTTGAGAGAGAGGAAAGATCAGGATTTGGACCAAGTGAGATGCATCAAGGACGAAGATGGTAGAGTATTGATGGAAGATGCCCAGATTAATAGGAGATAGAAGACTTACTTTCATAAACTTCTGAATGAAGAAGGGGCTCGGGATATTGTGCTAGGCGAATTGGAGCATTTCGTATCAAGGTTGAGGAAGTCGTGGGAGATATGCGTAAGATTAGTAGGGGCAGAGCGACAGGGCCAGGCGAGATTCCGGTGGAATTTTGGAAGTGTGTGGGGAGAGCAAGTTTGGAGTGGTGAACTGGGTTGTGTAATGTTATTTTTAAGGAGAAGAGGATGACGGATGAGTGGAGGGGGAGTTTTCCAGTATATAAAAACAAAGGTGATATCGAGAGTTATAACAATTATAGGGGTATCAAACTACTGAGTCAGACCATAAAAGTGTGGGAGAGGGTGGTTGAAGCGAGGGTGAGGATGACAGTGTCTGTATCCGATAACCAGTTCGGGTTCATGTTGGGTCGTTCAACTACAGAAGCTATACATCTTATTAGGAGGTTGGTGGAACTGTACAGAGAGAGGAAGAAGGATTTGCACATGGTGTTTATTGACCTTGAGAAAGCGTATGACAACGTTCCTATAGAATTTCTCTGGAGATGTTTGGAGGCAAAAGGTGTGTCGGTTCCCTACATTATGGCGATTATGGATATGTATAATGGGGATAAGACTCGGGTTAGGACAGTAGGAGGCGACTCTGAGCATTTTCCGGTTGTAATGGGGTTACACCAAGGTTCTGCGCTTAGTCCATTCTTGTTTGCCCTGGTAATGGACGCATTAACCATATTCAAGGGAATGTGTCATGGTGCATGCTATTCACCAATGACATAGTTCTGATTGATGAGTCATGAGTCGGTGTTAACGAGAGGCTGGAGGTTTGGAGACAGGCTCTTGAGTCTAAGGGTTTCAAGCTGAGCAGGGTGAAGACGGAATACCTGGAGTATAAGTTCAGCGCTGAGCTGGGGGAAGTGGGCATGTATGTGAGGCTTGAATCACAGGTCATCCCAAGTAAAGGCAGCTTCAAGTACCTTGGGTCGGTTATCCAGAGGGAGGGGAGATTGACAAGGATGTCACACACCGTATTGGAGTAGGATGGATGAACTGGAGGTTAGCATCTGGAGTCCCGTGTGACAAGAGAGTGCCACCGTTACTCAAAGATAAGTTCTATAAAGTGGTGGTTAGACTGGCCATGATGTATGGGCCTGAGTGTTGGCTTGTTAAGAACTCACATATCCAGAAGACAAAAGCAGCACGAATGAGGATGTTGAAGTGGATGTGCGGACACACTAGGATGGATAATTAGAAATGATGTTATTTGGGAGAAGGTGCACATGGCTCCCATTGATGCCAATATGTGGGAAGCGGGGCTCAAATGGTTCGGGCATATGAAGAGGAGAAGCACAGATGCTCCGGTAAGGAGGTGTGGGCGGCTGGTTGTAGAGGGTACGAGAAGAGGTAGAGGGCAGCCTAAGAAATATTGGGGATAGGTGATCAGGCAGGATATGGCGAGGCTTCAGATTATTTAGGACATGACACTTGATAGGAAGATGTGGAGGTCCATTATTAGGGTTGTAGGTTAGTAGTAGTTGAGTCTTGCCTTACCTCGTACCTTTGTGAGACTAGTCTGGTAGGGTTTTGTCTAATAGAGCTAGTGGCAATGTTGTGTCTTACTATTTCGCTTTTTAGTACATGACCTATTTACTAGCTATTGCGTTTGCTTTGCATCTTTCTTCTAGATTTCATGTTACTCCTATTTTTTTCTATAATTTCTGTGGTGATACTAATATTGTCTCCTTTTGTGTTTTTGTTTTCTTTAGCCGAGGATCTTTGGGAAACAACCTCTCTACTCCTTCAGGGTACACTACCCTCCCCAGACCTCAATTGTGGGATTTTATTGGGTTGTTGTTGTTGTTTGTTGAGAAAGGGTATATATTTAGGTAGTTGTTGAATAACATCACTCCTAACGTATGTGAGAAATCAATACAATAGGTTTAAAGGTGGGTTTAGAAATAACAAAGCCTTGACGTGGTCATAGTGAGTGGTTAGATAAAGCCAGCTAGCGTAATTCGAGAGAATGTTCCAAGTAAATTGTTGCAGTTGCTCGAGAGAGAACTATGATACCTAAAGTGCTCACGATCAATATAGAATTTGGAGAGGTAGCGGGAATCATTTCGAAAATTGGGAAAATCATAACTCTAGGTCTCCTTAATCTTGTCTCCAACTCTTAGTATCCCTATTTGTTAATTTACTACTTTAATTTGTTTGTTAATTGGTTAGACATAAAAATCTTAATATTTATAACTTAGGAATTGGTCGAGCTTGCCTTCTTAGTGATAGTGAACAGTTGTAGCTAAACTTTAGTTCTCTGTGGGATTCTACTCCGAACTCTTTAGACCGGATTATATTTGCAGCGACCGCTTATCCTTTTTAGGACTAGAGTTAGACGTGATCAAATTTGGTGTTGTTACCATGAAACTAACAGTGTAGTTGTTTTATGTAAAAATAGCACGGTATAGCCAGTTTTCGGACTGATCATTCAAAAATAGCCAACATTTACGAAGTCAATAAAAAATAGCCACTATTTTGCTGCAACAGAGACCAGTCCAACATAATATACTGGAGTTCGATGCACTTGTGTATGAACTCCAGCATATTATGCTGGACCGGTATACTTTGTTGACTCCAGTATATTATACTGGACAATTATACTTGTTGGAACTCCAGTATATTATGCTGGAGTTCTAGTGTACTTATGCTGGAACTCCATCATATTATGCTGGAGTTCCAGCATACTTATCCTGGAACTCCACTATAATATGCTGGAGTTCCAGCATACTTATCCTGGAACTCCACTATAATATGTTGGAGTTCAAGCATACTTATGCCGTAACTCCAGCATAATATCTGGCATATTTTCCGAGTTTTGATCAGTGTTTTCGCTCAGATTTATCTTTACATGAAAAGTGGCTAAATTTCGATTACTTTTGAAACTGGGCTATTTTTGAATGACCAGTTGTAAATCTGGCTATTTTTTAATTTCTCCCTTGTTTTATGGAATCCGAAATATTTCTTGACACAAATTTGTATGCGGATAAGTATTTACCCTAATTTTGGGAAGAAGATTGATAGAAATTCTTGTCTTGGCCTCGATACATTGTGAAAATGCTGGTTGTGAAGGATATTGATCGTTTATTTTTCCTTATTAAAATAATTGAGATAAAATATTTGATTCTATTTTTGAATAGAAATGAACCGATTGATAGTTGCAACAATAATAACAACCGAGTGTAATCCCACTAGTGGGGTCTAGGGAGGGTAATGTGTACGCAGACCTTACCCCTACCCCAAGGGGTAAAGAGGCTGTTTCCAAGAGACCTTCGACTCAAGAAGGAGACAAGAGACGATATATTAGTACCATTAATAGAATCATAATAAAATAACAGCACTATAAGAAATACGAAACATATGGAAAGTACAACAATAACCAGTAGATAAAGCCCTGCATCAGAAGATAAACACAAGCATCCTAGAACTAAATCCTAACTGGCTAGTCTTACTCTGGTGCGCCGTGGAATTATTCACAACTTCTTCCTAACCTATAACCTTAATGTTCGACCTCCACAATTCTCTGTCAGGGGCCATGTCCTCAGTAATCCTAAGTCGTGCCATGTCCTGCCTGATCACCTCTCCCTAATACTTTTTAAGCCGCCCTCTACCTCTCCTCATGCCCACCACAGTCAGGCGTTCATACCTCCTCACCGGTGCATCAGTGCTCCTCCTTTGAATGTGCCCGAACCATCTGAGTCTTGCTTCACGCATCTTGTCCTCCATGAGGGCCATACCCACCTTCTCTCGAATATCCTCATTCCTAATCCTATCCATATTAGTGTGCCCGCATATCCACCTCAACATCCCCATCTCTGCTACTTTCATCTTCTGGATGTATGAGTTCTTAACCGGCCAACACTCAGTCCTATACAACATGGCAGGCCTAACCACTGCTCTATAAAAATTACCTTTTAGTAACGGTGGCACTTTATTGTCACACGGGATACCCGACGCTAACCTCCACTTCATCCATCCTACCCCAATACGGTGTGTAACATCCTCGTCGATCTCCCCAATTCCCTGAATAACCGACCCAAGATACTTGAAACTGCCCCTCTTGGGAATGACTTGAGAGTCAAGCCTCATGTCCACTCCTGCTTCCGTCGCCTCGACACTGAAATTGCACTCTAGGTATTCCGTCTTAGTCCTGCTCAACTTGAAACCCTTAGACTCAAGGGCCTGTCTCCAAACCTCCAACCTCTCGTTGACGTCACCTCGTGTCTCATCAATCAGAACTATGTCATCCGCAAATAGAATACACCATGGGACTCCCCTTGAATATGATGAGTCAGTGCATCCATCACCAGGGAAAATAGGAATGGGCTGAGCGCAGACCCATGGTGCAACCCCATATCAACCGAAAGGTGTTCTAAGTCACCTCCTACTGTCCTAACCCGAGTCTTAGCTCCATCATACATGTCTTTAATCACCCTAATGTAGGCAATCGGGACCCTTTTAGCCTCCAAGCAGCTCCATATAACCTCTCTAAGAACCCTATCATACACTTTCTCCATATCAATAAACACCATGTGGAGATCCTTCTTCCTATCCCTGTACTATTCCACCATCCTCCTAATAAGGTGAATAGCTTCTGTGGTAGAACACCCCGGCATGAACCCGAACTGGTTGTCTGAAATAGACACCGTCCTTCGCACTCTCATCTCTACCACTCTCTCCCAAACTTTCATGGTATGGCTCAGTAATTGATACCCCTATAATTATTACAACTTTGGATATCACCTTTGTTCTTGTACAACGGAACCATTGTACTCCACCTCCACTCCTCAGGCGTCCTATTAGTCTTGAATATAACATTAAACAACCCAGACAGTCATTCCAAGCCTGCTCTACCCACATACTTCCAAAGTTCAACTGAAATTTCGTCTGGCCCGGTAGCTTTGCCTCTACTCATCTTACGCATTGCCTCCATGACCTCCTTAACCTCAATGTGCCTACAATAACTAACGTCATGGAGACACTCGGCATTCCTCAATTCACCTAGTACAATATCATGATTCCCTTCTTCATTTAGAAGTTTATGAAAGTAGGTCTGCCACCTCCTCTTAATCTGGTCATCCCCCATCAAAACTTTTGTCGTCCTCATCTTTGATGCACCTCACTTGGTCCAGATCTCCAGCCCTCCTCTCTCTCGCCTTAGCCAGCCGGAATAACTTTTCTCCCCGCCTTTGTCCCCCAGTTCCTCATACACACGAGCAAAAGTCGTAGTCTTAGCCTCCGTGATTGCCAGCTTCGCTTCATTCCTTGCTACCTTATACCTCTCATTGTTCGCTCTCTTTTCCTCCTCGTCAGTGCTCCCTACTAACCGCAGGTACACCACCTTCTTTGCTTCCACTTTACCTTGGACAATTGCATTCCACCACCAGTATCCTTTATGGCCACCGGTGCGTCCTGAAGATATCCCTAGCACCTCTCTCACCGCCTTTCTTATATAGTCCGTCGTTATCGACCACATAGTGTTTGCGTCCCCACTACTCCTCCAAGCTCCCATAGCCGATAACCTTCCTTCCAACTCCTGCGATTTATCCTTAGTCAAGGTGCCCCACCTGATCCTCGGGCGACCTCATACTGACCTTTTCTTCCTCCGTATCATAATACCAATGTCCATCACCAAAAGCCTATGCTGCATTGCGAGGATCTCACCTGAGATAACCTTGCAATCCTCGCACAACCTTCTATCACATCTCCAGAGGAGGAGATAGTCAATATGAGTCTTCGCCACCGAACTTTGAAAAGTAACCAAATGCTCCTCCCGCTTCAGAAAACTCGAGTTCGCAATCAGCAGCTCGAATGCCTTGGCGAAGTCCAACAGCGAAGTACCCCCTCCGTTCTGCTCCCCAAAACCGAAGCCGCCATGCGCCTCAGTATAACTACCTGCAGAAGACCCAATGTGACCATTAAAATCTCCTCCAATGAATAACCTCTCGGCCGGCGGAATACTACGCATGATCTCATCCGACCCCTCCCAAAAGCGCCTTTTAATCTCCTCATCCAAGCTTGCATGTGGCGCGTACACGCTAACTACATTTAACATACACTCACCAACCACCAACTTGATAGTCATTAATCTATCATTCACCCGCCTAACCTCTACCACAAACTCTCTAAGCTGCCTAACCTCTACCATAGTTGCTCAAATTAAATTTGCTGTAATCAAATAATTCAAACATAACTTGAAGAAACAAACAATTTTCAGTGGTTATTAAATTCCTAATGTCACTATACTAGTTACACAATAAAAGCAGTAACTCTCTTTCATTCCTAATTTTTCGTTCAAATTTGCACTAGAAATGAGAGATGCTCCGAAATACACATATTCTTGTTTTCCCCAAGTTTTTCTAACTTTTTATAAATGTATGACGCTTAAATTTTTATTGCTTTAATTTGGATATATAGATCTCGAAGATACTAACACAATTTCCAAAAGTGTTGTTAGTATTAGAGAATACCAGAAAGTACCAGAAATGATGAGCAATGTTGGATTACAATTCTAATACTTCAACTAATTAATAGCCTAGTAGGAATAGGATCCCAACCCTATAGGAAATTAAAAAATTTCAACTACAAAATTTCATATGTCAAAACCATATTTATTACTATTTCTGACCTTCGAAAAAATTATCTCTTTTTCATTGATGACATTATCACGTACACTAATCAGAAAGCCGCAATTTAGAAAAGAAAAGAACTTAGAAAAGGATTGATTAGAAACATAAGATGGAGGCTCGTGAGTCTTCGTTGGGAAAACTAAGTTGCTCCCAAAAGATAACAGCCGGTAAAATATATATTTTTATATAATATACATATTTTATATTTATATATATATTTAGCTAGTAAATATAATTATTTTTGATCGATCGGCTAAATATGTAACTTGCCTTTTTTCCTCCATCGAACAGAAGGCACCTATAGTAATTTGGTTCTAACTTCTTTTTGTTGCTGAAAACGTTTTTTTTTTTTTTTTTGGTTTAACGTGAAAGATTGGAAGTAGTACAGGAGAAACTAAACGTTTATCAATTAAACCTAATTTAATTAATATGATTTTAACCTCATTTTATTACATAATCGATAAGTTATTAAGTTAATATAGTTTAATGTAAGTGCCATGTGCTAGTAAGTAATTTTCATAGAGGACCACGTGTAAAATTCTATAATTTGATGTTTTGTAGTTCGAAATAGCAAAACTAATAGTACTCCATATGTTCTATATTGGTGACACTGATGCTCCTTGGAAGTTGAATAAAAAAAATTGGAGCACAACATGTGTTGTTTAAATATTTTTCATTATAAAAAGTTGTAATTTGTTTTTAATTATCTGAAACAAATTGAGACAGGAAGTTAAAAGAGGGATGGATCCTTATACTTGAAATTTCTTCATTAATGCCATATCAACATCGAATTAATAGTCTATTAGGAAAGGGATCCCTAGTGTATCGAAATTAAATTAGCAAGACGTCAAAACCAATGATAATTCTAATTCTAAACTACACAAATCTTAAATCAGAAGTCAGAAGTAAGAAACAACAAGGATAAGGAGTGAATATAAATACAAAGCTGAGGGACTAAAACAAAAGCATTATCAGTTCAAGAGAAAAAAAAAAAAGATGACACATTCTTCATTGAAAGGAGGAAGAATTAGTAGTCCTTATAGCCATGGCTTCTCTTCTTCTCAAATCCAAACTATTGCTTCCTTTTGTGAAACTCTCATTCCTCCACCATATGATCATCAAGATTCCTTCTTTTCTTCTTCTGGTTCTCAGCCTCCATTCCCCAATGAGGTAAATTTTTCCAACTTTTTTTTTTGTTGTTGTTTACTGTCTCATGAAAAGACAAACAAGATTCTTCTTTTAATATGATGGGTTTTTTGTGTTTAGCATAAAGCATTGTTCTTTGCTATATCTTCCATTATTTGTTTGATTGGTTGGTGAATAGGTTGCAGAGCTACTGGTGAAGAGGAGCAAGCCTGAGGCAATGTTCATAATAAGGATAGTTGTGTTTATGTTATCAACAAGATTAGGGAGTCTTGTGCTTTGTGGACGTGTATGCTTGGATAAAAGACGGCCTTTTGTTCACAACTTCTCTGAATTATCCTTAAAGCAAAGAGAACCTCTTCTGCAAAGATGGTCCAGAGAGAGTTTTCTCCTTCCACTAAGAATTACTTTCTTATTGATCAAAATTATGAGTTTCTTCATCTTCTTCTCATGGGTAATGCTCCTCTCTCTGTCCTACTTAATTATTGCACATGCGTTTAAAATATTTTAATAGCCCATCATACTTTTTCAAGATAATGACCTTGTTTTTATCCGAAACTAGAAAAGGAACTGAATCTGGCTAAAAGGATGAAATTAGTGATAGGCCTCAATTATTGGACTTTGTTTCTGTTTATGAATGCATTAATGAATCATTGGTCTTTTTGTGGAATTTTGATGGTAACATATTGGAACTATCCTTGACTTTGGATACTTGGTTGGTTCTGTGCAGACTGATGAAAATTTCAAGAATCCAGCATGGGAAGCTATTGGGTATCATCCAGACACAAGACAGACTCCATCTGAATACCATAAAGAAAGACCACTTGAAAAAGGGATTGTGGAAACCATAAACGAGAGTGATGAAACCTTGAAAGAATCCTTAACCAAGAAAGGTGTTCCTCTTACTGAGGATACAAAAGACAACACTTTTAAGATAAGATGTGATGTTGTGATTGTTGGTTCTGGATGTGGAGGAGGTGTTGCAGCAGCAATCCTTGCAAAATCAGGTCACAAAGTCGTCGTGCTCGAAAAAGGTCATTACTTTGTGCCAGAAGATTATTCTGGTCTGGAAGGACCTTCTTTGAATGAACTGTATGAGTCAGGTGCAATGCTTAGCACTCTTGATGGAAAAATAATGATTATGGCTGGAACAACAGTTGGTGGTGGATCTGCTGTAAACTGGTCTGCTTCCTTAAGAACTCCAACTGATGTTCTCAATGACTGGTCTGTGAAGCACAAGATTCCATGGTTTGGAACTTCTGAATATCAGTCTGCCATGGATGCAGTCTGCAAACGGATTGGTGTGACGGAGAATTGCTCCAACGAAGGACTTCAGAATCAAGTAATACGAAGAGGGTGTGAAAATCTTGGTTTGAAGGTGGAAAATATACCAAGAAATTCTTCAGAGAATCATTATTGTGGTTCTTGTGGTTATGGTTGTAAAACAGGAGACAAGAAAGGGACTGATACCACTTGGCTTGTTGATGCTGTTAACGCAGGCGCTGTTATCTTGACTGGATGCACTGCAGAAAGGTTCATACTGGAAGATGACATGGATGGAAAGATGAGAAAAAGATGTCTTGGAGTAGTTGCAACAACTGAAAGCAAGAAGCTAACTAGGAAGCTGCATATTGAAGCTCGCGCCACGATTTCTTCCTGTGGATCTCTCTTCACACCTCCCTTACTGATTTCCAGTGGACTGAAGAACAAGAACATTGGGACAAACCTCCACCTCCACCCTGTTCTTTTGGCGTGGGGATACTTCCCCGAATCCATGTCTGAATTCAAAGGTAAGAATTACGAGGGAGGAATAATGACATCCCTTCATAAGATGGTACCTGAAGAAACTAATGCACGGGCCATAATAGAAGCTACAGCTCTGGGACCTGCTATTTTCGCCGTCCTTTTCCCATGGACTTCTGGGCAGGATATGAAGGAGAGGATGACAAAGTACTCACGAACAGTAAATCTGTTAGCATTGGCAAAAGATCAAGGTTCAGGAGAAGTAAAGAAGGCAGGGAGGATAGCGTACAGATTGGATGAAATTGATAAAGAGAATATCAAAGCAGGTTTAAGAAGGGCATTGAGGATCCTGGTAGCAGCAGGAGCTGTTGAAGTGGGAACATATCAAAGCGATGGACAGAAAATCAGTTGTAAAGGGATCAAGAATGAAGAGTTGGAAGAGTTTCTGGACACAGTTAGAGCTACTGGAGGGCCAAACTCTAAAGGAGAACAGTGGACAATCTATGGCTCTGCACATCAAATGGGAAGCTGCCGGATGGGGGCGAATGAGGAAGATGGAGCAGTGGATGAGAATGGAGAATGCTGGGAAGCGAAAGGCTTATATGTATGCGATGGAAGTGTGCTTCCTACTGCAGTTGGTGTCAACCCAATGATCACTATACAGTCCACTGCTTATTGCATTGCCAAGAGAATAGCAGAGTCGATGCATAATGAAAAGCTAGTTTCAGACATATGTAACTGACATAAATGTGTCTCCCTCACCCCAGAATAAATCTTATCTAGGAAATAAAATTTACCATTTCAATTGCAATCGATGCACTGAAAACAGAAATGCAACTAAACTGTTACCATTTTGCATTCAATGATAGCTATCCACCTCCATGCAAATTCAACCAGTGCCTAGCACACGAAACTAGATTATGCCGAAAAAGATGCTTGCCCTATTCATAAAGTAGGTGGAGCAATTTACCTAGACGCAACAATTAGAATTTCTTGGCTAGGAACCAAATCAATTTGAACAACTTTACTCATGTATAATAATTCCCATGGCTAACTGGGAGATATTAAAAGGCTTATTCTAAGTTTATAGACAAGACCACAAAAAAATACGGTTCTTAGGGCCAGTAATTTTTAGGATACTCTCAAAGTTCCAGAAGCTGGGAACAACACAATCATCAATAAAGAAAGGGTAAAATCAGAGGGATAAGGATCAATAGGACCGATAGTTAGGTCACAGCTGAATAACACCAAGCTTATTCCAAGTCTTATCAAAAAGAATTTAATCCCTATTTTCTTCGTGTACACTTGAAATGTGGACATTCAGATGTTTCCTGTCAAAAAGGGAGAGACTGTGAAATAAAACTATAAAAGTGGTTTCCACTCAACTAGCAGTTGCTTTTACTGCTTTCTCAGCCGCATCATCTAAATCTTCGGCAGTTATCAAGGTCATCCCACTTTCCTGCACAGACAAACCAGGGCAGAAAGCAATTACCACTTGAGACTGAATTCTCTGATGGAAACATTAATTAGCAACTGCCAAGTGCAGTAAATAAGTTCCTGCCTAGAGGATGAAATTCAGAATTTACCTTTAGAATTCTCTTCCCTTGTTCGACATTGGTACCCTCAAGGCAACCACTGGCACTTTCAATTGAACCTTAAGAAAAAATGGAAGAATCAGCATATCTGCATGAAGCTTCGTGCAATCTCAAGGTCATAGATGGAGATACGTTTTAATCCTCTCCTCCTCTTGCTCTTTTTTCTTCATTAGGGGGGAAAGGTGAGCTAAAAGAACTCCGGAAAAGACAAATCATTAACAGGAAACAGGGTTCAGTAAAAAGGGCAATTCGTTATTGATGTCTAGCAAGGAATATGGCAGACACCAAAGGCTGATTTTGAAAGAGAATGCATCTTTGATCTACACAACCCTGATCAATCACCGAAGCTAAAACAACACGAACCTGTTTGGCCGCATTGACAATACCACTGGCTATCACGTCACACTTCATTATTCCTCCAAAGATGTTAACCAGGATTGCTTTTACCTTCTCATCTGAAGTCAAAATTTTAAAAGCCTCCACAACCTACTTTGAATACAAGAGAAAAAAGTTAAAGGTACTGAGAAATTTTAAACTTTTGAAAGAAAATCAACACATTTTTAAGCCAAAAACTGAACCTTTGCTCTGAACGAATGTTGATTTATTATTTCTATTATTTGTCATTATTAAGACCAATATCTGGAAAGACATGACCACAAGCATTCTTCATGATGTACTACCAAGAAATTAGACATACTTGTCCTTCAGAGGCATTACCACCAACATCAAGAAAGTTGGCCGGAGTCCCTCCATGAAGCTTAATTATATCCATGGTAGCCATTGCCAATCCAGCGCCATTCACCATGCAACCAATTTCTCCATCTAAGCCAATATAGTTCAAATCAGCTTTTGCAGCAGCAACCTGAGTTAAACAACAACAGTCAGCCCCAAGATGAAAACTTGTATATACTTGCGTAGGACAAAAGAAGCATGTCATCATTCAAAAGAAAGTATAAGGAGTACCTCACGAGGATCTTCTTGTGATGAATCACGGAGAGCAAAAATTTCTTTTTGACGGTAAGAAGCATTATCATCAAAATTGAGCTTAGCATCAGCAGCTACCAACTTCTTATCAGATGTTTCAGCAAGGGGGTTGATCTGCCCAGTGCCCAAAAAAGACCGGTACAGATTTAGGGACATAGGGAGAAAAGAAAATTTCTAATGGCATGTTTTCTACAAACTCTAAACATGCAGAACAGTTGGCTCTAGGAAAGCCCTAAAGAATTCATGAACTGCTTACCTCTAACATTGTGCAGTCACATTCACAGAACATTTTATATAACTTTTTCACTTGTTCAATTGAATCATTTCTGTCAGCTACTTTAGGAGCCAAACCATCGACGACCTTCGCAGCATCTTCGTCAGTGATTCCTCTAAACACATCAATGGGAACCTGCAAATTACAAAACGAAAAACTATTTTACTTGAGAAAAATAGCACGAAACAAATTGCAAGAGGTTGGATTTGAACATTGAAGCAAAAGCAACCTTTATAATCATGTCAGGAAATTTTTCAGCCAGGTCTTCAATACTGGTACCTCCCTTTGAACAGGCAATTATGAGCTGTGGCACAGAAAGCAAGAGCGAGCAACTTAGCTAAGAGGTTGATTTTAATGCAATTACCAGTATCTACCTGTTCAACTTCATTACGAAAAGAAGTACCAATTAGGCTTTTGGAGATAACAGTCCCTCATAATCATTTAATTAAATAAGAACTTAAAGTGAAAAGGGTTGTATCCTGAAATTTGTAATTACTTGCAATCTAGATGCATTTTACTCTTGAAGTGGAATGAACCAATATATATACTTCCCACCTTTTGCATGACCTTCCTAAAAGATAAGCAGTTAGGAATTGTCAATTACGATTGGATGCTTTACAAAGTCATCCAAAGGTGAACAGCAAGCATGACTTGCTCTTCAATTAGAAATGAGAGCGAGTTGTATGGATAGAAACCTACTGACCAGTGACTAGATATGAAGAATACATGCATCCGGCATACTTGATATATAACAATAAATATGCAATCAATTTCCATGCAACAGTGAGCTATTGCATTCTTAGGATGGAAGATATACAATACAGCACATGTATCTAAATAAGTTTTCTTTCATCTTCCAATCAGAATCTTACTGTAATTAATACTCCCTTTCAAATTGAATGTTTTTATTTGCCTTTGCATGATTATCAAAATCAAAGTTGAAAATGTACTATGTTCACTGTTTAATAAAGGGAAAAAATGCCAAGATGGTACTTTAGTTATCGAAGAATATGATAGCGGAGATGTGCCAATGTACATATGACTATTCTGTAGAAGATAATCAATGTTGTCAAAGGCTCATTTAAGGCGCGCTTAAGCCCTAAAGCTCAAAAAAGCTCAGGGAGGGCGCTTCGCCTCACTTAAGTTGCGCTTCAGTATAGGCAGGGCACCAAGACATGCCCCTTATTGCCCATGAGTTCTATCTTGAATGGAGCAATGCTAGACTAAATATAATCGGCAAATAAGTGTATTAGTTGTTAAGGAAAACAATATAAATGAATTTGTTATTTTTCTCTTGAATTACATATATATTTTTATTTTTTCTTGCATTGCGCCTTTTTTAACTAAAGCCCCCACTTAAATTGGGCTTTGCGCTTAAAGCCCCAATTGACCTCGAGCGCCTTTTAGAGCTTTTTGCCTTGGACAACACTGAAGATAATATGCCTGAAAGTTACCCTTCTAATAAAGTTGACGTTATTTTGACATGGACTGAGATGGATAAACATTCTATTTGAAAAAAGGTTATTTAAGAAAACTCTTTTTCCCTCTTTTTTGACTATTTCATTCTTTCTAACTTTCTACTTTTAGTTTCTTTAGGTATTCACCATGGTGTTGGATAAATATGAAGTGATGCAATGGAAACAATAAGCAGCATCATGAGTTTTGAACAAACTCAAATATTAACATTAATCAGGGAGTACGTTGAACTGCCCAAGCAAGTTTTGAAACTTACAGGGCCAGCAGTTGCACGATCAAGTATAATAGAGAAGTACATTTCATTCACAAGGGACATCTTCTCACAAAGATAAACCTGCACAATTCATATAACAGAACATCAGAAATCCCAGTAATCCTAGTAATAGCAGTGGCATACCTGGGGCCAGAACCACTATGGCATTACTAGAGTAGTGTTGTTTGATCAGAAATTACATCTTATGACAAAATTAAATGAAAGTTTTGCTAACAATTATATATTTAGAATATCTAGCAGTGACATCAACAAAAACATTAGTTAACTGTGGTGTGTTAATCAATAATTTGTATTCCACAAGAGCTGAAACTTGAGTCAACTTATGAAGCATCAAACTTGAAGTATAAAAAGAAGTTTCAACAACAACAAAAAACTCAATTGGGGTCTGGGGAGGGTAGTGTGTACGTAAATCTTACCCCTATCTTTAAGAAGGTAGAGAGGTTGTTTCCGGTAGACCCTCGGCTCAGGAAAGATAAAGGGAAAGGGCAATGACAAGCAAACAAATCGGAAATAAAAAATAAGTTTCAATTGAATAAAATATAAGTAAAGAGAAGTGGATTCATTGAACTGCTTATGGAAGGGTTTAAACTGTAAATCAAACAATGGTATCAACTGACAAAGTCAAGTGCAGATATTCTTAACAATCCAGATTTATGAGTTATCAATTTATCATTCTATATGCTTGACGAGTAAATGGGGGAAAAGACTGCAAACCTTGCTGACAACTTTTCCTTGAGCTCCAGTTTGTTTAGTAACAAGTATCTGTCCGAGCATCTTCCCTGAAACCAACAGCATGAGCAAATTGGAAAACTTTTTTTAAGCATTTTACAGTGATAATCTCAAAAGCACCAATGCAGACAATGCTTGTGCTTGTAAAACTACCATGTTATGATAAGAGTTCTCCCGGATACCTTTGAAATAGCCCAACATAAACAGGTTCAGCATATTCTTTCACTAGAATACGGGCCTCAACCATGAATGGATGTCTAGAATTCAATTTTATCAGTTTCAATTAAATCCCTTATTGCCAGGCTCCATTTAAGAAAAAATATTATAATTCTTATCTTTACCAGCTCACATTTCAGCCAAAAATGCCACTTAAATCAGTTTCAATTGCAAGGATGTGCCACTTGCACACAACGGCCAACCAGAATAACCTCACTACACATACCACAATAAATTTAAACAGCATTACAATTTCTTTTCTTTTTTTAAATAGCATGAAAAAAATACTTGAGAGACAAGACACAACAATATAGTTTCCTTGTCAATCAAAACAAAATATGCACTAACAATAGCAGTGTAAAAGCACTCAATGTAGCCCAACAGAATCCCGAGCCATCCAAAGGTTAAATAGTATTATGTTCTATGTTTGAGCGTCTTATGATCTTGAAAATGGTTTACATTGCAGCTACTCAAAAAAAAAAATGGTTTACGTTGCAACTTCACAGGACAAAATGATACCACCAAAAGAACAGATATCTTACGTTTCCAGGTAGCGTAACAAGCAAGATAAAGGTTCAGCAAAGCTACTGAGCAACTAGATGTCATACAAACTAAGCTCTGTTTTTTTTTCTCTCTATCTTTTTTTTTTTTTTTGGTTGGATAAGAGAAACAACACTCTTTTTAATGCATCCCAAAAATGAAACTTAATTTCCTAAATTAGAGATATAGAATTTAAGTCTTTCATCAAAACCCAAAACAACATAAGGTCTACTAGTTAGCATGATGATCTCATTACAGAAAAGATCTAGTAGAGGCAGATCTTTAATACCAGCTATTTCTTCAGCCTGGTCAGTCTTGACAATGTGAACTCCACCCTTAAATCCATTTTTGAAAGTTCCCAGGCCACGTCCACCAGCAAGGACTTGTGCTTTAACAACCACCTGCATCACCCAAAAGAGAAAAGTAGAAATCATTTACGCTGCCCTCAGCTGTAAATTAAAGTCATACATTAGATAATCACTACTAATTAAAGGAAGCATCGTTTGAACTACCTCGTTTTGATCAGGTATTACATCTTGAATTGCTTTTTTCACATCTCCGAGGGTAGTAACAGCAACACCTTTTGGAACATTGATCCCATATTTGCCCATCAACTCAGCTCCCTAAATTAATAAGCAAGCAAAAAGTTCACTACCATATACATCACAAACTTATAACACTCCAAATGATTGCTTTACATTTAGCAGCCACATGCTATTTTTTCTTTTCTTTTTAATAATCGACAAATACCCAAGGGCCAGCGGCATATGGTTCGAAACTCGGTGGACAATGAGCCCGCCCCTCTACCCTTCTCCACTTAAATATCAGAACCCATGACGTGCCCCTAACCCACACATCACAAGTTGCGCTCTTACCACTAGATCAAAGCCGTGTGGGCCCTTTAGTAGCCACATATCAACCTATGTTGCTCGGATTCTTCAAATATCGTCTTATGCATGTCGGATCCTCCAAAAGTAATGCATTTTTGGAGGATCCAATACGGGTGGAGCAGCATTGTTGGAGAGTCCTAGCAACATAGATGTCAACACAAATGTTCTATTTCAAATAATCTTTCTGAGCCTTCTTTATCCAATTTTGAAAAGCCAGATTAGATCAAAATTGGTATTTGATTATTATTGTCTTTTAGTTATCAGATATACCAGACTAAGATCCTACGCAATGGAGATATACACAGCATCAGCAGCATAAGATAAACAAGCAAAACTTCACAAACTTTACAAACAGCAAATGATTGATTAACAGTTAGCAACAAAAACGCAAATGATCCATTTTTTTAAAGTCACAGTAAATCAAAAGTGATATTTAGCATATTATTCTCTTTAGGAACCTAAGCAACAAAGGCATAGGCAGCATATTTACACGGAAACAAATAACCTGAAACTCGTGGATGTTGAGGAGGCGGAGCTGTTGTTGCTGCCATTTTCCGGCGATGGTGAGTGACTGAGCGCCAAGCTTACGAAGCAAGCCTCTCACCATTTTGAGATCCTCTACAGATAATTGAGATTTTGAACAAATCGAAACCCTAAAAGCATGCAGGAGCACAGAGAGATGGCAGTGGAATTGTGCCGGAACCTGAGACTACGACGCCGGGAATCGAAGTCCCTACCTGGCTTTCTTTTATTCGTTTTATTTACTACTCTTTTTCTCTAATCTAATTTGGTCCTCTTACTTTCCACTGTTCCATATTCATGCTGCAATTCGTTTTGTTTTGTCAAATGCAACCCATGTTATGGTTTATGAACAAGATATACAGGAATTATAATGCATGGATTATAAATTGGGGATTAAATAATAATAAAATTATTTAGTGAATATATTTTTTCCGATGGATATTCTGATTATTGGACTGAAATAAAATATGTTACGTATAATATAAATTATGTGATTGATTTTACACTAGTTAAATTTGGATAAATTTTTATTTTCATTAAGGATTTTGGAGAGGAGTATCAAGGAAGAGAATTTTTATTATTTGTTGTTTTGTTACGCAAAAAAATTAATACTTGTATCTCGTGTAAGTTTTAAGCTGGATATATATTTCTCTATTTAAAATTTGAAGGAATACTAATTTTAAACATGTAAAGTAGGATGCTTATCTTCATATAATAATTAAAGGAGTACTTATGTTGTAAATTCTACCTCAATATGATGTCAATGAGATATGTGATTTTTACAAGATAATACACAATACCTCCAAAACGCCACTACCCAAATTGTGGCTAGTTGAATGTAGAACAATATCATTTTTTATATTACTCAGGTAATAATGAATTGAACCGGTAACAAGTCAATTACTATTAAGTTTGTAGATGTCATAGGTAATTTGGAATGTCGTCTTCAAATTGGTTGCTTTTAAGAAGACAAATATTTTCTTTTTTCAGAAGTCAAGATCATATATTTTAGCAATAAAAACAATTATTTACAAGTTTTAGAAAGTAATTTGTTCAAACAAACTGGTGATGAACCTATATAGGTACAATACTAGTAAAATTTTACTCCATAAATAAAATAAGAGTTAGCAAAGCAGCAACACCAACAACTTTACTTTAGATGGTGCAGGGGTTGGAGAATGAGTTGTTGAGAGTAGTGATGGTTCCGGAGAGCTTATGGGGGATTTATGTATTAGAATCGACAAATATGGTGATCGTGGATATGGCAGGTAGGACTATCATCATGCTTATTACGGGTAACTATTTTTCCGTTAATAAAAAAACATAATTTGGAGAGAAAAGAATATTCAATGTAAAAAGATTTTTGGTCAATACTTCCCAGGAAGTCGGTATCTCTGATATTCAAAGTTAATAAAGAAGTGTTGTTCAGAAATAATGTATAAGATTGCCACTTATGTGATTTTTGTTTAAAATGTGTTATGATTCCAATTGATTGAAATAAAATGGAACTGAACTGGATAACTAGTTTTTTTTATAAGTTTAAGACAAAAGATGCACCAAGATTGGACAATTCCATAGGAATAAGACTGATTTTGAAACGAAAAAATAACAACAATCCGACCCATCCACTCCAGAATCATGCTAGAGATTACTATTAAATTCAAGAATCATCAAATCATTAGAAGAAGAGATTTTTGGTATTTCACCTACGAATCTGTTTTTATCTAAATGCAAATACACTTGTAATGGTGTGATGATAAGTTGTGCGGGTAATTTTGCTTAAAATTAGTTATTTGACAAATCTAATACTTTTAGACTTATCATACTATAAATGCTAGAAGATAACGTAGCTCTCGATATAATTATCACCTTATTTAATACTACGAGAATTCAGTAATAATGAACTTATATTTGCTTGAAGTTGGCCACTTAAATCCATTTTCTAATGTATTGAAAACCTTAATATTGGGTTAAGCGTGTGAGGGAGGATTAAATGATCCATTTTAATTTGGAAAAACTCCTCCAAATGGTTTTTGAAGGATCATGATATCTCAACTTATTTTGATAGTAAGTAGATAATGTTTGAAGATGAGTATTGTTTGACGTGAAAAAGATCCCTTCCATAGGAATAGTAGAACCCACGATGCTGAGTTTTTGAAATTCAAAATTTTTATCTGCAAATGCCACTACAAAACTTGAATGATTAGCAACGCCTTAAAAGAAATCAGAATTTCGAAGTTGTTCCTCAAAATATAAAGATATCCAACAGATATGAGTTTAGAAAGTTTGGGGGGGATGGAGGGGAATTTTATTTAGTGAGCCGATTATCAACAAGCCTACAAGAGGACAACCTTGCTTGACAAGAAGAAAATATTCCATGAAATTGATTATCGCTGAAAGTGAGCTCTTGGAGGTTTCAAGACTACATCAACCTTTAGAAGAGAAATTAACAAATAATTAAAGAAATAAAGTCATATTACTTTAAAAAAATATAGAGAACTATGTAAGATGTACGTTTTCTCCTGTGAAAATAATTTTATACATATAATACACACATATTCTGCAAAAAAAAATATTTGCAAAATTACCTTTTTGTTAATTAAGTTGAAATGGAATCACACCCGGGCATGATTAGAATCTTGAGAGATGTGACAATTTCGATGCTCTAGAAATTTTTTTTATTGATTCAGCTGTTATCAAGGATAATTTGGTCCAAATTGCTTAAATTATCAAGTGCTTACGCAAGCCAACATAAGCAGATATAGCAAAATTAATAAATTTGTGATTGCTTAAAAAATAAATCAAGTCACACTAATATAATGATGTAGAGAACTATTGTTGGATGCATAATTTTTGCTTACAATATTTATTTTATACACACAACAAGTACATGTTTTGCACATGATTTTCTTTTGAAATATTACCTATTAGGGACAGAGTTCCAATGAAATCACAACCGAATATATTCTTGAAATATGCCACAATTTTAATGCTCTCAAAAAAAATCTTGTTGACTATTATATACCAAGCATGGGAGGACCCATGAGGGGTCAAAAGCGTTCATATGAACTCACTTCTAATAGTGTGTATATAGATATATTTTATCTTTTGTCGAGAAAATGCTATTATATAATTTTTATTGACCCTGCTTAGCACAAAGATACTATCCAGCCCGCTGGCTACTGTGTACCTTGACTTTGAAACCAAGGTATTGGGGGTTCAAGTTTTCTAGGATACCTTGAGTTAACTAGTTAGCTACTCTAGACATTGAAAATTTATCAAATAAGTGCATAAGAAAATTTGGATTGGGGGCCTCTGCAAGATGAGCTCATTAGGGTTACTTGGTGACTATTTCACCCAAACTCTAATTCATGCCTATAAATAAGACTATATATATCCTTTAAAATCCATCTCAGAAATTTCATAAACTCCAGAATATGCATAAAGAGACCAAATATAAAATATCTGAAATTCCATAAAACTCATAGAACATTCATTAAGGGATCAAAGACATGTCAAATATGTCTTGCTCAAAGTTTTAAGAACATTCAAGATTCAAATGGAGTGTTGCTACATGTTTCTTGATCATCAAATATGTCAAGAAGATGTATATCATTCTGCGTTCGAGAAATACGCCGCTAAGGGTATTGAGCACTACCCTTTATTTCTGTATTTTGAGATATTCATTAGCTTTATTTGATGAATCTTGATTTGCGTGTGTGGCCAGTATCTTTTTCCGAAAAGTTTTTACATAATTTTTTTAAGAAGGTGTGATTTTTGGTTTTAAAACTAACTTGAGGTGACTGCAGTTAACATTTTGGGTAAACGATCCCAGATCGGTATTTTAACAAGTCCGGTAGGTTTGTATTGTGATTTTAGACTAGATCGTATGCCGAAAATTAAATTCGAAGATCCCTAAGTTGATACGACTTATTTTGTCGAAAGTTAGCAATTTGAATGTTTGAGCTTTGACCGTAGGTTGAATTTATGATTATCGGGTTTGAATTTTAATTTTGAAAATTTAAATGGGTCCGTTTTGTTATTTGAAACTTGTTTGCAAAATTTGGTGCAATTCCAAGTTGGTTTGATAGGAATCAGACGCTTGGTTGTGTTTCTTGCTACTCTCAAGTTTCCTTTTGAATTTCATGTATTTTGATGTCCGATTAGTGATTTCGGGTGTTATTTTGGTATTTTAATTGCACAAGCAAGTTTATATGATGCTATTACACTCGTGTGCATGTTTGGTTTGGAGCCCGATGGGCTTGGGCGAGTTTCAGATGCGTTATGGAGGAGTTTGGATAGTTTGAGGATTGTTGGTCCAATGCCTCTTTCTGGTGTCTGATGCAAATCTCGCAATTGTGAGATCTGATTTTCATTTGCGAGCCTCATTTTTGCGAACGATAATTTGCATTTGCGAGGAGGGTCCTGGGCTAGGTGACCTTGCATTTGCAAGAAAATGGTTTGCATTTGTGAACTGGCTAAGGCCGTTTTTGCGATCATCTTGATTGCATTTGCGACCTCTGGCAACTTAGGATAGTTTTGCATTTGCGAAGCTTTGGGCGCATTTGTGATGAGGTCACCTTCGCATTTGCGATCCGTTAGTCGCAAATTGCGACTTCTGAGCTTTTGAAGCACAGTTCGCATTTGCAATGGTCGCAATTGCGAACAAGAGTTCACAATTGCGATACCTACAGCTGGGTAAAAAGGAGGGGGAGAGTATGTGACTTAGCTTATTTTATACCATTTCTCAACCCTAAATGCACTTTTTTTTTCAATTTTCCATTACTTCTCGTGAGTTTTAAACATCAAATCTAGGATTTTCATTGTAGAAATTAGGGATTTGGATAAAAATTTGGGGATTTCATAAAATTGAGATTTAGACATCAAATTGAGGTCGGATTTCGAAATAAATCACTTAACCGGACTCGAGGGTGAATGGGTAATCAAATTTTGGTCCGAATCTCGGGTTTTGATTAGGGGGTTCGAGGTTGACTTTTGTTAACTTTTTTCAATTTCATTAAAGATCAAATCTTTTTCATTACTGGGTAGTTTCTAAAGCTTATTTTAAATTATTTGACCTATATTTGGCTAGATTTGATTGCTTTGGAGGCTAACTCTGAAGGAAAGGTCGTGGTTGATTGCGCAAAGAGGTAAGTGTTATGTCTAACCTTGGCTTGGGGAAATTAGAACTTGTTGAACTATTTGCTATGTGAATTATGTGGGAAAACGACGTATATGCGAGGTGACGAGTGTATATGTACCGTCATGGGATTAAAGCATGCGAAGTTGCACTATATACTTTCGTGTCTTTATTTATTCCATGTTATTTCTTGTTATATGCTTTAATTGTTGCATATTCTTACTTGATATCTATGCTTTACTCATTAATTGTTATATAATTATTCCTTATTTTGATTCGTTTATTTTCACTTAATATCTGCTTGCCTGCTACATATTCCTACTTGCTTTAATTGTATATTTTTAATGTCACATGTACTGACTTGATTTTATCATCCGTATATTACTTGATGCACTCTATTATGTTATTTAGATTACGTGAGCCATTAGCTATTTCGGTATTAATGTTTTGCCAAAGTTTGGGGATTACGAAATATTGGTTATTCTCTATTTGTACTGGTAGTTCCATATGGATCCACACGTTTCATTTCTCTTTTGTGTTGATATTTTGTAAATAGTGGTGTTGAGTTATTTATATTGATAAATTAATATTGGGAGATTGGGTTGTGCGCCGCAACAGTACAGAAATAAATTGATATTGGGGGATCGGGTTGAAAGCCGCAACGGAAGATGAAATGATATGATATTGATATTGGAAATGACATGTACGTTGTATAAGATACTATGTTGAAACTTGGTATTGGGTTGCACGCCGCAACAGATTTGATGTGTTGTAGTTGTTTGTGGCTGTAGAGTTTATTCTCGGTATTATGATATGAGATATGAGATTATATTATTCTGGGGGCCTCTGGTAGTGTATCTTCAGGTCCATTTATATGAATTTATTGCTTTATTTCTATTCATGTTTTTGTTATTATTATTTTGTACAAGTTATTTGTGAGTGACTAGTCATAGCCTCGTTATTACTTCTCGAGGGTAGGCTCGGCACTTACAGATTATATGGGATCAGTTTTACTCATGCTATACTTCTGCACTTCTTGTGCAGATATCGGTGTCAGTCCCAACGACGTGTAGTGAAGATTGCTCGGATTCAAGTGCTTTTAGAGATTTGAGGTAGAGTTGATGGCGTTCGCAATCCCTGAAGTATCCTTCTATCCTATCTTTATTGTTTTCCTTATTTCGAACAATTGTAATTCGTTCAAACTTTTTCTGTAGAATTCTAGTATGCTCATGTATTTGTGACTCCAAATTACTACATATGTTTAAGACTATTACAACTTTGTATTATTAATGTTTTACTTTAAATTATTAAAGCTGGTTAAGTAATTAGCTAATGTTGGCTTGTCTAGAAAGTGAAATATTAGGTGTCATCACGATCCCGAGATTGGAATTTCGGGTATTGACAATAATGTAGTGACAATCTTTAAAAATAAATTATATCATAATAATTAAACAAACTATTGTCAAATACATAATGTCACGACCCAATTTCTCCTATAGTCCGTGATGGCGCGCAACGTTGCCGCTAGGCAAGCCTATAGTGAACTAACTCTGTGATCCTTACCTTTAAAGATTTGAAATAGTTTATTTTTAACTTGTACATAAATAATAAGTAAGAATTTAATAAAAATGAGATATCAAGATTTTTTTTAAAGCAAGTGAGATAAGTAAAATAACCCAAAACCATCAAGTGTCTACTAGCATGAATCACCAAGACCTGGTGTCACAAGTGTATGAGCAGCTAGTAGAATATACAAAAGAATACTACACCATTGCCTGAAGTGAAATAGACAGAAAATAAAAGCAAAAGAAAGACTTAGGCTGCTATAGAACGGGCTCAGAAAGGCAGCTCACTGCAAAGTCTCGGAAATAAAGGATGCGTACCGGACTGATATCCAGATGCACCTACCTCAGATTCTGCACATTTAGTGCAGAAGTGTAGCGTGAGTACATAAACAACATGTACCCAGTAAGTATCCAGTCTAACCTCGAAGAAGTAGCGACGAGGGGTCGACATTGAAACTTACTATGGATTAAAAATAACATGTCAAAATATAACTAAACATGGATTACATAAACATAGTTGAAAACTCAATAGCAGGAAATAATAAACAATCCTTTTACTAATAGTACATCCCAAATTTATTTCCATCATTTAACAATTTATATCTCAAGTCAATGAAGCAATATCAATTATAATTAGTTTCAAAGATTTATTATGCGGAATTTATGCCGAGATCGTACAGCCCGATCTAACATAAAATATTTAAACTGTGCACTGCCGAGGGTCGAACGACACGAACCATAGATGCATCTATCTTCTACCGAGGTGTTCGGCCTGCTCCACAAAAAGAGAAAATACTTTATAACAACCGATTCAAGATTTATTAAGAGGCTAATATTTAAAGAAACACCAATTCTCAATAATAGTCAAGTGACCCGTCCAAGAATTCAAGTAAATGAAATTTAACCTTTTATAATTCCTTTATCAAGTTCCAAGATGATTTAAGCAATTAAGTTAATAAGTAGGGTGCACACATCATAAATATGACATGTAATGGGTCCTAGACTATCCGAACATAAGCATAATTAGTAGCTATGTACACACTCTCATCACCTCGTGCGTACGTAACCCCCACAAATAGAAGCACATATTAATCAATTCACCTATGGGGTTAATTCTCTCTTACAAGGTAAGAAAAGAGACTTACCTCGTCTCAAAGCTTACTTTCCGGCCTCAAATTCACTCAAAAGCATCAACTTGGTGCCCAACAATCCAAAACTAGTCAAATGGTATATAGTTTAATCAATACATGTTCAAAAGTTCACATTCCAACTATTAAAGTGATTAGCCAACCCCAATTGTTGGATTTCTAAATTTACCCCCGGGCCCACGTACCTGAATTCTGGAAATTTTCGAAGAAAATTGTTACCCATGGTCTCATGAACTCAAATATATGATTTTCACTAAGTTCCATAATAAATTTCGTGGGTAAATTCCATTTTTATCAAATTCCTAGGTTTTTCATCTAACCCATAAATCCCACAAATTTGTATGTTAAAATCTACCCATAATCTACGTATTAAACTCACATTAGGTAGAAATTACTTACCCTCAATAGCTTGGTCGAAATCCCCTTTTTTGAAGCTCCAGAATCGCCCAAGACTATAATAAAGTAACCCAAAAATGGCTAAGTGCCAATTTTAAAACTCTCTGTCAAGCTGCCTTCTTCTTCGCGAACGCGGAGCAAGCCTTGCGTTTGCGAAAGCAACGGCCCAGCCCCATGAAAACTTGGCCTACGCGAACGCGATCAGGTCCTCGCGAACGCGAAAGCTTACCAGTCCTGTCCTTCGTGAACGCGAGGGCACCTTCGCGAACTCGAAGAGCAGTGGCATTGACCCCTCCCCAGGTCCCTCCCTTTTACGCGAATGCGATGGGGCTTACGCGAATGCGTAGGCCTGGGACCTCAAGGCTCCGTGATCGCGATCCCCTTCTCGTGATTGCAAAGGGAAAATTACCCCACTACACAAATCCTTCTCCGCGAACGCGATGGTCCTTCCGCGTTCGCGAAGAAGGAAACCAAAACTGGAAAAATCTGGTTTCCTCAACTTAGCTCCGGGCAGTTCGAAGCACACCAGAGCCCCTCAGGACACCGTCCAACTACGCCAACAAGTCTATAAACATATACAGACCTGTTCGAACTCTTGAAACGCGTAAAATAACAACAAAACCAAGAATCACACCCCAAAACCAAATTGAATCAAGATATGAACTTCAAATTTCCAAATCGCTCCAATGCGCTGAATCATACTTTACTACTCGGAATGACACCAAATTTTGCGTGCAAGTCTTAAATCACCATAAGAAACTATTCTGGGTTTCGGAATTCCATTTGGACCTCGATATCACCAAAACCTACTCCAAACCAAATTTAAAGAACTTCAAAACCTTCAAAGAGCCAATTTTCACTATTAGGCACTGAAACGCTCGCGGGTCATCCAAAACCCGATCCGAACATATGACCAAGTCCGAAATCATCATACGAACCCATTGGAACCGTCAAATCCCGATTTCGAGGTTGTTTACTCGAAACATTGACCGAAGTCAAACTTAGCCTTTTTAACCAACCTTAAGGAATCAAGTATTCCGATTTCAACCCGAATTCTTCCAAATCTCGAACTAACCATCCCCGCAAGTCATAAAACAGTAAAAGTATGCACGGGAAATTTTATTTTGGGGAACGAGATTCAAGAAAGCAAAACGACCAGTCGGTCGTTACACATAATTTTTTCCATGCAATATTAGTTTTATACGCATGACACACACGTGTTATACACGATATTTTTTTTGCGAAATTACCTGTTGAATAGAGTTTCATTAAAGTCGCAATCAAACATGAATAAAATCATAAGAGATGCCAAAATCTCAATGCTTGGAAGAAAATTTCCATTGACTAGACTATCATTAAGGACAATTTGATCCAAATTGCTTATATTGCCAAATGCCAAGAGCTTAGACAAGAAAATCTAAACAAACATAGCAAAATTAATAAAGTTGTGGTGGTGTAAAAATAATCTTGAAAAATTAAAAAGTACGAGTTTTTTTAATTCTTTATTGCAACAGTTTGGTTAAGTTGAATATCATGTAATTCAATATTTAATAGTCGAATATGACTTTTTACCTCTTACAGCTTGTTTGGATGGTAGTTCCTCGTTGTATCGTATCGGATTGTTACTTTAAATATAGTGTTTGTTTTGATTGTTACTTAAATTTTATTGTATCGTATCATTAAATTCATCGTTACATAACGGCGAAATGTGTCATTTTATATAACGACCGATTTGGTGTGGTCGCGTCGTTACCTTGTCTTTTTCTCTCAATCTCACCCTTTATTATTAAATTATTTTATTTTATCATTTGCCCTACTTTTTTATATAGTAATTTTATCTTGTAGCATAATTTTTCTTTATAATATTGTAAGTTTATTCTTCATATTGCTGGTGCGTGATATCATGAAACGATGACAAACAATACAATCTATCCAAACATTGTATTTATCAAACGATACAGTACAATATAATACACTACGATACGATACATTATGAAACGATGCGTAACAACCATCCAAACAAGCTGTTAAAGTTTAAATGTCCTTGGCCTTATTTCCGTTCAAATCTGACTCCTCTAAATTGCTATAGCATCAATTCTGAAATAAAATATACACACGTAGACCACAATAAACAAGTTAGACAAAATAATCATTACTATATTAAAAGCATGAAGACCCTTAGTGAAATGTCATTCGTTTTTTTTGTCCTTAAAAATAGAATTTACATTGGACAAAATAGTAATTAGATTATTTTCCTAATATATAATATTTCAAAATCAATAAAAATATTTTATTATTAAATCTTTCCTTGTTTAAAATATGTAAGAATTCCTAATATTTAGGAATTTAATTTTCACTATAAATTTACCTTGTATAAATCATTTCCTTAACTAAACACATAACCATAATAATTTTTCATGATAAATTTCCTAATATTTAGGATTTTGAAATATGAAATATAATTTAGCATTGTGATATGCAAAACTTACGTCTCCAATAGTTTTAAAAAAAAACGAATTTTGGTTCATTTTCAATAGTTGTTTAATGAAATATCTTTTCTTTCTAGACTCTTATTATGGTTTTGAAATTAAAATGCAAGAACTATGCATCTTACATCTCTAATAGTTTAAAAAAAAGACCTCCTTTATTTAGGAGTTACGTTAGCTAAAGTTTATTGGCAATTAAGTATTTCTAATTATTTTATTTAGGTAAAACTTCTTAATATTTAAAAATTTAAAATTACAAATTGCTTGCTTAATATTTGAAACTTTAAAATTATCTACAATTAACAATTTCACAAAGTCATGTACGTAATTGTAGATTCCGTGTTTGCAAAGGTAACGAATGTGCTAATAAATACTAAATTATCATCTACTATATTAATACTTTAGCCCAACATCGAATTTTAGAAATACTTTTGAAATGCACGTTAAGTATACTTAGCTTGAAAATATTTATATAGTTTTTTAAAATTTTATATTTATTGATATGGGGTATACATGCAAAATGCGTATCCTAAAACTAGCACTATATTAAAAACATGAAGATCCTTAGCGAAATATTATTCTCCTTTTTTACTCTTTAATAGTAATAAGGTTAACTTTAGACAAAATAATCATTTAATTATTTTTCTAATTCTTAGGACTTTGAAATCAACTAAATTTTATTGATTGAACCCTTCCTAATTAAAATTAGATAGAAAGTCCTAATATTAAAATTTTAAATTCTATTTAGATTCTACCGCTTCAATCGGAATAAACACAACAAACTGAGCACTAATATAAATATTTGAACGTTTACGAAAGTTACATACCTTACATAAGTAAAAGTATATAAAAATTATAGTTAAATATGTAATATATGAATTTTAAAATAAAAGCACACTCATAATACTCCATATTTTTAGGAAGATAAATAATGCAAAATTTCTTCCTAAATTGAGTAATTAGATAAATAGGAGTACACAATAATTATTATTTTAAAAAACTTGTACCTTTTTATTTAAATTTCTTTTACAATAACCCATAAATAGTTTAAATTTAAAATTTATGTAATTCTTTTAAAATTTTATATTTATTAATACAAGATATACGCGCGTACCCTAAAGACTAGTAAATTATATAAAGGATACTTATGTATAGGATCCTAACTTTTTGTAAAAATTGGTTCTTTCAATCCATTGTTATAATAATCTAAAAGCTTTAGTGATATAAGTTCTTTGAGAGATGAAAAGATGATGTTATTAAACAAGTTTCCTCCTAAAAGTAAAAACTCTTAAGTTTCTTAATCCTACTAATATAGTTAAACTTGCACTGAAGAATAGCTCAAACGTGATCAACAGGAGAGATTACAAGCCACTTTATTCATACTTTACCGTCACGGAAAAAGTTAAAAAATAAAGAGTGTCACTTGAGTATTGTCACATCTCCTTTTTACCATCCGAGGGGATAGGGAGCTTTTCTAATTAAAGTGACATTAATCGAAATGAGATTATTTATTTTATTCAGAGTCGCCATTTGGAATAGTTTATAATGTCCTAAATCACCGATTCATTTAAATCCCAAATCGAGGAAATTGACTCTTATTTAGGGTCTGCGAACACAGAAGATGGGATAAGAAATTATGTCAATCCGGGAGAAGGTGTGAGGCACTCCCGAATTCCGTGGTTTTAGCACGGTCGCTCAACTATTAATAATTGACCTAATTATCTGATTTATTATACGTTTTAAAACCTATTGTGCATTTTTAACTTTATAACCGCTTTTATTTATTTATGGAGTTTATTTAAATAAGTCGCGATGTTGCACACTTATTGTTTTTGAACATATTGCGAATTGCGTCACATTAAATGTACCCACGATTTATAACATGTTTATTTTAATTATTGTTTGAAGTTATGGTCGGATCACATGAAATGCACACCCAAATTTGAATTTATGTATTGTGACCATACCAAGGGAACCGTACCCATAGCCACGATGATTTATTAATTATGCCTAAAGCAAACTAAGATGATTCATGAATTATTTAATTTCCTAATACTACCGATATAGAGCTAGCGAGAGAGAGAAAATCTGCATAAAAAAACGCAAGTCTTACGAACTCAGCAGACGATTGCTGTTCTTTATTGATATTGGATTAAGATTCTAAGATGAACATACAATCATTAATCACAAAGCTGACTGTTATAATTATGCTAAATCCTCCTTAATCCTCAAGAGAAGTAATTAGCAACAAGCACATGCCCTGCACACTGTTTTTACACCAAGTTATTCAAACACTCTGCTAACGTACTCAACAATGGAGAATCAAAATTCAACCAACACAGAACTTGTTGAGTTTCTTTTTAATATAGAAAGGTATTAAAAAGAGGGTGAATGAGAAATGGAGGGAAATAAAAATTTTGAGTAAAATTTTAAGTTTCCCTCTCCTTTTAATGAGACATTGTCCCTTATTGGTAGAGGAAAAGGAGTTTGGTGGGTTTATATACAAATGCACTTCATGTAGCTCTTAAAGAGTTAGGAAGAAGGCAAGCCTCGCGCCGTCGTCGCTCGGCTCGGCTACGGCTTCGGATTCGGTCAATTGATTGATTAATTTTTTGCACCAAATTTATTTGTTAATAGTAAATATTAACGTAATAATATTCGTGTTTGTAACAGATGTATTCTAAATCTGTGGATCTGTTCCAGCAACAAGTGCTCATTCCACCATACATAATGCTCCATTATAACAGATTGGTGCTACATCCACCATGAAAAAAAAGTGCTCCACTAAATGAGTGGAATTGCACTATAAATAGATGGTGAGTAAATTGTTGAAACACACAGAAAAAACGGACAGAAAACAGAAAGCAACGAGCAATCTGATTTCCTCTTCTGTTATCGCTCAACATTGGCTATAAATTGCATTTCCTTCCTCTCAGAATTTCCATTCGACTTCTGAGTTCTCCTCATTTCTTGTGCATTGCTTTAAACTACAAACAAAGTAATCGTAAGTGTGATTTGCTGCCGAACTTTGTGTTCGCTGAAACACTGGGGTTTGAAGTACCGCTACACCAGTGTGTAATTCGTTCTATCCTGCGAGGAAATAATCCATAACCTTGGGTACTAGGAGGGGATTAAATTTCTTAAGGAAACACTGTGAATTCAGTTGGCTCGAATTAATTACTGTTTCATTTATATTTACGTTTATATGCTAACGTTCTTTTCTCCAGAATTATTATTTACAAATACAGGCTTAAATTTAACAAGCTTAAGGAATTTAACAATTTTAATTTCTGTATTTGTGTTATTTTTATTATTCTGGAAACTAAAACCTTTGTGGTTTTAGGTACTCCCGTTTGGAGAGTAAAGCCTTCGTGGCGGTTTGTTGGAAATTATTATCTACGTGATTTTTTCTCTCCAAGTTTAAACGTTTATTAAACGTTTGTTTGTGTCATTCTTTTACAGAAATAGAAAATGACAACGAAAATCGAGCTGTTTCGATGATGACAGCCAACGCTTCAACAAGCCGAACACCGGCTTTAGCACCGGCAGAAAAACCCAAAAAAATTTCCAAGATTGATTTCAAGCGCTGGCAGTAGAAAATGTTCTTCTATCTGACTACGTTATGTCTACAGAAGTTCATTAAGGAAGATGTTCCTGATCTGCCAGATGAAATTCCAGAGAATGAAAGCTTTCTCGTGATTGAGGCGTGGAAGCATTCTGATTTTTTGTGCAAGAATTATATTCTTAGTGGATTGGATGATAATTTGTATAATGTATACAGTGGCGTGGAGACATCAAAAGAATTGTGAAATGCGCTTGAAAAGAAATACAAAACTGAAGATGCCGGGATGAAGAAATTCGTCGCTGCAAAATTTTTGGACTACAAAATGGTAGATAGTAAGTTTGTTATTACCCAAGTCCAGAAATTGCAAGTAATTATTCATGATCTACTTGCTGAAGGTATATTTCAAAAGAATACTGATGTTGAAAGTAAAATTTTTAGTAATTTTATTAACGGAATTTTCATTGAAGGTCTTGTCATCAATGAAGCATTCCAAGTAGCAGCAATAATTGAGAAGTTGCCTCCATTGTAGAAGGACTTCAAAAATTATTTGAAACACAAACGAAAAGAGATGTCCCTTGAAGATCTCATTGTTCGATTGAGAATCGAAGAGGACAATAAAGCTGCTGAAAGGAGAGGCCGTGGAAATTCAACAATAATGGGAGCAAATATTGTTGAAGATAACAAAAAGAGAAAGAAGGCTTCTGGTCCGAAATACAACCCAAGCAAGAAGCGGTTCAGTGGAAACTGCTACAACTGTGGGAAAACCGGACACAAATCTACGGAGTGTCGTGCTCGGAAGAAAGACAAGCAAAGGGGTCAAGCAAACATGGTAGAAAAGCATGATGATGTTGATGACTTGTGCGCCATGCTTTCTGAATGCAACCTGGTAGGAAACCCAAAGGAGTGGTGGATTGATTCTGGAGCCACTCGCCATGTTTGTGCTGTGAGGGAAGCATTTTCTACATATGCTTCTGCTGGACCCGAAGAGACGCTCTCTATGGGAAATGCTGCTACAGCAAAAATTGAAGGATACGGTAAGATATTTCTCAAGATGACTTCTGGCAAGGTCATGACTTTGAACAACGTCCTTCATGTTCCCGAGATTAGGAAGAACTTAGTCTCTACTGGACTTCTTGTAAAGCACGGTTTCAAGTGCGTTTTTGTATCTGACAAGGTAGTGATTAGTAAGAATGAAATGTTTGTAGGAAAAGGTTACCTTACTGAGGGCCTTTTCAAGCTGAATGTAATAGTTGTTGAAACTAATAATAAAACTTCAGCTTCTTCTTACTTACTTGAGTCAAATGATTTATGGCATGTACGTTTGGGTCATGTCAATTATAAAACCTTGCGAAAAATGATTAACTTGGAAGTATTGCCTAAGTTTGAATGCGAAAAATCAAAATGTCAAATATGTGTGGAATCTAAGTATGTTAAACATCCTTATAAGTCGGTTGAAAGGAATTCAAATCCTTTAGACTTAATTCACACAGATATTTGTGACATGAAGTCAATACCATCTTGTGGTGGAAAGAAGTATTCCATAACTTTTATTGATGACAATACTCGATATTGCTATGTTTACTTACTTAATAATAAAGATGAAGCAATAGACGCATTTAAGAAATACAAAAATGAAGTTGAAACACAACTTAACAAGAAAATCAAAATGATAAGAAGTGATAGGGGTGGTGAATATGAATCTCCTTTTGAACAAATATGTTTAGAATATGAAATTATTTATCAAACAACAGCCCCTTACACGCCCCAATCCAATGGGATTGCGGAAAGAAAGAATCGTTCATTAAAGAAGATGATGAACGCATTGTTGATAAGTTCTGGTTTGCCACCGAACTTGTGGGGGAAAGTCGTTCTTACGGCTAACCGAATACTAAATCGAGTACCCCATAGCAAAACACAATCCATTCCATATGAAAAATGGAAAAGAAGGAAGCCTAACTTGAACTATTTGAAAGTGTGGGAGTGTTTGGCAAAAGTACAAGTTCCTAAACCCAAAAGGGTAAAAATAGGACCGAAAACAGTTGATTATGTTTTCATAGGATATGCGACCAATAGTAAAGCATATCGATTTCTGGTTCATAAATCAGAAAATCCTGACATTAATAATAATATGGTTATAGAATCAGATAATGCTGAGTTCTTTGAAAATATATATCCGTATAAAAAGGAATGTGAGTTGTTTGGTGAATGATCTAAACGACCTCGGGAAGAAACAAAAGAAAATACATTTTATCAGGAGGATCCAAGACGTAGTAAATGTCAAAGAACGTCTACTTCGTTTGGACCAGATTTTGTGACTTTCTTATTGGAAAATGAGCCTCGAACATTTAAAGAAGCTATGTCTTCTTCGGAATCATTGTTCTGGAAAGAGGCAGTCAATAGTGAAATAGAATCCATATTGAACAACCATACATGGGAATTGGTTGATCTTCCTCCTGGAAATAAACCTTTGGGTTCTAAATGGATTTTTAAGAGAAAAATGAAAGATGATGGCACTATTGATAAATTCAAGGCAAGACTTGTTGTCAAAGGGTATAGACAACGAGAAGGTCTTGACTACTTTGATACATATTCTCCAGTGACGAGAATTACGTCCATACGAATGCTAGTAGCTTTAGCTGCAGTTTATGGTCTTGAAATTCATCAAATGGACGTAAAGACAGCCTTCTTAAATGGAGATTTGGAGGAAGAAATTTACATGGAACAACCTGAAGGGTTTGTAGTTCCAAGTAAAGAAAAAAGGTATGTAGACTTTTTAAGTCCCTCTACGGACTAAAACAAACACCCAAACAATAACATGCGAAATTTGACCAAACAATGTTGTCAAATGGTTTTAAGATAAATGAATGTGATAAATGTGTGTACATTAAAAATGTTCCAAATCACATAATCATTGTTTGCCTATATGTGGATGATATGCTGATAATGAGTAATGGCATTGCCAACATAAATGCGACTAAGCGTATGCTAACTAGCAAGTTTGATATGAAGGACTTGGGAGTTGCAGATTTAATTCTGGGGATTAAGATCCAAAAGACTCCTCAAGGTCTGGCATTGTCACAATCTCATTATATTAAGACAGTACTTGAAAAATTCAAGCACTTAGGCTTTAAAGTTGCAAAGACTCCAATTGGCGTGAATCTTGCATTAGCAAAGAACAAACCAAAGCATATCACAATTGGATTATGCTCATATGTTAGGATGCTTAATGTACATCATGAATTGTACACGACCAGATATAGTTTGTGCTATAAGTAAACTGAGTCGATACACGAGCAATCCAGGTCAATCTCACTGGATGGCAATGAAACGAGTTTTGAGATATTTAGAGCATACCCAAAACTTTGATTTGCACTACACTAAATATCCTGCGGTGATTGAAGGCTATTGTGATGCAAATTGGATCACCGGTTCAACTGATTCGAAGTTCACAAGTGGATATGTATTCACTATTGGTGGAGGAGCGGTATCATGGAAGTCGTCCAAACAAACATGTATTGCCCGCTCTACAATGGAGGCTGAGTTCATAGCCTTAGATAAAGCCGGTGAAGAAGCTGAATGGCTCCGGAATTTCTTGGAAGATATTCCATTTTGGCCCAAACCGTTGGCACCAATATGCATACACTGTGATAGCCAAGCGGCAATTGGAAGGGCTGGGAGCGTTATGTATAACGGTAAATCTCGTCATATACGACGAAGACATAAAACCGTTAGGCAACTTCTCTCTAGAGGAATTATCACGATTGACTATGTAAAGTCAAGTGATAATGTGTCAGATCCACTTACAAAAGGCCTAACTAGAGAGGTAGTTGAGAAATCATCGAGGGGAATGGGACTATGGCCAAGAACAAGTCATTGTGGCGGTAACTCTACCTAGAAGACTGGAGATCCCAAGATCTAGGTTCAAGGAGATCAAACAAAGTCATTAATGACGGTTCAACATTGTCAACAAAAATTTTGGTCCATTCTCGTGATGAGACAATGTTCAGTACCAAGGATAAAGCACTAAGGCTTTTTAATGATTTCTAAATTTGATACATGGTATATCAAATAGTGTATCTACGGGATGACACGTTTAGGAATTACCTATGTAAGTGTGAAGTGTTAGCCGCTTCAAGGAGAATTTTGCAAGGCCAATTCTCTACGCACTTATGAAACCAGGCAGTGATCATGGCTGAAACGAACACAACAATGAGAACCAAAGACGGTTAAAGGATTGATTGTGTGACTTATGGTTGTCTAGGTATACACTAAAGTTCAACGGTTCAAAGATATCAAATCTATCGATTGATCGAGTATATCCGACATATGTTCACTACAGAAAGTTCAAAGGGAAACCTACTTATCCAGATGCAATTAATCCTTGCTTGCAAATCACACAAGTTTTTCATGCATACTTCCGTGATATAGCCATTCCCCATTCATGTGGGGGATTGTTGAGTTTCTTTTTAATATAGAAAGGTATTAAAAAGAGGGTGAATGAGAAATGGAGGGAAATAAAAATTTTGAGTAAAATTTTAAGTTTCCCTCTCCTTTTAATGAGACATTGTCCCTCATTGGTAGAGGAAAAGGAGTTTGGTGGGTTTATATACAAATGCACTTCATGTAGCTCTTAAAGAGTTAGGAAGAAGGCAAGCCTCGCGCCGTCGTCGCTCGGCTCGGCTACGGCTTCGGATTCGGTCAATTGATTGATTAATTTTTTGCACCAAATTTATTTGTTAATAGTAAATATTAACGTAATAATATCCGTGTTTGTAACGGATGTATTCTAAATCCGTGGATCTGTTCCAGCAACAAGTGCTCATTCCACCGTACATAATGCTCCATTATAACAGATTGGTGCTACATCCACCATGAAAAAAAGTGCTCCACTAAATGAGTGGAATTGCACTATAAATAGATGGTGAGCAAATTGTTGAAACACACAGAAAAAACGGACAGAAAACAGAAAGCAACGAGCAATCTGATTTCCTCTTCTGTTATCGCTCAACATTGGCTATAAATTGCATTTTCTTCCTCTCAGAATTTCCATTCGACTTCTGAGTTCTCCTCCTTTCTTGTGCATTGCTTTAAACTACAAACAAAGTAACCGTAAGTGTGATTTGCTGCCGAACTTTGTGTTCGCTGAAACACTGGGGTTTGAAGTACCGCTACACCAGTGTGTAATTCGTTCTATCCTGCGAAGAAATAATCCATAACCTTGGGTACTATGAGGGGATTAAATTCCTTAAGGAAACACTGTGAATTCATTGGGCTCGAATTAATTACTGTTTCATTTATATTTACGTTTATATGCTAACGTTCTTTTCTCTAGAATTATTATTTACAAATACAAACTTAATTTAACAGAACTAATTGAAACTTAGAACTAACAAGGATTAAATATGAACCAAGATATAAATATCATCTAAGTGTACGGATTATTTCAAACACATATCAACAGACTATTCATTCAACAATTTTATAAACCCAAACTAAAGCATTACTAAAAGAACTGGAAGAGAAGATGAACCTCAAGTGATGATTTTTTTTCTTTTTGAAGCTCGATCAAGCAGACAACATTGGTTCCAAAGTTTGCAAAAGAGAAACCAGCAAAGAAGGAGCTCAATAGCGACCTCGACTTCGACTCGAAAACCTTGACACAACTCGGCAATTTTGAATGATGTTTTGGGGGCTGTTTTAGCTAGGTTAGTCAGCTAGTTTTTGTGCTGATTTACAGCTGCATTTTTGCTATTTTCGCAGCTGGTTTGCTGTATTTTTGAGGTATTTAAGAGGTTAAGATTTGGAGAAGAAAACAGCTAACATGGTAAAAATGTCAAGATGACCATGGGGGAAGATGAGAGCTCGTGTGCATTTGAGCTACTGAACTTGGAGCCAAACAGATCTATGAGAGGCCACTGCTGCTCGAATTCTCTTCTGTCCGAGAGAGAGTGACGATGGAGATCCCCTTTAGGGAAGTGCGGCTGTTTCTAGGGGTGTAGCCATTTTTAGTTCTTCTCTGTTTTTCAAATGCATATGAAGAAACTGAAATCAAAACATAAAATCTTTGTTCTGTTTTCTTATGGGAATGAAGGCTCAAAAATTAGTAAAGAAATAATAAAACAAAACTCCCAAAAAGCCATGGAAACTCTTGAAAATCCCTCCTTTAATTGTGATTGTGTGCATTTCTGATTTCTCACGTCCCTCTGCTTTTTCGTTTTCCAGCCTCCCCTGTATTTTGCTTTGTTTTTCGTCCTCCCACAGATCCCTTTCTCTCTCGTTTTTTACCAGATTCTCCCGTTTCTTTCTGTTCGTTTCCTGCCCAGAAAATCCCCTCTATTTTTTTTTCTTGTTTCGTGTGTGTATATATACAGCCATCTCCGGTGTTGGCCAAGAAAAAGCCATTGAGATAAGAACGTGTGTGGCTTAAAGGAATATTTCTTGTTTCGCTCTGGCATGTGGCGTGTGTGTAATTGTAAAATCCAATTGTGAGAGTTTGTTATCCCGTTGTTTGTCCACTAGTGGGTGTCACACCTCCTTTTTCCGCACCCGCGAGGGTGCGTGGGAGTTTTTCCAATTAAAGGACAATCGAGACGGGATTGGTTTATTTATTTCAGAGTCGCCACTTGGGAGATTTAGGGTGTCCCAAGTCACCAATTTTAATCCCGAATCGAGGAAAAGAATGACTCCATATTACAGTCTGCGTACCAGAAATCCGGATAAGGAATTCTGTTAACCCGGGAGAAGGTGTTAGGCATTCCCGAGTTCCGTGGTTCTAGCACGGTCGCTCAACTGTTATATTCGGCTTGATTATCTGATTTTATACAAATATGAACTTATGTGCAAATTTTATCTTTTAACCGCTTTATTATTATTGTTTTTAAAAGAAATATGAACATCGCTTAAAACACGTCTTTGGACTGCGTTACATGAAATGCACCCACAATCCGGAACACGTTTTATTTGATGTTTTGGGATTTGGATTCGGGTCGCATGAAATGCACACCCAGGCTTAAGAAAGTAAAATATTAAACACGCGCCTAAAGAGACTATCGCGTTATTATTTTGGGGAAGACCGTGAAATTCGCTAAACGGTCCTTCCGAATTCTAATTAAACCATACATTTTGTGAGGGCCCCGCAATCTATACGTTTTATTTGGCGAGGCTCGTCTCATTTTTATTTTTAAAGGATAAACCTACAATGACTATATTTTCTATTAAGTTCGTCTCTAAAATAAAAGAAAATCTCTTAATTATTTACATGCTGAAAAACGTAACTTATTAGTTATTAGTTTACGGCTAATGCGAATGGAAAATTGCGATCGAGTTTGTACAAAGAAAAACTGCTTTCATTTTATATTCTGTTATTCAATAATACTAGAACATGAGATTGACCATAATATCAAAACAGATTAATTATTCTCCGTAATTTAAACTAACATTATTAGATGAAGAAAGTATACATATGCAACCTCATTATTCATTAATCATTCAACTACATCTTTATACGAAGAAAGAAAAATTATATTCAACCACAAATCTAAACAGGAGGAATTCAACAGGAACAAAGCCTGATTAATATTTCATTTTTTGCTTCAAGCCGAGATTGTACAAATGTGTACCTGGAAACAGCAGTACAAGAACAAAAGAAGGAGAAGTCAGCAGCAGTAATAACACAGCAACAGCAGATTCAGCAACATCGCAAACCAGTACAGTAGGAATAGCAGAAAACCCAGGAGACTATAAACGACTCCAAGTATAGTGAAGAAGTAAAAGGTAGGAAGGTTCTGACTATTTCAGATCTTAAGCGAGGCAATGAAGCAGTAACTATTCTTTTTCAACTTCAAAACTCTCCAAAATGAATTCTGCCCCTGTATATTCAGTGTATCCAGAATGTATATCGGGTGTATACTTCTCACTCCGCCCCCTCTTTTTTTCTTCTCTCTATCTAGTTTTTCCTCTCTTTTTTTCCACACTTCTTCCTAAATTTTCTCTTCTATTTATAGCAAAATTTTCGAAATTTTCAGATTTGTTTTTTATTATTTTATTATTTTTTTAATTAAAAGAAATCCCACTTACAAATTGCTTTTATTTTTTTAGAAAAAGAAATCCCACCTTTATTTACTTTTATTTTTAAAATTCCAACTTTAATTACTTTATCTTATTTAAAATCCCACTTTTTATTTTTTTTAAAAGAGAATCTCACTTTATTTAACTTTTCTTTAAAAAATAAACCACTATCTTTTCTTTTTCTTTTAAAAATGCTACTTTCAATTACTTTAAATTTTTTAAATTTTCAGATATCTTTATATTTATTTTTTAATTCCAACCTTCTTTTACTTTTAAATTTTTTAAAACTTTTTACTTTTTTTTAAAATTTTCTACATTCTTTTACTTTTTTTTATTTTTTTAAAATCATTTCCGAAATTACTATATATATATATATTATTTTTTTTTTAAAATAAAAATAATAAATAAAATAAAATATTTTCGGATTTTTTTTTATATATAAAAAAACAAAAAATAAAACTATTAATAGTGATAATTCACTTTTTTTTTATTTTTTTTTGGTTTTGTTTTGTGTTGGACAAAAATGAAGAAGGGGTGTTGGGTTAATGGACTGGGTCGACCCAGTTCGAAATGGACTGGGTCGTAGGGAAGATTGGGCCATTTTTTGGGCCTATAGCTTGAAATTGAAGAAGAGGCCCAATTCCGACTTTCTTTATATTTTCGCTCTCTTTTCTTCTTTTATTTTTCTAAAACTAAATTATAAAAATACTTAAACTATTATTAAGAACTAAATTAAGTTATAAAGGCGCAAATTAACTCCCAATAACAATTAACGCACAATTAAGTATTAATTAAGCATAAAATTGTATATTTGGACATTAAATGCTAAAAATGCAAACGATGCCTATTTTTGTAATTTTTAATTTTTGTAAAACAATTTTAATTACTAACAATTGTAGAATTAAATCCTACATGCAAAATGCGACATATTTTTGTATTTTTTATTAATTTAGCGAATAAACACGCACAGACAAATACAAATAATTCTTCAAAATATCACAAAATTGTACACCAAAGAAAAATCATTTTATTTTTGAATTTTTTGGGAGTAATTCTCATATAGGGCAAAAATCACGTGCTTACAGCTGCCCCTCTTTGCCCGGAGACACGAAGGGTTTTCGTGCAAAGATAAAGCGAGCGATTTTTGCCCATCCGAGTACTCCGTTGAAGCATTTTTTTGAAAAAGATTTGACCGAACCTTTGCTTCAAAGGTTTCCTACATATCCTGGGCTAAACAGGAATCAGGTCAATGTAGTTCGAGAAATTTTGGTAGCTGGGACTACCGTTGGACTGCAATGTTACTGTTGTTGCATGCTATTACTACTGCTTACCGATCTCCTTGTTACACCGTGCTTAAAAAAACAAGAAGCTAGGCTAGAGTACAATTTGTTTTTGTTGCCTTGCTTCCTTGTCTGCTTGCATTTCTTTCGGTGCTTTACTTCTTTTGACACATGTACTTGAGTTTGTACTGTGACCTCTTGTTGCAACCTTCTGTTTCCCGGTGCCGGGGAATTTTATTGTTTCCTGCTGGGGATTCCTATTGTAACCCTCTGTTTTATTGTCCTCTGACTTGATTTTGAAATGTATGCCTCTGTTATCTGGGCGGGCTCCCAATTTTAATACTTGAAAATTAAAGACTTGAAATGTATGCCTCTGTTATCTGGGCGGGCTCCCAAGTTCAATGCTTGAAAATTAAAGACTGAAATGTATGCCTCTGTTCTATGGGCGGGCTCCCAACTTCAACAACAACTTTAAAAATGAATGTCATTCCTCTCTTCAACCAATACATCGCCATTCTGTTCTTCAGAGGGGGCTCCTGATTTCAACAACTTTAAAAAATAAAATCCTATTCGAGGGCGGATGAACCCGAAATATCCTATTCGAGGGCGGATGAACCCAAAATATCCTATTCGAGGGCGGATGAACCCAAAATATCCTATTCGAGGGCGGATGAACCCAAAATATCCTATTCGAGGGCGGATGAACCCAAAATATCCTATTCGAGGGTGGATGAACCCAAAATATCCTATTCGAGGGCGGATGAACCCAAAATATCCTTTTCGAGGGCGGATGAACCCATATATCCTGTTCGAGGGCGGATGAACCCATATATCCTGTTCGAGGGCGGATGAACCCAAAATATCCTGTTCGAGGGCGGATGAACCCAAATATCCTGTTCGAGGGCGGATGAACCCAAAATATCCTGTTCGAGGGCGGATGAACCCAAATATCCTATTCGAGGGCGGATGAACCCAAAATATCCTATTCGAGGGCGGATGAACCCAAAATATCCTATTCGAGGGCGGATGAACCCAAAATATCCTATTCGAGGGCGGATGAACCCAAATATCCTATTCGAGGGCGGATGAACCCAGAATATCCTATTCGAGGGCGGATGAACCCAGAATATCCTATTCGAGGGCGGATGAACCCAGAATATCCTATTCGAGGGCGGATGAACCCAGAATATCCTATTCGAGGGCGGATGAACCCAGAATATCCTATTCGAGGGCGGATGAACCCAGAATATCCTATTCGAGGGCGGATGAACCCAGAATATCCTATTCGAGGGCGGATGAACCCAGAATATCCTATTCGAGGGCGGATGAACCCAGAATATCCTATTCGAGGGCGGATGAACCCAGAATATCCTATTCGAGGGCGGATGAACCCAGAATATCCTATTCGAGGGCGGATGAACCCAGAATATCCTATTCGAGGGCGGATGAACCCAGAATATCCTATTCGAGGGCGGATGAACCCAGAATATCCTATTCGAGGGCGGATGAACCCAGAATATCCTATTCGAGGGCGGATGAACCCAGAATATCCTATTCGAGGGCGGATGAACCCAGAATATCCTATTCGAGGGCGGATGAACCCAGAATATCCTATTCGAGGGCGGATGAACCCAGAATATCCTATTCGAGGGCGGATGAACCCAGAATATCCTATTCGAGGGCGGATGAACCCAGAATATCCTATTCGAGGGCGGATGAACCCAGAATATCCTATTCGAGGGCGGATGAACCCAGAATATCCTATTCGAGGGCGGATGAACCCAGAATATCCTATTCGAGGGCGGATGAACCCAGAATATCCTATTCGAGGGCGGATGAACCCATTTTCAACATCTTGGAATTGTCTTACCTACGACTGTTTTTCTCCAAATCTTGTTGTCTTGCTATCTCTTAAAACTTGAATTGATTTCCTTGTTCTTCTGAGAAAATTTTCGACCATGGCAGAAAATCTTTTGCCCCAGTTTTGATGCTTTTCCTTGTTCTCCAGGTGGACGCCTGACTTCTGATATTTCAACTGTTCTTCCTTGTTCTCCACGTGGACGCCTGACTGCTAATTCAATTCTTCATCCTTGTTCTCCAGATGATTGCTATTTCTTTTCTTCATCCTTGTTCTCCAGGTGGACGCCTGATTGTTGTTTCTTTCATTGCTCTTCCTTGTTCTCCAGGTGGACGCCTGATTTCTGATATTTCATTGCTCTTCCTTGTTCTCCAGGTGGATGCCTGATTACTAATACTTCAACTACTCATCCTTGTTCTCCAGGTGGATGCCTGATTGCTGTTTCTTTCATTGCTCTTCCTTGTTCTCCAGGTGGACGCCTGATTTCTGATATTTCATTGCTCTTCCTTGTTCTCCAGGTGGATGCCTGATTACTAATACTTCAACTACTCATCCTTGTTCTCCAGGTGGATGCCTGATTGCTGTTTCTTTCATTGCTCTTCCTTGTTCTCCAGGTGGACGCCTGACTTCTGATATTTCAACTCTTCTTCCTTGTTCTCCAGGTGGATGCCTGATTGCTATTTCAACTGTCCTTCCTGGTTCTCCAGGTGGACGCCTGACTTCTGATAATTCAACTATTTTCCCTTGTTCTCCAGGTGGGCGCCTGATTTCTTCTTCAATTTTTCATCCTCATTCTCCAGGTGGACACCTGACTTCTGATAATTCAACTGTTTTCCCTTGTTCTCCAGGTGGGCGCCTGATTGCTTCTTTGATTCTTCATCCTCATTCTCCAGGTGGACGCCTGATTTCTTTTCCAATTTTTTCATTTTTTTTTATTTATTATTATCCTAGGAGAAAATTCATCAGACTAGGATTTGATATCTTATCTTAGGAGAAAGATTCATCTGACTAAGATTTTATCTTGGGAGAAAAATTTCATCAAACCAAGATTTTGACTCTAGGAGATAAATCGTCAGACTAGGTTCATTTGTTGTGATCTTAGGAGAAAGATTCATCCGACTAAGATTTTATCTTGGGAGAACAATTTCATCAGACCAAGATTTTGACTCTAGGAGATAAATCGTCAGACTAGGTCCATTTTGTTGTGATCTTAGGAGAAAGATTCATCCGACTAAGATTTTATCTTGGGAGAACAATTTCATCAGACCAAGATTTTGACCCTAGGAGATAAATCGTCAGACTAGGTCCATTTTGTTGTAATCTTAGGAGAAAGATTCATCCGACTAAGATTTTATCTTGGGAGAACAATTTTATCAGACCAAGATTTTGACTCTAGGAGATAAATCGTCAGACTAGGTCCATTTGTTGTGATCTTAGGAGAAAGATTCATCCGACTAAGATTTTATCTTATCTTGGGAGAAAAATTTCATCGGACCAAGATTGTATCGGGAGGTAAATTCATCAGACTAGGACTTTTTATCCTAGGAGAAAAATGTAGTAAAGATTAATGAATTTGAGAAACTTACCTTCGTAATTTCTTCTTTTCTTTTCTCCTTCCTTCGCGCTGCTTTGTTCTTGCTTGCTGGGGATAATACCACTGCGGTAGTTTTCTTTCTTCCCCTCCTTCAAATTCAATTTTTTTTTCTTTTTTTTTTCAGAATTTATTTTCTCTCAACACTGCTGGGGATAAAAGTGTTATCTTTTTGGGATAACGTTGCTGGGGAATTTTTTCCCTTCAAATCGATGCTTCATTCTTCTGGAAGCTCCTAGGGATGATAATGGCTTTTGTTTTTCTGAGCACAAATGTCATCCCTTTGTTCTGTCTGCTGGGGATCAATTTCCTCCATTGGAAACTTATTATAATGGGGCAACACTGGTTCAAAGACCACTTCCCTTGAGACTGGTGTTATTTTTTATTCTTCCTCAAATGGTACCTGATTTCCAGAAAATTTTCCAAATGAAAGGAAAATTTTCTGCCCCAGTTTTACAGTCTCCCTTGTGGCATGCATTTCTGTCATCAATGCCATTTCTTTTACCTGTTTCAAAACAAAATTTGTTAGCTTAAAGCGTGGTAGTTGGTTGTGATACTCCACTGGGACGGCTTTTCCCTTTTTCCTTCCTTGCTCTGCATTCCACAAGGGACGATATTATTTGCTGGAGATAATCCTTTTCTGCTGGGGATATCCCTCTTGACACTCGTTGATTTTTTTTTTCAATTCCCTTTTGCTGGGGATATCTTTTTGACACTGGCCTCGCGCTTGTTCCTTGCTTACTATACCATTTGTATATACTAGTCAGATCTTATCTTGGAAAGCTGATGGCCTATTTTGAAGTCATTTCCCACTAGTTCTGACCAAACAGACTCTACTGGGGAAATTTCTATGAAAGGAAAAGACAAAAGGGAACAGAATAAAAGACAACGGAAAAAGATGACTCTTTAACAAAAGAAAAAAAAACTATCAAACGCAAATACCGACTCTAATGGTCATGACATGCACATGTGGCCTATCCTCTACCGTCAATCGTCTTTCAAGACCTTCAATTGGCAATTCCTCATCTGATTCCCAATCTTATTCGACTTGTAGTGCCCGAAGGGTTTTCACTATCAAGCCTCTCTCATTTTGGTTTTTCTCTCAGCTTTCATCGCCTTATGGTGTCCGTGAAGATTTTCACCGATAAGACTCTCTCATTTATATCACTTTCCAGCTGGGGATTTGGAGTGTTGCCGGTATGACTCTCTCTGCTGGAGATTAGAGTCCTTTCTGTTGTGGAACAGAATGTTATGTTCGCCGGTAAGACTCTCATTTGTCTGACTTGGCATCTTTTGCAGACTGGTCAGAAGGTCTTTCTTTGGACCGTAATGTGGGTTTTTTGGATAGGCTTAGAAAGAATTAAAGTCTCAAAAACAAAATAAATTTGGGGTTTTAAAATTACAACCTTCGGAACCAATTTTGCTTACAACGAGTACAACTCTTGCCCCAGTTTCTTGCTTGGGGATTATTTATTTATTATTTTTATTTTTAAATTTTTTTGGTTACACTATGCATACTACGCATATTATGCGCACTATGCACCCTATGACCGAGCCGTGAAGCGCCTACGTATCCTCTTTGAGGAATCAGGTCAAACGTAGTTCCCAATTCCTTTCATTTCATTTGACTTTCTTTTTTTTTTGATTTTTTTTCTTTTTTTTCGTATTTCCTAGTCGTTGCTATTGATTCCGAACGAGGGGTATGAAAGAAAATAAAATAAGGCTCAAAAGGGGTAACGTAGGATAAAGTGTTTAGGTAGCAGAATAAAATGCCTTCGTCATTCCAGTCTTCAAAACATGCCAAGTGCAAACAACACAATTGAACATAGATTTATAGTCTCTTCCGATGGTGCTGGACTTGACAATTATGTTAAACACTTGCTTTTTCATTTGTCATTTCTAAAGCACTGCTGGGCGACACTCTCACTCTCATGCACGACCCTCATGCCAATTTGGCGAATCTTGCATTTAACGATTTTCTTTATGTTTTACTTGCCCCAGTTCCATATGACTCGGGCTTCAAATAATCTCAAACCGTTCTTATTTCCTTTAAATGCTTTGATCACCTCCCCAGGGTTTTATGATTAACTTTATAGACCAGGCCCAAACTGTATGCGCATGTCATGTCCCTAGAATCGGCATTGAACGAAAATGACAAAAGGACTAAATAAAAAGATGACTGGAAATAATAAAAGACCGGCTTTTGTATTAGACTTCCGGCGAAATGGTTAGAAAAACAAACAAAACAACCAGAATAAAATCTTAACACAACATCAACGAGACTTAAACAAACTGATACGACAAAAATGGAAAGATAAGAAGGTTTGACACAAGATAATATTCGGATTACAACCCTAAGAATAATCCGGACAACAGAAATGACAACAAAATAAGACACCACCAGCTTCTCTCTTGCTAACCAAGGAACGGAGCGTCCTCCCATTTTATCAAAATTGGCATCTTTAGCCACTGAGCTTTGCATCAGTATTGTCCAGACCATTTCCAACTTCGATATCATCAACCTTAGTCAACAAGTCCCAATAGGATTCGAGTGCTTCTGTTATCATGCCTGATCCCCACAAAGTGTGCTTCTGGGTCTTGTATTTCCGGCTTACCACAAACCAACCACCTTAACTTTCTTTGTGATTCAAAGCGAAACAGGTTAGAATGGACTCCGTTGGTCCCCATTATTAACAACATTTTTTTTCTTTTCTTTTTTTCGATTTTTTTTTCATTTTTTTTCTTTTTCTTTTTCAATCTTTTTTTTCCATTTTTTCTTTTTCATTCTCTTTTTTTTTTTGCTTTTTTTCATTTTTTTGTTGTGTGGTCGAATCTTATGGAGATTGCCTACGTATCATGACCCCGCATGAATCAGACCTTGCGTAGTTCAGACCAATAAAAGATAAACAATACTAATCATTTTTTTTTCAATTTTCATATTAAACAAAACTGGATTTCAAAGGTTTGAAGATGACCTACAAACTCGAAAATCAAACAACCCACATATTCTAATTAAAAGATTTACAAACTCCAAAAATAAACGACCAGCTTCTTTTCCCGTTTGACAAAGACAACCAAACAGTTATTTTTCAAATGTGGCCCCTTCCAAATTTTGAGGCCGGAGAGTATTATTTTACGACACTTTACAAACTTGTTCATTCTTTTACGAAAATAGCCTTTCAATAATTGAAAGATACTCTAGGGTTATTTTGGCAAGAACGGTTTAAGACGTGGTCAAAGCTGGGTCGGCTTATTTTGACCAAAAATCCAAATGGTATTCACCTAACCGTTGACTCTTTGTTTTTTTTTCAAATTACAATAAAAACCGGGTGTTGCAAACACGGCCCTTCAGCGCCTCGGGGACGAAGATTTTTTTTTTAAGGCCGTGTGGGTCAACTGAACCAAAATCCTACACATGACCCAAAAAGTGGTTGTTTATGCAAAGTCAGCCTTCCGGCGTCCTTTTCGGGAACATTCGGCTATGTCTTGATAAAACAGCGTCACCCGATTTCTTTGTGACAAAATTAAAATTAGACATATTTTTTTTGGCTATTTTTTTTTAGCAAATGGGAGGCTGGACACTGCCCGACTTATTTATGACAAAATTAAAATTTTGACACGTTTTTTATTTATTTATTGGTTTTTGGCTATTTTAGCAAAAAAGGGGGTTGGACCCGATGAGGGTTGCCTACGTATCTCACATCCGGTGAGAATCAAACCCGCGTAGTTCGGGCCTCGTGAATAAGTAAATGAACTAATATTTTTTTTATTGGAACTGTGAAAGAACTGCTCAAAGGAAGTATAAATATTTTTTTTTTGATTGATTTCTTTTTGAAAGAAAAACTCGTAAAAATTCCTTTTCTTTTGATTTGAACTTTGAAAATTTCAAAAGTAAAAGGAAGTTTTTTTTTCGAATTCCATTTGTCTTTTTTTTTATTCTAAAGAAAAAAAATATTTTTGGAATTTTACTTTTGATAAAAGAAATGCTTCTAAAAAATATTTTTGAATTTTGAATTTTCTTTTCAATTTTGAAAGAGGAATCAAAATATTTTCGGATTTTTTTTTTCCTAAAAGAAAACATTTTTATTATTTTTGTTTTATCAACAATGGAAAATAAAGATATTTATATTATTTTTTGCAAGACATATTTTTTTGGAATTTTATTTTGAATTTTCTTGGCAAGACAAATACTCTTTGCAACAAATAAAGATATATATATCTTTTGGAAATAAAAAAACTTTTCGGATTTATATATATATATATATATATTTGCGACAAATAATGAAAGACCTTTTTTTTTATTTTTTTATTTTTTTTTGCATTTTCATAAGCAAATAAAATAAAATAAAAACCATTTTTAAAAATAAGACTCTTTTTTTTTCATTTTCTATTTTTCTTTTGCTTTTAATAAAACAAACTAATAAAACATTTTTTTTTCATTTTCTCAAAATTTCGGCAGAGTTTTGACAGTTATTTGGGCATTGGTTTTTTTTTTCAAAAATAAACAGTCAATTCCCTAACCGCTATTTTCTTTTTTTCAATTTTAAAATATTATTCATGATATTCAAAAGTCAGTCAACACACAAATCCGGATCAAATAAATGCGCAAGTAGCAGCAAGTAAGATGCATCAGGATGGTCATTTTTTTTGGTACACCTGTCCTAGACAGACCCAACCCCTGTGTTGAGTCTCCAAAGTCAAATGCACGTGATGCAAACAATCGCTCCTACTAGGGATCCGGCATGAAGCTGAGTTATTCTAAGTGAAAAAACCTGAGGCATATTGATCTAGCCCTGGCTTACCCAAACGGACAGTTTGAGCCGAAGCGGGGGCAACGTACCGGGAGCACGAAAGTCTACCCGGCCTAGTTACTTGTCCCAACTTCGTCTTATTTGGTATGACTTTAACAGAAAGGTGGGCCACGCGCACGTGTGCACCATAAATTTAGAAGACTCAGAAAGAAGGGGGTTTCGTAGCAGTTGTATATATTCATAATTCAAATAATATTAAAGCGGTAAAAGTGTCATTTAGCACATTGGGCATATATCATGTAAAAAAATCAGATAATAAATAAAGCCAACTATAACAATTATTTTAAGCTCGAATTCTTGAACCCTGAACCAGTGGTTCTGGGTTTCTTCCCCAGCAGAGTCGCCAGAGCTGTCACACCTCCTTTTTCCGCACCCGCGAGGGTGCGTGGGAGTTTTTCCAATTAAAGGACAATCGAGACGGGATTGGTTTATTTATTTCAGAGTCGCCACTTGGGAGATTTAGGGTGTCCCAAGTCACCAATTTTAATCCCGAATCGAGGAAAAGAATGACTCCATATTACAGTCTGCGTACCAGAAATCCGGATAAGGAATTCTGTTAACCCGGGAGAAGGTGTTAGGCATTCCCGAGTTCCGTGGTTCTAGCACGGTCGCTCAACTGTTATATTCGGCTTGATTATCTGATTTTATACAAATATGAACTTATGTGCAAATTTTATCTTTTAACCGCTTTATTATTATTGTTTTTAAAAGAAATATGAACATCGCTTAAAACACGTCTTTGGACTGCGTTACATGAAATGCACCCACAATCCGGAACACGTTTTATTTGATGTTTTGGGATTTGGATTCGGGTCGCATGAAATGCACACCCAGGCTTAAGAAAGTAAAATATTAAACACGCGCCTAAAGAGACTATCGCGTTATTATTTTGGGGAAGACCGTGAAATTCGCTAAACGGTCCTTCCGAATTCTAATTAAACCATACATTTTGTGAGGGCCCCGCAATCTATACGTTTTATTTGGCGAGGCTCGTCTCATTTTTATTTTTAAAGGATAAACCTACAATGACTATATTTTCTATTAAGTTCGTCTCTAAAATAAAAGAAAATCTCTTAATTATTTACATGCTGAAAAACGTAACTTATTAGTTATTAGTTTACGGCTAATGCGAATGGAAAATTGCGATCGAGTTTGTACAAAGAAAAACTGCTTTCATTTTATATTCTGTTATTCAATAATACTAGAACATGAGATTGACCATAATATCAAAACAGATTAATTATTCTCCGTAATTTAAACTAACATTATTAGATGAAGAAAGTATACATATGCAACCTCATTATTCATTAATCATTCAACTACATCTTTATACGAAGAAAGAAAAATTATATTCAACCACAAATCTAAACAGGAGGAATTCAACAGGAACAAAGCCTGATTAATATTTCATTTTTTGCTTCAAGCCGAGATTGTACAAATGTGTACCTGGAAACAGCAGTACAAGAACAAAAGAAGGAGAAGTCAGCAGCAGTAATAACACAGCAACAACAGATTCAGCAACATCGCAAACCAGTACAGTAGGAATAGCAGAAAACCCAGGAGACTATAAACGACTCCAAGTATAGTGAAGAAGTAAAAGGCAGGAAGGTTCTGACTATTTCAGATCTTAAGCGAGGCAATGAAGCAGTAACTATTCTTTTTCAACTTCAAAACTCTCCAAAATGAATTCTGCCCCTGTATATTCAGTGTATCCAGAATGTATATCGGGTGTATACTTCTCACTCCGCCCCCTCTTTTTTTCTTCTCTCTATCTAGTTTTTCCTCTCTTTTTTTCCACCCTTCTTCCTAAATTTTCTCTTCTATTTATAGCAAAATTTTCGAAATTTTCAGATTTGTTTTTTATTATTTTATTATTTTTTTAATTAAAAGAAATCCCACTTACAAATTGCTTTTATTTTTTTAGAAAAAGAAATCCCACCTTTATTTACTTTTATTTTTAAAATTCCAACTTTAATTACTTTATCTTATTTAAAATCCCACTTTTTATTTTTTTTAAAAGAGAATCTCACTTTATTTAACTTTTCTTTAAAAAATAAACCACTATCTTTTCTTTTTCTTTTAAAAATGCTACTTTCAATTACTTTAAATTTTTTAAATTTTCAGATATCTTTATATTTATTTTTTAATTCCAACCTTCTTTTACTTTTAAATTTTTTAAAACTTTTTACTTTTTTTTTAAATTTTCTACATTCTTTTACTTTTTTTTATTTTTTTATTTTTTTAAAATCATTATATATATATATATATTTTTTTTTAAAATAAAAATAATAAATAAAATAAAATATTTTCGGATTTTTTTATATATAAAAAAACAAAAAATAAAACTATTAATAGTGATAATTCACTTTTTTTTTTATTTTTTTTTGGTTTTGTTTTGTGTTGGACAAAAATGAAGAAGGGGTGTTGGGTTAATGGACTGGGTCGACCCAGTTCGAAATGGACTGGGTCGTAGGGAAGATTGGGCCATTTTTTGGGCCTATAGCTTGAAATTGAAGAAGAGGTCCAATTCCGACTTTCTTTATATTTTCGCTCTCTTTTCTTCTTTTATTTTTCTAAAACTAAATTATAAAAATACTTAAACTATTATTAAGAACTAAATTAAGTTATAAAGGCGCAAATTAACTCCCAATAACAATTAACGCACAATTAAGTATTAATTAAGCATAAAATTGTATATTTGGACATTAAATGCTAAAAATGCAAACGATGCCTATTTTTGTAATTTTTAATTTTTGTAAAACAATTTTAATTACTAAAAATTGTAGAATTAAATCCTACATGCAAAATGCGACATATTTTTGTATTTTTTATTAATTTAGCGAATAAACACGCACAGACAAATACAAATAATTCTTCAAAATATCACAAAATTGTACACCAAAGAAAAATCATTTTATTTTTGAATTTTTTGGGAGTAATTCTCATATAGGGCAAAAATCACGTGCTTACAGTGGGGAGGGGGTCCACATTTAAAGAATGGAAAGACTCCTCTTTTATTAATAATTAATTCTTTTTTTTCTTAAATACTAAATAAATACTTCCTCTGTTTCAATTTATATGAATCTATTTCCTTTTTATTCCGTGCCAAAAGAAATGACATCTTTCCCTATTTGAAAATAATTTACCTTTATGCAATGATTTATAGCCACACAAAATATATATGTTTCATTTCACATCACAAGTTCAAAAGTGTTCTCTCTTTTCTGAAACAGAGGGGGTATGAAGAATGTGCATGTGGCTTTATACCAAAATGAAGAAGATCCCTCCTTTCTTGATTTTCCCTTTTTGCTTTTTTTTTTTTTGTTTTTTTTTTGGATTCTTTTCTCTCTCTTTTTTTTTTTTTTTGGTTTCCTTTTAAAAGATAATAAGTACCCAAACAAAATACTACTCTAACTAAATTACTAATAAACTAAAAAAAAAAATTGTTGAAATCTCTAACTTAAGAAATAAGCTATATTAAACTAAAGAATGACATATTTTTTAGAAATTTTAAGGTGAAACAAAAGCTAAAATATCAAGATTAAACCTAAAATTATTTAAATACTAAAAAGTGGTAAAAAATCTAAAATATGGTAAAAAATTAAGTCCGAGGTTTATTTGAAGATGATTAAAATTTGATTTGAAAAGGCATCCAGTTGGAATATTGCAACTCAAATACGACGTTGAGTTCCTAGAATCCCAAAATTCCATCAGCATATACCACAACAAGGCTTGAATGATTAGCAAAGAAATTGAGACCTTAAAGTTGTTCCTCGAAATATAAGATATTCAAGAGATGTGAGTTTAGAAAGTGGATAAAATGTAATATTCCAGCTACCATTTCTTATGCGTGTATACCTATATCACTGAGTATATAGTATTTTAAGAAATAGCATAAATATTATTAAATAATATATTTGTATTAAAATATTTTTTAAAAAATATAAGTTCCTAAAATTATGTACATTTATCCTATTTATAAGCTAGCTCGATAAATAAAGTAATGTGATTTATTGTGATTGTATTTCCGCCAATTACCGAGGTTATCTGATTGTTTCCTTTAATTCTCTCTTATTAATCTATCTTTCTCTTCTATATATTTATTTTTGTTGTAGAGTGTCATTTTAAAATATTATACCTAAAAAGTTAACGAAGAGTAAATGTTATAGTCATGTTATGACAAAAAGAATTATGGTCATGTTTTAAATAAGACAGTAAAATCTAGATTCTGTTTTAAATCATAAATATCTAAACTTCCAACATAATTTAAAATAAAGAACGATTCAAAAGGTAAAAAGTTGAATAATGTTTTAACTTTGAATCTTTTTTACTATTACAAGTTATTTTTATTTCTATTTGCCAAAAGGGGGTTAGGAAAAATAAGGACTGGTACAGGGCAAGACACTCGTGAAATGCTTGGTATGTGCCCAACGCCTTACACACGAGCTAGTACCACAATTTGTGTAAAAAAATTCATTAACAACCTTTTGACTTGTCAAAAGCTCTCTTAATTATTTGCATTTCAGAACCTCTCATCCAAACATTCTTCATGTTATAATTTTTGTTAGGTCTTCATTATTAAATTCTTTATAATTTTTCTTCAAATCTTGGTTTTCATTTTATTTATTTGAAAATATTTTTTTTCCTACCTGTAGGTGATGCAACTTATTACTTAATAGTTAGTGTTCGGTGAATAACAACTTATAAATATTTATATCCATTAATGTTCTTTTAGTAAGGTTTAGAGTATTGAATTATTTTTTAATTTAAGCTTATTGGAAGTATATAATGCTATTATGTAATTGTGAACTATTCTTTTAAAATTTTATCTATAAATAATTAATCTGTAAATATTTTATTAACAAAGAAAGGGGCTCCTTTATTTTTATTTTTTGGATAATGAAATGGTTTCATTAATGACGTTTTTAGGTTATAAAAAGGACTCTTAAATCTCAAAGAAGTGTAAAGTGTTTCGAAACTTTTCAAATATGTATTTGCAATGTTTCGGTCTTTTATTTCCTTTTTCTTTTTTCGTTTTCTTTTAGCCTATGTGGCTTAGAAGTCTAATTAATATGAATGTGCAATGTTTTTCCTTTAGCTTTTAAGCCTAAAAACCATATTATGATTCTTCAATATTTTTTTTACAAATACAGTATATTACATAGTTCAAATAAGAAAAACTTTAATATAGAAATTTAAGTTAATTTAGAAGTCCTAAATATTAGAAAATAACTGAAGTCCTTACTATTAGGAAAATAATTAAATGAATATTGTCCTAAATATTATTAAAATAATTAAAAGACTATTTTGTCCAATGTGAAATCTAATTTTAAAGGGTAAAAAAGGCGAATGACATTTCACTAAGGGCCTTCGTGCTTTTAATGAATATACAATTTTAAAAATTACATACATATTATTAGATAATTTATTTTATAAAATAAATTTAAGATTTTTTTAAATAATAAATATTATTCCCATCAATTAGCTTAACAAATGAAGGAATTTATTTAGAGCTTTATTGTGATTTATCCGGATTTTATGTCGAAATAAAAATTGTTGTTTTTATGTGACTTAATACTGAAAATAAAATATAAAAATATTTTTATCACAATTCTTTAAAGATTTGATAAATAATACAAATTAAAAATAAATTAAAAAAAGTTGGTTGTTATATCTTCTAAAAATTTGATAGTGAAAATTTTAACGTTTAAAGAATGACTATTATTGAACTAATATTTTACAAGAAAAAACTTAGTATAAATATTTAGCGAGACGTTTTCATTTGTTGGACTGAATGCAAGAAAGAAACAAATAACAACTCATTTATAACTGGTTGTCTTCTACAATTTTATCTTATTGCTAATTTTTTCGTTTATCGATTTGAATCTTAATTTTATACTATAATTGATTTTGCTATATTTATGATTTCTTTCACCATCGATACTCTTCTTACAAAAATAAATTAAGTGTTTTGTCAATTTAACAAATAAGTTTTCTTATATAATAAATTTGTAAAGTAATTGAATTGGATTTGCTAATTAGTTAATTCAATAATTAATTATTTGTTCTAAAAATTAAAAGAAATAACTTATTTTTTATTAATTTAAATTCTAAAAATTAACCTATTCTAATTTTTAAAT